>NC_141361.1:28750791-29468291 GCF_057382095.1 Aulonocara sp. 'chitande type north' Nkhata Bay
CAGAGAGTACACAAACTGGCTGAAAGCGGGACGCTGTCTGCTCATACTGAAGGATGGCCTCCTCCCGTTTACCGACCGACACATGAGGGCTTTCCACAGAGATCTGCTTAATCAAAGCGCTGTGCTCCGGAGCCCGTGCAGGGATTCATGTAAACCTAGAGGGAATAAGGTGTGCTTCGTCATTTAATGAGCTGGTGCCACTTAAATGCCCTTACCTGTGGCAGGTGATCAACCACAACGAGCTTATTGCCACCTTTATTATAGGCCGTGTGCTCTCAGTAGATCTTCAGCTTATTTTTATTATTGTTGTTGTTGTTGTTGTTGTTGTTGTCGCACTAACTCACATAGGTTTTAAACAGCAAGTATGTTTATGTTTGTGTAGCTGTCGGGATGCAAGGTGTGTTCAGAGTGGCAGAAGGCGATCCTGAGACACCACAGGCAGCCTGATGTTACAGTCAACTGGGACAACTGTTTCCCTCCATACTGGAGGACAGACCACTGGGAGGTGGCAAAGGTAGGAAGCACATAACAAAGCCAGCGTTATGAGACGCAGCTGTAATATGAGCTGCTGCCCCAACTTAGAAAGAGCAGCAGAACCTGTGAGGTGCATGTTTCTGGTATCTAACAGTAAAACTTAAAAGTAAACAAAAAACTAAAACTGTGTGAAAAGCGTGACTTAAAAAAAAGTAAGTAAAATAAAATTGAGTCTTGGTGGAACTTTGACCTGCTAACTAAGATAAAAATAAAAAATATAGAGGAAGCTTTATTTTTTGGTTAGTTTGGCTTAAAAAAATCTTATCACAACTTCCCTGATGAGGCTTTGCTGGATGTGTTTGTGAGATTCCTGATGTTAACAAGACTTAGTCAGCTTATTAAATAATTAAAAGGACTAGAAACTGAAACTAATGACAACTAAAACTCTAAGCATTTTCAAACAATAAAAAGCGAAACGGAAAGTAACTGAAATGAAAGTGACTTCAAAGCAAAACTTCGAAATGAAAAAAACCCCCCCGAAAACTAATTAGAAAATACAAAGTTATAATAACTGTGCCAGCGCAGGGCAAAAACATACAGACTCATAAAGTGTTTAACAATGACACAGTTCTAATGTTGCTGAAGTGCAGGCTTTCAGATTTAATTTAAGAAGTTTGATAAATGTATTGTGTGCTGTTTTCTCTATTTCACCCCTTTGAATGTACAGGAAATCAGCTTTATTGATTTGCTTTTGTAGTAAAATGCACTTTTGCTCCAGCTTAGACAAAGGATTTGAAGTTGTTTGATAAATGGTTTTATTTTCTGACACATAGCCAAAGTTTGCCGCTGTACTGCAGACAGTTCACCATAGTAATTATACATGTAGCCGGTGATCACTGAAGGCATCACACAGGCTCTTTTGTCTGTGATGAACATGTCCTGCCTGATGTTTTCTTGTTAGTTTATGACCACATTAGGAGGTAAAAGTTCTGACATGGATTTTTGCATTGGGCAGCTGTTCATAGGAACTTGAAATTTACAGTCAAAAAGGCATTTTTGTAACTGAACTTGCAGCTCGTCAGAGATTACACATCACTGTCAAAGTCTGCAGTCAGGAGCCACCAGAGCAAAGAGAAGATGGTGAGTTTCAATGTCTTTGCAAACCATTCGTTGGATTGGAGCTGCTTAACAACATTATTCTTGTTATATCTTGAAGTACTATGTAATAACAACAATTGACTTTAAAAGTAAAAAAAAAATGTAAACATTGCATTTTGTAGAAAGATGCAGAGTGCATGGAGCTAATGGCAGCCCCTTTCTCTCTCTCTCTGTCTGCAGGCCTTCATGCCACGAGGTCAGGCGAAGGTGAAGGGTGCGGATAAATGCGACGCCCCTGCTCTGCTTAACCTGATCAACTACTGCACGTATTTCTCATTCGTGGATCCAAAACTGGTCAGAGAGGTACTCACTGATTTTTGTTCAAACGGGCACTTTTCACGTTTTCTGTTAGTCATGTAAAAACTTTATACTTTTTTCCAATTTCATTCAGTTGTTGTCTTATAATTTTCCAGAGTTGTATTCCTGCTATGGCTGGTCAGATTGATTTGAAAGGGTGTGATGATAGTTTTAACCGGTACTCTGTAACGTGTTCGTTTACTTCCAGGTGATCCGATGCAGGAACGAGCTGATGCATTCTTCTGAGTACCGTGTGACAGATGATTGGATGCAACACTACTGGACCGCTCTGAACCACTTTGTGAATCAGTTCAGACACGTACCTGAGATGGCAACAGTTGGAAACAAAATAGACGAGGTAAGCGTGTTTGTGTAGCGCCACCGCTGGAAATGCCCTGCAATAGAAGCGAACTATTGTCTGCGTGTGTTTGTGTTCTGTAACAGTTTCTGTGTATTTTTTTCTTCCTAGATGCTGACCCTCAATTTGTCAATATATGTGTCTGGTTTGGATCAAATGGATTCTGGTGGCTTGGGCGATGGATTAGAGGCTGATTTTGTCAGCCATAAGGAGTCTGGTGCTGACGTCGGCCAATGGGAAGCTGAGTTGCTAGAAGAGATGCTGCAGGAGCTGCTGCATGCTGCTGATGAGGATACTGATAGCCAGACACAGGTGGGAAAAGGAACGAAGGCCTTCCTTCATTTCTGTTTATGCATTTTACACATAATGCATAAAAGGAGTATGTTTCATGACTTCTGCTGACTGCTTCTTTAGGACACAGAGCGGCTGAAGAGTCTGGGAGGGTTCCTGCAAACCAACAAAGATCTTAATGAGAGGTTCTCTGCAGAGCTGCAAACCATCAACTCTCTAATGGCCAAAGAAAAAGGAAGAGGAGGAAGTGAATGAGGAGCACTTTGTGTTCTGTGTCCGTGTATATACTTAAAATAGCTTAACTTCAGAACTTAGGATGAGGGCTTTATATCTAAGCACAGTGGGGCTTTATTTTTTAAAAATTGTATATTATAATATTTGAAAAAAGTCTTTTGAAGTCTTTCCGGTTTTTTGCACATTTTTCAGTCTTAACTTTCAGTTGATTGTAATAAAAAATGGGCACCTTATGAGTCATTGTCAAAACGGAAATACAGAAATGGAAAGCTGTAGTTCACATGACGAATAAGTGTTCTCTTCCTGTCTAAGCTAAAAACAGCTGGCAGCTGGGCAAGGGAACATTAGTTTATTTGGTGTCTTAGGTCATTTGAGCTCTTTTTCTATTTTAAGCCATAACTTTAAAAGATGTACAGAAGTAAAATCTAAATAAAACAATAGTTTTTAACCCTCAACCGTGAAAGGCTGATGCAGTATTGTCATGACCCAGCTGGGCAGGAGGTTGGTGTAGACAAACCAAGGAGAGACGTAGGATTTTAATTATTAAATTAATAACATAGTTTGCATCTACCAGGAGGCTGAGGGGTAGAGCTGCTAGCTGCTAGTCTTTTCTCTCTGGAATGTGTATATACGTACATAAAATAGTATTAAAGTGCAGTCAGAGTGCTTGATTAGATATATGCTGCCACTTGCGACAGGATACAAATCTTTGTATTTTATAACTTGTGTTTTTCTGGATTTTTGGTTGATATTCTCTCTCACCAGTAAACTGGAAAAACAATTAAAGAAAGGAAGGAAGGGAGGAAGACGGAGTACCCAGACAGAACTTTATTTTTAAGGCCCCCACTAGATGGCAGACAAAACATCAGAAGAAAAAAGAAATTCCACCCCAAATCTGCAAATTGACTTAAAAAATGGATGGTAAAGACTTTAGAGAGAGACTTGGTTTGTAATTTGCCAAATTCAAACTGTACTTAATCAAAAGTGATATTTATGGATCCAGGTTTATCTCAAACTCGGGTATCAGTGCGCTCAGGACGACGCCAGCACAGAGCAGCCGACAGCCACCACCTGCTCTTTTAATCTTTTATTCTATTTGTTTCATAAGCGTGTGCTTTATGATGGCTCTGCTGTCAGCTGTGCGCCCTGTGTGTTGACACATGCATGCGAAGTAAAAACTACTTTTTTCTAATGTGTTTATATTTATGCTTTAATGTGAGTGAGGCTCTGAGTCTGGGCCTGAGATATGAGTAGCGAATGAAAATAAGACTGTGGTTAGAAACCACATACAGATTTCCTGTTTCTACTTTGTGGCCAGGAGACCACTCGTAGCACAGGAGGTAAAAGCAGTTGTAAACAACTAATCCGGGCTGCTTGAGAGCGAGGGGGTTGTTTTCTTGGAACCTCCTAAATAACGTCTCCACTGGCACCTGGCTCTTTCAGGTTGAGAGGCTGGCTAGTGAAGTTTCTTCTTCTTCTACTGGGAAATGCTTGTTAATCATGACAGCCATGCTGGGGACAGGAGAGGTATGACAGCCTTAAAAATCTCTCTATCACTCACAAACCCTCCAGAGAGTGCAGATATGCACGCTGTAGCCGTCCAGTACATGGGTAATCTAAACAGGAAAAGGTGAAAGTGAGGTCTGTACCATCTGACATGTTGCTGATTCAGCAAGAGTCCAAATACTCATCCGGTGGTCCTAGGTAGTGGATTTTTTACCAGGCATTATTTTAAAGTATTCACGTCAGGCAATGGCAGGTTTCTCTTTTTTCTCTGTTTTAAACCCCATGAACATGTTAAATGCCATAATATGTGTAAAGTAATAAAATACTGAAAAATATTTTCTAAATGATAAACATGTGCCATGCACAGCTCACACAGCACCACAAAGTGAAATGAGAGATGGATTTACATATAATTACCCCTGATGGGATTTAGGAAGATATCTGTAGGAGTTTTGACAAAGACAGTCATTGATGGGAAGAGTCTGACAGGAAGATAACAATGAGATGATTTTTTTTTAGGATGCCACTGACAGTGGATTATTTTGAGACGATTCACATATCTTCTGGGACAGACGGGGACTGTGGGGACTTTGGGAGCACACATGAAGAGGAGATTGGAAAAAAATATTGAGTCATTATCCCACTGGACCCGATGTCATTTTTACTTGTAACAAGCAGTGAAGAAAATATATTCAGTATATATATAATGCATGTGCTCTTCTGGTGACCCATAGAAAGTGAGGAGTGCAAACTGCAGGAAAATATTTCACCAACATGAGCTGAGTGAATTCAGCGGCTGAAACAAATGTATGCAAAAGTGAATTAAAATGAGATGAAAATATACAGGTGGTTCTTTGTCACTAGCATGTGCATGCACATCATGCACATGCTAGTGACATGCCCACCTCCAATAAGGTCCAAGAACATCTTGCTTTACTGCTGCTTCAGAGGGTTGTTAATCAGTTTCAGCTGCTTCGAGGTTAATGAAATTAACAACAGGTGCACCAGAGGGGCAACAATGAGACAATCCCCCCCCCCCCCCCCCCCCCCCAAAAAAAAACCCCAGGAAATTCATTTTTTTGACCAGTAAAGCATCTTAAGGAAACTGTTGTGAATTGGTGCTATATAAATAAAAGACAAATCCATCCATTTATTTTCTGTCATTAGGTAAATGGTGGGGTGCACACTGGATCTATCACAGGGCTGAAAGAACCAACGCAGAGATGGGGAGAACATGCAAACTGCACACAAAAGGCCCCAGCTGGATTCAAACCCAGAACCTTTTTGCCATGAGCCAGCAGTTCTAACCACTGTACTGTTTGCTGTAATTACAGTTTAAATGAAAAACAAAAACATTAGCATCTTTAATATGACGTATCCAACAATCACTCCGTATGCTTGCTGTTCTTTGATGTGTGCTACAGGCTGCGGTGAGAGGACTGGTGATGCTTATCTGCTGTTTGAATCAGGTGATGATGACAGCTCAAAATTATTAAGCTTTTTTTCAGCATTATGATGTTTTTAGAAATCATAATGTAGAGGTGACTGTAGCTCAGGAAGTAGAACATCTACTAATTGGAAAGTTGGTGGTTCGATTCCAGTCTACATGCCAAATTTCATTGGGCAAGACATCGAAGCCCAAGTTGTTATGTGATGCATCCATAGGAGTATGAATGTTAGATAGAAAGCACTTACATAGAAGGCAAGTTGTATAGCACTTTATATAGCCTCTGTAGAAACTATCTACACCCTCACTTATCTTAACTGCACTACTGTATAGCTCTGTGTAAATAATCATTCTGTACATTCGATAATTTTTAACCCTACAACTGTTTACAACTTGCATAGTTCCCATTTCTGTTTAACTGTATATCTCAGATTTCTGTAAAGTTATTTATTTCATATTCTGTATAGTTTTTCATATTTATATCCTGTTCATATCCTGTACATAGCTTGTACTCACTACAGCCTGTACATACTTATAGTTATAGAATATTCACAACAAACTTCATACCGTGTACATTATAACATACCATAATCAGTGTTGGGTAAGTTACTTTAAAATAGTAACTTAGTTACATTACTAGTTACTTCTCTCAAAAGTAACTCAGTTACTTCAAGTTACTCGTTACTTTCAAAGTAACTAGTTACTAGGGAAAGTAACTTTGGTTTTACTCAGAATTCTCTTGTTAATGTGTTGCTTCCATAACTTTGCCAGTCTTCTAGCTTGCTTACTTGCCACAAGTACACTGTGCCACCTACCAATAGAAAGGAAAAGATAATGTGCATATTTCCACGAGAGAAATCCCACACCTGGACCGTCATTGACTGCTGCCATGATTCTAGCCTACGTCACAGAGTCATGTGCGCCTTTTACATCCAACACAAAAACTGCAGTCGTGGTGCTTTCGATTGTACTCAGAACTCAGAAATTCTGCCTTCTGAATAGGAAGATGTAGGTAACACCAGACTGCAGATGAGCTGCATACAGGGCTGGACTGGGACAGAAAATTGGCCCGGGCATTTTGACTAGAGACCGGCCCACCATTATAGGAAAAATCTTAAAGCCTTTGAATGAAAACAAACGCTGTTGTGACAGTGATGTTCACTGTTTTGATGGTATATATGCATCAATCTATCAATCGTTTGTTGTAAGATTCAGATAATTATTTTTTAAAAGCTAGACATTTTAAATGAGAATAAGAAAGAAAAGTATTTCCTTGTTAATGCCCTACCTGCCCCCCTGGCAACACTTTGAGATCCGCACCTGCACAGTTACCAGCTGTCAGCTACCTAAAAAAGGATCCTGGGGTTATTTGTCTCTCAGAAACAGTTCATAACTTCCCTTCAACTCATTCATGTCACCTAAAGGGTAAACCTGTTTCTCCATCACCTGCTCAGCTCTGATGATTCAGTAAGGACATCTCCTGGTTTCATCTTCATGTTTCCCTCTCACCAGATAACCAAACCGATATCATGACCAGCAGGTTTACAGCTGTGGCTCCAGCAAACATCAGCTGATACTAGAAATTAATATTAAATAAATTCTAACAACAGCTGATCAAGCTTAAACGTGCTGCTGTTGTCTAGCGCGACATCCGCTGGTTTCCTCTTTCTGGCGCAAAGTGAGCGATAAACAAACAAGAGAGAAAAGCCGATCAGCTGATCATTGATCAGTTTTCATGACTGAAGTAGAAACGGGAGAGGGAGGGGGAGAGGATGAGAGAAGAAGAGGCAGCTGTGCAGCGTAAACACAGAATAACTCCAGCTTTGTGCCTTTTTCATTGTAGCTGAATTACGGGACAAACTGTTCCTTTTCACCTCGATAAGAAACGCGTAATATTTTCTCTGAATACCAGACGGGACGGTTGGCAACTCTAATAACTTATGAACAAAATAAAGTTCAACATCATTAGCTTCATAGCACCACCCAGCTGTATAGAAACTCCGTCATGCTAGCTAGCACGCAGTACGGAAAAAGTCAGAATAACGAAAATAAACTCCAACTAAACTTGGTTTATATCTGACCCAGAGAGACTGCAGGTCATAACTTCTTACCTGAAGTTCAGTTCACACTTCGACCGGCGGCCGCCTCGGGTCTCTTTTCCTTCTGCGTCCCTTTTCCTTCATCCACCTGCTGGCCTCCACCACTTGCTAATGTTACTGAATCTGTGGAAGCTCCGCGATAGCCACCACACGAAGTAACGAATAACGACCCTATCTAAATCCCAGTAACGAGTAATGCGTTCCTGATTTTGGCATAATAACTAGTTACCGTGCTCGTTACCACAATAATAACGTAGTTACTGTAACGCGTTAGTCCCAACACTGACCATAATAGACCCATTTCTGTAATATACTCACATATCTATATTATTGCTAATATATATTGTAATATATCTATATCACTAAAGCACTTCTGGATGGATGCAAACTGCATTTCGTTGCCCTGTACCTGTGCATGTGCAATGACAATAAAGTTGAATTCTATTCTATTCTATTCTATAGCGTGCTCAGGTAGAGTAGAAAAGCCCTCTTGGCCAGATTACTCTTAAAAACACATTTAAAAAAATGTCAACCAGACTTTTAGACTGTATAAATAAAAGATAAATAAAAATCACTTTGCTAAAAACTGATTGGGGCTTCTACCTTGTGACAGAAATGTTGTTTGTGGCCCAAGGAGACTTCATAGCATTCACGAGGGTCACATTTGACATATATTTCACATATTACATGCCAACGTGTTATTTGTGACACTTCAAATATGGGCAGCCACTTCTTGCCAAGAACCAGAAGTCAGTTTTTGGCACAACACCGGTCCACATCAACCACTGAAACCATCTCCTCCAGTTCCCACACAGGCTTCAAACGTGAAGGTCCTCCTCCCTGTGATGTGGTGCAAACCTGAATGCTGCAGCTGAAATGCGGGTTGCACAGTTTTATGTGGCTGCTTTATGTTTTTCAGTCTGAGGCGGAACAACACAGTCGATTCAACGGGTCAAATTTTTACGGTTAATCATTATTTGCCCAGAAGAAGTCCAGAAGCAGTCACGCCCAGTGAGGCGAGGGGAAATAAACGAAGAAATTGACTTCTTCTTCAGCGGTTTAATGGTGGCTGCTGTTCCTTAGTGCGACACCAGCGACAACTGGTGGAGATAGTTATGACATGCAGTAAACCCAACAAATCCCTTTTGCTGCTGCTTTTTTTTTCTTTATAGATGTTTCGATTATTATCGTTAAAGGGGAGCGTTAAAACAATAAAAGCAACTAACATGGGAGTATATACAGGCGATAAGTTTTTTAAATATAAAAACGGGAAAATCCAACAAGGAAAATGCTCAAATCTGGAGTGAAAAAGGGGCCAATGAAGCTAATCAGGTTCACACATTTAAAGTGCTTGGTGAGTCCCATTCTGTTCTTTGACATAATTAACTATGCGTGATTATTATAAGATAAACGTCCAAAAAAACGTGTGGTGATATACAGCTGATTTACACCACGTTTCATGAAAAAGTTAAGGTCATTACTCTTAATAGAGTTACTGGATCTATTACAGTTGTGTTGCTGTGCTGTTGTTTGTGCTAATCGGTATAGCTAGGATGCTCCTTCATGCTGCTGTTTAACCCGTTTGTGCCCAGATTTTTTTCAGAGTTGTAAGGCATATCATTTTATCAGTTGAGTCCCTCTGAATCATGTTATGTATTTATTTTTTCCATTTTGTACTTTTTTTTGAAGAAAATAGCATTTTTATGACTGGCAACAATTGTTGCCAGTAGTCACACAGCTTGTCACTAGGTCAAATGTCACCTAATAATAATAATAGAGAAGTAATAATAATAATATAATAAGAACAAAATAATAATATAGTCATAATAAATAATAACAAAAAGGTGGAGCCTCAGGTTCCCCCTGTATAAAATTCAAAACATCAAACAATTTGAACTGATTTCTTTATTCTCAATTTTTTTATACTCAAAAACTCAACAAACATTTTTTTCTTAGAACCTCTAAAAACATATATACATATATAACATATTTCTTCCCATACATTCCATCATCTTTCATGCATGTTCTACTCAGTGTGGTACTTCTTGAAGCACTCCACATGTAGTGGCACATCACACTTTCCACACGCAAATGATGTGCGTCCGCCGCAGTTCTTGCATCGCTTGTACCTGCTACCAGTGTTGCAGGGCCAGTGGTTCAAATTATCAAACCTGGTGGCATCAGTTATCGCCACCGCCATTGAAGATCTTCTGCCCTGCCTACTTGGCTTTGTTCCATGGCGCAGGAGGAGGGTCTGGGCTACCAGCCTCTGGAAGGAGAGGAGATCCTTCTCCCCGCTTTTCCAGGACCTAAATGAATGACAAAACAAGCATGATAGATGCATGAATGTGCATCGTTTCATCCTTTCTACAACGTCATGCCCCATATGTAGAATGTTCTGTAAAAGCAATATCACACTTGAGTTTGTGATGTTGGTCTGGATATCATCACTGTTGCTCTTGTCGACCGAAGAGCACTAGCGATGACCTCGAGTCAAACATCACCAACTCGATTGTGATATCACTAAATAACATACAGCCTTGTGTACCTGTAATAGCACCAGCTGTTCACCATGGCACTGTTCAGGGCCCAGCTGAAGCATGGCCACCACCACTTCTTGGACCGGATGTTGACTCTGTAGCGGCTGACAAACTGGTCATGCAGGTCCACTCCTCCCATGTGTGTGTTGTAGTCCTGGATACACTTGGGCTGTCTGACCTTGTCCATAATCCGCTTCTGTTTATTCCATCTCTTCGCCTCAGTTTCGGTGAACTCCCTCTCCATGTTCGACACCACGGTGACCACGCTGTTGTCATTCCACCTTACAATCAGCTTCTCTGCCTCAACCAGATACTCAGCATCTCCTCTGGGTGTCTTCTTGAAGGTCTGGGGTGCTGTGAAGGGAACGTTATGGAGCTGAGTTTGTCGCATCGTGCCACAGCTGCCATAGCCTCTCAGGGTCATCTCATCCACCAGGGACAGGGTTGTGAAGAGGTTGTCGTGGTAAAACTTGACTCCAGGTGGCACTTCAGCTTTCTCTGCCAGGCCAAGGCCAAGGCCAAGGCCAGCTTTGGCCGCAATTTTGATTTTTTTGAATTTCCTGTCTTGGTTCTTAGTTTTGTGGAGCATGGGCCCAACAATCTGACTGGTCACATTTTCATTTGTGCCACTGACCTTTCTAGTCTCTGTCTGACTCACTGAGGATGAGCACCCAGGATCATCATCGGGGGGATTTGGCAGCTGCATGTCCGAATTAGGTAGAAAGCCTTCACCTTTGAGTATTCTTGATGGGAGGCGGTTATGGTCACCAGTGGCCTCATCATCAGATTGGTCACTGTCACAGTCTGTGTCATGTGCGTGCATTTCTGACTCAGGCACAACTGTGATGTCCGCCACAGTTTCAGAGTCCTGCAGCATGGCCAGGATCTCTGCTACGGTGTACCTAAGGAAAGGACAACATACATGTTAGCTAGCAAGCGAATTTTAGCTAGCAAGAAAATGATGTATGGTAATGTATAAAAATCCTATACACAGAGGCCTTGAATACCTGTGAATTTATTTAGCTAGGAATTATTCTAAAAGGACTAAAATGAGCCATTGTACATCATTCTACAATTTTAAATAAGTAAATTAGGAGCAATCCTGCAGACAGTGTTTTCCTTTAGTTAGCGACATGCTATGTGCCCACTGGCAACTTTTGTTGCCACTCACAGAAATAAGCCCATGAACAAAAAAATATTTATCCTAGGTACAATTTTTTTGGGGAGGGTTACTCTAGAGACTTGAATGATTAAATAATTATAAATATGTTTGGGGGGAAAGTCATAAGAAATTTGTGAAAATTACCTCTTTCCAGGATGATTTGCATCCGCCATGTCTTCAGCCAGAAAGAGCGGGAAGCAGATGATGTCATGCGATAGGAAGCACTTGGAAACGATTTTTTAAAAATCAAAACCTTTGTCTAAGTTGTCTACTAGCATATAAGTGGAAAAAGTTGCATTAGTACCTTTGAGATTTTTTATTGTGAGTCGAAAATGACAGTGATAAACTTTGGCAACAATTGTTGCCAGTGGGGCAAAACGGGTTAATGTGAATAGGAACATTTCTTCGAAGCGTTTCTTCACTTCAGCTCCATTTTTAAGTTTTTTTCCACAAATAAACATGGTAGTGCCAAACCACACCTGTGATTGAGATTTTGAGTTTGAACCTCTGTATGCATACGTGTGTGGTTTATGTGTGTGGTTTATATATTTTCAGACATATATAAACTGTCTGCTTAAATGTTTTTTCTTTCAGTCCCAGTTGTGGCTCATGCACATGCACACATGTGTGTCAGTTCATTTCATTTGTATATACAGTAGCATTAGAAATACTCCTAAAGCGGTGGAACACGGCTGATTAGTATTTTCCTCTGTTTCTCTCTTTTGTGACTTGCAGAACAAGAACAACAATTCGAAAGGGGCCGAACAGCAAAGGAGAAAACAAACTTTCGCTTTTCAACAGATAAAAGGCATGATTCGGGTTAAAAAAAGTGCAAGAACGTGCGAAGTGCAGCTGCATGACACAAAAGTGTGAAAACCAGAAAGGCTTTTCCTGCCTCATAGCCTTTCACACACTCCTCTGCTGCTGGTGTCTGCTGCACTTTGGCAAAAAAGGCTCAGATGGGTTTCTGCCACTGAGCCAACATGGAGACTGAGGGGAGGCTGGTACAGTCAATTTACTATGGGAGTATTGGAAGTCAGGACACAGAGCGGCTGCTGGAGAGATTCGGGTATGATGGCAGCTTTCTACTGAGAGACAGCAGCACAGTGCGGGGAGCCTACTGTCTGTGTGTGAGGTGAGCTGCCGGAGGAGCGGTACAAGTGTGACCCAAAGTGCCAGTTTTCTTGTAGTTGTGCAAACTTATGAGTTTACTAGGATATTTTTGATTTAATTATGTATGTATTTATGAGTACATATACAGAGCGCTGTGATATTAACTTTGTATTTCACACTGCAGATACAAGGGAGTAACAACTGAGGAGATACTAATTACGCTGTAACAAATACCTTCTTGGTATTTTAAAATAAAAACTACACAAATGATGCTTTACTTATTATAATTAATGATTACTGTTGGATTGGTTTACAAGAAAAAAAGAAACCAGAAAAAACTCACACAGACACTGGGAGTGCGTGTAGACAAGCGTGCACACAGAAAAGCCATAGTCCCACAACTGGGACACATTTTCACACAACTAGACTGAAATGTGCAAATGCTCTGTGAAAAACAAAATGAAGCAATATAAATCTACAATCTCGGAGTCTGGTTCTGATATTTTAGATTAAAGGAGAAATGCTCAGTTGTCGTTTTCTCAGTTGTTGTAATGACTCAGTATTTTTAGGGGGTGTGGGGTCTATTATCGAGTATCTTAATCCCCGTTTCTTACACTGGGTTTTTGGGCTGCTGGTTGTTATGCATTTCAGTGATATGTGTTTAAAGGTAAGGAAAGCTTTTAGAGAGTGTAACAAGGTAAGTAAAGCTTATTTGTAGTGTGCTTTTCACAGACATGAGAGTCACAGAGCGCTGCACAACAATGAAAACACAATCAATATCAATAGAGAACTAGGTTAAAACAGAAGAAAAGAAAAACATACACAATAAAAGAACATCAACAGGAGTCCCGATTAAACAAAAAAGTTTTTAACTGTTTTTTAGAAAGCTCCACTGAGTCAGCTTAACTGACCTGGAATAATGAACTGTTCTAGAGGTCCTTGGAGTCACAGACTGAAAGGTTGTGTCCTCCCTCGTCTTCAGTCTTTTAAAATTTCATATTTTTCCATGCTGTATATTAAAAATTAGAAATAGTAATTTCCTACTAAACAACAGAACACTACGCAGAATAGAGTACACCAAAAATAATGCTTATTTAGAATAGTTAGGATGCAGCCTGCAGCCCCACTATGTAAGTAGGAAATAATTGACCATTTTTCTAAAACTGTTAAAACGATGCTTGTTACACTCGACATTTTGTGACACTACGTCATTTGATAAATGTTGCATTTAAATAGAACATTTCTAATATTTTATGTTATTTTATTTTATGCTAAATGTAGCATAAATAAAATTACCTGGATAAATAAAAGTACCTGGATTATTGATAATAAAAAAATATTATTAAATCAATTTATTTATTTAATCTTATCTTGATTATAACCACGACTTAAGTCCCACTGTGTAATGAAATGAAAAATTTCATAATCTCCAGTGAAATTATAACTGCTATTATGTAGTACTTGAAAATTATGACAGGAAGTATTTAAGTTATACTTAGGTGAAAGAACTTATGCCCCCATTTAAAAATACATTATAAGCCCTGTATGAAAACATAAGTAAAATAATATAAATAAATAAAAAAGTACTTCCTGCTTTAAAACTTTACCCACAAGCTAAAATTGGCCCCTCTGATTAATATACTGATATTTTACACAGATCGATATCGCTGTTGCACCAATGTTTAAGCAGTATTTTACTCTTATACTTGGCTGTGGTTGAGTTCTTATTGGACTAAAATTTTCACAATGTCATCTCAGTTACGCAGAACCTGAAGCGATCTTTGTTAAATCAGAAAAGCATCCACATTGTTGCATTCGGGGTGGGATACAAATTGCAGTTTTGTTAGAGCCTTTTAAAAAAACAAAAAAACCCCACAAACAAACAAACAAACAAACAAACAAAAATACAGCAATCTTTTGCCAAATCTGAAACACTGAGTGTCACGGCAGGGCACAGCGGTGTGATGATGAAGTGGACCCAAGTGCAGACAGGGAAGGAGACAGAACTGTGTCTTTAAAAAAAAAATGAGCCAGACTGATTAAACACGAAGAACAAAACAAATCAGAGGCGAGCAGGGCAAAAACTAAAGTAAAACCCAAACTGGAAAAACTGAACTATGACCAATCTGTGATAACTATGATAACCAGAGATGGGCAGTAACGCGTTACTTGTAACGTGTTACTGTAATCCGATTACTTTTTTCAAGTAACGAGTAAAGTAAGGGATTGCTATTGCAAAAACGGTAATTAGATTACCGTTACTTTCCCGTAGGAACGCTGCGTTACTGCGTTACTAAAACCGTGATTTTTTTGCGATAATGTCTCACGACAGTGACGTAAGCAAGTGCGACATTCATGGCAACAGCTGTGTGCAGATCAACAATGGATGACATATCGAGTGCGGGAGAGAGTATGAGCATGCAGCGTTTAAAGCGTGGAAGTACTGACCTTACTTTGAGTTTGATTCCATAAAAAGTGACAAAAACATTAGTGTCCGTTGTGCGTGGGAAGAAAACTTCTTTTTACAGCGAAAAAACCCCTAAACAAGCACCGAGTGCACAACGACGTAATGGGAAATTCACAGAGAAACTCGCGGATTCTTCCACTGACCGCTGTAGCACACCTGCACCAGGGTAAACCTCCGCCTACCCTACTCCTGCTTTACAGGTGAAAATAGAGCAAAAGGACCGCTAGTCTTTGACTTTATTTATTTTCTGCTGTGTTTTACTTGCATCTATTTGAAAGAGTCAGTGTAAACACAAAAAATATTTAATTTTATGTGCTGGAATGTGCAGAAAATAGGTTTAAATATTTAAACAAATTTCTTCCAGTCAGAGAATGTTGCATATAATTACATTTTTGCTTGATGCATAAAGTTAAAAGACTAAAACTAATAAAACAAGTTTTAAAAAGAGACTTTTCCATTTGATTACATTTTGTATGATGGATTATGTAGAAAAAGTAGAATTGGGCTGAAAGATCTATTGCTTTATCACCTATTCAGGTTGTAAATTGTGTTTTTAAAAAGTAACTAAGTAATTAATTACTTTTGAAAATAAGTAATCAGTAAAGTACGGGATTACTTTTTGGGGGAAGTAATCAATTACTGATTACTTTTTTCAAGTAACTTGACCAACACTGATGATAACTGACACGAGCATTAAACAGGGACGTGCGAGAAAATATGATGTACAAGAACATGAAACCTGAACACGACCTGAGCAGAATACATGATGAAGGAATACAGATGACCCGACGATGACTAAAAGAAAACACAAAGACCAAATACACACAGAGGTGATTAGGGGAAGTGGAAACATATGGGGAAAACAGCTGACACAATTGAACATCATGACACAACAGGGTAAGGTACATTAAACACAGTAAACATAGAAACAAGACTTTCAAAATAAAACAGGAAACACTGAGAGACGTAGACATGACAACTAGCACAGAAGACAAGAACAGACTCACAGAAGGGGACATAGATGGGAACCTAAACTAGAATAAAACTCAACTAAATCCTAACTAATAATGGCAACACCAGAACTAAGCATATATTCAATATCATATAACAAATCAAAAAATAAAAAGTGAATTCAAAATGCCGGGTCACAGGCCGTGACATTGAGTCCTTAGTAATGCTGGTAGCTCTCTTATACAGGCAGCCAGCATAAATGTAGTCCAGACTGGGCTGTTCTCTGCAGTGTGGCTGGTGTCCCATACTGCGTATGTAGAAATGTAACAAAAGCTGAGTACATGTGGAGGGCGTTACGTGTCAGAAGTGCACAATACAATAAGCCTTTAACAACGCCCTCTATTAAAAATATATTTGCCACATGCCGTGACACAATAATTCAGACTGCAACCTTTGTTTTGCAGGGTGATAATACGATAAGCAACAAAAAAAGGAAAATATGACTATACACATCAATCAGATTTGCTCTGGCAACTCGTTTCAGGTTGTGAAACACACATCTGAAATCACTGAATCATCCTCCACCCCAAACCACATTTTGTGTCTCTTTCAGATATGCACTTTCAGATACACCAGATTTTAAAGAAAGTCATTCGGACTTAAGAATTGTCGTTTTTTGTGTTGTTGTTTTTTACAGGAAAGCACCGTTTGTTCACACCTACAGGCTCCTACGCTCTGCCGATGGCTGGTGCCTTCAGGTGGGGGTACACACAGATATAGATCACACACACACAAACACAACATAAGGCGGGCATTTATAGTTTTGTGTATGTGGGATTGTTTCTTTGATTAGCAGGATTCAACAGCCAGATCACCAACATTTAGGACTCTGGAGGCACTAATAGAAGGCTACAGGAGGACTGCTGTAGTTGGAATAGCCCCGCTCACAGATCCCCTGGACAAAACACAAGTACGAAACAGCTTGGGCGAAGGTATGACACACAAATACACACATGCGCATATTTTTCCCTGCTTACACACACGGCCCATTCACCCACGGAGGCAAAAGCACACCCGTAAACTCATTTAAAATGTCTATGTTGACTCATAATCTATTTAGTCACCTCTAACACAGTCTCACTGATCTCCACCACAGAGTTTCTTTACATGGAAATGAACAACAGCAGCAGCAGCTCTGTGTACTGAGGCCATCGTGCTCTTAATCTCTCAGACGATCAAACCGACAGAAACCACAGCGCCTCGCTCATCTCGTCTGCCCCTGTTTCTCAATTTCTTTGTGTATTTATTTTCAGTTTTTGTGTTGATTTAGTCATGGTTTAAGACATATTTTCAGTAGCCCGCAAACTGCTACTGAAAGATATTTAAATGTTTTAACACACGCCATGAGTGGGAGCACTTTTTTGTTGCTGGTTTTTTGAGTTTTCTTTTGTTTTTGTTTTTTTAATTTTATGCAGTGTCTTTTTCATCAGACCTACGTTCATCGATGTTTGTGCCTTTTTGGGTGCATACATCAATGATTTCTGTCCAAATGGTGTCAGGCTTAATGTAATGTTTTATGTTGTAGAAGTTTTGACAAGTGCTGTATTTGGATCAAGATTGTTGACGTTTGTTAGCATTCTGTCTCGTTGAGAAAGTCGTGTACAGTGAACTGTTTGAGTTCTGGTTTATCGGTTTATGCTCGCTCATTGTAACGACGTAGCAAACGCAGCAGAGCAGGAAAGGTAGACCGTGAAATCTATTGTGAGCACCAAACTTTCTGGCACAACGACTTTAATTGTTCATTTATTTTTTTTCATTTTCACAGATCTCAATAACTGACAACATGTGATAGCAGGTCTGAAAATGACTTTATGGTATGAAATCTGTTAAACTTATGCTACTAATTAAATGTTAATATATTTAAAAACTATCTCAGATCAATTATAGGAGTTTTGTATAGAATTCTGTGACTGTGAAATGTATACAAACAGTAAATTCTGGGTGGAAATGTGCAAATTTCTTTTCTTATGGACAGGTAGAAGATGGATAATAAAACAAACAGAGCTTCTCGTCTTGCGCGAATCAGCTGCAACTCTTGCCAACACCTTCATTCATTAAGGGCAGTTTAAAACAAGATGCTTTAAAGCTAATACAGCTGTTCTGCCAGTGGTTTTTCCCCACTGATGCTGTGGACAAGCCTGCACACTTTCTTGTTCCTGTCAGACATTCATGCTGCAAAAGCTGAGTAACATAAACACGTAAAAAAAGTGTAACAGAGGAGGGGCAAGCATAAATGAGGTAATTAAAAAAAAACATGTAAGTATGACAAGTAATTCCAAACAGCTCAAAAAATATTAGCATCCACTCAAATGGTTCCTGTACAGATTAGCAAGCAGTGTTTTTGCTAGCTAAAGATACAGTTGTTGTGTCTTTAAGGGAGAAAAGTAAGGTTAATGTGTAATAAATGTAATCTGAGGGATGACAAAAGCTGAAAGAAAGAGGACACAAGAGCTGTGTCCCAAATGTAGGCTGCATCCTTCGGAGGCTGCATTTGATGGCCGATTACGTCACAGCCAGGTGACGAAGGCTGTCCCAATCCGTCGACTACTTCAAATGCGTCCTTCATTTCCCCGAATTTGAAGGATCGGTCGGGTGTGTCCTTTGTGGCCCACCATATCCCAGAATTCATAGCGCGGCCCGGCCAATTTCAGTTTCCAACGATAAATGTAAAGCTTACGTGTAATGTCCCACATTAAGACAGGAGATCTGTACACGATGAGTTGCTCTTAGTTATCTGATTATATCTTGTTGAAAATATCTTTTAATTAAAAAAATTGCTGCTTAATACTATTCAAAGCCCAGTAGCGAAAGGTTGATCTTCAACATGTAATAAAGGCAGATGTAAGCAGTCAGTCTTGCAGCCTTTATTTCTGCCTGCTCATGTTTCTAAAGCAGAATCGCTATGGTGATCGCCATGAAATCTCTTTAGGCCGGTGTGTGGAACTGTAGCCTTTCTGTTGTTAGCTGGTAATTATGTAAAGGTGGATTTAAGGTCATTTTACAGATTAGAAAAGTTATGTAAAGAATTAACATCTCCAATCAGTATTTATGCTACATGGTGGAAAAGTAATCAGTAATACATTGTGTAATACTTATACTTGTAATAGGTTCATGGCTGCTGAGCAGCAGGACTTCCTTCTAGAAGGAGTCCAGAATTTAAAATTTCTAAATTAAAAAGCTGATGATATTCTTTAGTTACAGTTTTGTTTTCCTAATTCCAGCTTTATAAAATCTTTATAATGTCTATGAATTGGACAGCAGCCATGGCGGCTAATATAACATTTTCCTATATACTTTACAATGATGTAAATCCACCATGACCAGTAAAGACCAGAAAAAAGCACATGAAGAAAACACATTTACTGGTGCTCACAGTTCACAGTAGAAAGGTTTTGTGACTTATTTCTAAGTGACTCATTTTCCCACGCTGCACTGCTACACCAGAATGTAGAGCTGCCTCACCTTAGCCCCTGGCAATAGTTTAGCGTATTTTTCGGACCATAAGGGGCACCGGATTATAAGACGCATTAAGTGAAACAAAACAGTCAGATAAGTCAAACCTGACTCGACTCATTCTTCGTGCTTCCTCCAAGTCTGTACCACTGATTCAATAATGTTGAATTCTCTTGCAGCTGCTCTATCCGGTCTTTAAGTGATGACATGACGAATCCTGCTTCCGGGCCTAAAGTAGTCTGCATTTAATATGGCTTTTGTGTTGTTAACATGTTTAATGTTATGTATTTTCTTCTATTTAATCTCAAAAAGCTCCTAAAAACAGTCAGTGATCACTGTTGACCTCCCTCGGCTTTATTACCGCTAATCATTTATTTAAGCTCAGTTTTTAAAACCTTACGATGTAACTACAGCCCAGCCCATGCAGCAGTATATGAATGACTAACCTCGTATTGTGGATGGATTATCTCAGTTGTTCTCCTGGCTGAAGTTTGGTCCTTTTACAGCATTCTGCCATGCGATTACATTTGGTCCCGACCACCGAGAAACCTCACGTTAACTTTTATCAAGTGGAAAAAAGTTAGTGTGTTTATATTATGCTCACATAGCTGTGTCGCTAGCGGTCACGTAGCACATCATTATATACCAGCTAGCCAAACTTCAGTTACCCTACAAACGTCACTGCTGTGTAGTTTTCTGTCTTCATTTATGTTGGAAGTGATAAGAAAGCTGTACGTTTGAATTTGTTTCCAAAATCCCTGTCAGGACATGCTATATTGTATTTAGATGGAAGCGAGCTAACTTCCTGCTAACTTCTAACTCCGTTAAATGTCATAAATTCCATTTTCATGGATGCCTGGATGTTAAACTCAATTGTTACACTTGGTAGAGCAGAACGCTGATCATTCAACTCTCAGTGATGCCACAGTGATCGTTTGACTTAGGGACCTGCAGCGGAGTTTGAGCCCAGATACGACTAGTGACGTCAGACTTAAAGAACGGATTCCCATGTTGTTGCAGTATATTAATGCAAACCTCATATTGTGGATGGATTATCTCAGTTGTTCTCCTGACTGAAGTTTGGTCTGTTATACCCCGCGAGGCTCCTGACTACGGTAGCCGTAATGATCCAACAATCCATCAAGATCTGTGGCTTTGTAGCTTACCAATGTCATACTAAAACATTTTTTGACAGATTAATGAGTGCCGTGTACCACATAAAACTGGCTAGAGGTCATAATACATACAATACATAATACATAACACAATACATAAGACACACTGGATTATAAGGTGCACTGTCCATTTTTGAGAAAATTAAAGGATTTTAAGTGTGCCTTATAGTCCAAAAAATACGGTACGTGTTAATGCTCAAATACTCAGCGATACACTGACTATGTTGTGTACAAGTTTGAATTTGGCTTTCGTTTTGATCACATACTAGCCAAAACTATCTGGCATGCTATCACTAGACAAAATCTATTCACAAAAAATACCAACACAGAAGTTCCATCATTGTAGTGGTTGCCTCTACAGAGCTACAATTTCCCATGATCACACATTGATAGATAAACTTAAAGTGTGGTGAAAATCCATCTTAGCACCTCTAAGCGTCATCAGGTTGATCACAGTCTATATCTTGTTTTCAATCTTTACAATAACCAAAGTGCAAAAACCACACAATAAACTGCTGTTGTGTTTCTCAGCCTGCAACGGTTCAACATTTGTTTACTTTTAGGAGAAAATTGAATGTTTTGTTACTGTTACGGTGCGCTAAGGTAAGTATAACAGCTTCACATACACAACTGTAGTTTTAAGCATGTAAATCTCTGATACGAAAACAGGTATCTCCTGTTCAGAAATTCAAACTTCTTCTTTGAGGTTAACTTGGCTTTATTCACATTTTGTTTAAAATCCTCACATTTTATCAAGGCTGGCTTGACTCCCATGGCTGACCCATGTTCTTGTGTCCCCTTTAGTCCTCATCTTCTTTTTATTTTAATTTGCACTTTTAATAGTTCTCTAAATATATCATATTTGCTTTTCTTGGGATGCACTTAAGAGGCTAAACTACTCCAAATTCACCACTCGTCTAAAAAGAAGGCTTAAGACGAATGAGGCTGTGTGAATGAGATTCAAAACAGCTAATGAATATTCATCCCCCAACCTTATTTCACATATTAAAAAAAGACATACAAAGTTAACCTTTGTGCTGTTGTTACATTGGTATGCACTCTTTATATGTATCAAAAGGTATAAAAGGTATATATAGATCTGAAAGGCTAGATTACAAGGCTATACATAGAAACGCATAAACACAACCTTTGCATGTATTTAACACCTGTATACGCCTCCTGAAATGAAATATCATATAAGAAAAACCAGACAGGCTATACATTTAGATATAATGAAAGTCCTCATTGTTGTTGTTCTTCTTCAACCTGTGCATCCTGTATTACTTCCCAGGGTTTTTCCCAGTGTCTTCAACCTCAGTGATCACTTCTTCAGGCTTAGCCGATGGGGTAGAATAGAAAAACTGGCAACACAAAACAGGAAACAAAGCTTTTAAATTTTGTATACACACATCTTGGTGGTTCGTAAAGTGTTAGAAATGTGAGCTTGTGTATTCACAGTCTACAATGTACTCACATTAAATGCATCGCTTTTTTCCAGGAAATATTTGTACTTTGCTGGGGGGCGAGGAATCGGAGGAAAAAGGACCTTAGTCACCCTAAAACACACAAGTATACACAAAACGATCCTTGACACGCTTTTAGTTTTAAAAGGGGGGAAAAAACAGATGCAAGGGAGGAAGTGTTTTATCTTGTATCTCCTTTTGCATTCTCCTTATTTGGTTAGTTAACAAGTCAAACCGGGGGATTTTTGCCTGTAGGTTGAAGAACTTTAGGGTGGATGCTGTGGTGTGAAGAAAGATGCCATTCTCTCACTTCTCCTTTTCAACTTTGTTCTTTCACATTTAAAACCAGTTTCACATTTAAAAATCATGACAAAGTGGATCAGAGAGACACAAACAGCTTAAAACAAAACAAACCAGCAAAAGGAGGAGTCACAATACCTCTGATAGCGCACAAACAGCACCAAAGCCAGCAGGCCCATGGGTACTCCGAGACAAATGAAGACTATCACCACAGGCTTGAGCACAGAATCTGACTGTTCCATCGCTACAGATACACAACACAAAAGCACTGTTCATTAAACTGACATGTTGATAATTATAACACTGCATCATCAGCCACTGTTTCAACCACTGCACAAGAAGACATAGAGGACTTACACGGTGTGACAGTGGGACTCCATTCACTCCAGTGATCTGATCCTGAGCAATGCGATGATATTCTTGTCCTCATTCTCACGCTATAGCTGTGTGAAGGATCTACACTTGCCACTGTATGATTTGTATGGTGTTTGGGTAGCCAAGATGTTGTTTTTTCCTGTTTTAAAGAGATTAATCAAAAAATGGTTAATCTCACTTTAACAAGGCCGACTGATAAGATTGCTCTGACTTTGGACTTCAATTAACCCTCTGAGGTCTAAGTATGACTTATCATAACCCTCTTTTTTAAATTGTTTTACAAAGAAACTGAAAACTGAGCTTTTACAATTTTTAAAGCTTAGTTTCTTACAATAAAAACACAGTTTTTATCTTGCAAGGACTGCACCTTTATCTCCTTTTTTGGCATCAGATTGTGGTTATTCTTTGCAGGTTTTCTGTACAGTCTGGGTTAAGTTGACACCTGCTGCATTGGCATGCCCTTAACAGCACTAATCATTGGTTTTTTCCCCCTGTTTTTGCGTTTTTATGAGGACAGAAACATTTTTCAAAGCAGGGGCAGCATTATTATTATTTTGTTTAAAAAAAATAGCCATACATATGGAGCCTTAGACCTCACAGGGTTAAAAAGAAGTTTGTCTTGTTCACTATTCCTGCCACACGTACAAAAAAAACAAAAACAGAATGTTGCATCTGGAATAATGACAGCCTGTGGTGAAGCGTACTGTACCTGATCACGTATTTCCACTTCATTTTCAAAACAGTTAGCATTAACGGCGTTTCTGGTGCGAGGCAGGTCCCATTTTACAATCAGGTTATCATTATTGAACGATGCAGAGATGTTAGCAGGTGGAGGAAGATGCTCTGTCACACACACACATACAAGCACATGATCAGTAAGGTATCTGACAACAACACAACCTAAACCTAACCTCAAGCCTTAGCTTATGTTCTAAAAAGACTTGATTTGTGTAAGGTCAGAACAGTTTTCCACTTTTCCTCAGTCCATTTTAAAATTAATGCCTGCTTTTAATGCACTGCAGAGACCCGAGAGAATATTGATTTTCGGCCGATTCTCAGAATTTTTGATGATATTATGTATCATATATTATGAGGTGTTTCAAAGTCACTGGGAGGAACATCATTCTGAAATTGTTCCACAACTTTGTAAACAAAGTTTTTTGCAGATTGGTGAACCTCTGCCCATCTAAACCTCTGGGAAACACTACCTCTCTTAAGAAGCTCAATCCTGTCACTGAGCTGTTGCCAGTAACAAAATGTTCTTTCAGCTGTTTCTTTTTATTATCCCTTACTTTTCCAGCCTTTTGTTTCCCCATTCCAAAGTTTGAGATGTGTTGCAGGCAACAAATTCAAAATCAGATAATATTTTTCCTGAAATAATAAATCTGTTTAAAAATGTGATGTTTTCTGTGCTCTGCTGTGAATAAAATATGGGTTTATGAGCTTTCCAAACATTCCATCCTTTTTTACATACATTTTACTCAACAACTTTCGATCCCAACTTTTTTTGAATTGGGTTCATATAACTACTCAACACTGTTTGTATAGTATTACCTAGTGTGTCCATGTCATACACGTAGGTGTAAGATATCCAGTTGTGCAGGGACATGTTAAAATGTAAAACTACGCCTGATATTTCCCCACTGACAGTCAAGGACATCGATCCAACTCTTTCCACAAAAGTACGGCTTAGAGACTTAATTACTGTTTCCTCATTACAGACACTGGAAGAGAGAAGTACAGAGTTAAAACAATGTTTAGCGTTCATTGTTCCACATTAAAATGAACCTTTAAAAAAATCATAATACCTGATAAACACAGAGAGCCGAGTATCTTTCTCTAAGGTGTTGAATGACCAGGAGCAGTTGAGCTTATTTGTTGAGTCGAGGAGGCAGATAAACGTCTCCTTTATTTCTGAAAGCGGTTTATGTGAAATCTCCTCTGCTGAATTCTGTATGTTAACCATCTAATACAAAAATTTACAGTTTACAGTTTATTTAAATACCATGCACTGCGTCTGTGAGGTCATTAGAAAACAAAAGTGTTTATACAAAAGCTTATTCTCATTTTCACCTCATACGTGTCTGAAAACTCCTGACAGAGATCCAAACCATGGCTTTCAGTCGCTGCTATAAGAAAACACACGTTTAATCTGCAGCACAAATTCTTAACTGATCAGAATTTTGTATTTTTTTTTCTATAAACTGGGTTTTAGAGGAGTCCAGTTTTGATTAGCTTACTGTGTAAAGGAAGCAGGAAACAAAGTCTGACACCACCCAGATTAAAAAAGGTTAAAGTAAAATCATTGTTGAAATAAAGCTCCTGGTATTTCCTGCAAAAATATTTTGATTTTCACATTGCCAAAAGCCATTCTTCTTAAGCGTTTTTTTCCCCTGAGGACATGTTTGCATTGCGATTAATCATCCACCTACCACTTTGAGGGAACCACAAAACCAACGAAGTGGACCAAATTACAAGACGGATCGGAAACACAGCCATGGCCGACCTGAGTGTTTTACACACACACACACAGAAAGACAGAGACACAGATACACAATAATGAGCATAAAGTCTTCAGCCACCGTACAGTAAACACAGGAACGCCATTGTACCACTTTACAATGAGCAATTTCCTGTGTTTAATACTTCCCCTTTTTACATGCTTACTTGTAGAAGGTGGGTGCTTGTAAGGCGTCTAAGTGGGCACATAATCAACCACAAAGAAACATCTTTTCTCAGATGAGTCTTAATTCTTCACTAGGTTAGTCACTTGTCCATTTTACACTTATTTATACAAAAAAGAAAGACTTGGTTTGGTTTATTCACTCTGTTTATATCTTCTCCCTCAAAAAAAAAAAGAAAAGTGGACCCAACTATGACTCACTATGCTGGCGTAACACGCTCTTATGAATTGAGGTAAATTCCCAAGTTTCCTACCAGCTATATTATATTAAAAATTGTGTAAATAGCAATAATAATAAAGTCTCACCTTCTGCTGTCCCTCCTCCGTGTCTTGTGGCTCTCTGTGCTCTCGCTGCCTGAAGACAATGACACATTTCTGGGGAAAGAAGAAGCATGACGTCACATACTGTACTCAGATCCAGGAAACCAAGACTTTCTTTCTGTTTCTTCTTTTTTCTTCATTTGCTCGTAAAGCAGATCAAGCAAAGTGAAACAGGTCAACATCAATGCATAAATATTATCAGCTTCAACAAAGCAAAGCAGATCTATATCAACAAACTAAAGTAGATCAACATCATGTGGTTTTCTAATACAAACCACATAATGTTGATCTACTTTAGTTTATTTGGGTTAAACCACATTTGAGGTAAAAACAATAACAACTAGATGTAATAACGAGACAGAATTACATATAACATCTTTTTGTATAAGATGTTGTCCCCCTGGTTCAGTCTGCTTTTTCTGTCTTTCCTCCACTTTTCTTTCTCTATATGTTAGAATCTGTAATGTATGTTTGCACTGATTGCCGATCACGCTTCAACTGAGTCGTCCTCGGTCAGAAGGAATGGTACTCCACAGTGATGTAGTTCAAATATCTTTACTAAAGAGGTGGCAGATGACATCAACAGGATGTACAGCGTTGGTAGGGAGGCATTACAGTATTCACATGCAGGTAACGGGGGTGTGAGTGTGTATATGGGTATGTGTGTGTGTGGTCATCTGTAAACAGAAAGAACAAACATTTGTATTAACCACTATGGATAGCAGTGTACCCCTTATACAGTACTGTGGGTTTCCAGCGTAATGTTATACAATCTGCCATAACCTCATGGCCACTAGATGGCACCCTAAATGAATTTCTGGCTTGTATATACATTGGCAAACCAGACCTCTGCAGATTGCAACGATTCAGAGAATAAACATAGTAAATAGTTACATCCACCTACAACCACAATGCTTGACAGTAAGTCGTATATGGAATGAAATATGGGCTGAACACAAGGCTGCCTGTAGTAGGCCAAACAAAACGCATCTTAGCGATAGCAACGAGACTAGCCTCTTAGCGATAGCAACGGGACTAGCCTCTTAGCGATAGCAAATTACACAGATAAAGTCAACAAGCCTCACTCTCATCTTACAATACTCACATGGTAAGCACACACGCAGTATTAACTCACACCGAATGCACGTTAATACGTTACTCCTCCGACACACCTCTCATCTGCGGACTTTTAACAGAATCAGTTAGCTCACAATCTGCAGCTTCAGCCGACCCTGCAGAGAAGTCTCTCCTGTGTTAATATCAACACTTCACCGAGTTCTTTTGATTCCTCAGAGGCATCCGATGGAAGACAAAACACTGCTCAGTAGACCATTTAACACTTTATTTCTCTTTCACATTACTTCTAGAAGGGAGATGCGTCCTGCAAGGCACGTTGCTGCAGATCTCAAAATGGTGGTGTGCCCCTGACAGTTTTATTACAGTTTTATTACGGAGTTTTATTATTCCCTCATTCTAATCTAAACAACAGTGTCTCAGTAACTTTCCACTAGAGATGGTCCCCTCTTACCTACATTTTTCCCAGGCGAGCGTAAGCGAGAGTCTGCAGCGATCTACTACACAAGGAAATATGGTCTATATAACTTTATAACACTTATTATTAATAAAAAGCATAGCATTATTGAGGCACTGAAAAATTATTTATTCCCAACAGCTGATACCTGAAGTATTCACTGGTGTGTTGGATAAATGTCAGGGTTTTCCCACCCAGTTTTATACCTGAGCAGGGGAAGTGTGAGGACAGTCTGCAGGCAGTCACTGACTACACATCTCCCTGTAGACAGTGTTTGTTCTTGATGGAGGCAGTATATTAAATAAGTGCTAAAGTCCATGTAATCCCTGACACATATTAAGTAGTCTAGGACAACCCAAAAGTATAGACCTAATGCTAAATACAGTGGCTGGAGGCAGGAAATGAGCAACAACAGTTATTATTTTGTGAAACAGTGAAAATAAAATAAGACACATTTTACAAAATCCACAATAACACTAATAATAAGCCGGCTTAACAAAAACAAACCAAAGAAACACAGTCCCATTGAGCTCAATATTTCAGTTTGTCCTTTTTGGTCATTCGTCAAGTCAAGATTTCTTTTAATTTCAGTTCCTTTTTTTGTTTTGGTTTGGTGATTTGAGTTGTTACCACTTTGGTTTTTTCAAGAGAGAATAATGACATTCTTCAACAAGGGCTCAGGCTGTTTGGGCACAGGTTCGCCATCTCCATTCGGAGAGAATTCAGGAATCAGTTCCAGTTGCTTTATCAACGCAGACAATAAAAAAACCTAGCCAAGATGAGGTATCAGCATGAACAAGGCAAGGGACACAGCCACGTGGCCTCTCTAGCTCGTGCTCCCATCAGCTTAACATTAAAGTTTTCAAATTAAGCTACAGGCCGGTGGCTCTGACATCCCACCTGATGAAGACCCTGGAGCAACTGGTCCTGGCTCAGCTTCGGCACCTGGTGAGCTCATCATTGGACCCACTTCAGTTTGCCTACCAGCCTGGCATTGGAGCGGATGATGCCGTCATTCACCTCCTACATCGTTCCCTTGCTCACTTGGAGACCGCTGGGAGCACTGTGAGAATCATGTTCTTTGATTTCTGTAGTGTCTTCAACACCATTCTTCCCACGGTCCTGAAGGACAAGCTGGAGAACTCAGGATTGGACCATCACCTCACTACCTGGATTTTGGACTACCTCACCGACCGATCACAGTATGTGAGGACTCAGGGCTGTGTGTCGGACAGGGTCCTCTGCAGTACGGGGGCGGGTTCTGGCTCCGTTCCTCTTCACCATCTACACTGCAGACTTCTCCCACAACTCCACCCAGTGCTTCCTGCAGAAGTTCTCTGATGACTATGCAATAGTCGGCCTCATCACTGATGGGGACGACAGGGAGTACAGAGGACTGACCCAACACTTTGTGGACTGGTGCCAGCTGAACTACCTCCAGATCAACACTAGTAAAACCAAGGAGCTGGTGGTAGACTTCCGCAGGCACAAACATTCTCCACTGCAACCACTGAAAATCCAAGGTATGGACATTGAGGCTGTGGACAGCTACAGGTACCTTGGAGTTCATCTATGACTCTGTGGTGGCCTCAGCCATCTTTTATGGTGTGGTCTGCTGGGGTGGCAGCATCTCTGCCGGGGACAGGAAGAGACTGAACAGGCTGATCAGAAGGGCCAGCTCTGTTCTGGGATGCTCTCTGGACCCAGTGGAGGTGGTGAGTGACAGGAAAATGGTGGCTAAGCTGTCATCCCTGTTGGACAACATCTCCCACCCCATGCAGGAGACTCTGACAGCACTGGTGTAGGACAGAGAGATTTCGCAGGTCTTTCCTCCCCACTACTGTAAGACTGTACAACAAAGACTCCAACTGATCAAACACACACATCCACACATGTGCAATAACACTAAGTGCAATACTTTTTGCTGGCATCATTGTATTTTTACTCAGTTGTATACAGCATTTGTATTCTATTTTTATCCTATTGTATATTTTATTCTATTTTATTCTACTGTATATAGTATTTTATTTTAGTTTATTCTATTCTGTACAGTTGTGTACTGTATCTATTCTTATTGTATTCTAATTTTTGCTTTATAATTTTTGCACTGTCCACTTCCTGCTGTGACAAAACAAATTTCCCATGTGTGGGACTAATAAAGGTTATCTTATCTGATCTTATCTTAGCTTACAGACAGTGCAAGCACTTGTTTACAACACTTTTTCTGCATTTAAACTCACTAAGACAACCGTCTGTAGCTGTCTTGTTTACTTATCAAAGTGCAAAAGAACTAGCTAATACGTGATGGTGGTCCACCGCTTGGAAGGCAGGCCTAATTTTGCTTCTGAACATATAAAATTGGAAAGAGGATTACACTTCCTCTTTTCAAAATAAATATTTCTCAAAGTAAAAGAGTGCAAATGCATTGATACAAATAAAAGGGAGAAAATAAAATTTAAAAAAAAGAAGTTTTCTCTACTGGGTTACACCCTCCCCAGCTAAATACCACGCAGGTCTCGTTGCATGTGTAGCCAATACTGTCTGTCTTTGCAATTAAGGGATTCTGAAAAGGCTGTGTTCAAACCCTGGAAAAGTGATTTTACAACAGTCACTGGAAGGTTTCCTGAATCAGGATAATCAAGTCTTTTAGAAGGATGTTTGATTCTTTTTGATTGTCTCACTGGTTGAATTGTAATGGGATCATCACTGTATCAAACAGTGATGAAGGGTTGATGACGCAGAATCCACAGCAGTCCTCCCGCAGCTCTCCTCTCTCTCCATGCTGCTGAACAACAGGTCGGATGCCCTGGAAAAGATGGCCAGCCAAAACTCCGCTGTGACTGTAGAGGTGAAAGATACCATTAAAGAAAATGCAAAGCAGATCGAATATATCAAACAGTCCTTTGAATTTATCTGTGCTGATATTAAATCCGTGAAGGACAAAGTTGACCACCTTGAGATGCAGCTTGCCAAATTTCAAGAAACCCGTGACGCACAAAAGAAACAACTCTCTCGCCTGGAGAGTTGTGACAAGGATTATATTCTATTAGTGCTTGAGCTTGCTAACCTGACTTTTGTAATTGTAAATGTCTGTGGTTTCAATTCCTATACTGAAAATAATGCACTTATTGGCAGGTTAGAAGAACTCATGCTTCGCTAGTTAACTAAACTCCCTGATTATCACATTATTTGTGGCACAGACTTTAACGCTGTACTAAATAACCGTCTTGAGAGGTGGCCTCCTAAAAGTTCTGACTAATCTAAAACTGTTTATGAGCATTGTATTTAATGGATACTTGGAAGGACACGCACCCATGTCAGAATGAAAACACATGGTGTAACAAATCTTTATCAAGTCAGTCTCAAATTGACTATTGGCTCATCTCTAAAGATCTTAGTAATGTGGCTGCAGACATCTTACCATCGCCTCTATCCGATCACAAATCTATTTGCATTTTTATTCCTGTAGTATCTTCTCCCCTCTCTCATAAGCCTGCTTACTGGAAGCTTAACAGCAGTATCCTCAAACATTCTGCTGTATGTTCAGAGATCAGAAAGTATTGGAGCAAAGCAATAAACGAAAATTCCTTTGGTCTTGACTGGGAACTGTTAAAATATGAAATTGCAAAATTCCTAAGGAAGTACTGTAGTGATTTAGCCAAAATGAGAAAAGAAGAAGAGCAGGACGTAATAAGCAAGATCTTTGATCTCAATGAGTCTGAAAAATTTCAGCTTGTTGTGCAGCAGCATAGGCTTGATGAGATTTATAAGCGAAGAGCTGAGGGAGCTTTTGTCAGGTCGTGCAGGCAATGGCTTGAAGAAGGTGAGCAAAATTCTGCTTACGTTTTTAGGTTAGAAAGGCATCAGTCAAGAAATAACTCAATTCAGTATTTAAAAATGTATGGCTCAATCACTGATGAGCCAAAAAAAATTCCAATATCTTAACCCCTTTCCTAAAAGAGGTTTACATGGAAAGTATAAATAAAGGCTCACTGCCCCGACAAACCCATTTTCTGTGCGGTTTGAGAAGCTAACTTATAGCTTTCCTCTAGCCAATTCTTGAGACTTTTAACAGCTTGCAAATGTGTCACTTTTTGATCTTTGTTGACAGAAGTTTGTATGCAAGATCAACTGTCAATCTGGCTTTTCTGCAAAACATCAATTTGTAGGGCGTAGAACCTGTTACATCACTATGGGTGCATTTGCTTGCATGTACTAATGGCATAACAGAGTCTTTTCTGTGAGACTTTTGTTTGAATTATGCGTTCCTAACATACTAAGTAATGTTCTGTTGAATCCTTCAGTGGGTTTACCAAGTGGGTGGTATGAGATTTATCCCACAGATCTCACACAGGTCCTTTATTAAATTTGCCTCAAAATCAGGACCCTGATCACTGTGCAGGCGCTTAGGTATGCTGTAGTTGACAATGAATTGGTCCCATAGGCACAAGGCGACTGTTCTTGACTTTTGATTAGGGTTAGGCAATGCAAGCGCAAATTTAGTTAAATGATCAGTTATTACGGGGATGTCACGCGTGTTACTGCTGTCTGGTTTCAGACTGAGACAATCCATGCAGACCATCTCTAAAGGTCAGGTGGCTGTTATGTTGACCAGTCTAGCTGCTTTTTCAGAAGTACTCTTTCTCCATATGTAGCGATCACCATGCCATACGTGGCCGATAGAATAATGTTCTGACAGGATCAAGGGTTCTGTCAGTGCTTAAGTGGCCCATATCATTGTGCAAGCTTTGGAGCACTGGATCTCTGAGCTCCTCCAGAAGAACAAGCTGGTGGGTCATTTGGTCTCCATCTTGTACAACACCTCATTGTGACTCTCCAATTGACTGAGTTCCCTGAGTTGCAAAAAAGGGAGATCTGGGAGTTCTTTTCCAGCAGCTGGTGGGGGTGTCTGGCCATGTTCAATTTTTTTTGATAATTTGGCCGACTGTCCGGTCTGCTCTTTGTTCTAAATTTACGATTGGGACAAGGCAGGAATGATTGTTAAGCTGTGGTGTTCTTCTAAACATAGATGTCTGGCATCATGTCAGCTGAGAGGGTCTAGAAGTGTAACACCACTATCCTGACTATCATGCCTGATTTTAACAAGGTGGTTTCGACAGATCGCTTGGACAACATCACTACCTACAAGCCTTATGGTGTCAGTGTCGGCTAGGTGATGCTCTATAAAACGGCTTACAGGCTCCTGCTGTCATGGGTTGCCCTTGAGGATCCACACGCAGGACTCTTGAGTTGCGAGTCAACAATGAAAGTTTATTTACAATTTCTTCACCAAGTGTATTTACAGGCTGTGGGGGGATAGTGCTGTACACAAGACGTAAGGTGGGCAGGGCTCCGGGGGAAAGGGGAATCACACACACGCTCCACTCTGACCTCTCTCTCCACTAGTGACCAGTCGCTCCTTCCACACACTGCTCGAGGAAACACAGGGATGGGTCAGGGAATCTAGGTACAAAGACACACACGTTAATATCTAGCACGCAGGCAAGAGAAACCTTGGCTTGAACTTGTTACTGATGAGAGTTTAACAATGATCCAGCTGCCTTGATGAGGTCCAGGTGTTTAAAAATGTCTAGAAATGTTGGCCAATCAGAAGTCTAGAAGCCTCGGTGGGAAATAGTAAACAAAGATGGGGCATAGAAGCAGAACTGAGTCCTATGTGTGGAGGGACAGTAACTTTGTGTGTATATGTAAGCATTTAAAGACTGTAGAGAGTACAATTAACAGTAACAGTGTTTTGTCTAAGTCCCCCATTGTAGAAATTCATTTCACCGAAACAATAACATGGCGCACAGTGTAGCGTCAAAAAAGGTGCACACCTTTGACGCTGTGTTTTCTCCGTTTTCCTTGTCCACACGTAAATGCAAAAACGGAGTTTACGAAAATATCCACCCTGGCAGGAATTTTTAAAAATCTCCGTTTTCAGTGAGCGAAAACGCCGTTTACGTGTGGACGAAAGGTGCAAATGCATAGAAAAATCTGCGTTTTCAAAAATACCCGGGTACGTAGCCAAAGTTGCAGGCCACCTAAAGCCAGGGGTGTCTAACTTATCAGAGGTCAATATGTATGTGAGTGGGTTACTATCTGTAACTATGGTGAACTGACATTGGTGTATAGGGCATGCACTGTGCTTGAAGGGAGTTGGATCATTAAGTTTGGTGGAATCTTTCACTTTGCTCGTACAGCCAAACTCAAGGTATTGAAAGTGAATACTTCCTGGATATCACTGAGTTGCTTGGTTATCCTCTCTTTCCACTCCTGTGGAATCGACGATTCACCACTTTGTTCTTTTTCATTTGTAATCATTACAGGCACTTTGTGTGGAGCTCGGGAAGGATGTGTTATTGAGCAAGTTTTAACACAAAGGCCACCAGGCAAGGAAGACTGAGAGGGGTGTTCAACTAAGGTAGTGGTTCCCAGACTTTTTTTTGCAAGGCCCCACTTTGTTTTACAGGAAAATCTGCGCGAAGCCTGTTTGTTCCCAATATGACTGGTGTCTGACTGTTTGGATGAGTGTCTGGAACAACAAGAGCTAAGGTTGCAATGTCAATCTGTATCTAAGAAGTCTTTTGGAAAGGTAATACACTTCTCTATATAACCTGGTTTCTAGATTGTAAGGTCCTGATTTTTATCTTACACGAGTTGTTGTGTTTTTGGAAGGTTTCTAGCATTAAAGCTGACTTTGAGTTCACTTCCTGCCTTCTGGGTCCTGCATTCGAGTCTTAATCAGCCTTCCACGCAGCCATTTCCTGACCAAGGGCTAATATTTAGTGGCTTAATTATGTGAAGAAGAAAGGCTCGGTTCAATATAGACCCAAGACACTAAGAGTTTTCACTTCAGCTAATGTACTTACTGATAGTTATATAAATATATAATACAGTGGGGCAAAAAAGTATTTAGTCAGCCACCGATTGTGCAAGTTCCCCCACTTAAAATGATGACAGAGGTCAGTAATTTGCACCAGAGGTACACTTCAACTGTGAGAGACAGAATGTGAAAGAAAAATCCATGAATCCACATGGTAGGATTTGTAAAGAATTTATTCGTAAATTAGGGTGGAAAATAAGTATTTGGTCACCTCAAACAAGGAAAATCTCTGGCTCTCACAGACCTGTAACGTCTTCTGTAAGAAGCTTTTCTGTTACCTGTATGAATGGCACCTGTTTGAACTCATCATCTGTATAAAAGACACCTGTCCACAGCCTCAAACAGTCAGACTCCAAACTCCGCCATGGCCAAGACCAAAGAGCTTTCGAAGGACACCAGGAAAAGTATTGTAGACCTGCACCAGACTGGGAAGAGTGAATCTACAATAGGCAAGCAGCTTGGTGTGAAAAAATCAACTGTGGGAGCAATCATCAGAAAATGGAAGACATACAAGTAGGGTTGCCATAGTGTGAGTCACACTATACCGCCCGGGCGGTATAGTGTGAGTCACACTATACCGCCCGATGCTCTGATGCGACCTGAGTGCTCACACTGTGCCTCCATAAAATGAAGGTTATAACAGAAAATCTGTCGCGCTCTCTCTCTCTCCGTCTTACACTCACACAGACACACACACCACCACCATCAACTTTGCTAAATTGCTAATGAAAAACACTCATCAGGCAGCTGTGATTGAGCAGCAGTGTAAATCCAACTATTTTCACGGTTGTTGTGGTCGTGATAATTTTGTGATGCCACATCGAAAAGGCTCGGATGAGCTTTCCAAAGTTCTACAAGTTGTGCCTCCATCGCTTGTGTCCAGATCACACGCTGCACAGCCGTGCTGCTCCATCTTTTACACCAACGTTTACGTGTTTGCGCGCGAGCAGTGTGAGCGGCTGTGGTGACACCCTCACGAGCGATTGATGATCGGGAGCTGGTCGTGAGGTGTTAATCACTTCTCGTTACCCCACGTATACTACACGATGCACGATGAAGGCCAAAATCGGTCCGATCACTCAAAAAGGGCCTAAAACCGCACAGTGTGAGCCCAGCGTTAGAGCAGCAATGTTTGTTCCCCTCAGAGCAAGGGAAAAATGGGAAAAGGAAAACACCTGGCTGGAAAAAGTTAATATGGGCATGTGCAGTGAATATCAGCGCTATGTGGCCAGAAGTGTGATAATATAATTTATTTTGTGTAATAAACAACTGCAAGGATAGATGATTACAACAAATAGATGACTAATACATAAAAGTAATACATAGATGAATAATGATGATGAGTTAAGATGCGTAATCATGGGAACAAGCGGGTTTACAAACAGGAGCAGCTGATTAGCATTAGAAAAGCTGAAATAATATTTCAACTGAAGCCAATTGTACTAAATGCACTAAATGTGCACTGTTACAAGAATATTTTTCTTTCTATTGTTTTCTATTATTTTAAGTTAAGCAGGACAGAGTTCTTTTAAAGAAAGATTTACTTATATTCTCAAAAGTTAAGCATGACAGGCTTCTGTTTAAGAAGGAGACCTGTTTTATTGTGTTAATGTTGTCATTTTGAGCTAAAAATAAATGGCTAAATGATCATTTGTTTCACATGTGTTCATATCACAAAGAATACACATCTACTTAAATCAACTTCAAGTCAAATGGTTAAAAAAATAATTTCACACACAAAAAAAGAGCTAGAAAATTCACCACACTGGGAAGGGTGAAGACAACTGGGTCGCCCGGCCCTGGCCACGAGGTGTCCCTTATTTATTTTTCAGGGAGTTGGCAACCCTACATACAAGACCACTGATAATCTCCCTCGATCTGGGGCTCCACGCAAGATCTCATCCCGTGGGGTCAAAATGATCATGATCAAATCACAAATCAAATCACTTTTTATTGTCACATCACATGTGCAGGCACACTGGCACAGCACATGCGAGTGAAATTCTTGTGTGCGAGCCCCACAAGCAACAGAGATGTGCAAACACAACAACACAAACGAGCAAAATACAAGAATGGCCAACCTGAAACTAATAAATATATGTACAATATATAATAGTGTATGCATTTCTGGATGTGTATACTAAATATTTTCCTACGTGTGTGTGTGTGTGTGTGTGTGTGTGTGTGTGTGTGTGTGTGTGTGTGTGTGTACACATTTTTACAAATTAAATAGTAAAAAAATAAAATAAAATAATAATAATAATAATAAAATATATAAAATATACAGAGTTGAATATGTGCAAAACAAGTGGCATTTATATACAGTGTGGAGTGCATAATGTTGAAGTTCCAGTAGTGAAGCTGAGGTGTCTATGAAGTGTTCAGCAGTCTGATGGCCTGATGGAAGAAGCTGTCTCTCAGTCTGCTGGTACGGGACCGGATGCTGCAGAACCTCCTTCCTGATGGAAGCAGTCTGAACAGTTTATGGCTGGGGTGACTGGAGTCCTTGATGATCCTCCCCGCTTTCCTCAGGCACCGCTTCCTGTAGATGTCTTGGAGGGAGGGAAGCTCACCTCCAATTATCCGTTCAGAGCACCGCACTACTCGCTGGAGAGCTTTGCAGTCATGAGAACGGTGAGCAAAGATCCCAGAACCACACGGGGGGACCTGGTGAATGACCTGCAGAGAGCTGGGACCAAAGTAACAAAGGTCACCATCAGTAACACACTACAACGGCAGGGAATCAAATCCCGCAGTGCCAGACGTGTTCCGCTGCTGAAGCCAGTGCATGTCCAGGCCCGTCTGAAGTTTGCCAGAGAGCACATGGATGATACAGCAGAGGATTGGGAGAATGTCATGTGGTCAGATGAAACCAAAGTAGAACTTTTTGGTATAAACTCAACTCGTCGTGTTTGGAGGAAGAAGAATACTGAGTTGCATCCCAAGAACACCATACCTACTGTGAAGCATGGGGGTGGAAACATCATGCTATGGGGCTGTTTTTCTGCCAAGGGGACAGGACGACTGATCCGTGTTAAGGACAGAATGAATGGGGCCATGTATCGTGAGATTTTGAGCCAAAACCTCCTTCCATCAGTGAGAACTTTGAAGATGAAACGAGGCTGGGTCTTCCAACATGACAGTGATCCAAAACACACCGCCCAGGCAACAAAGGAGTGGCTCCGTAAGAAGCATTTGAAAGTCCTGGAGTGGCCTAGCCAGTCTCCAGACCTCAACCCCATAGAAAATCTGTGGCGGGAGTTGAAAGTCCGTGTTGCTCGGCGACAGCCCCAAAACATCACTGCTCTCGAGAAGATCTGCATGGAGGAATGGGCCAAAATACCAGCTACTGTGTGTGCAAACCTGGTAAAGACCTATAGTAAACGTTTGACCTCTGTTGTTGCCAACAAAGGTTATGTTACAAAGTACTGAGTTGTATTTTTGTTATTGACCAAATACTTGTTTTCCACCCTGATTTATGAATAAATTCTTTACAAATCCTACCATGTGGATTCATGGATTTTTTTTCACATTCTGTCTCTCACAGTTGAAGTGTACCTCTGGTGCAAATTACTGACCTCTGTCATCATTTTAGGTGGGGGAACTTGCACAATCGGTGGCTGACTAAATACTTTTTTGCCCCACTGTATTTCAGAAACTGCTGATCTACTGGGATTATTTTCTGCACAACCATCTCTAGTGTTTACAGAAAATGGTCTGAAAAAGAGAACGTATCTATTAAGCAGCAGTTCTCTGGGTAAAAATACTTTGTTGATGTCAGAAGAGAATGAACAAGCTGCTGTGAGCTGATAGGAAGGCAACAGTGACTCAGATAACCACTGTTTACAACCAGGTTCTCCAGAATAGCATTGCTGAGCACACACCATTATCATAGGGGTCTGATGATGAGGGGTGCAGTATTACAGCAGTAAAAGACCACTCCAGGAGCCACCTGCAGTTGGCACTCATATGCTTAGAACAACAAACCAAGGCTACATTCAAAAAGAAATTACTTTTCACCTTCAAACATGACACAATCATTTTTAACAAAATAAACTGAAATATATAAAATCCAATTTCTATCTATTCAAATAATCATGAAAGAAAATGGCCGTAACAAAAACTGAATGTATACCAAACAGTTACATTTCATCTAACCAGTAAATGTAGCATTTTACGTTACACATATCTAACAAAATTACATTGACAATCTACATGTAATTATATTAAATGCTGCCACAGTCAGACAAAATCTCAGAGGAATGTTTCCAGCATGTTACAAAAGCACTAACGAGCATTATGAGCAACAAGGCTTAACTAAAAAGCGTCTGTCTTGTAAATAGAAGGCAGACATATCAAATGGTTTCATGAATTAAACTAGCGTTTCCAATGAACTCTCAGACATACAACTCTTTTATTTGTGTCTGTCTGTGGGTGGCATTTCATTGTCTGTAATAAAAATGCTTAGTTCATCTTTTCTATGACATTTTTTCTAGGAATTTTAGGATTTTTTTTTTAATGAAATGGGGTTTATTGGAATTTCTTTAACATACAAAGAAAGAGGAAACAAACACTGGTTAAGTCAAATCTTCTTTCAGCTGTTCCTGTTACAGCAGATCATCGACCTCTATCCCATGCCATCTTCTGTCACACCAACCCTCTGCACATCCTCCCGCACTACATCTGTCATGGGGTGGAAAAATAAAAATTGTTACTTCTTTTTTAATAGCTTGTTTTTAAGTAATATATTTAAGTTGTTTTATATTCTGAATATTTTTGTACTGCTGAACAGTTGTTTTATAAATGAACAATAAATACTTTTGGGGGTGGAAGTTTTTTAAATGCAGAATGATATTTATATCGTATCCAGATGTAAATGATGTGATGCGACTATGAAACAACAACATGTCTCCAGTTGATGTGTGTGTGCTGTCTTACAATGGGTCATTTTATCAGAGTCATCAAAGTCAGGCGAGGACAACGTTCAAACCACAATTTCCACCCAAACACACATCAACACAACCTTTGCATGACTTCAGTATATCTGTAGTATCTCCTGAACTCCATATTGTATAGAAATGCTTGGCAGTACATGCATTTAGAAATGACAAAGATCTTTAATGTGTAAACAAAACTGCTTTCAAAATCTCCTTCATAGGTTTTTGCAGATCTCCACTTCTTTGTTTGCTACAACCAGTTATATAGAAGTGACCCATCATAAAACCCCCATGGTGTGTTGCAAACTCTGTGTTTGTGTACGTATGTGCGAGCATGTGAGTGTCTGTGTGTGCGCGTACCCGTGTGTATGTGTGAGTGCACATGAGTGAGTGTGGGTGCGTCGTAACAGTTAAAGCACTGTGTATGTGTGTCTCTGTGTACGTGACTTTCTGCCGGTCATAAAAGTAATCTCCTCTCTCCCAAGCTACACCAAATTCCTTTACAAAACATACAAAACACTGAGACCCCCACTCTGCATCCACTGGGCCACTGACTTCTTCTTGTCTTACATTTACAGATAAGCATGTGGAGAGGCTCCTGCAAACCTACTTCTAAGTTATAACAATTATGAGGTACAAGCATCAGCATCAGCATCCCCCAACTGTAGCTTCCTGTCTCCTTTCATTACAGGCAGACCCCCAGTGGCAATAAATTCCTTTCCCTCTACACAATTACACACACTCTCAAGCCTACAGCTAAGCCAAACTGAAACACACAGACAAATCCCTCCCTGTTCCTCTGATCTACTGATGGACCCTCTCATCTAAGCAAATTTAACACATTATAGTCTAATAATTGTGTTCTTTTACTCACAGTAACAACACACATAGTACAGTTTACACTTATATAATTTTAAAATAAACACATTAATGTAAAAGAACCAGAGAGACGAGTCACAAGATGCCCTCTGCCCTTAATCTATTTTTATGTTCTTCCTTTTTCTTTTGATTTTCACCTTATTTGGCTTTTTTTGCGACCAATCCCAGAGGACCTCTGTCTGCAGCTTAAGGAAGTTTAAAGTAGATGCTGTGGTATGACTTTCTAACAAATAGGTACCAAACCACCCCCACTTCTTCTTTCTAAACTATTTTCTCACATTAAATTTGTGCTGATGTTAAGGTCAACTTTGTTATTTGGCTTTCTCATGCAACAAGTTTAAAAGTTTAAATGATGAAAGTTTATATGCCAGATGACAAAAAGTCTTAAAAAATCTGCTTTAAACCTGTGAAGCCCAAAACATGAAATAATTGCCAGAAAATTTAATTTCATTTAACCTTCCGACAAATTTTTTTTAAAGAAATTAAACATCAATTTGCATATATGAGTTTTCATTTTTGCTGCACCTGGCTTTTGCATGCAAATTATTGTCCAGATTAGAACTTTGGGTCTCACTGTATGCATCTCAAATACTATTTTAACAAATATAATACATTTGCTGCGCATCACTAGACAGGTTAGTCCTTCAAACCTGCTTTGGCTCAGGGCACCAATGATGTGCTCAACAAGATCACACAACTGAAAAGTGTGAACACAGAGATGATTTTAGTAACTGTGGTGTTGAATCATTACATCATTACCACCTATACAGCAGCATAGAAACACATCTGAACGCTAAAACACAATTTTAACAAATTCTCATTGTTGAGATGTGGGTTTTTTGCACACCTATGAGTCAGATACAGCTCGTCGATACGCCATGGTAGTAATAATGGTCATGGATGATATGACGGGAGACTGAGTGAGAAAGGATTTTACTCAGAATTGTGAAAGTGCAGTCCTACTCGGAGCCTTGAAAGGGACAAAATGATGACATCCAAAGTATGAGTAAGCAGTATTGTGTAAGCTAGAGTTCTGAAGCTGTGGGATTTGGTTCCTCAACTGCCACCCAGGTCACCGGCCCGTGAAAGGAATCTTTCTTTGTTGCATTCTGTTTAAGAGAGTTCTCAAAAACTCTTTTAGAGAGTTCTCATCAAAATTTAGTGTAACCATGGTGTGTAGTCAATACAAGCAGTGCTGTAAACGATCTGTCAAGGCTCTCTGTGTGCGGGCTCAAAACTCAAATGCACTGAACTAAACTTCTATTAAATACTAGAAATAGCAAATTACAAAAACAATACACAAAACCATCACACGGTCAAAGAAATGGTGTATGCAAGGTTGTTTGGAGAAAGAACACAATCGAAAAAGGTGTCTCAGAGAGGAGAGCCATAAAAAAAACTGAGCTCTGAGGTCTTTTATAGAGTGTTGGCACACAAACGTGCCACATCAGCCTTCCAGTGCCAGCAAATAAGACCTGACACTCAAGCAGACCAAAAAGAAGTCAAGGTGGTGTGGGTCATCACAGAGAAATGTCAGATTTGAATGATGTGTGACAATGTAGAGTGTCAAATTCAAATTCAAATTCAAATTTTATTTGTCATGTACACAGTCATACACAGTACGATATGTAGTGAAATGCTTGGACAACTGCTCGTGACCTAAAGAAAACAAAAAAGGAAAAGGCTATGAATAAGATAGGAAATAAATGTGAAAAATTAAAAAGGGTAAATTTAACTAGGAAGGAATAAAATATAAATTAAGGTTAAAAATGAAATAACTGTACAACACAAATTAGAATGAAGGGTAAATTTAACTGGGAAAGAATAAGATAAAATATATAAATTAAAGTTGAAAATAAAATAACTGTACAACAAAATACACAATATAGAACTATATAAGAATGTATGAAGAAATATAAATAAATATATACACAATAACAGCAGCTGTACAAGTATTAACTGGAAATGAAGAATATAATGTCCAGTGTTGTGCAATCCACATTATGTCTTGTCATGTCAAGTGTCATTTATGTCATGTGCTGAAAGGGGTTCTTGGGGTCTGGTTCTTGGGGGTTTCTCTGTATTATTGTAGGGTCTTTACTGTACAATATAAAGCACCTCAAGGTGACTGTTGTTGTGATTTAGTACTATATAAATAAACTGAACTTCCATAAAAGCTGCAATTCTCATTATCTTGAAAACAATATTGCTCTGTTAGTCTAACCCCCTCAAATGTGGCAACCATGGAAAGCTAAGGATGACCTCTTGACAGTACAGTAGGACTCATGTAGATTGCATAAATAGTGCTTGAATTAGAGTTTTCAGAGTCATGTCCCCACAAAAGACTTTGGTCTTTGGAAGCTCTACCTGAGTAAAGGGGAAGAAGATTGTTTAATCAGGATCATGTTTTTCCCCCTAACACATTATTTGGTGGGGACGCTACACTGTTACTTGGTTTCTAGCACTACCTGCTTTTCACATTTTTTTTAAATAACAATCCTAATATTAAGCTATTAGTATCGCAAGGTGAGGGTCTTAGACCTTGCCATTTTTAAAGACAAGAAAGACTTTACACATCTGTATTTAGAAACCAACAGAAAGAAACATTATATTACATGGAAGCAGCTTTCATCCAACTTTGCTTAACCCTTTCATGCATGAATTATGACAACCTCAATCAGGATTGTTTTCTTAAGTATTTTTATTCATCTTTAGGCATGAAAAAAGATTGTTGAACTTTTTTTTAAACTTTTTTAAAATGTTTTTTAAAATGTCCACCTGTGGACAACATATGTTTTGACTTATGAATTTGGAAAAACGAATAAATAATATACACTGTGTTGTGTTTATGTGCAAGTAAACTATGAACACTGACACAAATACAAGAAAACAGTCTTTGAATAGCTGTTCATTATAGTGGCCACTATATGTGAAATGGTTAAAGAAAATATCTCTTTTTGTCAATTCCTATAGAATAGAATAGAATTAGAATAGAATTCAACTTTATTGTCATTGCACATGCACAGGTACAGGGCAACGAAATGCAGTTTCACAGGGCCAAGAAAGAATATGACCAAGAAAGAAAAGTTTCAAAAATAATAACATTTACTAAGGCTTTCAGACACTAGCCCTTCAACCAGTCGCTGACACTGGATCACCAGCCATCGGTTGAATCATTCTGCACGACAACACCATCACTCCATTCACTCCACTGAGATGATCCAGAGCAGGTATTTGTTATTCGTGTCCTCATTCTCAGTTTGTAGGTGCGTGTGGCATCTGAAACTGGCTCTCTGTAAGACTGCTGGGCGATCAAGTATATTGGCTGTTCCTGTTTTGAAAAGAGCCATTAAAAATAAATAAATAAATCTTGGGTTTACCTTAATGTTCCTCTGTACCTCAGACTGCTCTGACTTTCAACTTCTATTGAGTACAGCTAAACCTATCAGAATGTGTTATTTATTGCTTCTGAGAATGGAAAAAAATGTAACCAGCATTTATCAAAAGATGTTCACATTTTCTACTTTAAAAAGTCATTTTTGTTTTTCTCTAATTAAAACATTAAAAATACTTTAGTCCTCACTGAGTTGAGTTTTTCACCAAGTTTGTCTCATTCATTAATCCTGTCATATGTGCACAAGAAAGATCCGTGATCAGAGATACTGTACCTGATCACCTTTGTCCAGCTGGTATTCAAAACAATAAGAGTTAACGACTTCTCTGGTGCGAGGCAGACCCCATGATACAACCAGGGCTCCACCTTTGACTGAAGCATAGATGTTTGGAGGTGGAGAAAGGAGCTCTGTCTCACACACACAGACACACAGACACACATGCACAATTAGTAAAATAACTGGAAACGTTTAATTCTGAACATCTGCTGTAGATTGTGGCTGAAATACACTGGAGTCTGAACTGAAACTTCAGGTTACCACTCCATACCCCTGTACTTGGCACTAACCCCCAGTTTTAGTCACAGCCTTCAAGATCTCAAAGGACAGAAATTTTTTAATTACTGATGAAGAAAAATTGTCAAAAGCGAGAGAGATATTTGTATTTTTTTTAATCTGATCTATAGCATTGTCATTTATAACTACTTAATAGTCTTGAAATATTACCCAGCATGTCCATGTCATACACGTAGGTGTAAGACGTCCACTTGTTCTGCATGGACTTGTTCAAATGAAGGATGACTTCTGCCATATTATTGCTGAGAATCAAAGACGCTGATCCAGCTCTTTCCACAGAAGTATAGTTTAGTGACTCAACCAGTATTTCATCATCACAAATGCTGGTAGGGGAGACAGAGGAGATACAGACTCAAAGCAGTGTTTCAGCTTATTGTACCTTATTTGTAAATAAAGCTCTATTTAAAAATAAGAATACCTGATAAACACAGAGAGCTTAGTATCCTTCTCTAAAGTGTTGAATGACCAGGAGCAGTTGAGCTCATTTGTTGGGTAGAGGAGGCAGATAAACTTCTCCTTTATATCTGTAAGGTCTTCATAGGAATCCTGCTGAGCTGAAGTCCGTATGAGAACCATACCAAACTTCACATACAAGATCAGAACATTGAAACATTAAAAAACGCACCATATTTATATTTATTAGTTAGAGCCATACATTTTTGGACAGTCTCTGTACACCAACACAATGGTGCTGGAGTAAAGAGTGGCAAGCCATTACAGCCATTTTTATACATAAAATTGTAATTCCTGTCTGGATTTCAATGACTTCCTGATTGTTTAATTTCAAATCGGCTGTAGTTGTGTACAGAGTCAAAACTACAATAACTGTCTCACTGTTCAAATACTTATGGACCTAATGGTACAAGCACCATGTATGTATGGTCTTTCAAAGATAAAAGGATAGGTTTATTTTCACCTCGTACTGGTCATCCATTTTCTCTTGACAGGCATTCAAAGTGTGGCCCTCAGATTCTTGGGGGAAAGAAGAAGAAGAAGAAAAGGAAAGAAAGCTGAACACCACCCTGATTAATAATATTAAAGGAAATCGTTTGTTTAAAAAAAAAAACACCAATGATTTATGGTCAAATGTTTTCATAGCTATTCCTTATAGCCCATTTGTTCACAGAGTGTCTGTGTACATTGTGATTACTCTTTCACTTACCACATTGTGTGAACCACAAAACCAACAAACTGGACCAAATAACAGGATGATGTGGAAACAGCTTCATGGCTGATCTGAGTGATACAAATGTGCACATATACGCATGTATCAATAAGCATGCAGCATTCATTAGAAAGCACAGAGACGCTGCTGTAGCACTTTTCAAAAAGCATTTTCCTGTGTTACTTCCCCCTTTTTACATGCGTACATACGGAAGTTGGGACGTCTCAGTGGTCACATAATCAAACACAAAGAAACTTCTTTCCTCGTACGAGTTTTACGTCTTCACTAAGTTACACTGACTTGTGAATTTTAACAACATAAATGCAATTTTCCATTGCCACCAACTACTTTTATCCACAGAAAAGAAAGGACATGATACGTTTGCTTTGTTCATACATTCAGAAGATAAATAGCCTCGACTATGATTAACTATTCTGGATTAAAGCTCTCATATGAATCAAATCGAATAATAAAGTCACCTGTCATGGTTGTGCTATAGTAACAATGCTATAAAAGAAATAGTAAAAAGCTGTTACCTTCAGTTGTCCCTCTACTGTCAATGACTGTGATTCTCTGCCTGAGGACAATGACACGTTTCTGAACAAAGAAGAAGCATGACGTCACGCACTGTAGATTCAGGAAACCTGGAAATCTTTCTGTGAATTTATTCTGCTTCACTTATGTATGCTGCAACCGCAAGTCAAGTCGATTGATTGATTATCCAATCATTATTTTTAAATTATCCAAAGCTCAGTCATGATGGCCGCAGACTGAACAGAGTATTCCACACATGCCTTTCCCAGTAACACTTTCATTACACACACTTGATACAGTGGGGCCATTGTAAGTTCATGGGTGACATTAGACAGATAGTGAGACACCTCCTTATCAGGGAGAGATAGGCCAACATGTGAGAGTTAGGGAATGTTCTTTGTTTTGGAAGGTTTAAAGACTTCCTCAGAAAACTGTTTGGTGTTTGATCTGAACATTTTCTCCACTGCAGTGTTTTCCTTTTCTTCATTCTTTTAATAATCCTCACTGTACCTCACTTTGTAAACTGACCCCAAAACCCCTTTTGGGTAACTGTGACAGGAAATGATGTGATTCATACATGGTGTTATAGCAGACACAATAACCCACTATCACTAGAACGCTGTTCAGTGCTGTCCTCTTGTAATAATGTCCAGTGAGAGATGATGTCACAGCACGAAAACTGTATTTATCATTGGCACACATTAAGCACAAACTGTAGCTGGCCAGTAGGGGAGTGGTTCTGAAATTGTAGGAAATAATATAAACATCGTCTTGATGCATTCTCAGTCATCCAGGAAAGTAAATCTCCAAAAAGTTGATTCTGTTGATCTGGATGTAGCGTTTTTTGGGAGAAATGTTTTGTCACCCATCCAAGTGACTTCTTCAATCTCGAAGAAGAGACTGAACTGCCAGGAGTTGTGGCCCCAAAGTACATCCAGGGAGAAGGTAGTCACTGATACAAGTCAATTCTTGCCGTTATGCTGCGCCATGTGGCATGGGATATAGCAGCTAGTCGGAGTATTCTCAGCTCAATTTTAATTTTAATTTCAATTCAATTTTATTTCTACAGCGGGAAATCACAACAGGAGTCGCCTCAAAGCGCTTTATATTGTAGACCCTACAAAGATGCAGTATAGTTTGAAAACATAACTTCCCCTTTCCAGTCTCTGAATCTCTGTTGTGTAGGCAAGGACATGCTCCAGTGACTTCAACAATCTGCGCTCTGTACTGTGGCGCACAGGGAGAACTGCCTCCTTAGGTGCAGACAGCGTAGACATATTATAAGCCTGTAGGAGCTGTGTTGCATACAGCTTAACTCCACCAATGTCTCAAGAAGCTTAATAGCTTCTTGTCACGACCTGGTGCTGGCTTTGGCAGTGCAAAAGGGTAGCACATCCATTTGCCATAGTCTCTCCAACATCTCAAAACAGGTTTGCATTCTGGGACTGACGGGTGGTGAAATAACACTGGTCCTCAGTCAAGTGCTCCTTAGTCAAGAGTTATTCATCTCTGGCTCGCTTCCACAGCATGTCTTTTATCCTGTCTTCCTTCTTTCTCTTCCCACCCGGTCGTGGCAGATGGCCCCGCCCCCCCCTGAGCCTGGTTCTGTCGGAGGTTTCTTCCTGTTAAAAGGGAGTTTTTGCTTCCCACTGTCGCCAAAGTGCTTGCTCACAGGGGGTCATATGATTGTTGGGTTTTTCTCTGTATGTATTATTGTAGCATCTACCTTGCAATGTAAAGCGGCTTGTCTGTGTTTCATGGTGTTATAGTGTGATGATATTTGTGCTTCTTTATATGCTATGGAGTTTTTTGTTTTCTCCTCATGATGACTTCCTTGTTGGAAGTCATCATAGGCAGAAACCCTGTTTTGCCCCTATATGTTACATATCTCACTGTCTATCCCTTTGTTGCTGCCTGGCCTGACATTTCTCCCCAATGTAAGTTTGTATATTTTAGGTATTGTCTGTATGGTCAGCTGCAGGCAACTGCAACTGACAAATAAATCTTATCCTTATCATTATAGTGACTGTTGTTGTGATTTGGCCCTGTATAAATAAAAATGAATTGAATTGAATTGCTGCATTACCTCTTGAGCTGGACCTTGTAATGTCCAGCCAAGGTGCATCTTGACACCTGTAGGGCCAAGTCAGACAGGCTCTAACAGGGTGACCACATGTGTGTGGGCTGATCCTGTAGTGCCAGATCCTTAAGATTTCTGCTTAAGGGCATTCACTGGCTGAGTGTGCTCTGCCAGCCCAAGTGTCTTGGCAGTGAGAGCATGGTGGATTTTGAAAATCCATCCTGGTTGGAAAACAAGAGAAATGCTAAAAGAGACAGCCTCACCTTAGAGGACATGGAGATCTTGTCTCATGGTTTTCAGTGGTAATTCTGCAGGCTGCCCTTTTACCCCTTCAACACTGCAGTGGTTATCTTACTGGATGACTTCTTCCTTTCCTCTCCTGTCTGAAATACTGGTTTCTTTGAGCTGAATTGTCACAATGGCCACAGGCTGATAGCTAAACTAGACTCAAATGCAGCGAACCACAACAGAGATGGCTCGTAAGTTTTACAGTGTTTTATTAAGAAAACAGATTAATTCATAGCAAAGAGTAGTGATGCGGCCGTGGGTCAGCGAGAGTGAACTGTGAAGTGACAGTTGCGATGGGAATGGAGCGGGTGTATCTGGAAGAGAAGCAAACGTGGTTAGGAAGGTGGTGGGCGCAGGACACCTAGGGAAGGTGGGTATGATTAATATTTTTTACTGACAGCTGGGGTGAGCTTGGCTTTGAGGGAAAGGTGGAGAGAATTCAGGTGAGTATTGGCAAAGGTGACCTGAGTTCCACTGCATCCGAGGTGGTGAGTGATAGCTGGAGGGCAGGCAGTCGAGGTTCTCTGTATTTTCCAGAGTGTGGAGGTTATCCAAAACAAGCTGAGGTTGAAGGCAGTGGCGAAGAAGGTCCAGGGAAACTGTGACACAGGAAAACAAGGTAAGCTTAAATCCTCAACTTGATTACCCAGATTTGGCTTCAGGTGTACAGGACTGCAGGAGAGATGATGGCTCCGCCCAGGGGTGGAGACCAAGGAACTCAGGTGCCTGATGGAATTTCCAGTCATACCTCCAGATCATGACGTGAACAGTGAAGTATCAACTTGCGCCTGCAGCTCATATTCGAGCCAGTAGGAAAGGGAATACTCTGAGGCTGACAATATTTATGGAAACTGGACCGCAAACCATGTGGCAGTTTTTCAAGCAACCTTGACACCTGGGCCCCACATTCCAGCTCTACAATTCCTTTCCTCCCTAACTGTCTATGCAAACTGACCAGTGAGCGTACCTTTAGAGCAAACATCCTGAAGATCTTGGTATCTCCTTACATGACAGATGCCCCATCCATCACTCTGCAATATGCTGAGTGCCAGTTGGTGTGGTTGTCTATACTCCTGGCATCCATTGGGTATGAGGGTACCTAGAATTGCTATAGAAGTCAGCAAGCAGGGCCTCCTTCACCTTAATATGATCCACCAATATTTAGAGTTTGAAGCGTTCTGTTGCATCTGCTGAAAGAGTATTTTCCACAAACAATCCTCAACCATGCAAACTCCTGTGGGTGTGGGTGTACAAAATCTAGGATGGTTGGTGCTGGCCCCCTCTAGTAATGCTCCTGACTCCCCACTGGACTCTGATGTTTGAGACCTGGGGTGTATATAGTGATCAGCATGATTGTGTCTCAGAGTAGAATGCTACTGGGAGCCATGATCATGATGCTGTGCAGTGCGGCTAGCTGGCCAACTGGTGGCTCAGGGAAATGGTAATAATTTTCTTCCAAACTGTGAGGGTAGGCCAATGATGCTTCATGGTGTTTCAGTCCTGACAAGCTGAAACCCTCAGGTGAGTAATCAACATGTCTCTGCATCAGATACAGGCTCTGGCATTCTCTGTACACTCTGATTGGCTGCTGCATGTGTTTCTATTGGTCCCAGTGGGCATCATGCTCCTCCCATGCAGGTAACACAAAAGGGTTTTAGCATTCTTTGATATAATTTGTAATTTTTTCTTTTCATGCTCATCTTTAGGAATAAAGATCACATGAAATATTTCTGAAGTTTTAAAAATCCTTCTGCAATCTATAAAGTACAACAATGCTTTTCCTCAGTGTCACAACAACTTCATTAGCAGTAGAAGAAACAGGATACTATCATGGCAAAAAAACAACTAAACAAAAGACACACAAAAAACTATTCAGTTGAGGAAAAACCCCATACACTTAGTTCATCATACTTTAAAAACTACATCCATCCATCCATCCATCTTCATCCGCTTTATCCGAGGCCGGGTCGCGGGGGCAGCAGCCTAAGCAGAGACGCCCAGACCTCCCTCTCCCCAGCCACCTCCTCCAGCTTATCCGGGGGAATACCAAGGCGTTCCCAGGCCAGCCGAGAGACATAATCTCTCCAGCGTGTCCTGGGTGTGCCCCGGGGCCTCCTCCCGGTGGGACATGCCTGGAACACCTCACCCAGGAGGCGCCCAGGGGGCATCCTTGTCAGATGCCCGAACCACCTCAGCTGGCTCCTTTCGATGTGGAGCAGCAGCTGCTCTACTCTGAGCCCCTCCCGGGTGGCCGAACTTCTCACCCTATCTCTAAGGGAGAGGCCAGCCACCCTTCGGAGGAAGCTCATTTCTGCCGCTTGTATCCGCGATCTCGTTCTTTCGGTCACTACCCACAGCTCGTGGCCATAGGTGAGGGTAGGGACGTAGTTCAACCGGTAAATTGAGAGCTTCACTTTTACACTCAGCTCCCTCTTCACCACGACGGACCGGTGCAGCGTCTGCATTACTGCAGCTGCAGCCCCAATCCGTCTGTCGATCTCCGGCTCCCTTCTCCCATCACTCGCGAACAAGACCCCGAGATACTTGAACTCCTCCACTTGGGGCAGGAACTCATCCCCGACCTGGAGTGGGCACTCCACCCTTTTCCGGCTGAGAACCATGGCCTTAGATTTGGAGGTGCTGATCCTCATTCCCGCTGCTTCACACTCGGCTGCGAACCGTTCCAGTGCGAGCTGGAGGCCCTCACCCGATGAAGCCAACAGAACCACATCATCCGCAAAAATCAGAGATGAGATTCTGAGGCCACCAAAGCGAAAGCCCTCCGCCACTTGGCTGCGCCTAGAAATCCTGTCCATAAAAATTATGAACAGAACCGGAGACAAAGGGCAGCCCTGGCGGAGCCCATCACCCACCGGGAACGAGTCCGACTTATTGCCGGCAATGCGAACCAAGCTCTTGCAACAGTCGTATAGGGATCGAATGGCCCATAGCAACGGGCCAGACACCCCATACTCCCGCAACACCTCCCACAGGACACCCCGAGGGACACGGTCGAATGCCTTCTCCAAGTCCACAAAACACATGTAGACTGGTTGGGCAAACTCCCATGCACCCTCAAGTATCCTGGAGAGGATAAAGAGCTGGTCCAGTGTTCCGCGACCAGGACGAAAACCGCATTGTTCCTCCTGTATCTGAGGTTCGACTAGCGGACGAACTCTCCTTTCCAGCACCCTGGCATAGACGTTCCCAGGGAGGCTGAGGAGTGTGATCCCCCTGTAGTTGGAACACACCCTCCGGTCCCCCTTCTTAAAGATGGGGACCACCACCCTGGTCTGCCAGTCCAGGGGTACTGCCCCTGATCTCCACGCAACATTGCAGAGGCGTGTCAACCAGGACAGCCCTACAACGTCCAGAGCCTTCAGGAACTCGGGGCGGACCTCATCAACACCAGGGGCTCTGCCACCAAGGAGTTGTTTAACTGCCTCAGTGACCTCGCCCCCGGAAATTGGCGGGTCATTCCCCTCATCCCCAGACTCTGCTTCATCCTCGGAAGACGTGTCAGTGGGATTAAGGAGGTCCTCGAAGTATTCCTTCCAACGCCTGACAATTTTCTCAGTCGACGTCAGCAGCGCTCCGCCAGCACTATACACAGTGCAGGTAGAGCACCGCTTTCCCCTCCTGAGACGCCTGACGGTTTGCCAGAATCTCTTCGAGGCAGTCTGAAAGTCTTTTTCCATGGCCTCTCCGAACTCCTCCCACACCCGAGTTTTTGCTTCAGCCACTGCCCGAGCCGCATTCTGCTTGGCCTGTCGATACCTGTCGGCTGCCTCCGGAGTCCCACAGGCTAACCAAGCCCGATAGGACTCCTTCTTCAGCCTGGTGGCTCCCTTCACCTCTGGTGTCCACCATTTGGTTCGGGGATTACCACCACGGCAGGCACCAACCACCTTGCGGCCGCAGCTCAATGCAGCAGCTTCGGCATTGGAGACGCTGAACATGGTCCATTCGGACTCAATGTCCCCAGTCTCCCTCGGAATGCTGTTGAAGCTCTGCCGGAGGTGTGCGTTGAAGATCTTGCGGACTGGGGCCTCTGCTAGACGTTCCCAGCACACCCTCACTACGCGTTTAGGTGCACCAGGTCTGTCCAGCGTCCTCACCCGCCACCTGATTAGCAGAGTGTCAGGGTCATTACTGAGGATGACTCTGATTTCACAGGATCAACAGCAGGATAGAGACTTGTGACCCATCTCTGTAGATGTTGAATTAACTTTTGACCATCTACCAGAACATTTGTAACCTAAAACACCGACCCCAAACCCGGTGCATGATCAGGTATATGTATAATAAGTACAATATATTTCCTGCCATGTATTCTTTCTGATCTTTCTACACAGATTCTGGCAGGACAAATGATGATGAGATGAGGATTGTGATGGTGGGGAAGACTGGAACTGGAAAGAGTGCTACTGGAAACACTATTCTGGGCCGTGAGTTCTTTGAATCCAAGTTCAGTCCCATATCTGTGACTGTAAAATCTTTCAAAGGAAAAGCTGCAGCACAGTCTTTGCCTTTCACTTCTTACTCCACTTCTATTGGCTACAAAACACTGTGTAAACTGAACATTGACAGAAGCAATTACAACCCAAGCATGGCTGGCAAGTTCGGTAAGTCATCATGTTAGTCATGTTTTCTAGTGTTACAACAGTGATCATGGCTGATGTAGCACCCTCAAGGATTGACGTACGCACGATGTAGTTATAAAACAGGGTTTATTCTGGTCTTGGCAACCCGTGAGAACTGCTCACGGACAAAACAATAAAACAAAAACATCACATCAAAATGCGCTCTTGTACGTAATGTCAATCAATCAAAAAATCCTTAATTACAAAAAATAAACCATTTAAAATACACAAACCTCGTGAGCTGACATCCAGGAGGTGCTAAATAGTCCTTTATGGCCTTATTGCCTTATCTTCCATCTTCTTCATCAATTATTTTCACGCTTTAAACAATATTTTCTCCATGTGTGGAGCTAACTGTGAGTTGCAGAATGCAGACACCATGTGCGCTAGCAAAAGAAAAGTGGCTGGGTGGAGACCCAAACAGCAAAGCTGTACCCTACACAGTTCACCACCAGAGGGCGCAAAGGAACAAAATCCAGACATACAGCTTAACAAATATCAAATGCAACAAACATCAAATGCAACAAACATCAAATGCAAAAGACCGTTACACTCCCACCAATCACTTGTGATTAAAAAGAATAAAGTATTGCCTATGAACTAATGAACGGCTTTTGAATGAACTATCGTGAATTATCCTTTAAGCAGAGTGCGGTGGAGAATCGTTTTCCGCTTCCATCAGAATGACTGTCTTCTGAATGGGTCTTTCCAGGTGCACAGGTTTGGAGGTACGTTTTCCTGCTCTATCCAGGGTTGGATCACTCAGCAGCAATTTCACCTTCCTCACTTTTCCATCCTTTCCAGGATACACTTCAATGATCCTTGCCAACTTCCACTGGTTGCGTGGAGTTATCTCATCCTTCAGGAGGACAACATCATTGATCTTAGCATTTCTGTGCTCTTTGGTCCACTTCTGTCTGCCTTGAAGATTTAACAAATACTCCTTTTTCCACCTTGTCCAGAAAGTGTTGGCAAGTAGTTGAACACGACGCCACCTCTTACGGAGATAAAGATCTTCTTTCACAAACCTTCCTGGAGGTGGAGAGATGATTGTGGACTTCATGGTTAGTATGTGATTCGGTGTTAAAGGTTCTGGGTTTGATGGATCACATAGTTGGTCAGTAGTCAATGGTCTGCTATTAATCACTGCCATGACTTCATACAGGAATATCCTCAGAGAGGAGCTGTCGAGTTGTTTGGCTGATTGTTCCAGAATGGACATGAGAACACTTCTTATGGTGCGAATTTGTCTTTCCCAGACACCACCCATATGACTAGACGCTGGGGTGTTCATGAGAAACTCACAGTCCAGTTTCCCTAGCTTGGCTTGATCCATTTCCTTAAATGCTCCAATAAACTCATTTCTAGTGCCGACAAAATTCGTGCCTTGATCGCATCTTATCTGACAAACTGTACCTCTGATGGCCATGAATGCACGTAATGAGTTGATGAGGGAATCTGTAGAGAGATCGTCAAGCATTTCAAGATTCACTGCTCTGGACCACATGCAAGTGATTAGCAAGCCATAACGCTTTAGCTCCTTGCGGCCTTCTTTGACATAAAAAGGACCAAAGCAGTCCATCCCACAGTAGGTGAATGGCGGTGTGGTCTCCATCCGATCCTCTGGGAGGTCTGCCATCTTCTGCTGCTCTGTGCGCCTTCTGAACCTTCTGCATTTTACACATTTATAGATGTAAGATGACACAATCTTGCTGCATCCAAGAATCCAGAATCCGTTAGCTTGAAGTTCATTCATGAAGACATACCTTGATGGTATGTCTTCTCGTGATAATGTTTGACCAGTAATGCCGACACGTGACTGTCTCTTGGCAGGATCGCGGGATGCTTGACATTGGGGTGCAAAGCTGCATGTGTTAAGCGTCCGCCTACCCGAAGAATGCCTTGGTCATCAAGAAATGGACATAACCACCCCCATTCTCTGCGGCCTGCTGGAGCGGGAGGGCTAGTAGGAGGAGTTGGCCGTCCGACTGCGGTCTGGGGTGTGGGGCCTCCCTGCTGCTGCGGAGTCGGGGTGGTCTGCCTCTCCCCACCGCAGGGAAAAGGGTAACACCACCTGGGTCTGGGTGCAATTCCCCCCTCCAGGGGCAAGGGTACCTAGACCCGGTTTGTAGAGTACGCTTGGGGAGTGTGATTGTGTGTACAGCGTCTCTTTATGTCTGTCTCCACGTTGGTTGAGTGTGGAGTGAGTGCATATGAGAGCATGAGGGTGGGAATGGATGTTTGTGTCTGTGTGTGCCTGTATGTCTGTGTCTATATGTCAGGTTGGGTATCAGACGCCACCTCTCTGGGGACATCTCAGGCCCTCCAAGGTTTGGAGGCCTATCTCCACCCACCACCACTTCCCCTGCCGGTGGCGGACTCCCTCAGGTGTCGGTGTGTTGGTGGTTCTTTGTGTCTGGGGGTGGGCGTCCGGGTACACACCAGCTCACTCCTTGGCGGCCGCTTGTCGGGGCCTGGGGCTCGCTCGGGCCCCTTTGGAGGTGGGGTGCCCCCGGCCTCTCGGCCTAGGGCTCGGTCACTCAGGCGCAGCTGGGGGCCGGCGGAGCTCACGGGCGCGTCACTGCAACTCCCCCTGACTTCTGCTCCGCGGCTGCTGGGCGAGCCCTCATCTGGGACTCTCCTCAGCTCTTACTGGGACAGTGGCGCGGCTGCCCCTCTGTTGGTCTTCCATGGTCTCTTGTGTTCTGGGGGCCTCTGGATGTCTGGAGTTTTGATCTCCTCCATACCCGCTTCACACCCTGGAGGACGGGGCTGTGGCCCCCCCACACTCCCTAGCAGATCATTACATGGAGAAACCTTTGGAATGCAAGCATGCTGATCCACACAGGTATGCACACATGGGTATTCACAGACACGGACTAAAGCTTTCTTGGCTGCTGCCTCAAAGCACACTGTGCGCTGTCTATCTTGCGTGCTGCACAATATCGTTTATTATTTAGTAAATATTGATATCTATGACTAGCTAGTTTATTGTGATGGTGCTTTGTTTTCTCTATTATTATGTTGCTCTTTGTTGTTTGCTGTCTCCTCTGTTTGTTTTTTTTGTTTGTTTGTTTGTTTGTTTGTTTTTTTTCTCCATACAGGTGACCCAGGAGTTCTTTTTTTTTTTTTTCTCTCTCTTCCCCCCCCTTCTCACCGTCTCTTCTCCTCTTTGGTTTTCTTTCTTTCTCTCCCCTTCTCTCTCTCATTCATTCCCCCTGTCCTATTTATTAAAAAAAAAAAAAAAAAAATGACAAAGGATGAACTGAAGCTCTGCCATCACGTAATGTCGCATACTGCTGTTTCTGATGTCATTTAAAAAAAAAAAAAAAAAAAAAAAAAAAAGAAATGGACATAACTTGTGTAACTTGCTAACCTTGTCTTTCATCTGCATCACATCATGATGTTGCAAGGTTTTTATTTGCTGAGCAAAGGCTGTTTCTTGAACCATCTTTATGATTGTTAACTCTGCTTCCTTTCTCTCTTGTAGGCTACTGATGTCGTGTGATCTACTCTTGTGATCCTTTGCTTCTTTCACATAGCGCTTGAGTCTAGCAACTGCCTTAATCATCCTCGACCAGTCGGAAAACTTGTGTAAGCGATCTAACAGTGACCTTTGTTCCTCCCCTTGTATCTTGTGGACTTGAACCTTCTTAACCTCCGGGTCACTGGTTGATAACTCTCCCACCTTAATTTCCTCACTGGGTATGACCTTCTGCCAAAAGAGGTCTGGGCCTTTGAACCAGTTTGATGCTACAAGTTGTTCTGCTGTAAGACCTCTTGAGGCGTGGTCTGCCGGATTATCTTCGGAAGTTACATACCTCCATTGGGTTGAATCTGTGCTTTGTTTGATGCGTTCCACTCGGTTTGCAACAAACACATGAAATCTTCTGGCTTCATTGCTGAGGTATCCGAGTACCACCTTCGAGTCAGTCCAATACCTTTCTTCTGAAATTTCCATTTCCAATTCCTTTTTCAGCATGTCACCAGTGCGCACAGCAACAACGGCCGCCGACAACTCAAGCCGAGGTATAGTTGTGACTTTGGTTGGTGGAACTCTTGATCTTCCCATCACCAATGAGCAGTGGACTTCACCAGTTGTGCTTACTGCTCTGAGGTAAGTGCACATTCCATATCCAGATGCACTTGCATCAGAAAAATGATGAAGTTCGTAGTGCTGTGCCTTGAAGTTCGCAGGAATGTAGCATCTGTGAACCTTTACGTCTGCCAGGTTTCCCAGGTCACGCAACCAATACTCCCACCGAGGTCGAAGTCTGTCAGGTATGTTATCATCCCAGCTGAGTTTATCTCGACACATTTGTTGCAAAATCTGCTTTCCCAGCAGAATGAAAGGTGACACAAACCCAAGTGGATCGAACACAGAGGCGACTGTGGCCAATACTCCTCTTCTGGTGAGTGGTTTGTCCTTAACAACTACTCTGAACTGAAATTGATCTGACGCCACACACCATTGTACGCCAAGTGCTCTTTCCATGTGTACTTCACCGAGTGCCATAACTAGCTCTTTGGGAGCTGCAGCGCATTCTTCTTTCGGAAGCGAAGCTAGAACTTTGGTGCTGTTTGAGATGAACTTGTGCAACCGAAGTTTGCCCATGCTGCAGAGTTTGCGTGCTTCATTAACCAGCTGTATTGCCTGATCTTCAGTGTCAACACTTGCTAGTCCGTCATCAACATAGAAGTTGGTTTTGATGAACTTGATGGTTTCTTCATTAAAACTTCCTTCCCCTTCAGCTGCAAGATGCTTGAGGCCATAGTTGGCGCAACCTGGAGAAGATGCTGCTCCAAATAGGTGTACCTTCATCCTGTAGACAGTGAATGGAGTTTCAAGGTCACCGTTCTCCCACCACAAGAACCGTGGGTAATCTTGGTCACAAGCATGCACATGGAATTGGTGGAACATGCGTTCGATGTCACACATGAAAGCCACTGGGCCTCTTCGGAAGCGACACAAGACTCCGAGCAAGGTGTTTGTTAGCTCTGGATCAGTGAGGAGATGGTCATTTAAAGAAGCGCCTTGGAACTTGGCAGAGGCATCAAAGACGACACGAATCTTTCCGGGTTTTTGTGGATGATACACACCATGGTGTGGGATGTACCAAACTGGTGTCTTGTCAATGTCTTGCTCTGTGACCTTTTCAGCATCTCCATGGGCTAGGATGTCATTCATGAATTTCTTATAGTCCATGTAGTACTGCTTGTTACTCTTGAGCTTTTTTTCTAAACATTTGAGGCGATGAATAGCACATGCCTTGTTGTTTGGCAGGTTCGGCCTTTCACTCTTAAATGGGAGTGGCATTTCAAAATGACCATCCTCCTTGTGCCTAATGCCGGCCTTCATCTTTGTTAAAAATTTGAGATCTTCTTGAGAGACCTTTGTGTCTTCTGGTGCTTTCTCAACAAAGTCAGACTCCAACATCTTTAGGACCTCTGTGGGAGAGATCATTTCCTTTATTTGAGTTCTGTAGACATAGTGAACCTTGTTGGTGAGATTTAAAGAGGGATTAATGTCAGGCACCACTTCCTTCACAATGACTTGGTGACTTATTCCGAAGGCGTCTCTATAATCGAGACATGGATTGCCATAACCCACAATACTCCATCCCAGATCAGTTCTTTGCGCAAACGGCTGATTTTCCTTTCCAGACACAACCTCACGAGGAACAAGTGCTTGGGGGCAGTTGTACCCAATCAGCAGACCAACATCACAACTTTGTAGTGGAGCGATCTCACTTGCAATGCATTCAAGATGAGACCATGCCTTAGCTGTTGCAGGCGATGGAATGTGATCTCGGTTTGCGGGAATAAAGTCTCTGGCATACGTCACTGGTAGAGAAATGGTCTTATTTGAGTAGAACCCTCTGACTTGTAGACCTGAGAGCTTGCGACAGGACACAACTGTGTTTCTTGAAAACATAGTAGTGAGCTTTAGCTGAGTCGATTCACCTTTGATATGCAGAGCTTCAAGAATAAAGGTCGTATCGCTCTGTGTATCAAGGAGCGCGTACACAAGAATTTCATGCTCTGGCTAACCTTTGGTTGACACCCATACTGGAATAATGGAAGATGTGTGAGTGTCGTCAACATTCTGTGTGACTCTGTTAGAAGTTGCTTCACTTGTTGTTGGTGTGACACTGTTGTCTTGTGAGACATCTGCGTTCGTTTGTCTTGTCCTGTCACTGTTCTTGTGTGGATTTCTCCTTGTTCTGTCTTCCTTCGTGCGATTGTCATGAAGACATGTTGGATGTCTTTTATTACATGTGTCACAGGTTTCTCTCCCTTCACAATCCTTGGAGCGATGACCAGAGTTCAGACAGCCAAAACATAACTTCTTGTCTTGAACAAACTTTAGTCTCTCAACAATGCTCTCATTTATGAAACTTCTACACTTAAGTAGGCTGTGACTCGACCTTTCACAGTACACACAACTAGCACTAACAGTCCTTTCATTTGAGTTAGTTGCTAGCACCTTTGCTCCATTGCCTCTGTTCCTTGTTGTTTTTGCCCCTTCAAGATGCCCTCTGCCCTTAATCTATTTTTATGTTCTTCCTTTTTCTTTTGATTTTCACCTTATTTGGCTTTTTTTGCGACCAATCCCAGAGGACCTCTGTCTGCAGCTTAAGGAAGTTTAAAGTAGATGCTGTGGTATGACTTTCTAACAAATAGGTACCAAACCACCCCCACTTCTTCTTTCTAAACTATTTTCTCACATTAAATTTGTGCTGATGTTAAGGTCAACTTTGTTATTTGGCTTTCTCATGCAACAAGTTTAAAAGTTTAAATGATGAAAGTTTATACGCCAGATGACAAAAAGTCTTAAAAAATCTGCTTTAAACCTGTGAAGCCCGAAACATGAAATAATTGCCAGAAAATTCAATTTCATTTAACCTTCCGACAATTTTTTTTTAAAGAAATTAAACATCAATTTGCATATATGAGTTTTCATTTTTGCTGCACCTGGCTTTTGCATGCAAATTATTGTCCAGACTAGAACTTTGGGTCTCACTGTATGCATCTCAAATACTATTTTAACAAATACAATACATTTGCTGCGCATCACTAGACAGGTTAGTCCTTCAAACCTGCTTTGGCTCAGGGCACCAATGATGTGCTGTGCCGTGGGATTTGGTTCCTCAACTGCTACCCAGGTCAAGTAAAGAAAACACACATTTCCCCCTTCAGCAGGAAGTGGTGGTGTGGTCCAATTATCTTCCTTCATATTTAATGGTTTCAAACCCTGGCTACTAGTGATGGCCAAATGAAGCTTTCTGAAGCATTGAAGCTTGTATTGAAAAACGGTTCATTACTCGAAGCTTTTCAACACAGTCCTCTCTGGTGACATCTGGTGGCCAAAAATATGAAGAGCAGCTTGAATCCACAAAATAAAACCAACCGCTTCATTATGATTGCCCACTCTACAGAGTGGAGTTCTGTCTGATATTGAGCCTCCGTTGTGTTTCTTTGAACGTGTATTTTTTGGTGGTTAAAAAAATGTCTTTTATTTGTTTAATAAATAGTTTTGACCAGTAAACTCTCCTTGTTTAAATATGCACCATGGTGTGGTCTTTCTTTGCTTGTGACTTCTTGATGTTGGTAAATACAATAATTGAAAAATACCACGTTACATATATATACATATAATAATGTTAAACACATTATGGAGTAGGCTTCTGCTGTGAGGTCTTGCCTCCATGCAGGTATGCAATTAATCGCCGGAGGGGTATATTTATAAATAATATTAAATTAGGGAAATTTTCCCAGACATATTTTTGACCTGGGGGTAGAATTGATTGTGAAATGGAAAAGGAAAATGCTTATGAACTTGCAAATTAAAAACATGATGCATTGACGGTAACCCTTTTTCATTTTTATTTAAAAAGAGAATTTGTTCTAGTGTGTGATGGCCGAACTTGTTCCTTTTCGTGGAGATAATTTCTCCTGCCTTAAGGAACATCCCTTCACATGGAACAGAGGAGGCTGGAGTGCAGAGAAACTGGTAGAGATGCAGTTATACAGTCTACCTGGGCCTCACAAACTATCAGCTAAAGAGAATAAATAAATTCAATTGCTGCACATTTGGCAGACTAACATTTTCAGATTAATTAAACAATAAAATATATATTTTTACAACATTACATGTAAATAGTCAAGTGGAAGTTTTTCTAAAGTTGTTTAATGATATTTATATTATGGAAGCAGATTTTTGACATTTTACCTTTTTCCCGTTTTCAGATATAATAAACACGCACAAAACAAAAGCAAACAGCCAGAACACAAAGCTGGAAAACTCACCCGATTGACAAAAATCAACTCAAAATTCTCCCACACAACAGAACCTCCTCTATTCCTCGCTGGCTCCAAATCTCTCAGTAGAATGATCAGTGGTTCGCTATCTGTCACCATCAAAACACCACAAATCCCGCGAATGATTCGCTTCCTTATAAACCATTGAATCAGATACCGAAGCAGTTAGGTTCTAAATGAAGCTTCGGACGTCACTGATCACGTGACTCTGGCCAAACGAATCAAGCTTCGACACAGTGCTTCTGAAGCAGTGTGTTGATTTTTATGACACACGCACTGGAGCTTCAGCTTCAAGCGGGCCATCACTAATTCAGGGTGTCCAGAGTTAATTCAGTGTTAGACGTCAAGCGGACAGAAATGTTTTGGTTCACAAAAAGGTTTATTTTAATTTCCCAGAGGTGCTAGTTTCATTTGGGGAAATCTGCATTCATGTGAGAATGAAGAAGTCACTTGGATGAGTGAAGAAATGTTTCTCCCAGTGAAAACACTACGTTCAGATGAACCGAATCAACTTTCTGGGGTTTAATTTTATCATTATATCTTTACTTCAGCTCAGCATTTAAACAGTTTTTTTCCCAGGGGCATAACTCAGCAACAAAATCCATGAAAGGAATACCTTGTTGACAAAGTGAAAACTAAACCAATGATAGAAGGATTACAATAAAATCTTTTAAGTGTGTTGTAATTAATTCTAATATGCAGAAAACAAATAAACAAGAGCATTAGTTCAATAGGGAAAACAGAAGTCACTGATAATCAAACATAAGTGTGTGTTTCTTTATTTAATGTTACTAATACACATTTTTAACCAGTGTTGAACTAAGATCTAAAAAAGAATAGTAGCTGGCAGTGTGAGACTATACTATACTACTATACTACTCTACTGCCAACACTTCTGTGATGTTCATGTTTTTATTTGAACAGGCTAAAAATTGCCCTTTCTAGTTGTTTGATTTTTTTAAAAAATCCTCCTGCCAGCATCAGCGACTACTTCACCGATTCGTATCAGATGATATAATGGATTAAACTTCTCAGCTTCATCTCTGGCCTCATTTTCACACCAGGACTGAATCTTGCGTTTTTCTTCCTCCACTTCTCTCTCACACTCCTCTTTTAACTTCTTCATGTCCCATTCATTCTCCTCCCTCTCCATCTTCCTCTCCCTCTCTCTCTCAGTCTGGAGTTGTTCGTTGTATTTCTGCATCTCTTTCTTATATCTTTCCCGTATTTCTCTCTTCGTTTTTTCTATTTTTTCTCGCATTACTTCTTCTTTCTCTCTCAGGATGCGTTGTTTCTCCTCTTCAATCGCCCTCTCAGCCTCTTGGAACATCTCGTTGGTGTAGTGGCTTCCTCCATTCTTCTGGACTATCTCTCTGATCTTCTGGATCAGCTCAGTGACCTGAGAGCGCTCCTTCAGTTTATTGTTGAAGACGTGGTACTGACCGTTACATTTGGCCAAGAGCAGGTCTGAGCTTCTTTCTAAGAACTCTTCCATAGTGGTGCCTTCAAGTTGGTCCCCATAGGTAAAGAGAACCATGCTGCATTTGTCTGCTGCGTGGCCAAAGATTTTTCGAATCTTTTGCACCGTCTGTTTTTCCTCTTCAGTGTATCTGCCCAGTCTGACGACCACCAAGAAGATATGGGGTCCTGGAGAAGCATAGGAGATGCACTGGCATACATCTTTAGTTGTTCTCTCCTTACCAGGGTTGATAAGGGGCAGGGATAGCTCAGTAGGTAGAGTGGTGGCCCCATGATCGGAAGGTCGGAGGTTCGACTCCACTGAACAGCTACTCTGAGGTACCCCTGAGCAAGGTACCGTCCCTACACGCTGCTCCCCGGGCGCTGCATTGGTGGCTGCCCACTGCTTCACTGGGTGAATGGGTTAAATGCAGAGGAACTATTTCCCTATGGGGACTAACACGCACACTTTACTTTACACAGCCCCAGGGTGTCAATGACAGCAATTTGCTGCCCATCCACTTTAACTTTGCCTTTTGAACACTCTACAGTCATAGATTTGGCACTGAACTTGGATTCAAAGCACTCACGACCCTGAATAGTGTTTCCAGTAGCACTCTTTCCAGTTCCAGTCTTTCCCACTACTACAATCCTGACCTCAACGTCCTTTGTCCTACCAGGATCTGTGTAGAAAAATGAGAAATAATGAACTAGGATCTATATCAAGCTGTAAATACATTCTGAACATCAACTAAGTTTTGGCATAGATTTTTCTAGATTGCAAAAATTTGCAGATACCCAAGAAGATGTGTCACAACTATTAATTCTGTGAGGTCATAGTCATGATCAGTGATGTATGTTATTAATTATTATTTAGATTGTTGGGGTTTTTTTTTAAATTTACCTCACATACATATAAAATCCTAAATCATAGGGTTGGGATTGGAGTTTAGGATTAGAGGGTTAAAAGTAGGGATGGGTTTTTATAATCGATTCATCAATTAAAATCGATTCTGGCTTGGATAATGTAAAATCGATTCATTAACATCCTGAATCTATTTTTTAATATAAATTTATTTTGCCCGAAATGCCAGAATCTCTGGTGACATCTCACAAAATTTCAAGAACCACCAAACAGTTAAGACAGTAAATGAGAGCAGGTACAGGGATTCTGCACAAAGACTTAAACACACAGCGTGACCCGCGGATCAGAATCAGTTAGATGTCGCCTTTCTCACGGTCGGGGCTGAAAGGCGACAGCTCGCTGATTCTGATCTGTTGGCGGGTCCGCGCTTTGTGTTCACGCCCTTTATGCGCCGATTCTAAAGCTGTTAGTTTGATCTCACTCCAAACAATATTGACCGAACCAGCAGCAAAAGAAGATCCAAACGCTTCACATAAACATCGTCATGAATTCACTCTTTTACTGTTTTGCTTCCACCGCGATGCACAGCTCTCTCTCCCTCTCCCCCTCTCTCTCTCTCGAACAGTTTCCCTTTCTTCATTATTCGCTTGCTTGTTACACACAAGTCTACTGTTGCTTACAGCGCCGTCAGCCGCTGTTTTTTTCCCTTTTACATTCTTCCGAAAAGAAAACCTCATTTCTGCTGTTCAATACTGAACAAATTTAAACTTTTTAAAATTATTCAAAATGCAAAACGCTTAGCTGTGTCTCTAATAAAACCGCTGTAACTTCAGAGGTAATGTTCATATGTTGATTAATGGTTTTCTTTCGTTTTTGATGTACTGCAGAATATTTTTATAAAATCCCAGAACAGGAAAATCACCTTCATGTTTTTCTGTGTTTTATCTTCAGCTACTTTGACACAAAGGCCTCTGCTGTGATGCTCACACCTTTGATAAAGTCTTGCGTGTGTCAGCTTCCTTTTTATTGATACAAAATTATGTAAATGTACTGATCTGAATTATAATATTTCTGACTGTCAAAATTTCCCAGATTTAAATCGAATCGAATTCAATCGAATCGTAGATCGAATCGATTCGGGACCTTGAGAATCGGAATTGAATCGATTCTAGAAATCAGTGACAATACCCAGCCCTAGTTAAAAGTTATTTCAAAGTGATTTTCAAAGCTACAGCTACAGCTGCTTTCTACAAAAGACTTTCTCCACAGGGCTTGTCTAACATTTAATCATTCAAGCCTGATCACTGCTGTAACATTAAAAAAGCACTACTAACATGAAGACTTACCAAGTTTGCTGTCCTAAATTGTTCCTGTCCTAAATAGTGCAGTGCAGATACTTCTTCTGGTCTCAAGTCAGAAGTGAAAGTCAGAGACCTTTCTACACCCTCTTTAACAGAACATATCAACCAATTCACACTCACAATTAACTGCATTGGACACAGAGTGAAAGTAAAATTTTTGTGGTATTTTTCCAGTTATAAGCAGAGATGGGCAGAGATGTAATCCAATTACTTTTTTCAAGTAACAAGTAAAGTAAGGGATTACTATTGAGAAAATGGTAATTAGATTACCATTACTTTCCCGTAGGAACGCTGCGTTACTGCGTTACTAAAACCATGATTTTTTTTGCGAGAATGTCTCATGACAGGAATGTAAGCAAGTGCGACGTTCGTGACAACAGCTGTGTGCAGATCAACAATGGATCACATATCGACTGTGGGAGAGAGTATGAGCGTGCAGCGTTTAAAGCGTGGAAGTACTGACCTTACTTTGAGTTTGATTCCATAAAAAGTGACAAAAACATTCTGTTGTGCGTGGGAAGAAAACTTATTTTTACAGCAAAAAAACCCCCTAAACTTCCAAGCAAGCACCGAGTGCGCTACGACGTAATGGGAAATTCACAGAGAAACTCGCGGATTCTTCAACTGACCACTGCGCCACACCTGCACCAGGGTAAACACCCGCCTACCCTGCTCCTGCTTTACAGGTGAAAATAGAGCAACATGACCGCTAGACCAAAGGACTTTATTTATTTTCTGCTGTGTTTTACTTGCATCTATTTGAAAGAGTGAGTGTAAACACAAAAAATATTTTATTTTATGTGCTGGAATGTGCAGAAAATAGGTTTAAATGTTAAACTAATTTATTCAAGTCAGAGAATGTTGCATATAATTAAATTTTTGCTTGATGCATAAAGTTAAAAGATTAAAACTAACAAAACAAGTTTTAAAAAGGGACTTTTCCATTTGATTACATTTTGTATGATGGGTTATGCAGAAAAAGTAGAATTGGGCTGAAAGATTTATCGCTTTAAATGGTAAATGGCCTGCATTTGTATAGCGCTTTTCTAGTCCATAGGGCCCCAAAGCGCTTTACACTACATTCAGTCATTCACCCATTCACACACTGGCAATAGCAAGCTACATTGTAGCCACAGCTGCCCTGGGGCGCACTGACAGAGGCGAGGCTGCCGGACACTGGCGCCACCGGGCTCTCTGACCACCAGTAGGCAAACATGGGGTTAGTATCTTGCCCAAGGATATTTGGCATGCAGCCTGGGATCGAACCACCGACCTTCAGATTAGTGGCTGACCTGCTCTGCCACCTGAGCTACAGCCACCCCAGCTTTATCACCTATTCAAGTTGTAAATCGTGTTTTTAAAAAGTAACTAAGTAATTAATTACTTTTGAAAATAAGTAATCAGTAAAGTAACGGGATTACTTTTTTGGGGAAGTAATCAGTTACTGATTACTTTTTTCAAGTAACTTGACCAACACAGGTTATAAGGGTTTTTGTATAAAGCCGGATAACCATGTTGATTTCTTGAATTCTTTGCACCATGTGCCTTTCCTCTTCATCTGAGAGCATACAAGAAGATACAGGGTCATGGAGAAGCTTAGGAGATACACAGGGATGCACCTTTGTGATTTTATCCAAGGAAGGCCTGGTATCAGACAGATGTAGCTTTCCCTTTAGAACAGGCTACACACTTTGATTCAAAGCGCTGATGTGCTAGAGTGATGTTTCCAGCTGCAGTCTGATTAGTCCTGTGCATTACAAGCACACATTGCATGTGTATTTAGCAGTAAAGAAGCTTTAGTAATTGTATATATGTCACGGCTCAGGTCAGCGGCCGTGTGAAGAGTGGAAGGAGGACTCAAAACGCAGCACTTATTCGGATGTGAGGGTGATTTATTGATAACACCAACATAAAGTGGAGATGGCAAAACTGAACTAAGGACGAACTAAACTGGAAGAAACTACACAAAGGAATGGCAAACTTGAACATGAAGAGAGAACAGCAGGGAGAGCACGCAGGGGATTACACCAGGTATGAACACAGACGACGCGACGAGGAACAGAGGCAAACACACACTATAAGTACACAGAGAGACACTGGGAAATCACACACAGGTGGGAGACACAGCTGGACCTGATTAACCTGACGAGACAGGGGAACACTAACACCAGGGACCAATAGAGAGAGCACAAACCCAAAACCCAGTATCTAAAATCCCAAAACACAAACCATCCCAAAACAGCCCAAGAATAATAACAATAAGGAACACAAACACAAAGTCACTGAGTCATGGCCGCAGGACCATGACAATATATTTATTTATTTTGATGTTTTTGGTTCTATTCATAAATAAATATAAGTGTGAAAACAGTAATGTGCTCTGCTTACTTGCTTGCTTTTTCCTCCCAAAATCATTTACAAGAAACGGCAGCATTATTTCTGAATAGCAAGTACTGCTGCACAGATTAGTATAGATTTCTTTTGCCTCCAGCTTCACTTTTTGATTTGTGCACCAAACTCAAATTTATCTGATGTGCAAAGCCAGACCCTGTCCCCCCCTCCCATCCCCATTTACAAGAAACAGCAACACTTTTTAGAAGTACAGGCACTGCAGCACAAAGCAGTTCTTGCAAAACATTAACATTTGAAAAATGTTATCTTATAATCTCAAAATATTTTTAATAAAATTAACATTTTTAATGAACAATATTCAAGAACAAAAAAAAATATTCACATAGTAGTTAGTCAAAGGAGCTTTCAAAGAAAAGCGTCTGGACTTCTTTAAGTTACTTGAAGACGTTTCACCTCTCATCCGAGAAGCTTCTTCAGTTCTATGGTCAAATGGTGGAGAGTCCCAGATATAAACCTAGTGGGAGTGACCCCCCACAGAGGGACAAAAGGACCCCCTGATGATCCTCTAATCGCCTGAGCCAAGGTGTGTAACTGGGTGTGGGCTCCAATCAGCCAGAGTTTCGGGTGGGTTCATTGTGAAACCTGGCCCCACCTTATCATGCAAATTCCTGAGGCCCAGGATGTGAGTGGGCGTTAAGGCGTCTGGGAAGGGATCTCAAAACTGGATTATAGATGGCAGAGAGTTGGTGTCGTAAACCCCCGCCTCTGTTCAAAGATGGTCGCTCACAGTGGACATAGATGGCTTCTTTCACTCCTCTTTCAAACCATCTGTCCTCTCTGTCCAAAATGTGAACATTGGCATCCTCGAAAGAGTGTCCTTTATCCTTAAGATGCAGATGGACTGCTGAGTCTTGTCCTGTGGAGGTGGCTCTTCAAACAGATCCAGTGGACATATTGAATTTCCTTTTTATGTTATCTTAGTCATTTATTAGTTGAAGTAGAGTCTTACTGTGGGCTTTTGGGACATTCAGTATTCAGTCATTATTTTAGTTAGAGATATCTATATGTATGTATCTTTGTAACTTCTCTTGTTGCCAATGATGTTGTTTTTTTGTTTGTGAGATTTACTTTTCTTCACTTTCTTGGTGAACGAATCCATCTTTGCTCCAACTTTTACCTTCCCCTTGACTCAGTTGTTTGCGTTGCCTTTTTCTTCACATGTGTGACTCGCAACCTGACAATAAACTTAGATTTGTGAACTTTGTGCCATGACCTCTAGAACTGTAAGCATTTGTCTGTCATGTGAAGGCTGTGTGCAGGCAGGAGTGGTGATATGGAGGACCCTAAGCGCGGGCAGGCATATGGACAGGTGTAGATCACGACAGGACACAGAACTTCAATACGCAGAGGGAGCAATCACAGAATGGAAAACAGGAGGGAAACACAGCTGGGGCAAATCAGGCCTAACGACACAAAGGAAGCAAAACCAGACACATTAACACAAGACTATCAAAGTAAAACAGACTGAACTTATAGACACAGACTCACAAGCAGGCTGTCACGGTCCTGGGTCTTATGGCCCAGTGTTTTGAGTTTTAGTTCATTTTGATGTTTATAGTATGTTTAAGCTCATGTCTCCTATGTTCATTTGCTTATTAGCTCCCCCTTGTGTTTTCAACCCCTGTGAAGTCTCCCTTGCCCTTCGTGTGTTTCATGTCTGTTGTCTTATGTTGTCATGTCTGCCTCTCATGTTTCCCGTTTTATTTTGAAGAGATCTCGTGTTTTTATATTATGGATTATGTTTTGAGTCTTTTGTTGTACTGCTTCCTGTTTCCCTAGATTTCAGTTATGGTTATCATAGGTTTAGTTCTTTGGCCTTGTCATATGGCTTCCCTGTGTTCCATGTTATGTCTACTGTGATGTTTTGTAACATGTTTCAGGTTCCTATGTTCTGTCTCCCCTGTTGCTGTTAAGTTGCATGTTTAGAATTCAGTCAGTGTGTTTCCTGTTTTACTTTGTAGGTCCATGCCTCATGTGAGTGTTTCTAGTTTTGTGTCCCTGTTTCGTCCAGCCTGATTACTCCCAGCTGTGCTCCCCTTCTTTGTCTCATTCCCTCGTTATCCCTCTGTGTATTTAAGCTCTGTGTTTCTCTTTGTCAGTGTGGTAGTCTCCCTCATAGCTGTGTGATTTTTTCCCCTGTGGCTCCTTGTACTTTAGTCTTCCCAGTTTAGTACTGTTTTTTGTGTCTCGCTTTATGCCAGCATTAAAGCTGTGTTTTGAGTTTACATTTTGTCTCCGTGAGTTTGCGTTTGGGTCCTCTCCTGCCTGCCACACAGCCGAAACATGACACAGGCACGGCAACAGAAACGTGGGAACAGGGCAGACACTGACTGGACATAGAATGGAGGGAATAAGGAAACCAAAACCTGAGAACTACATAATCAAACAGCAAGAACTGGAGAAAAAATAGAAATGCAAAACAGAAACCAAAATCTTCACAAAAATAAACTAAGAAGAGAACACAAATACAGGGTACAAAACAGAAACCACTGGGTCAACGACCCAGGAACCCTAACCTTGTAACCTAGTTTTCTCCTTTAAAATAAATTTGTGAGTCAAGGTCATAATTCAACTGAGTGTTGTTCTCAGTGTTGCTGGTTAACTTTAGAATTTTATTAATATAATTCTGGAAAACACAAAATATAAAAATTACAGGTTGAATAGTAGTATCTTAGCTTCTCATTGTTATTTATCTACTGCATCATATCCTGATCAAATTACTGCCACAAGCAGTAATTTGATCAGGATGTGAAAAACTCTACCTGTCCCTGCTGAATCAAAGCAGAAGCAGAAAGGTTTCTGGGTTGCATGATCACTTTAACCAGCTAGCCATCCTGTTATCGGAGGAACCAGTTAGAAGCTATTCTCAAAGCAGCTGAGTAGATTTTATCTCAAGTCAGTGAGTAACAGTAGAATTTTGCAGAACACTGAGAAAGATTTCTGACTGTTGATGGTCTCATTGGTCATCATATCCACTGTCTTGTCCAACAAGAATGTAAAAAAACCAACCCCAAACCCTTTTGTTTTCTACATTTAAGACTCAAATTCAAATTATAGATTTGACTAGCAGATGAAGACAACAAAAGCAGAAAGGGGCCCTGAAAGACACCAGTGCTGGTGCAGGAAGACCAAGAGCCAAAACAAAGATGGACCATTGAAATATTCTCCTCATTCTTCATAGAAAGAAGTATGAGGAGTACAAGTAGAATGGTGCCGATAAAATACAATTACGTAGTAGATAAGCAAAACAGAATGAAAGAAATGGAAGAAACACCTAAAATAATACAGAAAGCAAAGGCCATGAAAGGAGGAAGTTCAGGAGGAACAGGGTCAGGTCTGGGGCAAAATGTCGCAACAGAGTAATTGTTGGAGTGAGTTTGATAAAAGTTGTCATTGTTGTGCTTAAAACTGTAAACCTTGTCCTGAACTGCATGTTCAGATATTTTTCTGTCCCTCCCCTAATCTAGGATGGCGGGGGATGCTATTAACTATAGTGTTTAACTGCAGGCACATTGCATGTAAGAGTCTGGTTTCCTTATTTGGTAAGGAATGTTTACTTCCTGCCATTTATGGGCTCACCTATGCTTGTATATGGTGAACCATTTAGAGGAGTTAAGCAAGGGATGTGGTTAAACGACCAAGAACCAGGAAGTCACGTATACAGACACACACACACATAAACAATCACTCACATGCTCGCACGTGCATATACACACACACACACACACACACACACACACACACACACACACACACACACACACACACAGTGCCTTAACTTTTACAACGGGGGACTGTGTAATTGTGTTCACTGAACAAAAAGGCTGCAAGGGGAGGCTGGAATTTGGAGTTGTCTGGGATCAGGTGAGGAGCTGGCAGCTCTGAATCCTGACCGGACCGACTTCCCTTGCACAAGTAAAAACCGATTGAGCTCTGATTGTCTTGCTTTGTTCATGGGGATGAGTCTCTGAGCCAGCGAGGCCTGCGAGTGCAGACCTAAAGTAATATTCTGCTTTTAGTACCGTATTTTCCGGACTACAAAGCGCACCTGAATATTAGCCGCACAAGCTAAAATCAGGGGAAAATCCTGTTTTGTACATACATTACCTGACTAAAAGCCGCAGGTGTTTCAATGTTGACTTATCATATGTAAGAGAATATGCACAAAGCGAATTGTCAGGAAAGAGATGGCTGTTTGGAGACACACCCCTTTTATTAATATTTTGAAAAACAAGTTATGGGTACATATTTGCACAACTTTTTAGGTATATGTACAAGTAGCGGTAATTACAAGTACAAAACATGTGCTGTGCTTCATAAACGAGTAACAAATGTAGTACATAACAATAACCTACAGCACACCAGAAAAATAGATTCAGACTACCTTTTAGGCTCAGGTGGATGGATGTATGTTTTCACACTTTTCCACGCTGTCAGATTCCACCGGTGGAGTTGAGCATAACTTGCTTTTCGCAAGTTTATTGCCGCACACCATCCACGACTCCCGCTGAATGCGTAGCGCTACTTTGAAGTTTGTTTTTCGCGCTACTTGTACGGCACTATGTTGCCTGGCGGATGGACATGTGACCAACATACCACTCTTGAACCCCGATACTGTGTGTCTGATCACATGCCCTTCCGCCAGGCAACGTAGTGCCGTACAACAGCGGAACAAACAAAACAAATCGTCTTACGATATGACAAAAATCAGGGATAATCCATAGAAAAGCCGCACCTGACTAAAAGCCGCAGGGTTCAAAGCTTGTGGAAAAAGTAGCGGCTTATAGCCCGACAATTACGGTAAATCTTTTTTAAAAAAACTAACGTTAGCCTACTGCAACAACCTTGTTTAAGTTGTGGTAGCTACCTGGGTTATGTGCCAATTCAGTATATTTGATGTAGTATTGCTATGACTTATTACTATTAATGAAGGCTACATTAACAACCTGCTAGCTGCAAATAATCATGTACTGATACAGAAATAGTTTTCTATAGGAGATCACTGCAAAAGGTCCCTAATGTCCACCCTACTGTTACTCATTTTATATTAAGATTTAAAAATCTAATTGGTATTGGTATGGCGAGTAGCTTTCAGTAATAGTAATAAATCACACAGCAATAGTACATTCATGTAGTTTTAAAAAGCACGACAGTATATTAAGTAATCCAAAGTATTCAGAATACATTACTCTCATTGAGTAACTTAACGGAATACGTTATAAAAAAATTACATTTTGGGGCATGTATTCTGTAATCTGTAGTTGAACATATTTTAAAAGTAACCTTCCCAACACTGATGACAGTGCAGATTCCTGACATTTTGTGTAAATTTAAACATGTAAAAATTTGATTATTTCAAATGAAAAACTGTGTGAAATGTTCTAACCATTTATATAATGCATATTACAGAATGTAACACCTGCATATGTGAAAAGAATGGCTTTGATTTTCCCACCCCATTTCATTTCAGTGCCACCCTTGGAAAATTTCTCTGGTTTTCTCTCTAGCTGATCTCCTCTGTCTGTATAGCCCTCAGAGAGCACTAAGATCCTCGGGCCAACTGCTCTTAGTGCAACCTAGGTCTCGGCTGAAGACCAGAGGAGACCGTGCTTTTGCCGTTGCCGCACCCAGGTTATGGAATACTCTTCCTCTTCATATTCACGCATCAGATTCCATTCAGTCTTTTAAATCACGTCTAAAAACGTATTTGTTTAACCTGGCATTCAAGGCTAATTAGGGTAATTTACATCTGGCTTTGCATTTAGATTATGTAATTATTTAATATTTTATTTATATCTGTAATTTATATTTTATATTGTGATATTTTTTTTATCTGTATCATGATTTTACTGGAAAGCACTTTGGTGTACTTCGGTCTTTAAAATGTGCTATATAAATAAATTTTGATTGATTTGATTTTCATTTAGAAATTTTGTCTAGAAAATGACCTGGGCTTTGGAGAGCTTACCAACTATATTTAACAATAAACAGGCAGATGTTACTGTTCTCTAGAAAATTCCTCCCTGTGTTGATCAGGTGCTTTGATCAACAAACTTTTTCCCAGTAAAAGTTTTAATGGTGAGTACAGGAACAGTGCTGCTGTTTTGGACATGAAAAGCACGTTTTCTTTCACTCTACCTGAGTTCACCGTCTCAGTAACGGCTCAGTCTTTTTGCTCTTTGCGGTGTGTGTACAAACTCTGGCTACATGTTAAACTTTGCCAAGGTCATCAAAACTGCTGCTATGGTGTTATCAATGTTTCTGTTTAAAATTGGGGGGTTTGTTGGATAATAAATGTTGTCAGACTTTTTATTCACCCGCTTCTAAATAATTTTGTATTGCAGGCCTGTTTCAGTCACAAATGTGGGTGAACACAGCTGTGTTAGGTCCATGGCAGTAGTCATCAGATTTAGATTAAACTCATGATGGAATTTGGTGATCTTAAACCTTTTGGAAAGTGGAGATGAAATCAGCCCTCACATCTCAAGTAACATCTCCCTGTTTACTGTTAAATACAGTTGGTAAACTCTCCAAAGCCCAGGTCATGTGATCACAGCCTGTCCCACACCCCCAAATCTACTGGTTATTACTTTGGAGCAAGTTCTATCCTTCCTTCACCTCTATACCAGATCTTACAAGTCCACTATTTACTTAATGCTACCCCTACCCCTAAACAAACTACACAAACACATCCTGTGTGTTTTGTGATATTTCCTGATCTGTCAGAAATGTTTTTCTATTTTTTTCAAGCAGACTTTAAACTCAGATTATATGTTTACAGATAATCACAATAACATAAGGGTAAGCAGACTTTAAAAAGTCTAGAGGTGTGCGAGCTGATTGACCTGAGGCGCCAACCAGAGGGCAGTGGGCCAAACAGGTGGTGCAGTGGGTCATCTGTGATGGCCCTGGTTTTCCTGAGACAGGAGGATCTGGCCTGTATAACCTCCAGGGGTGGCAGAGGGCAGCCAATGATGTTTTGGGGGTGGGAGTCTTGATTACCCTCTGTGCAGCCTTCCTTTTCTTAGCAGTGGCCCCTGCACACCAAACACCTAGACAGTAGGAGAGCATGCTCTCCACTGAGGACCGGTACAAGGCAAGCAGCAGTTTCCATGCAAATGTCTTCTCCTTGTCCACAAAACACATGTAGACTGATTGAGCAAACTCAGTAAAGAGCTCGTCCAGTGTTCCGCAACCGGGACAAAAACTGAAAACCACCAGGTAGTGATTGGCTTACAGCAACACCAGACTGAGACAGAGTCCAGAGCCAGATCTAGCGGGTACATTTCAACTTCACGTAATATATTCCATATCCTAATCGCTAGTCTTGGTAGCCAGGGGTCTGTCCAGCAGGGTCTCCGCCCCTGGCCGCAGCCCAGCACACAATGCACCTGACCCCTATAACACCTCCTGCAGGTGTTGGACCTGCAGGAGGGTGGGCCCATGTCCCTTTTCCAGGCTGTCCCAGCCAGCCCACATAGATTATGGCCTGCCCACCAGACGCTCACTCCTGGGCACCCTCCACGGGCCTGGCTCAAGGGCAGATCCTGGTAACCCTATGCTGGGCAACTGTAACCTGGATATTCTGCTCATTGGGGTTTTTGAATCACTCTGTCTGGTCCCTCATCCAGGGCCCATTCGTCATGCAAGACCCTACCAGGGTACAAAAAGTCCTAGACAACATAGCCTCTGGGATCACTGGGACATGCAAATCCAGGGATATAAAATAAATTAAGAATATAGAATGGTGGTTGAGGATACAATTCCAAAGATGTATGAATCTACTTACCAAGGCATTATCATTCACAAAATTCTTCTTGCTGTACATTCTTAATTCATTTCGTATTTGTGCTGCAGTCAGGTTGTTGTGTATCAGCACTTTAAAGCCTAAGCTTGTGAACACTGTGTTCAGAGCATCTGTGCCACATAGAAAAGAAACAAATGAAGGTATAGCAGTAGATTACAAAACCAAAGAATATCTGATCTGTATGTGCAGTAATTGTTGCAGGTCTCAGTGCTTCTAGTTAAAACAGTCCTACATAAATCAGGTCATGATATGGTTTGAAGGTAAGAACTCTACCTGCATCCTTCTGAGTTCCCCTTCGAGCATGTAGACATGTTTCAGTAGTGAAGGTCTCATTATTGATGATCACACATAAACCATGAGACGTATGAGTCAAAGTGTAGTATTCTGACTACAGGACACAAACAAAGCAAATGTGAATTATTATGTTTTTACATTAATATAAATGTTAGTGTTCCGACAAAAGAATGAATGAAAGCCTCACCTCCATTTGACTGGAGCCGTCTTGTGAGGGAATCAGAGAGAAACACAGTTACACATCCAACCAGAATATGATCTCAGACACAACATTTCTGTGTGTGTAATTACCATGCTGAAGTAAAGAAGCTTGGTCAGGCTTAGGTAGAAACGGAGTGTTCTTCAGCTGAGGGAAAGTAGTTTGCATTTTTTCATCAGTTTGCAGGAGGTTCAGAAAAGCTCTGCAGGTATCGTCTCCTTTATTCATGATCTTATCCACAAGCTCAACAATGTGTCCCTCCACATCTTCCCTGTTGATACTTTTAAGGTTGTTGTAGTCCTCATCAGTGATCAGCTCCTTCTCATAAACTTTGTTGAGGATCAGCCTGTAGTCTCCGGACAGAATCGTTTGGATGGCTGTTTTATTTCTCCTCACAATGTCTTTGGCAGACATGCTGAGTCTGCATTCCAGAACGCTTACACAGTTTAAGTTTGCAACAGCAGCACAATACAGGTTTTATTTTCTTAAGAAAGTCTTCATTTCAAATGTAATAATTATTGCATGTTACCTCTTTCGGTGTCCTCGAGAGTGTACACAGATGATTCAGTGGCCCTGCTTCACTGCATTATGTTCTGCAAATGAATATACAATTCCTCACTCAAAGCAAATAATAAATTCTTCTGTAAGCTACTGTGTTCACTGAAATAACTAATAATGGCTGAAAAGCAAGGCAATCATTTTGCAATGAATGTGAATATTCTTTAATGATAATTTCACGTGTGCCCTTTGAAACACTTGCTTAAATTGTACATTACAACAACCTGTTGGGAACAACTTGTTCAGTACATAAACATTGATGCCATAATACTGCAAAATCAGACATGGTTGTAATTTCTATTCAAATGTAGTTGTATGAAATGTATGATAATCTGTTAACCAAATAATTCAGATCTTCTGTCTAAAATGTTAAGTGACAGACAAAATAATAATACTAATGACAAAAAACACATTTTGTCTATATAACTGTTTTGTGCACCTTTAGCACCTGTCAAAGAGGAAAAAGGCTGGAACTGTAGTGTATAACTACTCTGTAGTCTGTAAATGTTACACACGTGGAGATGTGTGTAACATTTACAGGCTTAGCTATATGAATGAACTGACCTCCTTCAGCTTATTTTTGAAGATGTGGTACTGACCATTACACCTGTAAATGGCTTCCACCAGGCCTAGACTTTCTTCTAAGAATTTTTCAATTGCGGTTCCTTCAGGTTGGCCCTAGTGGGGTACAGAGAACCATGCTTTATTTGTCTGCAGCATCACTAATGATTTAATAAATCCATTGCACCATTTGCTTTTCCTCTTCAGTGTTTCTGCCAAGTGTTATGACTGCCAAGAAGATATGGGGTCCTTGTGCCTCCCTGTGACTAAATGGCTGTTTTTTATAAAAGGATTTATCTGTAGAAACTGCACAAAATCTGATTAAACTCAAAAATCACTGTTGTTACACTGGAAAACACGACTTTAACACGATGACTTACCAAGCTTGCCAGCCATGTTTGGGTTGAAATTATTCCTGTTAAGACCTACCTAACGTACATACATTCTCTACTTAAGTAAAGTACAGATACTAGAGTTAAAAAAAAAAAAACTCCAGTAGAAGTTGAAGTACTCTCTATTTTGTGTTGCTACTTGTAGAGTGTGACTTTGCCTCTAACCTGGAAAATGTGTACAGTCAGGGGTTAAAGAGGGATTCAGCACGTGGTGAACCCTAAAATTAGTAGTGGCTCAGTGTGGGGAAAAGAATCCAAACTCACAATAATTTCTATTGAGAGTTGTAGTAGATTTTAGTATACAGGCTGTGATCAGCTGGTCTCGGCAGTTACTGCTCTGAGGTTCATTGCCCTTTCAGGGCTCTAGAGTGCGACCAAATTTTTCAGTGGTGCGACTAAAAAAAAATATTTGGTTGCACCTGTGCGACCAACTGTTCGGGTAGCAAAAAATAAATAAATAAATCTGCAACCTTCCCTGTGGTCAACAACAGACACACATTATGCCCCTATCGTGGACCAAACCAATCAGAGATAGTAAGGGGCGGGACCTCTCTGATTGGCCGTGGTCCAGTTGAAAGTGCAGGTGGAAGTGGGAGGTGAGTAGCTTGAATAAAGCGATATCAATTCATTAAATCCTGAATCGACTTTTAAATAGAACTGTGTTTTGCCAGAAACGCCAGATTCTCAGATTAAAGCTCACAAAACCATTTCAACAACAACCAAACAGCAAATGAGAGCAGGTACACGGACTCCACACAAAGACGTAAACACAGAACGGACCGACGTATCAGAATCAACTTTGTCTTTCTCGGCTTTCTCACCCGACGGCCCGTAGACGGACACGCTGTCGGAGCTCAGCGATCCTGATGCGTCCGGTCCGCGCTGTGATTATGTCTTTTTGCGCTGATCCTGAGCTGCAGGTTTTGTCTCTCCGACCAAAATTCACCGAGCCAGCAGCAAAAGAAGCAGCAAACTGCGCTTCACATTTGATCAATGTCGTCATGAATTTTGCTGTTTTGCTTCCACGACTATTAAAATCACACTTCATCAGAATCAGAATCAGAAAGGGTTTTATTGCCAAATGTTGAGCAGGTTTACAACATTAGGAAATTGCTGCGGTGCTTCAGTGCAAACATACTGTCATAAAAATATAAAAATAAGAATAAGAATTAAAGTGCTAAGTGGATAGATATATACATGATATATACATGAGTGCAGGTGGTGATCAGTGACAAACATGGAATGATGCAGTGAACACAGCGTAGGGTCATGCACAGCTAGCTCTCTCTCTCTCTCTCTGTACTTCAAGAACAGTTTCCTGTCTCCAATCTCTGTTTTCTGTATTATTCATTCGCTTATTACCCACCAGTGTACCGTTGTTTACAGCGCTGTCGGCTGCTGTCCTTTTCTTTTTTTCACTTAAATGACCTCGGACAAGAAAGCCTATTTTTTCTGTTGTTTAATACTGAAGACATGTAAACTTTATATGCAGAACATTGTAGAATATTTTTAAGGTTATCTGCTATAAAAAGCCAGACCAGGAAAATCTCCTTCATGTTTTTCTGTGTTTTATTCTCAGTTACTTTCACACAAAGGCATCTGCTGTGATGTTCACAATTCTGATGAAGTCAGTACTGATAAATGATCAGAATTATAATATTTCTGACTGTCTGAGGCTAAGTTGAATCGAATCGGGACTTTGAAAACCGGAATCGAATGGATTATAGAAATCAGTGATGATACCCAGCCCTAGTGAGCAGCCTGGGCATGACAGAAGTGGATGTAGCTGTAATAGGAAAAGAACTATTGCTAACTTTTCTGTTAAGTTAAGGCCTGATCCTTCTGAAATTCATAGCCAGTGCTCTGACACGGTGTCATCAATCTTTGAAAGCTGAAAAAGCACAGTGTATCCAGAAAAACACATTATATTATATGAATTATTATAAAATTTGTGTGTGCCTAACTTTTGTGCCGGTACGCCTAACTTTAAAAAGTTAGGCGTACCGGTACACCCATGGCAAAAAGTTAGTCTAGAGCCCTGCCTTTGTGGATGTGCATTACAGAATACAACCAGATGTCAGCAGATGTTTCACAGTTATACTGGCTGATTTCCATCCTCAACACTGACAGTGCACTGTTTATGCTGTCTTTTTTCTAAATGGTATAAAGTTGGTATGAAGGTGAAATTCAATGAACGAATCTAAGTATCATCACCTTTACTCTCATCTCTGCTACTCTTTATGTAACCTAACTCTGCCATTAAAACACAGCCACTGTGCACTACTCACAGACTGTTCTTTACTTTAAACCCATCACAGCAAACTAACCTGTTTATTCTGCAGAGGATTTTCATGCAGCCTTTAAATAACACAGAGAGTCTACCTTAGTTTGTTTTGCAGCAGGTTTCACAATATGAAAATCATAATGTCAGATGTACAGGCCTGAAATTTGATTTATAAACACTTGCATGTGAGCTTTAAATTTCCAGTTTATCAAACACCACTGATCAGTCCGTATCTTTAAATCTGACCTCTCTTTATCTCTTTATCTTTCTCCATCTCTGAGTGAAGTTAGCTCTCTGTGTTTTCTCTCCTTGGGAAATACAGCAGCTGGGCCTTTAGCTAGCAACACACGGTGAGACAAACTGCACACAAACAGTTTGTGCGTTTGCTGATGTTTGTTGAGGTGATAGAAATGTTGCATTTGAAATTACCTGAAACTTCAAAAACGTCACTCCTTTCGTGCTAGCTCGTCTACTGTAGGGTTGCCTAGATGCTAGCTAACCCTACGCAAACATAATGTATGGACACCTGCAGTCATTCTGGTGTTGTGCCAAAAGTAATAATAATAATGGTTGTGTCCTGTAATGTTATGTACCAAAACTGCACCACTAGAGGGTGGTGTCGTAAAAAAAGGAGAAGAATAATGCTGCTGACTAGTGATGTGCGATACCACTGATTTCCTTTCCGATCCGATACCAAGTAATATTCAGGGTGGTATCAACAATACTGATCCGATACCGATACTTTGTACAAAAACATTTTATTTATTGTATCTCAAATTATAGCGTCATAATGATTACAGGACATCAGATTTCTTGTTCTTATCACTTAATAATGCAGAGTTCATCATATAGAAATAAAAAAAAACTGAAGTTGTGTGCTATTTGAACACCTTGCCTGCCTGCAGCACTAAAGGACTCCATGAGAGACGTCTGTCTCGCCCTAGCAGCACCTGTCCCTGTCCTCTTCTTCAGTTCGCCTCAACATAAGCTCGTCATATTCTGTGATATGATTTACTCTGAGGTGTTTGACAAGGTTAATGATGTTGCCACAACCATACATGCCAACCCTCCCGATTTTTCCGGGAGAATCCCAAATTTCAGTGCCCCTCCCGAAAATCTCCCGGAGCCACCATTCTCCCGATTTTCCACCCGGACAACAAAATAGGAAAATCACATCGCAGAATTCATAGCGCGGCCCAGCCAATTCCAGTTTCCAACAATGACGGCAGCTACTTAGTTTTAATATTACTCTTATTTCTCTTTCTGGGTCGCAAAAAAACTTTTAACATATTTTCAGGTGAGAATGTAGCTGTGTAAACTTCAAATATCTGAGCCGACCGACACATCGTTTTCAAACCCCCGCGGTCTTTCACTACTCGGGTTAAACATGATATACAGGTCCTTCTCAAAAAATGAGCATATTGTGATAAAGTTCATTATTTTCTGTAATGTACTGACAAACATTAGACTTTCATATATTTTAGATTAATTACACACAACTGAAGTAGTTCAAGCCTTTCATTGTTTTAATATTGATGATTTTGGCATACAGCTCATGAAAACCCAAAATTCCTATCTCAAAAAATTAGCATATCATGAAAAGGTCCTCTAAACGAGCTATTAACCTAATCATCTGAATCAACGAATTAACTCTAAACACCTGCAAAAGATTCCTGAGGCTTTTAAAAAACCCCAGCCTGGTTCATTACTCAAAACCGCAATCATGGGTAAGACTGCCGACCTGACTGCTGTCCAGAAAGCCATCATTGACACCCTCAAGCAAGAGGGTAAGACACAGAAAGACATTTCTGAACGAATAGGCTGTTCACAGAGTGCTGTATCAAGGCACCTCAGTGGGAAGTCTGTGGGAAGGAAAAAGTGTGGCAGAAAACGCTGCACAATGAGAAGAGATGACCGGACCCTGAGGAAGATTGTGGAGAAGGACCGATTCCAGACCTTGGGGGACCTGCGGAAGCAGTGGACTGAGTCTGGAGTAGAAACATCCAGAGCCACCGTGTACAGGCGTGTGCAGGAAATGGGCTACAGGTGCCGCATTCCCCAGGTCAAGCCACTTTTGAACCAGAAACAGCGGCAGAAGCGCCTGACCTGGGCTACAGAGAAGCAGCACTGGACTGTTGCTCAGTGGTCCAAAGTACTTTTTTCGGATGAAAGCAACTTTTGCATGTCATTCGGAAATCAAGGTGCCAGAGTCTGGAGGGAAATGCCAAAATGCCTGAAGTCCAGTTTCAAGTACCCACAGTCAGTGATGGTCTGGGGTGCCATGTCAGCTGCTGGTGTTGGTCCACTAGGCAAGGGCAGGGTCAATGCAGCTAGCTATCAGGAGATTTTGGAGCACTTCGTGCTTCCATCTGCTGAAAAGCTTTATGGAGATGAAGATTTCATTTTTCAGCACGACCTGGCACCCGCTCACAGTGCCAAAACCACTGGTAAATGGTTTACTGACCATGGTATTACTGTGCTCACTTGGCCTGCCAACTCTCCTGACCTGAACCCCATAGAGAATCTGTGGGATATTGTGAAGAGAAAGTTGAGAGACGCAAGACCCAACACTCTGGATGAGCTTAAGGCCGCTATCGAAACATCCTGGGCCTCCATAACACCTCAGCAGTGCCACAGGCTGATTGCCTCCATGTCACGCCGCATTGAAGCAGTCATTTCTGCAAAAGGATTCCCGACCAAGTATTGAGTGCATAACTGAACATAATTATTTGAAGGTTGACTTTTTTTGTATTAAAAACACTTTTCTTTTATTGGTCGGATGAAATATGCTAATTTTTTGAGATAGGAATTTTGGGTTTTCATGAGCTGTATGCCAAAATCATCAATATTAAAACAATAAAAGGCTTGAACTACTTCAGTTGTGTGTGATTAATCTAAAATATATGAAAGTCTAATGTTTATCAGTACATTACAGAAAATAATGAACTTTATCACAATATGCTAATTTTTTGAGAAGGACCTGTATAAGTCACTTTGATAACTTAAAAATGTTATTGTTTGGCTTTTTCAGTGTTTTATTTGTTCGTGAGTAAATCGGTTTGGCTGAGATTAAAGTTATTAGATTAGATTAAATAAAACGTTATTAATCCCTCGGGAGGGTTCCTCCGGGGTTTTCACACAGCTGAATAAACGTCAAACAGAAAACTGATTAAACAGAAGTGTGAGACGGTCGAGAGTTTAAGTCAGCGCCCGGTTATATTTTAGATAGCAAGGAGCAGACGGCAGAGTTTCACTCCACCGAGGGAGCTCATGACGTACTACCCGGCTTTCTTTAGACCGCGAAGGCCGGGTCCTCAGGTGGAAGCAGCGACAACACCTCACTTTTTTGCCACATGTATCACAAACCACGTCTCAGCTGTTTGTGGAGGTAAAATACGTCCGCACATGACTCCAACTACGATCAGCCATTGTTGTGAGTGAGCACGCCAGCAGCTGCGAGACATTTATACAGCCGTATTTCGCACAGTTTCTTATGAAAGGCGGAAGAGGAAGTAGTTCCTTTGAATGTAGACAATCCGAATGATATAGTTTCTTTCCACTGTGTTCCTGTTAATGATAAACTACAAATTTACCCTAAATTACTAAAATATCGATATTTTAATGTGAAAATCGATTCTAGAACATAAACGATTGGTATCGGAGGAATCGATATTTCAGGATCGATCCGCACATCACTACTGCTGACCAGGAATATAGTTAAGCTGGCTAACTGATAAAGGCACATGTAATGCCGGCTTACATTCAACTAGGTTTATGTGCTGTGTTCATTAAAAGTCATTTGTTCCTTGCTGGGGACTTCATTATCAGTCACCATTGCAATACTAAATAAAAGCGCGGGCCCACGATTTTGCTTTCATCTCTTTATATCTCCTGGTGATTAATACACGAGCAGGACTGCCTTTCACGTGTTTCTGTTTAGGCTCAACTCGATTTGATGTTTCAAGGCTCACAGTGACGAACTCCCTTCAAAAACGTCATACCGGAAATAATCAGCTTGTTTTGAATATGTTGGGAGTAAAGGTAAAAACTTGTCTGAAAGAAACTATTCAAGTAACGTAGGTATACCTTAAAACTTTTTTTTACAATAACAAAGTATTTGTACTTACTTACTTCCCACCTCTGCTGTTGTCCACGCCCAGGTTAATGCATGCATTCTTCTTCTTTCCTTTTTTTCCCCTTTGTTTTCAGCTTGCATTCAAAGGTGTTGCACTACTGCCATCTCCTGGGTTTTACTACAACATTACTTCCAAATCCTTAGATCCTCATGATGAGTATTTCTCAAAAAACGAAAAATCACTCCTTTCCCTTCATCATAACATAACCACTCAACCACCTTTTCAAATTTGAGTTCCCTAGTACTACTCATTTCTACCCTCAACAATCTCTTGACTGACATACTTCCTGCAACTAATAAGCACATGTTCAACTGTTTCCATAGCATTACACCAATTACACAAACCAGTCGGATGTTTCCCCATCCTAAAAAGAGTGCAATTAAGAAAACAATGACCTCTTCTTATTCTACTTATAATTATCTCCTCCTGCCTACTTGTTCCTCTATTTCTTTTAACTTCTACTGTGTTTTGTACTCTATATAAATGAGTACAAAACTTGTACTCATTTATAAAAATGAGTACAAGTTTGGCATACAGCTTGATGTCATCAAGCAGTACGCCAAGACAAAAGGAAAATCCAGCGGATGGTGAGTGCGGCAAAGCCGGCAATTGGCACTTCACTCACTCAGAGACATTTATACTGGCAGACTTCAGCAGAAAGCCAGTATCATCATCAAGGACGCCTCGCACACTGGACACTCACCCTGCTGGGATAAGTTGGCCAAAGGAGGAGATAGAAGCCACTGACATCAAGACAAGGAAGCTCCTGACCATGCATGAAGGTTTTCACCCCAAGTCCAGCACCCTGAGGCTGTACGCTAAGCGGAAGGAAGGAGGCCAGGGACTGGTGAGTGTCAGCACCACAATCCAGGATGAGACAGCGAACATCCACCAATAGTATTTTATTTTATTCTGTACAGTTGTGTGCAGTATCTTATTCTTGTTGTATTACAGTGTTCTCTAATCTTTGCATTGTCCACTTTCTGCTGTGACAAAACAAATTTTCCATGTGTGGGACTAATAAAGGTTATCTTATCTTATATGTACAAGGGCTCTGCCTTCACCAAAGAAATTATCATGGTATACACAATGTACTCATAAAATTTGTTGCTTAAAATGCAGCTTTTGAGAGTTTTTATATCATTATTTACAATTCAAAGATCCTACATGGGCACACACATTTTTGCATAGTCATGCAGTGCTGTGATGTCTGCCTGCTGCGACAGGGGGTGCTGCAGCACAGCTTCTTCTCAGTGTGACACCAAAGGCTGTAAACCTGTTATTCCTGCTGTCGAGAAGTAGAGGGCACTGTCACTGTCACTACCCGATCCGTACCGGAAACCCGATCGGTACCCCGCATGCGCGAAAGGTGTCTACTTCCGGTCGAAGCATTTTACGATAGTTACAGGTCAGAGTATCTGTTAAGATGTTAAGAATAACAAGTATCTCTTAACATGTTTCCGATAATGAAACATTTAATATAATGTAGACAAAAATAAAAAAATTAAAAGATAGTGACAGATCGGGACTCCCGATCCTTACTGCGCATGTGCAAAGTCAGACCGTACAAATCTGGTCTACCCAATCCGTACCGCGCATGTGCAGGGGTTTCCTTCTTCTTCTGTTCGTTTAATCGGGTAGTGACAGTCACTACCCAATCCGTACCGGAAACCCGATCGGTACCCCGCATGCGCAAATCTTATGTCACTTCCTCTCTTTGCCAACATTGCGACATTCAATATATTTGAATGATACGGTTAGCGCCCAGTTAGCTCCTAGCATTTCTCAGCAGCTCTGCCTCCTTTTCGACTACCAGGACATTTAAACAATGGATAATCCGTATCCGCAACAAATTTTTGCTTTTCTCCTCAACAGAGAGCGTTCCCCGATTGAACAACAGCGCCGTAAAATAAGAAGAATGGTGCCTAATGACAGAGTTAATAATACAGACTTTATAATATGTCACGTGAAGATTCAGCAGCCAGATGAAGTGTTTACTGGCAATTGACAGTGATAGCGGACATTATCATCACTTTTCCAACAATCCTCTCCACACAGACAAGTATAAACACACTCGATTATCACTAAATCAAATTTAACACACGTTTGTAATGACGCTAATTCAGTTTACAATAGGGTTCATTCGCTCAGTCAGCAGGTGGCGGTATCCTCGTACACTGGGGAGTACACTGCCATTAAACGAACAGAAGAAGAAGGAAACCCCTGCACATGCGCGGTACAGATCGGGTAGACCCGATTTGTACGGTCTGACTTTGCACATGCGCAGTAAGGATCGGGAGTCCCGATCCGTCACTATCTTTTAATTTTTTTAATTTTTGTCTACATTATATTAAATGTTTCATTATCGGAAACATGTTAAGAGATACTTGTTATTCTTAACATCTTAACAGATACTCTGACCCGTAACTATCGTAAAATGCTTCGACCGGAAGTAGACACCTTTCGCGCATGCGGGGTACCGATCGGGTTTCCGGTACGGATCGGGTAGTGACAGTGACAGGCACTTTTGTACAGCGTCTAGTCGTTTTAGGATCTGAGAGTCACTTCCGAGTCACTTGTTCTCAGAACGCGGGATAGTTTTGTTCTGACGGTTGACATTTGAAAAGGAAGAAGCGCGGTCTCGTTTTCAAGAAGAGAAGGAGTTCCAGCTGACCGTAAGAGAATTACGTTTTATTTAATGTAATTTAGTGTGCAGTTATTAGTACGATAGTAAGCTGTAATAAACCACTTCTCATAGACAGTAGTGTTTAGGATCACCTCTGACTCTTTCCTTTAGCGCAGATTCAGCATGTCGGCCCAAAATGCAATAAGGAGCAATAAAACAGCCATTCATGAGATTCTGTCCGGAGACTACGGGCTAATTCTCAACAAAGTTTATGAGAATAAGCTGATCACTCAGTGGGAGTACAAGAATCTTAAACGCATCAACAACGTAAACATGGAGATATACGTCATTGAGCTCGTGGATAAGATCATGAATAAAGGAGAAGATAAATGCAAAGACTTCCTGAACCTCCTGCAAACCGACGGCGCCGTTGAAGACACTTTCCCTCTGCTGGCGAGTTTACAGCTGACTTACACCCCCCTTTTATCTGAGCCTGTCCAAGTGTCTTCATGTCAGCACGGTAACACACACGTAACACAGTATAGAAACGCTGTGTCTCCTGTTGTGTTTGTTTTTTTAACTCAGTTTTATTGTCCTTCCCTCAGATGTTCTGCCACAAGATGGGAATATGTCAAAGGTGAGATGCTGATGCAGAAACAGCCTCCTACACTTGTGACATCGCTTGAGACAGATATGTAAATGAAATTCTGTGGTTACGCAGCCTGTAGTAACACATGTAAAGTGTTGGTGTCCACTCTTTAGGACAGGGATGGGCAATTCCAGACCTCGAGAGCCAGTGTCCTGCAGATTTAAGATGTGTTCTTCATCCAACACAGCTGATTCAAATGGCTGAATGACCTCCACAACGTGTCTTGTAATTCTCTAGAGGCCTGGTAATGAACTAATAATTTTATTCAGGTGTGTTAACCCTGAGTGATATCTAAAACCTGCAGGACACCAGCACTCAAGGCCTGGAGTTGCCCACCCCTGCTTTTGGATGTTTATCAAACTTCTTTGATGGTAAAGCAAGAAGAGGAAAAGATAAAGATGCCTGTAAGTTTCAGGGGCTGATTTTTTTTTGTTAGTATCTGGTGCTTAAATATTTTTCTCTAATTACATTTTTTGCAGAAAGCTTGGCAGAGGTGTTCAGCTGGCTGGGCTTCAAAGTGCTTATGTGTAAAGACCTCACCAAGGATCAGATGGATCAGGCACTGACGTGTGTCGCTTTCCTGGCAGACATGTCTCAGCTGCAGAAGTTCAACTTTAAAGAGTGGGATGGCAGCAGCTTTGTTGATCCTCAGCAGGCTCTTGAGCACGGTGATGCTTTCATCTGCTCTATTCTGAGTCACGGAAAAAAGGGTGTTGTTTTGGGATTTGACAGGTACCAAGAGCTATTGGATTTCATGGCTCGTTCACTAGCCAATCAAAAATCAATTCCTTCTGCAGCTGATTATCTAACAGCAGAACAAGAAATCCTTCGTCAGGCACAAGTGGACAGTTTCAGTGAAGATTTAACCCGTTTTCTGGACTTATCCATGTAGGAGGCCAACTACGGCAAAGCCCAGACTTGGAGTTGAATGTCATTCACCCAATAGTACTCGATCCTGCTCATCCAGTGACCAAATTAATCATACAAGATTATGATGACAAACTGCATCATGCTGGTTCAGAAAGACTTTTTGCTGAACTACGTCAGAAATTTTGGATTCTCAGAGGAAGGGAAGCAGTACGCAGTCATCAGTATAGCTGCGCTGCATGTAGAAATGCAGAAATGGAGATCATCATTCCAAAAATGTCAGACTTGCCTGCTGCTCGTCTTAGGTTATTCAAACCACCTTTCTATTCCACAGGAATAGACTGCTTTGGACCATACATGGTCAAGACCGGCTGCCAATTGGAGAAAAGGTGGGGAATAATATTCAAATGTCTCACGACTGAGGGGAGCTAACATAAGAGTTATGAGTTATAAGATATAATCTAAGTTGTAACATTGCTGTATGGAGCTGCAGATTTGGTTGCAGGTTAACATAGCTGGACTGGCCATCGGGCATACCGGGCATATGCCCGGTGACTTATTATTATTTTTCTTTTGTAACGGCCCACTTTGCGCCAGAAACAGGAAACCAGCAGATGTCGCGCTAAACAACAGCAGCACATTTAAGCTTGATCAGCTGTTGTTAGAATTTATTTAATATTAATTTCTAGTATCAGCTGATGTTTGCTGGAGCCACAGCTGTAAAACTGCTGGTCATGATGGTTTGGATATGTGATGAGAGGGAAACATGAAGATGAAACCAGGAGATGTCCTTACTGAATCATCAGAGCTGTGATGGAGAAACAGGTTTACCTTTTAGGTGACATGAATGAGTTGAAGGGAAGTTATGAACTGTTTCTGAGAGACAAATAACACCAGGATCCTTTTTTAGGTAGCTGACAGCTGGTAACTGTGCAGGGGCGGGTCTTGCAAAGTTTTGCCAGGGGGGCAGGTAGGGCATTAACAGGGAGAGGGGGGCACAAAGAAATACTTTTCTTTCTTATTCTCATTTAAAATATCTAGCTTTTATTAAATAATTATCTGAATCTTACAACCAAAGTTTTTATCTGACGTAAAATGTATAGAAATCAATTTGGATATGTATTTCTATATATAGATATATATAGAAATACATATACCAACAAGACAGTGTACATATGGAAAAGATATATATAAATCTTATAAAGTTTGTATCTGTCTTGTGTGAAACTTGTATGAAAAGCATACAAGAGTAAAAACAGATATAAGATCCCTTGAAAAATTATATAATGAAACTTGTATGTTTTGGATACTTACTAAAACAATATATGAAAGTAATGAGAAAGTGGCCACTTTCATGAGTAAATCATATAAGTTTTTACTATTTCTTTTCCATATGGGCACTGTCACAACAGTATTTGTTTTCATTCAAAGTCTTTATGGCTTTAATACCTGGTGAGCCGGTCAAAATGCCCGATTTTGTGTCCCAGTCCAGCCCTGCAGGTTAATACTGTCAGTGTCACCATGCCAGCTGACTGTATTTCATCATCAGCCAGTGTTGTTCTTTATCAATATTACCAAAGTTTACCATAAGGCAGAATATAAAGTATTTACTTGCTTTCAGGTTTTATTCAAATGTTAGTCTTTTCAGTTGTTTCCCCACTTTTTTCCTGTTTCAAAATCAAACACCAGTTTGTGAGAAGATTATCTTCTTTTTTTTAACAGGCAGATAAAGTTTTACATTGGCATTGGCTAATTTGTCAATTGTTTGCTACAAATGTTCGTATTTTAATACTCAAAAATGTTTTTGCCCAAAACATATGTGCACTATATGTCAGTCAAAATACTATGCAAATATTGATGTCCTTGAATGCTGAGTAAACACTGACTGATTGTATCTCTTGTACTTTATCAACGAAGTATCTGAAAACTATTCACCGTAGTGGTTAAAATCTCATTCTAATAAGAGTTAAAAGTGCATTCGGTTATTAGGTTTATAGGATTATTGAATTATGGTTAACGGTTGGTAGAATTTTTTTTTAAACATTATCTGCCAATTACATCTGCCACCCTTCTCCAAATCTGTGCCCCTACCTTCCCCCCCCCAACAAAAATTTTCTAGACACGCCACTGGACCCAGGACACGCTGGAGAGGTTATATCTCTCGGCTGGCCTGGGAACGCCTTGGTGTTCCCCCGGATAAGCTGGAGGAGGTGGCTGGGGAGAGGGAGGTCTGGGCCTCTTTGCTTAGGCTGCTGCCCCCGCGACCCGGCCTCGGATAAAGCGGATGAAGATGGATGGATGGATGGTCTGTGTTAAAATGCAGCCCTACAAAGTGTTAAAGTTTTGTTTCATTTTGTTTCATTTGTGTTTTTCAGTCACAGAAGCCGTTGGAGGAAATTAGATTCTCGTCTGGACAGAGTTGACCTTCCTGTCGTTTGTTCATATAAAGAACTATATGCTATGATTTATTTTATGTTTTGCAGGTGAAAGACTTCACGACAGCTGGAAATCTCAATGTGAAAGGTTTTCTGTAAACTGAGAGATCTAGTACTCACACACAAGCTCCAACTACAGATTTATTTCAAAACAAAAAACTGTTGTCTCGTTAAAGTTTTAAACCCAAAGAATTTCATAAAATAAGACTCCATTGTTATGTAATTTTTGTTAGTGCCATTTTTGTTTCATTAGATGCATTTTGTCCTTTCAGATCTCATAGAATAAAAAGATTTCATTGCTAAAAATGCCATTTCAAGTAAAACCAGTTCTCTTTTTCCTGTAAAGTTAGTCATAGCTCAGTGTTTTCCGTTTCTATTGTTGCCAAACTGGATCATCCATCTGTTCAGAGCTAACCTGTTATAAAATTTTACACTCAAGCAAGCATGCAGACTGGAAGCTTTCCTTAACCCTGCTTTAGATGAGTATACGCTACCTCCAAGGTTTTAAGCTGAAGGTTTAACCATTTCTCTCACTCCCCTGAGATAAACATTGTGGAAAATCTGTTCCAAAAAAAGCCACACGCAAGATGGACCAAGAATCAGAAACAGATGAACGTGGAAGGAAGAAATCTGCAAAACAAGAATTAAAAGAGATTCAACTGCTATAAAAAGAGTTTACATGCTGTGGGGAACTGTGGGGTCCCTAAACATTTACTTTGGGCCCTTTTTATTATTTTAAAACTGTAAAAGATGGAAATAAACAAATCCTGCTCCGAACAGTCAAGAAATGTGTCAAGTTTTATGCCTTTTGAAAACCACATTGTCTTTTAATCTCCTAGCTGTTCGCAGTAACTGAAACATGGAGCTCAAAGGGGTTTCAAACGTTAAAACATCAGTGTTTATAAGCTATTGTGCTATTTAAATATAGAATATTATTATTTGATGAAACTTTGTGTTCTTAATGAAGAACATGTTCTGTAATATTAAATTTACAGTCTAAGTTAAATAAATATAATAAATTTTAATTATATTGTATAAATTAATAAACTAATCTGCAAAGCTAGAAGCATCAGAATTTTGAGGCGTTTGAGTCAGTGAGGGTCAAAGGTCACTGAACAAACAAACAAACTGCTCTCCATTATGGACAAGCTTCACTCCCGCTCCACTCCACACTCTCCTTCTCCCACTGATGCCATAAAGAGCGCTTCAGGAAATCATTCCATTCTTTAAATATATCTGTATAATAATCCTTCACTCTGTGACCGGTGAACACACCTGTCAGGCACAAGATCCCAAACATATTTTCTATTATAGTTTCATCCAGCTGTTTTTCTTACATTTATAGTGCACATATCATTTATTAATGCAATTTGCACAGCTGTCTTACACAATCTCAAGGTTATTTTTACTGTTTTAACTAACTTTGATTTTACTTTCTTTGTTTTTCATCACTGTTGTAAATATAAATTCCTGCAGTCTCTCATAGTATAAGGCCCTTACTGGGGACCTGTGGCACTTTTATTTTCACTGTGTTGTTATTGTTGTGTATTGTAAACTGTACAATTTTTTCACCCATTACATTAAAACACATCCATGAATGAAATGGATTCTTCTTTTTGTTGCTTAGGGTGTAACCAGAAAAACATTTCACTGTACCCTGTTCTCTGGAACACTGACATTATTTTTTCATGACATGGTTCTACTTTGTTGTTATGCAGTTTACATTTTCCTTATGTATATAAGCTTTCACTTTCAATTTACAGTCATTACACAGTCCACTGATTTTTTCTGAAATGTTTTATATGCTGGGAAATACATTACTTATACATCCGGACCTTGCTCCCTCTCATTTGTACAAGAGTACGCAGTTCCTAGTTAGCCGGTGCAGCAGCAGTTTAAATTATTAGAAAGAAAAGCAAACAAATGGTGCTTAAAAAAGGAAGGAGAACAGAGAGCATGGTGAGTTTATCGCCTTTGGATTTAAGCGGTGGTGTCACTGACTTGTGAGCCCCGAAATATGAAAGTTGTTTGTGTTTCTCTAAAAGAATGAAATGTTGTTGTTAGCACTCATATCTTGAAAATATGCTGTTATACTGTAATAAACGGATGTGATGTATAAGGTGGTTGGCTGGAAATGAGTGATGAACGAGGAATTGTGTAACTGTAACTGTGCTTGTTACTTCCTGCTTGTGACTCATCCAGTGAGCTTTTGAGGACCTGCAGTTAATGGGCTTCTCTCATTTGTTCCATGCTGACAAACATCGCAGTGTCCTTATGTTACTTTAGAAAGCCTGAAATGTTTTGGGCTTGTGGTGGCACGGTTAAAGAAGACTGTAAGTTTAGCATAAACTTTGATAAAGGTGTCCGAGAGAGAATCGGAGATGCTGTGTTTGCTCCGATGCAACATGACAAAATAAATAAATGGGCTTGTGAAACCACTACACTGAAATAATCTGTAAAAGTCGTGAAACAGACTGAGCTATTTTAATGAGTACTCGTGTCCATTTGCTTTCATTAGAGGTCTTCTGTTTCCAAAGGCATTTGAATGTATCTTTTTTTTTCTCTTGACTATAGTTTCGAATTGCTCAGAAAGGAATTACGTAGTTAACTTCTCTGGCAACACACCAGGAAGCAACAGCGGTTACAATCAGAGGCTCAGTCTTGGATCTCGGTGAAGAATGGCCAAAACTATTAAATCCGCTTTGGCAGACACTCTGGAGAACCTATCAAAGGGGGATTTTGAGAGGTTCTGCCACCAGCTTCTGGACCGCAGAGAAGAGCCGCGGGTAAAACGCAACAGGGTGGAGGGCAAAAGCCGTCTGCAGATCACAGACGTGCTGGTGTCTACTTTTACCGAGGAGCGGGCTCTGACGGTGGTTCTCGAGATCCTGAAAGCGATCGGCTGCAATCAGCTGGCGAAAGAACTCGGTAAGATTAACGACTGTGATTCTGCATCGATAAAGTAAAGCCCGCACAGACGGAGGTCGGAGTTTAATGAGGACTGAGTGTTGGGCTACTGCATGCTACAGAGCGAAAACTTAACGACCGATTGACTAATAACGAGTAACTGGGCTGATGGCAGATTCGCACATTTATACAATAAATTAAATTAACTCCAGTCCCACAATACAATCTGGACTTAGACTTGTTTTAGTAATAATAATCTTATAAAATGTCCTGATCGCTCTGATGGAGCTGCTGGCTGCTTCATTCCTCTGTATAAATGTGCAAGCTTGGTCAGGCTTAGGTAGAAACAGGGTGTCAATGATATGTAAGTTCTTCAGTTCAGGGAAAGTACTTTAAATGTCTTCATCAGTTTGCAGGAGGTTGAGGAACGTTCTGCAGGTATCTTCTGCTTTACTCATGATCTTATCCACAAGCTCAGTATGTCCCACCACATCTTCCCTGTTGATACTTTCAGTATCTGGAGAAATGTTTGTGTGCAAGGACACAAATCAGTGTTGTGTTCCTGTGACATTGAGTCACAGGCCCACAATGAGCTTATTCACTGTTACAGAGTGAGACGTTACATGCTGGCCATGTTTATAGTCTTATTTCCCAAAGGCCCAGGTCACCAAGGTGACGGGAAAGGACACCAGCTACTCCAGGAAGAGGTACAAGCAGGTGATGAGGAGAAGCGAGTGAGCAGGGCCGTAGGACTCAGGCAGCAAGGAGCATGGACAAGGTGGGAGAGTACCTTGCAGCGCCAAGTCATCATGCAGGCAGACTTCCACCAAGTCCGATTCCTCGTGCAGGAAGTATACAGCACCCTACCAAGCCCAGTTAACCTCCATGTGGGCGGGAAGAGTGAGACATCAGACTGTCCGCTGTGCTCTAGAAGAGGCACCCTAGAACACCTCCTCAGGAGCTGCCGAAAGGCCCTGGCTGATGGTCGGTATTGTTGGCGTCACAACCAGGTGCTTAGAGTAGTACCTGAGCAAGCACCATCGCGCTCCAGAGAAGGCAATTTCTTTCATTAAGGCTGGAGAGAAACCCAGGTGTGTCCACAGTAGACTTGTAGTCAAGACCGCCTAATCCGAGACCAAGACAAGACCAAGACCAGAGGGTATCAAGACCAAGACCAAGACCAAGTTGAGACGAGACCGAGACAAAAAAAGTATTTAAACTGCAGCCAGATGCTATTCTATAGACATATGCAGGACACCTTAAACTAGTTTTTTAATTAAGCAGCAAGGCAGAACAAAGTCGGGCCTGTATCAAGACACAGGGACTAAACCCCAATTCAACCAGACCCAGAACTGATCCGCATTAAAACAGGACTACAACAGTAACCAAGAGGGAACCAGAATCAGAACTAGATGATAGTAGCACTAAAAATCATCATAGACCTGCACTACACTTATTTTTTAATTCTACCAAAGTACAATATTTAGATTGAGAAAAGTTTATATAATTATTTAGCCTTGTTGTGCAAACAAGCCTGCATAACTTAATAAATATAGAATTTGAAAAGTAACAAATGGTATCTAAAAAGAAACACTAGATACTAGGTACATGTTCAACCATTTGACTAACATGTGTGTCTCACCTGCTCTTGTTCCATCTCTGTTCTGTCGTCATTCTCTCTCTCCCTCTCTGTTCCTCTCTCTCCCCCTTTGTGCTGACAATCAAGCCAAACACCAACATCATCAAATATACAGTTGAAACCAGATATTTATGTACTCTTCAGATAAAAACACAAACACTTTTTTAATTGTAACATCAAATCAGACTAAATGTTTATTTTTTTAGATTGATAAATATAAAAAACATATTTGTTAACTTTAAGAGTAAAGAGAGAAACTATCTGTATTTCTTAATTGCAAATGGCACCAAATTGTATTCAAAATTGAGCCACACTTATGGAGCTCCACAGTTCTTTTCCTGGTGTTTTGATTGACATCTCTTGATTTTCCCATGTCAAAGAAACAGGCTCTGTGTTTTGCCTTATATGCATCCACAGCTGTTCCACCAGTTTACTCACATGGACTCTACGAACCTATCAGAAGCTTCTTCAGCTCAGAATGGAATCGTCTGGAGTTTTCCTATTAATTAACAATAAACTTAGTGTATATGTGCTCCTAAATTTGATGAAAGTGATTAAAATAGACAGCTCCCTCTTTTTATTCTGACATTTAACTAATTCAAAAGATATTTCAACATTTATTTATCTAAAACAAAAGTTTACTCTAAATTGATGTTTAACAGTAAAAAAAAGTTTTTTATGTTTTCTCCATGAAGTGTATGTAAATATCTGGTTTCAACTGTGAATATACTGTTGTGTATTGAAATTCCTCTTGTTTTGCATAGATATACTGAACATTCAAAGCATAATATATAAAATAACATCTACCTGAGTTTTTTCTTTGAAAGAAGCTCCATATGTCCATTGTTGTGTACATCAGTACACAATTGAAACCGATTTAGAGAGTTTGTTTATCCGTGGAGGGAAACAACTGAAAATATGAAATGTAAGCTAAGACTCTCTAAAAAATCAGCATTGCTGTTCGGCTTTTTATTTATCCATTTGTTGATCAAAAAAAAGTCAAAAAAGTAAGAAATCTTTGGGGGTACTTTGATTCATTTTGGGGGTGCTTCAGCACCACCAAAAATGGGCTAAAATCGCCCCTGGTTTAACCCTTTAAAGCCAGACGGAGCGGGAACGCTCCGTTTTGAGTAACTATTTTTAAATCCCGGTAGCACTGCAACCACGTAAGCTAGCGCAATAATTTTTTTGCATATGAAACCAGAGGAATTGTACTTACATCTTATGCCATCAGCTTGTCCTAGGTCACAGTTTCCTTCCACATATAGCTTTGCAAAAACTGCATAAAAAGCACTTGCAGGAACCAAATCATAATATTCCAGAAACACGCTTTGCCGATCCGATCAGCTGTTCGTAACACTTCCTGCGTCCATCAGCGTTAACTATCGCATGTCCGCCATGACCTGCCTTTTGCGGGAATGTAGTATTTTACCATCAGGGCCTCATGAGCCTATACTGGTGTTTTTAAAAGTTATGTTTTACTTTAGCATAACTTTAGCATTTTAGCATTCAGCATGTCGGCCCAAAATGCAATAAGGAGCAATAAAACAGCCATTCATGAGATTCTGTCCGGAGACCACAGGCTAATTCTCAACAAAGTTTATGAGAATAAGCTGATCACTCAGCGGGAGTACAACAATCTTGAAAGTATAAATAACGCAAATGTGGAGACATACGTCATTGAGCTCGTGGATAAGATCATGAATAAAGGAGAAGAAACATGCAAACCGATGGCGCCATTAAAGACACTTTCCCTCAGCTGGCGAGTTTACAGCTGAGTTGTACCCCCCTTTTATCCGAGCCTGTCCAAGTGTCAGCATGGTAACACACACGCGTAACACTGTATAGAAACACTGCGTCTCCTGTTGTGTTTGGTTGTTTAACTTAGTTTTATTGTTCTTCCCTCACATGTTCTGCCACAAGATGGGAATATGTCACAGGTAAGATGCTGATGCAGAAACAGCCTCCTACACTTGTGACATTGCTTGAGACAGATATGTAGATGAGATTCTGTGGTTACGCATCCTGTAGTAACACATGTAAAATCTTGGTGTCCACTCTTTAGGATGTTTATCAAATCAACAGCCGGCCCGTCGGCCTCTGCGTGATCATAAACAATAAGAACTTCAAGGATGGTTCACAGAGAAGAGGAACAGATAAAGACGCCCGTAAGTTTCAGGGGCAGATTTTTTATTCTTTCTTGTTAGTATCTGGTGCTTAAATATTTTTCTCTAATTACATTTTTTGCAGAAAGCTTGGCAGAGGTGTTCAGGTGGCTGGGCTTCAGAGTGCTGATGTGTAAAGACCTCACCAGGGATCAGATGGATCAGGCACTGACGTTTGTTGCTTCCCTGGCAGACATGTCTCAGCTGCAGAAGTTCAACTTTAAAGAGTGGGATGGCAGCAGCTTTGTTGATCCTCGGAAGGTCCTTGAGCACGGTGATGCTTTCATCTGCTCTATTCTGAGTTACGGAAAAAAGGGTGTAGTTTTGGGAACTGACAGGGACCCCCTCCCCATTATAGAAATTACTAGAAAGTTCAGTGGGTGTGACCAGTCCGTCCTCACCGGTAAGCCCAAAGTGTTCGTGATCCAGGCCTGCCAAGGAAGTAACATACAGCGTGGAGCGCAGCTGATGGAGACTGATGATGATACTTCACCGTCTACCATCCTTGAGGATGCTGATGTTCTGGTTGCCATGGCCACTGTTGCAGGTCGTGCTTCATTCAGACATATAGTCGATGGAAGCTGGTTCGTTCAGTCTCTTTGTGAGCAGCTGAAGGAGCGCTGTCCCAGGTAATTGTTTTAAAATCACCAAACACATCTGCACACTGACCCTGACAGTAGTAGTAACATGTTTTTGTATCTCTATAAATGCTCTTAGGGGTGAGGACATCGTCTCCATCCTCCACTACGTGAACAATGATGTAGCAAATAGAGAGGTTTCCTTGTGCTCCCAGTCTGGTGAAGTCAAGCTAGGCAGGCAGATGCCTGAACCGAAGTTCACTCTGACGAAGAAACTTGTGCTGCAACCTCAGCACAGCTGAAGTCATCATGGAAACACAGCACACCTTACTGTGTAACTAGGGATGCATGATTAGCTCAGTTTCTTATAATGTTTCTTAAAATGTTGCTTTCATATTTTCCCTCTTTTTTCATCATTTTAAATCTTTTATTTTTCTAAATCTTAATCTCACATTGCGGTGTTGTATTTTATACTGTCACAGTTTTATATCAAAGAATAAATCTGACTGTGAACACAACTGGGGAGAAAAAAATTTTTATTCGTGTTGGGAGGTTTTTACATGTGCTGCAGTAAAGCTTCACGGGAGCTTTGCCTAAACTGAGTCTTTACATTCTTAAACCTAGTAACATTATTAAATCACTCGAAAAGCTAAAAAAAAAGTTTTCAAACAATAGATTTCTGTTTAGGCTCAAATCAGTTTGATGTTTCAAGGCTCACACTGATGAAATAATAACTCCCTTCAAAAATGTCAAGCCAAAAGTAATCAGCCGGGTTTGAAAATGTAGGAAGTAGAAGTAAAAAGTTGCCACAAAAAAATACTCAAGTAGATATACCTTATAACTCTACTTAGTACAGTAACAAAATATTTGTACTTCTTTACTGCCCACCTCTGCTGTAGTGCCCGTCAAGCTTAAAGCATGCACTGTTGATAGTTCAGCTGAAGTGTAATCACAAGTGAACCTCAAACGTGGTGTGTTGCACATTCTTTTAGATCCAAACCAATTCAATAAAACTTTATTGAGCCCGAAGGAAATTGGGTAACAGACCTACCACACCTACAAGTAGCATTACTGGCCACAGAGTGAGAGGGAAACTAAACCTTCATGGAGTTATTTCAGGTACAAGGGCTTTTTTTCTGCTATCAATTTGTTATTTTTAGGTTTTATGTTTAACCCCGACTTTGTTGTAATTATGCAATTTAGAGTTTTTGTACCTTTTTGATAGTATGGCTGGTTTCATTATGTTTATGCACAGTAAAATTCACTGAGTAAATTTTACTCAAATTGAAAAAAAATTTACTCTAAAAAAGACAGTATGGTTGGTAGCCGAAGAGTCTCTGCAATCTTACAGCCCCAGTCTAATGCATTTAAAGAGAGCATTTTACCTGGTCCAGTGGTCAGTCTCTTGGGGTCAAACGTCTGCCAAATGAAAGCAATATGATTTTGATGTTTTATTGCCAATGTTTCAGTTAAATTTTTGAAACTTTTCAATTGTTTCTTAATTATTAAGAATTCATCCAGTAATGGATAAAGTTAAAAATATTAAAAAGTACATATGAAGTTTCTTTCCTAAGTTTTAAGAAAAGGTTTGCAGTGACTTCTTCTACTTTAATAGGTAGGTGGAGTTTCAGTATGGAGTTAAAATAATGATAATATATTATTATTACAAAAAAATAGTATGTAAAAAAACATTTCCAATTGTCCTTAAACAATTCCACATGTTTTGTGACTTAAAAAAAAACAGCTAACCTCCATCCTCAGATACCAGTGGGGCTTGTTCAGTGTCAGGAGTTTGGGAATGGGGCGATGGGAGTGGAACCCCTGAGTCTGAGGCAGGTTGGCAGATACGTGATATAGTATACATATATACAAAGGGTCTGCCTTCACCAAAGAAATTGTCGTGGTATACACAATGTGCTCCTGAAATTTCTTGCTTAAAATGTAGTTTTTGTTTGTTTGTTTAATCATTATTTACAATTCAAAGATCGTGTATGGGCACGCACATTTTGCATAGTCATGTGGTGCAGTGATGTCTCCGTGCTGCAGCACAGCCTCTTTCAGTGCTACACCAAAGGCTGTAAACCTGTTATTCCTGCTGTCGAGAAGTACAGGGCACTTTTGTACAGCATGTAGTCGTTATTATAGGATCTGAGAGTCACTTCCGAGTTTGTTCTGAGATAGTTTCGTTCTGACGGTTGATAGTCAGAACAGAATACAACAAACTTCCCAGAAGGAACAAGGTTTTGTTTTCAAGGCCAGAAGAAGTTCCAGCTGACCATAAGAGAATTACGTTTTGTGTGCTGTAATTTAATGTGCAACTATTAGTATGATAGTAAGCTTAAAATCTTGATTTACCCATTCTTATACAGGGAGTGCAGAATTATTAGGCAAATGAGTATTTTGTCCACATCATCCTCTTCATGCATGTTGTCTTACTCCAAGCTGTATAGGCTCGAAAGCCTACTACCAATTAAGCATATTAGGTGATGTGCATCTCTGTAATGAGAAGGGGTGTGGTCTAATGACATCAACACCCTATATCAGGTGTGCATAATTATTAGGCAACATCCTTTCCTTTGGCAAAATGGGTCAAAAGAAGGACTTGACAGGCACAGAAAAGTCAAAAATAGTGAGATATCTTGCAGAGGGATGCAGCAGTCTCAAAATTGCAAAGCTTCTGAAGCGTGATCATCGAACAATCAAGCGTTTCATTCAAAATAGTCAACAGGGTCGCAAGAAGTGTGTGGAAAAACCAAGGCGCCAAATAACTGCCCATGAACTGAGAAAAGTCAAGCGTGCAGCTGCCAAGATGCCACTTGCCACCAGTTTGGCCATATTTCAGAGCTGCAACATCACTGGAGTGCCCAAAAGCACAAGGTGTGCAATACTCAGAGACATGGCCAAGGTAAGAAAGGCTGAAAGACGACCACCACTGAACAAGACACACAAGCTGAAACGTCAAGAAATATCTCAAGACTGATTTTTCTAAGGTTTTATGGACTGATGAAATGAGAGTGAGTCTTGATGGGCCAGATGGATGGGCCCGTGGCTGGATTGGTAAAGGGCAGAGAGCTCCAGTCCGACTCAGACGCCAGCAAGGTGGAGGTGGAGTACTGGTTTGGGCTGGTATCATCAAAGATGAGCTTGTGGGGCCTTTTCGGGTTGAGGATGGAGTCAAGCTCAACTCCCAGTCCTACTGCCAGTTTCTGGAAGAAACCTTCTTCAAGCAGTGGTACAGGAAGAAGTCTGCATCCTTCAAGAAAAACATGATTTTCATGCAGGACAATGCTCCATCACACGCGTCCAAGTACTCCACAGCGTGGCTGGCAAGAAAGGGTATAAAAGAAGAAAAACTAATGACATGGCCTCCTTGTTCACCTGATCTGAACCCCATTGAGAACCTGTGGTCCATCATCAAATGTGAGATTTACAAGGAGGGAAAACAGTACACCTCTCTGAACAGTGTCTGGGAGGCTGTGGTTGCTGCTGCACGCAATGTTGATGGTGAACAGATCAAAACACTGACAGAATCCATGGATGGCAGGCTTTTGAGCGTCCTTGCAAAGAAAGGTGGCTATATTGGTCGCTGATTTGTTTTTGTTTTGTCTTTGAATGTCAGAAATGTATATTTGTGAATGTGGAGATGTTATATGTTATATTGGTTTCACTGGTAAAAATAAATAATTGAAATGGGTATATATTTGTTTTTTGTTAAGTTGCCTAATAATTATGCACAGTAATAGTCACCTGCACACACAGATATCCCCCTAAAATAGCTAAAACTAAAAACAAACTAAAAACTACTTCCAAAAACATTCAGCTTTGATATTAATGAGTTTTTTGGGTTCATTGAGAACATGGTTGTTGTTCAATAATAAAATTATTCCTCAAAAATACAACTTGCCTAATAATTCTGCACTCCCTGTATTCTTATATTTTGCTTGTTCTTATGTTATTGTATTTTTGCACACCTCCGTTGCTTGTCAAGCTTGCACAGAAGAATTTAACTCACATGTACTGTACCAGTGTAAAATGGTAAATGGCCTGTATTTGTATAGTGCTTTACTAGTCCCTATGGACCCCAAAGCGCTTTACGCTACATTCAGTCATCCACACATTCACACACTGGTGATGGCAAGCTACATTGTAGCCACAGCCACCCTGGGGCGCACTGACAGAGGCGAGGCTGCCGCCACCGGGCCTTCTGACCATATGGTGTACCTCCACATGTGATGTGACAATAAAAGTGATTTGATTTGATTCATTCTCATAGACATTAGTGTTTGGGATCAGCTCTCTTTCCTTTAGCGCAGATTCAGCATGTCGGCCCAAAATGCAATGAGGAGCAATAAAACAGCCATTCATGAGTTTCTGTCTGGAGACTCCGGGCTAATTTTCAACAAAGATTATGAGAATAACCTGATCACTCAGTGGGACTACGAGAATCTTAAACGCATCAACAACATAAACATGGAGACACACGTCATTGAGCTCGTGGATAAGATCATGAATAAAGGAGAAGTTAAATGCAAAGACTTCCTGAACCTCCTGCAAACTGATGGCGCCATTAAAGAAACTTTCCCTCAGCTGGCGAGTTTACAGCTGACTTTACAGCTCACCCTTTTATCCGAGCCTGTCCAAGTGTCTTCATGTCAGCACGGTAACACACACGTAACACTGTATAGAAACGCTGTGTCTCCTGTTGTGTTTGGTTTTTTAACTCGGTTTTATTGTCCTTCCCTCAGATGTTCTGCCACAAGATGGGAATATGTCAAAAGTGAGATGCTGATGCAGAAACAGCCTCCTACACTTGTGACATCGCTTGAGACAGATATGTAGATGAAATTCTGTGGTTACGCAGCCTGTAGTAACACATGTAAAGTGTTGGTGTCCACTCTTTAGGACAGGGATGGGCAATTCCAGGCCTCAAGGGCCAGTGTCCTGCAGATTTAAGATGTGTTCTTCATCCAACACAGCTGATTCAAATGGCTGAATGACCTCCACAACGTGTCTTGTAATTCTCTAGAGGCCTGGTAATGAACTAATAATTTTATTCAGGTGTGTTAACCCTCACTGCTGGTCATGATGGTTTGGATATGTGGTGAGAGGGAAACATGAAGATGAAACCAGGAGATGTCCTTACTGAATCATCAGAGCTGTGATGGAGAAACAGGTTTACCTTTTAGGTCACATGAATGAGTTGAAGGGAAGTTATGAACTGTTTCTGAGAGACAAATAACACCAGGATCCTTTTTTAGGTAGCTGACAGCTGGTAACTGTGCAGGAGCAGGTCTAGCAAAGTTTTGCCAGGGGGGCAGGTAGAGCATTAACAGGGAGAGGGGGGCACAAAGAAATACTTTTCTTTCTTATTCTCATTTAAAATATCTAGCTTTTATTAAATAATTATCTGAATCTTACAACCAAAGTTTTTATCTGACGTAAAATGTATAGAAATCAATTTGGATATGTATTTCTATATATAGATATATATAGAAATACATATACCAACAAGACAGTGTACATATGGAAAAGATATATATAAATCTTATAAAGTTTGTATCTGTCTTGTGTGAAACTTGTATGAAAAGCATACAAGAGTAAAAACAGATATAAGATCCCTTGAAAAATTATATAATGAAACTTGTATGTTTTGGATACTTACTAAAACAATATATGAAAGTAATGAGAAAGTGGCCACTTTCATGAGTAAATCATATAAGTTTTTACTATTTCTTTTCCATATGGGCACTGTCACAACAGTATTTGTTTTCATTCAAAGTCTTTATGGCTTTAATACCTGGTGAGCCGGTCAAAATGCCCGATTTTGTGTCCCAGTCCAGCCCTGCAGGTTAATACTGTCAGTGTCACCATGCCAGCTGACTGTATTTCATCATCAGCCAGTGTTGTTCTTTATCAATATTACCAAAGTTTACGATAAGGCAGCAAAGAAAGTATTTACTTGCTTTCAGGTTTTATTCAAATGTTAGTCTTTTCAGTTGTTTCCCCACTTTTTTCCTGTTTCAAAATCAAACACCAGTTTGTGAGAAGATTATCTTCTTTTTTTTAACAGGCAGATAAAGTTTTACATTGGCATTGGCTAATTTGTCAATTGTTTGCTACAAATGTTCGTATTTTAATATTCAAAAATGTTTTTGCCCAAAACATATGTGCACTATATGTCAGTCAAAATACTATGCAAATATTGATGTCCTTGAATGCTGAGTAAACACTGACAAAGCACTGATTGTATCTCTTGTACTTTATCAACGAAGTATCTGAAAACTATTCACCGTAGTGGTTAAAATCTCATTCTAATAAGAGTTAAAAGTGCATTCGGTTATTAGGTTTATAGGATTATTGAATTATGGTTAACGGTTGGTAGAATTTTTTTTTAAACATTATCTGCCAATTACATCTACCACCCTTCTCCAAATCTGTGCCCCTACCTGCCCCCCCCCCAACAAAAATTTTCTAGACACGCCACTGGACCCAGGACACGCTGGAGAGATTATATCTCTCGGCTGGCCTGGGAACGCCTTGGTGTTCCCCCGGATAAGCTGGAGGAGGTGGCTGGGGAGAGGGAGGTCTGGGCCTCTTTGCTTAGGCTGCTGCCCCCGCGACCCGGCCTCGGATAAAGCGGATGAAGATGGATGGATGGATGGTCTGTGTTAAAATGCAGCCCTACAAAGTGTTAAAGTTTTGTTTCATTTGTGTTTTTCAGTCACAGAAGCCGTTGGAGGAAATTAGATTCTCGTCTGGACAGAGTTGATCTTCCTGTCGTTTGTTCATATAAAGAACTATATGCTATGATTTATTTTATGTTTTGCAGGTGAAAGACTTCACGACAGCTGGAAATCTCAATGTGAAAGGTTTTCTGTAAAATGAGAGATCTAGTACTCACACACAAGCTCCAACTACAGATTTATTTCAAAACAAATAACTGTTGTCTCGTTAAAGTTTTAAACCCAAAGAATTTCATAAAATAAGACTCCATTGTTATGTAATTTTTGTTAGTGCCATTTTTGTTTCATTAGATGCATTTTGTCCTTTCAGATCTCATAGAATAAAAAGATTTCATTGCTAAAAATGCCATTTCAAGTAAAACCAGTTCTCTTTTTCCTGTAAAGTTAGTCATAGCTCAGTGTTTTCCGTTTCTATTGTTGCCAAACTGGATCATCCATCTGTTCAGAGCTAACCTGTTATAAAATTTTACACTCAAGCAAGCATGCAGACTGGAAGCTTTCCTTAACCCTGCTTTAGATGAGTATACGCTACCTCCAAGGTTTTAAGCTGAAGGTTTAACCATTTCTCTCACTCCCCTGAGATAAACATTGTGGAAAATCTGTTCCAAAAAAAGCCACACGCAAGATGGACCAAGAATCAGAAACAGATGAACGTGGAAGGAAGAAATCTGCAAAACAAGAATTAAAAGAGATTCAACTGCTATAAAAAGAGTTTACATGCTGTGGGGAACTGTGGGGTCCCTAAACATTTACTTTGGGCCCTTTTTATTATTTTAAAACTGTAAAAGATGGAAATAAACGAATCCTGCTCCGAACAGTCAAGAAATGTGTCAAGTTTTATGCCTTTTGAAAACCACATTGTCTTTTAATCTCCTAGCTGTTCGCAGTAATTGAAACATGGAGCTCAAAGGGGTTTCAAACATTAAAACATCAGTGTTTATAAGCTATTGTGCTATTTAAATATAGAATATTATTAATATTTGATGAAACTTTGTGTTCTTAATGAAGAACATGTTCTGTAATATTAAATTTACAGTCTAAGTTAAATAAATATAATAAATTTTAATTATTTTGTATAAATTAATAAACTAATCTGCAAAGCTAGAAGCATCAGAATTTTGAGGCGTTTGAGTCAGTGAGGGTCAAAGGTCACTGAACAAACAAACTGCTCTCCATTATCTTTAAATATATCTGTATAATAATCCTTCACTCTGTGACCGGTGAACACACCTGTCAGGCACAAGATCCCAAACATATTTTCTATTATACTTTCATCCAGCTGTTTTTCTTACATTTATAGTGCACATATCATTTATTAATGCAATTTGCACAGCTGTCTTACACAATCTCAAGGTTATTTTTACTGTTTTAACTAACTTTGATTTTACTTTCTTTGTTTTTCATCACTGTTGTAAATATAAATTCCTGCAGTCTCTCATAGTATAAGGCCCTTACTGGGAACCTGTGGCACTTTTATTTTCACTGTGTTGTTATTGTTGTGTATTGTAAACTGTACTATTTTTTCACCCATTACATTAAAACACATCCATGAATGAAATGGATTCTTCTTTTTGTTGCTTAGGGTGTAACCAGAAAAACATTTCACTGTACCCTGTTCTCTGGAACACTGACATTATTTTTTCATGACATGGTTCTACTTTGTTGTTATGCAGTTTACATTTTCCTTATGTATATAAGCTTTCACTTTCAATTTACAGTCATTACACAGTCCACTGATTTTTTCTGAAATGTTTTATATGCTGGGAAATACATTACTTATACATCCGGACCTTGCGCCCTCTCATTTGTACAAGAGTACGCAGTTCCTAGTTAGCCGGTGCAGCAGCAGTTTAAATTATTAGAAAGAAAAGCAAACAAATGGTGCTTAAAAAAGGAAGGAGAACAGAGAGCATGGTGAGTTTATCGCCTTTGGATTTAAGCGGTGGTGTCACTGACTTGTGAGCCCCGAAATATGAAAGTTGTTTGTGTTTCTCTAAAAGAATGAAATGTTGTTGTTAGCACTCATATCTTGAAAATATGCTGTTATACTGTAATAAACGGATGTGATGTATAAGGTGGTTGGCTGGAAATGAGTGATGAACGAGGAATTGTGTAACTGTAACTGTGCTTGTTACTTCCTGCTTGTGACTCATCCAGTGAGCTTTTGAGGACCTGCAGTTAATGGGCTTCTCTCATTTGTTCCATGCTGACAAACATCGCAGTGTCCTTATGTTACTTTAGAAAGGCTGAAATGTTTTGGGCTTGTGGTGGCACGGTTAAAGAAGACTGTGTAAGTTTAGCATAAACTTTGATAAAGGTGTCCGAGAGAGAATCGGAGATGCTGTGTTTGCTCCGATGCAACATGACAAAATAAATAAATGGGCTTGTGAAACCACTACACTGAAATAATCTGTAAAAGTCGTGAAACAGACTGAGCTATTTTAATGAGTACTCGTGTCCATTTGCTTTCATTAGAGGTCTTCTGTTTCCAAAGGCATTTGAATGTATCTTTTTTTTTTCTCTTGACTATAGTTTCGAATTGCTCAGAAAGGAATTACGTAGTTAACTTCTCTGGCAACACACCAGAAAGCAACAGCGGTTACAATCAGAGGCTCAGTCTTGGATCTCGGTGAAGAATGGCCAAAACTATTAAATCCGCTTTGGCAGACACTCTGGAGAACCTATCAAAGGGGGATTTTGAGAGGTTCTGCCACCAGCTTCTGGACCGCAGAGAAGAGCCGCGGGTAAAACGCAACAGGGTGGAGGGCAAAAGCCGTCTGCAGATCACAGACGTGCTGGTGTCTACTTTTACCGAGGAGGGGGCTCTGACGGTGGTTCTCGAGATCCTGAAAGCGATCGGCTGCAATCAGCCGGCGAAAGAACTCGGTAAGATTAACGACTGTGATTCTGCATCGATAAAGTAAAGCCCGCACAGACGGAGGTCGGAGTTTAATGAGGACTGAGTGTTGGGCTACTGCATGCTACAGAGCGAAAACTTAACGACCGATTGACTAATAACGAGTAACTGGGCTGATGGCAGATTCGCACATTTATACAATAAATTAAATTAACTCCAGTCCCACAATACAATCTGGACTTAGACTTGTTTTAGTAATAATAATCTTATAAAATGTCCTGATCGCTCTGATGGAGCTGCTGGCTGCTTCATTCCTCTGTATAAATGTGCAACTGAAGCCATAATACGTGATGGCTGTGTGGGTCAGGTACTTTAATGAATGTAATATTACACCCATGTGTGATGTTTTAATATTACTGTTCTTCTCTGTGTGATCGACTGAAACACCATCACAGGGATCGGACTCTAACACCGTGTCTTCATTTTTGCAGAGGATGCTACAGGTGGAAACTTCTCAAAACCTGATCCCGGTGACAGTGAGTTTCTGCTCTCTTTTACCTTTCCGGCTATGAGACGTGGCTGATTTACTGTTTTCCTTTACTCTTTACCAATATTTCACAGTATAGACAAGCGCTACTTTTGACAACAACATTTGAGTTAGTTTTAATCTAAAGTCTAAATTCTTTTAGCTTTAGTCTGTGAACGCGTTTTCATGGGAGCGCGGAAGCTTTCTCTGCCCCTCACACCCTGATTATCGACAGCAGATCAAATTGCGCGTAAAAGGGGAGTGACTTATTGGATCGCTCCACCCATCTCTATACACAGTTAATGAATTCTGGATGAGTTCTTGTCTCTCCAAAACATTCTGTTCTCGATTTTATTAGTTGAGTGTCAGTACATTTAATCATAGGTGTTGTCCTCGTGCATTAATTTTCATTTAGTTATTGTTTTGGATTTTTTTTTCCATTTTCTTTTTTATACAGAAAAAACCCAACTAACCAGGTCTGCTGGTTGTTGCAACAGCTCAGTGTTGCTAGCTTTAATTGACAAATATTGACGATTTGTGTTGAAATAAGTAGTTAGAAATACTACTACTTAGTTATTAATGGTTACTGATCATCTGAACATTTAACCACAGTTCAGCTGGTGCACCCTGCTCCAAGTCAGGTTTAAAAATCAGACACAAATCCACAAAAATAACTTCAGAAAAGTCTCAAAGCAGAATCTTAAAAAATACTCCTAATTTTATTAGCAATACAAGTATCAGCTCAACAGCTGACCGCTCAGACACTCACAGGTCCTCTGCCTTTCCAGAAGTAGGACCTCACCTCCATTTGACTGGAGCCCTCATGTGATAGAACATGCGAGGGAATCAGAGAGAAACAGAGTTGCACATCCAACCTGAACATGATCTCAGACACAACATTTCTCTGTGTGTAATTACTATGCTGAAGTAACGAAGCTTGGTCAGGCTTAGGTAGAAACAGGGTGTCAATGATATGTAAGTTCTTCAGTTCAGGGAAAGTACTTTAAATGTCTTCATCAGTTTGCAGGAGGTTGAGGAAAGTTCTGCAGGTATCTTCTGCTTTACTCATGATCTTATCCACAAGCTCAGTATGTCCCACCACATCTTCCCTGTTGATACTTTCAGTATCTGGAGAAATGTTTGTGTGCAAGGACACAAATCAGTGTTGTGTTCCTGTGACATTGAGTCACAGGCCCACAATGAGCTTATTCACTGTTACAGAGTGAGACGTTACATGCTGGCCATGTTTATAGTCTTATTTCCCAAAGGCCCAGGTCACCAAGGTGCCGGGAAAGGACACCAGCTACTCCAGGAAGAGGTACAAGCAGGTGATGAGGAGAAGCGAGTGAGCAGGGCCGTAGGACTCAGGCAGCAAGGAGCATGGACAAGGTGGGAGAGTACCTTGCAGCGCCAAGTCATCATGCAGGCAGACTTCCACCAAGTCCGATTCCTTGTGCAGGAAGTATACAGCACCCTACCAAGCCCAGTTAACCTCCATGTGGGGGGGAGGAGTGAGACATCAGACTGTCTGCTGTGCTCTAGAAGAGGCAACCTAGAACACCTCCTCAGGAGCTGCCGAAAGGCCCTGGCTGATGGTCGGTATCGTTGGCGTCACAACCAGGTGCTTAGAGTAGTACCTGAGCAAGCACCATCACGCTCCAGAGAAGGCAATTTCTTTCATTAAGGCTGGAGAGAAACCCAGGTGTGTCCACAGTTAACAGCTGGCCTCCTCAGCACAGTCTCAGATTGGCAGCAACAGGCTGACCGGGGTAAACAGCTAAAATTCCCCCAGCACATCTTAAAAACTTCCCTCTAGCCACACATGATCATCACTTCTGAGGCCTCAAAACAACTGATTATGCTGGAACTTACAGTGCCCTGGGAAGAGCGGATCAAGGAGGCCAACGAGAGGAAATGCGCTGAGGACCAGGAACTAGTGCAGGGAAAGGGGTTGGGAGACATTCTATGAGTCCATAGAAGTGGGATGAAGGGACTTTGCAGGTCAATCACTCTGCAAAGTCCTCGGCCGGCTAGGTGTGGGTGGGCCAGCCAAGAAGAGGGCCATCCAGGCTATGAGTGAAACTGCAGAGAGAGCCACAAAGGTGGCTGTGGATAAAGAGAGCGGATCTGTGGATAGCTATTGGTACGCAAGTTGTGGCCTGATTACCCCTGACTTGGTCGCCAGGGTGAGGATGTATGATTTTGCGAGTCCCGAAACACCTGATTACTCCAGGATACATCGCCGAAGATGCATACCAGTGCATCCAGGAGATGTTTCTTGCATAGTTAATGTTAAAAATATTAAAAAGTACATATGAAGTTTTTCTAAAGTTTGGGTCACTGAGGGCACTTTTGTGCAGCCTCTTAGCATTATATGAGGATCTGAGAGTCAGAGACAGATGTTACTTTGCTGCATGAAGCAGTGCAGAAGCCGGATCAACAACTGGCAATTATTTTAGAGAACTACACACAAAGTACAGGATGCACTTCCATATACCAGAACATGCACGCATGAAATTGTACATGTTGGTAACACCATCGAATGATTGTGATCATTACAGGGGCCCGGCATCCACAGCAGCAGTTCAAGTTACATCCTGACGTCAGCATGGATATTGAGGTATATGTGTGTCTGTAAATGTGTGTTTCTGAGCAGTTAATGTTGCAGTTTGTCAGTTTGCTGACCGCTGTGTTTTATTCCCACAGAGGACCCATGAGCCACGGCCCACTCCTCCTCCTAATGAGGTAATTCATTCACAGGTTCTCATGCTTTCATTCATTCTTTTGTCACATCAGTAACATTTATCATCAGTCTGTTTTCTGTGTTTGTGTCCTGTAGTCAGACTACTACACTCTGACTCATAACCCACGTGGTTGGTGCGTGGTCTTCAACAATGAGATCTTCACAGGAGGTCTGAATAATCGAAAAGGAACTCAGGAGGATGCAGGTACAGTTCTTGGCTTTAAACAATGACCTGATTTATCTATGACTGTTTTATCTGGAAGCTCCTGAGCCCTGTAACAATTAATGCATATATACGTATGCCATGACCATGTAATGTACTTATAATCCTTCTTTTGCTTCTTTTCTGTCTGACACAGATACTCTGACAGAAGTGTTCACTCGCTTAGGTTTTCAAGTGAAGATACACGACAACTGTACTGCAGAGCAGATGGAGAAGAAAATAAATGATCTTGGCGGGATTAATTTTACAAATCATGATGCCTTGGTGCGTAGTCACTCACCTTTAGAGTTGTAGTACTTCATACACATGCACTTATTTTGAAATTATTTTGAAAAAAGAGTTATCTGAGAAGATAATACAAGCAGCGAGCTCTGAGGCTCTTACCATAAACATAACCTACAGACACTTTACCATAAAACCATAACTTCTCAGTATTACATTTACATTTTTTCAGCTATTGTTTATCATTTACTGTGCAGATATGCGGTATCAGCCTTCTCAAAAAGGTCTTAGATCAGCACATTTCTAAAAAATGTCACCATGTAGTGCATGTCTCTGTGATTGTAACAGCAGCAACATGTCAGCAGTAGTGTTAGTATAAATAATAAAACATAGGTCTACCTCTGATTTAAGGTGGTGTTCGTGCTTTCACATGGAGAAAAGGGGTGTGTCTTTGGCACTGATGGGGAAAAGGTGCTCCTGAAAGAGCTGACGGACCCCTTTACAAGTGGAAGAGCTCCAACCTTGACAGGGAAGCCCAAACTCTTCTTCATTCAAGCCTGTCAAGGTGATGGATACCAGAAAGGATACCGTCCCTGCAGTAGAGAGGACGAGAACCGAAAAAAAGAAGCATGGCAAGCTGACGCTTCAATCCCTGATGAGACAGTGCCTGAGCTAGCAGACTTTCTGATCGGCATGTCCACAGTAGAGGAGTGCAAGTCCTTTCGAAACACACTCACAGGATCTATCTACATCCAGGAGCTGTGCAAACAGCTGAAAATAGCAGCAGAAAGGTGAGTTAAAATGATTAGTTTCTTTATAGCAGACCACACCACTGTCATATGGGAAGGTCGTAGTGCAGTAGTTTCCTACAGAGTAGATTTTTTAAAATGTCACATACAGTTAGGTCCATAGAATTTTGGACAAAAACAAAAATGTAGTCGTTTTTCCTTTTTAGAATACCTCAATAAATTTTCACACAATCATGATGTGACTCAAGTGAAGACTTTGAGCTTTGAGTTTTACAAAAAGCACAGGTTTAACAGTTCCAAAATTACTCATCTTTACACAAACTCCATCATTTTCTGAGACTCAAAAGTAATGAGGGAAGGCAAATCAAATGCATCAAATCTCTGTACATTTCTGTCTGCCTGCTTTTGGTGCTTTCAGACATGGTGTTGGCATGAGTTGGGTGTTTTGTTAAAATTTTGAAACTATCCAAAATGTGTCCTTTTTTATTCTCATGTTGTCCTTGCAGCCAGGTGATGGACGATATCCTCACTGTCCTGACACGTGTGAACAGGGAGATCAGCAAAGGAGAGTATTCAACCCACAAACAAATGCCGGAGCCCAAATACACTCTCACCAAGAAGCTTGTCCTCAAATATATATGACCTGACTGTGACCAAATACAACACTGCAAGTCTGCACAATTCCTGCATAGAAAAATGTTTTTCACCTCAGAATCATACATTCTTTCTTGGGCCTATAGTGCTATTTACCTAAATTAAATTTTTAATAGGAAAGACATGTTTGTTTGGTTTTTTGTCATGAAATAAAAAAAACATTAAAGTGGTTTGTATTATTTAAGCAGCTGCCAAAAAGAAACATTACAGGTAAAGGAGGTGCAGAGGTGCTCTGCCATGTCCACACTAATTCATTTTCGTTTGAAAACACATCTTTTTCTCTCTGTTTTGGCTTTCCGTCCACACTCAGATAACGTTTTTGGTGAAGGGAAACAGAGCTTTTTGAAAACGCTCTCCAAAGCAGATACATTTGAAAACGTTTTTGCGTCGCAGTGTGGACAGCAAACCCGGAGCCTTTACGAAAACAATGACACATTTTAGTCACATGATGCAGTCATTAAACTAAGATAGCGGAGGGCATTATACAGCAGTTGTTTAGTTTGCTCTCAGTTTTGACAGCCCTAATAAAGTTTAATATCAGTCTGTACATGTTCCAGATAGCTTTTCTTCAAATTCTTTCATTCTCACTCGCTTTTGCAACTTTGTACTTCTGTGTTAATCGCAGCAACAACGCCACATCATTGCCAGTCCATTAAAAAAAAAACTGTGTTTTTCCTCAACATTTTGCCGTGACGTTTCAAAGAGCCTAAACAGCAGACCGATATGATGCAGGTCAAATCGTCTTATGTTTCACAGATGTGTAAGCGGTTTTAGTCGTTTCAGCGTGGATGAACAACTGTTCGGAAACGATTGAAAATGATAGTGTGGACACTGAGCGTTTTTAGACGAAAACGGATTAGTGTAAGCGTAGTATAAATTTCAGCTTCAAACCATGACAGAGATACGCCATATAGACACTGTTGTACTTCCCTCTCGACCTCTGTACACAGTGACAACCACAGGTGAATGAGACAGGTTGTATAAAGCACTTTTGAGTACTCGGAAAAGAAAAAAGCGTCATATATAAATCACTCATCATTTGAACCAAAAAATTAGAATTTGGATCCGTCGCTGCATAAGACATGGACTGATTTCATTGCAGTTCTTGTGTAATCTTGCATGCCTCAACCCATTCTTCTCATCTGGGTGGACAGTCACCCTTCCACTAAGACTTTTTCTGATGATGCTTCAGTGAACAGAAGCTGGATAAACTGAAGGGCCAGATCTCTCGGGTCCTTTGTCGGGTCTTTGCTAGATTTTCTTCATATTTATTAGGGACATGACTTTCATATACTGTTGTAAATAGTTTTTAAAGGTCTGCTACATCCTCTTCTGTCCTTTTCATAAGGACACACAGTACACAATGCATCCAATAAATTTGAAGAGACGTGCTTTTGGAACAGGCTGCTAACAATAAATTGTCTAAAAATACTAACGGAAAAACATTTTTCAGGTCAGATACAAGGATTGGATTGAAAATGAGTGAAAAAGCAGCCAATGTCCACAAAAAACCCTTTGAATGACTTTCAGAAAGCCTATAGGATTAATGTTCAAGATCATTTTGAAAAATAACAAAGTTTGGCTACTTGGAAGCAAAACATAAAGAAATTAACGACTTGCACAGTACTCTATAATATATCTCACTTAAATCTTCCTTATGTTAAATCATGAATGAGCTGATCTGCAGAGGGCACATATAAAAGATGTTTTCAGGTTACCTCTGACGCATGTAAATATCAGCTTCATCATAACGCTGGCCTTCATTAGCCTGAGAGAAATTCAGCATATTTGATGAGCTTGTTTACATCACTTTGTAAAACTTCAGAATCCAAATAATAACAGCTCAAATTATATCAGGTGAAAGGAGTCAAAACTCTGCAAAGTGTGGAAGACTCGTGCGCCAGCAGCAGAGAGCACTTTAGGAGAGCGCGTGGATTCAGTAATGTGACACGCGAATGATGAAAATGAGTCTGCGCCTTTCAGGCCTCGCTGTGTGGGTGTGCCTTCAGAGAGATTCTTCCAGAGCCCAAATGGGTTAAAGATTGTGTTGAATCCCTGACCCGGAGTGGGCACTCCTCCCTTTTCCGGCTGCGGACCATGGCCTCAGATTTGGAGGTGCTGATTCTCATTCCCATCGCTTCACACTCAGCGGCGAACCGTTCCAAGGCAAGCTGGACGCCATCAACTGACGAAGCCAACAGGACCACATCATCTGCGAAAAGCAGAGATGAGATCCTGAGACCACCAAAGAGAAAGCCTTCCGCCACTTGGCTACGCCTAGAAATTCTGTCCATTCTAATGGACCGATTCTGTTCATCATAAAAATTAAGAACAGAATCGTTGACAAAGTGCAGACCTGGCGGAGCCAAACACACACCAGGAACAAGTCCGACTTATTGCCGGCTATGCAGACCAAGCTCTTGCAACAATCGTACTGAATGGCCCATAGCAATGGGCCAGACACCCCACACTCCCGGAGCACCCCCCACAGGACCCCCCGAGGGACATGGTCAAATGCCTTCTCCAAGTCCACAAAACACATGTAGACTGGTTGGGCAAATTCCCATGCGCCATCGAGTATCCTCGAGAGGGTAAGGAGCTGGTCCAGTGTTCCACGGCCAGGACGAAAACCGCATTGTTCCTCCTGTATCCAAGGTTCGACTAACAGACGAACTGTCCTCTCCAGCACCTTGGCATAGACTTTCCCAGGGAGGCTGAGGAGTGTGATCCCCCTGTAGTTGGAACACACCCTCCGGTCCCCCTTCTTAAAGATGGGGACCACCACCCCGGTCTGTCAGTCCAGGGGTACTGCCCCTGATCCTCACGCAACATTGCAGAGCGGTGTCAACCAAGACAGCCCTACAACATCCAGACTGCTACATCTAACTGTCCATAGAATTCTATTCTATTCTATTCTATTCCATAAGAATAAACATGTTTACAGCTTATAAGCAACTATAAAGAAAAACAACAGCAGTCATTCCTTTAAAGAAAAATATATTTTTTTTATAATTGTCTATAATTATATTTCTTTTTGTTTTGAGCCATTAAGTATAGAAGTTCATTTGTTGTGTATCATACACAGGACCTAACAAAATATCACGTTTCTACAAATAAAGAGTTAAAAACGATACATATGACACTGAAACTTTCCTTTTTATTTATTTATTGAACTCATGTCCCAAAAGAAAGTCATTTGTTTATAATAATTGTCACCATATTTCTACTACTCTTATGTAATTTCTTTTGAAATTGTACTTAACATATATCTGTAATTAGTGTTAAGGTTCAAAATTGAGGAAGGAGAGTACAAACCACCCATGGTCCAGGAGGTCTTGGTCAAACAATGATTTTAATGAACACACGTGTGGGAAGACACTCTGTACGCAGACAGCCAGTAGTCCTCGACTCAATCAAAGCATGAACAGATATTTTATAGCATCAGGGTTTGATTTACTGACGCCCCTTCATGCGTCACAGATACATTTTATACATAGATCAGACTTTTAACCCAGAAGATCATCTTCTATTTTCATGGCTGGTACTTTCCGTTCTTGTCTTAAAGTGAATTGTTCCTCTTTTACCGAGACATGACTAATCTCTCCTCTAAATAAATCTAACTCATGTGTGTGTGTCGTCCTTAAAGGCTCCTCAAAATAACCTGCACTTAGACTCTGCTTTCGGTTTCAGTTCTGCAAAAGGCACACTCTGCAAACCTGCAACTTCCTGTCAGCCTGCAACTTAGTCTTTCTGAAAGACACACACTGTTTAAACATCTGAATGCAATATAAACTCCAGATTATATTATTAATGCAATGGTAATGATGACAATTATTTAGCAATAGCAGTAAAATAATTTCCCTGCTCCACATTAGTCATAACAAGTTATGGGTTGGATGCTTGAAAGTCTGAAACCAGAACATATAGAAGGTGAAGAAGTCTGAAAAGTTATTGCTGATTTTATTAGACCAGCAGCACCAAAAATATGATCTCTCGCCAACTTTACATATAGGACACAGGCACTTCTGCCTATATGTAAACACCAATAAAAACACAATAATATACATTTTATTAATCACTTCAGTGCCCAATTCAATGACATGTACACATTAAATGGCATTATTAATCAGTTTTTAAATGTGGAAGAACGATTTGTAAAACAAATGACCACCACTTAATCACAATTCAGCAGCGTATAATTATGTGGCAGAAGAAAAGAGAAATGGCATGTTAACAATTTCAGAAGCTAAATTTCATAACCACATTTTATATATTATGATATTTTCTTTGATTTTTGAGATGAGAATAAAATAGAAATTCATTCATACATACACGCTGTAAATCAGGCTCATCAAGTCTATGTGAATCTGGGAATTATTTTTGGTCACAGGCGGGTGACAGGTTTGAGGACGAGCTTCTTGGTGAGAGTGTATCTGGCCTCTGGCATTTGTTTGTATTTGTGGGATAAATACTCTCCTTTGCTGACCTCCCTGTTAACACGTGTCAGGACAGTGAGGATATCATCCATCTCCTGACTGCAAGGAAAACATCAGAAACACACTAAAAATAACAACTTGAATTTTTGGAATACTTGAAACATTGAGCTTTCTGATGTTTTACATAAGCACATCTTACATCACCAAAAGCAGACCTACAGATATGCACATAAGTATAGCTTTCTAAATATCTTTTATCATTGCAAAAACTATAAAAACAGTTTATAACAGTGTGCTATAAAGATGTCAGATTGTGTCACTTTACATGACAGTTGTGCCTAAGTAAAGTATAAATAAAATTAGGCTTACTTAAAATGTTTTCTGTATGTCAACAAATAAATTGTGAAATGTGTCATATATTACAGTTTTCTTCCAAAGTAGCATTTTATCCTATTAAACTATTTCTCTCACCTTTCTGCTGATCTTGTCAGCTGCTTGCACAGCTCCTGGGTGTAGATACATCCTGTGACTGTGTTTCGAAACGTCACGAAATCCTCCACGGTGGCCATGCCTATCAGAAAGTCTGCTTCTGAAGGCACTGTCTCAATCTGTCTCCCCGGGTCTGCATTTCCTTCCAAGAAGAATTGTGTCTCCCTCCCATCCTCTTGAGGCCCCAAGCTGCAGGGACAGTATCCTTTCTGTAATCCTTCACCCTGACTTGCTTCAATGAAGAAGAGTTTGGGCTTCCCTGACAAGGTTGGGACTCTTCCACTTGTAAAAGGGAGCATCAGATCTTTCAGGAACACCTTTTCCCCATCGGTGCCAAAGACACACCCCTTTTCTCCATGCGAAAGCACGCATACCACCTTAAATCAGAGGCATATTGGATAGATGTGGTGTTAAGAACAAAAAATGCAAAAGGACACATGGTAGTGAATTTTGTGAAAAGGATAAAAATAGCTGTGGTGACCACATACTTTAAGAAGAAGGTAGAATGTAAAGTGAATTATAAGAGTGGAGAAAGGTTCACAAAGGTAAACTACATCTTATGCAGAATCGTAAAGAGAGAGGATACTGCAAGGTGGTGTCAGGGGAGAATGTAGCTAAGTAGATTTAAATGGTACTCTGAAGGTTGACTTTGGAAATGAAGAAGGGGAAGTGAATGAAGCCAAAAGCAAGGATTAAGTGAAGAAGAAGGACATTGTGCAGTATATAGGCAGATGTTATATGAACTATCAGGGCTGCTTATCAACCTCTGGTCAGTATAAAGGTAGTACGAATGTTGGTAAATGATACTAAATTAACTAATTTAAAACTGACAGTTGCCCTGGACCCAACCCTGACGTATGCAATGAGTTAGGGATGCAGCTATCAATTATTTTTGTAATCAACTAATCTATCGATTATTTCATTGATTAATCGAGTAATCTGTTAACCAAATATATCATGAAAAATTAGGTTTAAAATTTTTGGTGAAAAATTTGTTCATGGCAGTCAGTGTTGGGGAGTACTGAATACATGTACCGGCATTACGTATTTAAAATACAAAATAAGTGTAACTGTTTTCCGATAAAGTTACCATTTAAAAAGGTAATAATCAGAATACAGTTACTTTGTAAAAACAGATGGATAACACGGTGGTCTTTTCCTGTTTCATATTGTAGGCTATCCCCTCTTTAATTTTTGGTAATCCATACCGGTGGAAACCCAAATAAAACGTGCAATAAGAGACTCTAATGCCTGGGTCTCAATCTTGCGGCCCGCATAATGACGTGAAGAAATATTTTTTAAAAATTAATATCCAAAAAATGATTTAATATGAAGACAATATGAGCAGAGTGTTACTAAAGAATGTAGCCTAATGGCCAGTGTAGTTCGTGTTGCAGGGAGAATGTGTGGGACTGCCCCTGGTGTTATGTGTGTTTGTGAGCACGAGGAAGGGAGAAAAAGGAAAGTCAAAAAGTATGAGTTGCTACCGACTAGAAACGGGAGATGGAAGCATGTAAATATAATAATAACCGCTGTAGCCAGTGCAGAGTGCCTGACGAGTCCAGTTGTAAGGGGTCATGACTCGACTGCACACTGGGTTTGCTGCCTCCAAAACAATCATTTCCATTGGAGCAGCCCTTCAATGCCTCTCTCTGTCTCTCGCTAGCAAATTTGACCCAGACAGTAAAGCTAGTTCCCGGCTATGAGCCCGACACGGAACCCGACATATTAGCCAGAGGTCCCTTTACTATGGTTCGGAGCCACGGACCTGGCCGAGGTATAAGAGAGTACAAAAATAAATAAAACAATTTTCACTAGCAGTCAAAAACTAATGTGTCTGCATTTTTATTTTGTTAAATACGAGCAAAATGACAGCAGAAGTGCTGCCACATGTCTGGCCAAAAGAGGGTACCAATTTGTTTATTTGGTAGTTAAATGAAAGGCTTCAGTTAAGACTGTGAAAAAATTGGGTTCACGTTTGCAGTTTTGTCTAATTATGCAATATTTGAAATAAAAACAAACAAACAAAACACTACATTTTCAGAAGTATTTTGGGTTTTTTTTTGTTTATTTGTGTATTTTTTACTACTTGAACACTGAAGTGGCCCTCCAATGAGATGACAGTGCCAGCAGTGGCCCACAGCTCACTTAAGTTTGAGACCTCTGACCTAATGTAAGCATCCTGTTAATGCTGATGGTGTCATTTACACAGTGGAGCCAGAGCCAGCAGTGCACGGACAGGAATGCATTTCTTACTTGAAAATTCGGACACCACTTCACATTTAAAGAACAAAGGGATGAGCAAAATCTGACCATGCAATGCAAACTGTTTGCCAGCAAACAAGCTGCTCTCAGCTGGAAGTAAATCTTTTTTTAAAAACTAACATTACCCTACTGCAACTGCCTTGTTTAAGTTGTGGTAGCTACCTGGGTTATATCCAATTCAGTATCTTTAATGTACTATTGCTGTGTAATTTATTACTATTAATGAAGGCTACATTAACAACCTGCTAGCTGCAAATAATCATGTGCAGTTCAGAAAGGAGACAAAAAGAAAATGTATTACTGATACAGGAGTAGTTTTCTATACGAGATCACTGCAAAAGGTGCAACATTACCTAATGTCCACCCTACTGTTACTCATTTTATATTAAGATTTAAAAAATCTAGTTGGTATTGTGAGTAACCTTCAGTAATGGTAATAAATCACACAGCAATAGTACGTTCATGTAGTTGTAAAAAGCATGACAGTATATTAAGTAATCCAAAGTGTTCAGAATACATTACTCTCATTGAGTAATAAAATACATTGCAAAATAGATTTTGGGACATGTATTCTGTAATCTGCAGTGGAACACATTTTAAAAGTGACCTTCCCAACACTGATGACAGTGCAGATTTCTGAAATTTTGTGTAAATTTAAACATGTAAAAATGTGATTATTTAAAATGAAAAAAACTGTGAAACTTTCTAACCATATATAAAATGCATATTACCAGTGATGGGAATAACTGCGTTACTAACAGCGTTACTTTTTTCAGTAACGAGTAATCTAACTAATTACTATTTCTATCGTTACAACGCCGTTGCCGTTACTAACAAAAATATGCGGTGCGGTCGTGATACTATTTTTCAGCCAACAAACAGTTGAAGCTGTCTTCAGCTTACGGCATCTTATATCAATTGCACCGAAGTAGCTGTAAGTAATCTGGGCGCTACAGCTTTAAGCAGAGGTTAAGATGGTTCTCTTAACCTCTAGTGTCCAACATCTGGTTCAGGTGTTACCGCCACCAAAGGCCCTAACCATCTTTAAGCCACAGGTCAGTGCAGCAGCTTCAGCAATGGAGGTGGTCTCGGTAGCCAAGGGTCTGTCCACCAGGGTTTCCGCCACTGGCTGCCAACCAGCACACAATGCACCTAACCCCTATAGCACCTGGGTGGGTGTGTGGGTGTTGGGCCTACAGGAGGGTGGGCCCATGTCCCTTTTCGGGCTGTCCCAACCAGCCCACGTAGACTAAAGCCTGCCCACCAGACACTCACTCTTGGGCACCCTCCCCAGGCCTGGCTCCTGGGTAGACCCCGGTATGCTGGGAAACTGTGCCCTGGATATTCTGCTCATAGGGGTTTTTGAATTGCTCTGTCTGGTCCCTCACCCAGGGCCAATTTGCCATGCAAAACCTTACCAGGTTACAAAAAGTCCTAGACAACATAGCCTCTGGGATCACTGGGACATGCAAATCCAGGGATATAAAATAAATTAAGAATATAGAATGGTGGTTGAGGATACAATTCCAAAGATGTATGAATCTACTTACCAAGGCATTATCATTCACAAAATTCTTCTTGCTGTACATTCTTAATTCATTTCGTATTTGTGCTGCAGTCAGGTTGTTGTGTATCAGCACTTTAAAGCCTAAGCTTGTGAACACTGTGTTCAGAGCATCTGTGCCACATAGAAAAGAAACAAATGAAGGTATAGCAGTAGATTACAAAACCAAAGAATATCTGATCTGTATGTGCAGTAATTGTTGCAGGTCTCAATGCTTCTAGTTAAAACAGTCCTACATAAATCAGGTCATGATATGGTTTGAAGGTAAGAACTCTACCTGCATCCTTCTGAGTTCCCCTTCGAGCACATAGACGTGTTTCAGTAGTGAAGGTCTCATTATTGATGATCACACATAAACCATGAGACGTATGAGTCAAAGTGTAGTATTCTGACTACAGGACACAAACAAAGAAAATGTGAATTATTATGTTTTTACATTAATATAAATGTTAGTGTTCCGACAAAAGAATGAATGAAAGCATAAAAGTCTGAATGAACTACCTGATCAGGAAGAGAGATGGGCTGTGATCGTGCATCAGTGCAAATAATCTCTCCTCTGCCTTAGAGACAAAAGAACAACATATTTACATGTTCAGTATTATTATGACAAAATAATAAAAACCAGAGTGACTGTAGGAATTCCTAAAAAATAATTACAATTTTTTCTGAACAGAGATACTTACAACTGCTCTGAGTTTCAGTTACAGACAGAGGAAGATGGGATTCATTTGTGTTAAAAAACCTCTGTGGGAATAAACATCACAGTGATCAGCAAACTGACACACAGAATTAAATGTTCAGAAACACACAGACAGATACAGTTGTCAATACTGACATGAGGAGGTAAAGTCTGCTGCTGCTGGGGGACTCCTGTAACGAGTACAATCATTTGATGATGTTCACAGAAACACACTGTTTACATCTAAATGTTTTTCTGTGGTAAAGTGAAAAATGTCTCTCATACCTTGAACGTAGTTCTCTACAATCTTTGCCAGCTTAGCATCAATCTCTTGGAGTTTTTCATGCAACACACTGACATTTTTGTCTGATATTAAATCTTTCTTTTCCATCTGAGCAAACACATCCAGCGCTGTCTGGAATTAACAGCAAAGATGGTTTTAGTTCACAGAGGCTCTGCAGCTACACTATAAATCTATCAACCGCTTCACAGCAAATTGCTACTCAAATGCCAGTTTAAAGACACAAATCTTCAGCTCTGTGATGAACAAGTCAGCTGGGTGCACAGATCATAGACTGAAATTCTCTGTGACCTTCAGTTTTTAATTTAGATTTAGGGATGGATGCACTTAGAATAATTGCAAGTTTAAAGCACTTCTTAAATGCTTTCACATTTCACATCCAAAAGTTAGCTTTATATATGTTTTGTTTATTTTTTACATCCAGTCTATGATCAAGAGAAACATAGAAATGAACCACTGTTCATTATGTTAACACATGTCTTTGAAAAATGTGGAGTGGCTTTGTCTTCATTGGCATTTCTGTTTTGTGCCAGCTATACAAAAAAGAGGCTGGTAAGATGGAAGCTGTTAAATTTTGTGATGGGTCAAGCAAAACTTTCTATATATAAAAGAAGAAAAAATAAGATTAATAATATTGCAGAGAAAAGGGTTGATACAACTTTCATTTAGCTGGTTAAATATAGATGTCTACAAGCTCTACAAGGGCCTGATATCCACACGAGGACATTATACTGCCACTGTTCTTTTAAATTTAAAATGTCCCAATATGTGGATCTCACTTTTCTCAGAAACAAAAATCAGGAAAAAAATAAAGATAAAAATCTGTAAATTCTTTGTTTTTACATTCATCTGCTCCCAATCAGCCCAAATAGCAAAGAGAAAGTAAAAATTCATGCCATGAAAGAGTTCGGGTCTTAGGAGGTTAAAGCTGAATTTCCATTGTATCCATTGACAAATAATTTAACTGATTTTTCTTCTCAGTGGTGCTTTAAGAAAATAGTGTTTTGTTATATATGGTCAATTATATTTCAGCCCTGTGACAATTTATTTTCTTCTTGTGATGTACTGATGTTCATTTATTGAGAAATAAATGTTTTGTTAAAAAGAAAATGACCATAGGATTTAAAATCTGAAGCCCAGATACAGTTGTTTCTTAATGACTACATCCTGTAGATGTAGATATGGTGAGTTGATTTTAAAATAGCTGGAGATGTGTGCAAATGTTATCTCACTTTGCATTGATCCAGTGTGCTTTTGAGCAGCTTTGATCTCAGTAGAAACTTCATGATTGCGATATTGTCGTTATTCATAGCATCATATATTTTGTACAGCATCACCCTAACAGTGGGGAAAAAAAGAAGAAAAAATAAAAATGTGGAGAGAAAGAAAAAAGGACACAAAGATTTTGTAATTCAAACTGATAGCATTTGAGTACTAATTACTACTATATGCATGCTGTCATATTAAAGTCAATGTGGGACTGCGTTCACCTGTACTGTGACAGAACAGGACTCCCATCTGTGTCCTTTGATCGTTTGCTATCTATGCCCAGGGACCTGACAAGGTCTACTCAATCAATAGTTGAGAGAAGCTGAGAAAGGAAACAATTGTTCTGCAGGAGACCTTTTTCCTTTAAGCTTGAGAACAGGTCTTTGATATTAGTGATCTGTGGGGTAGGGGGGGTCATTAGAAAGTCTATCAGTGAATATGAACATATCTAAGCTATCTATCATACTGTCAGTCCTACAAGTGACGCATCCATAAACATGTCAGTAAAACAAGTGGAAGGATAACAGTATAGAACATGCAGCACTGACCACTTTCAGATGACTTCTACTAACAACATCACGACACAGGAAGCAAAGTGCTGCCACCTCGGTAGAGTCCAGCTCATCTTCTAGAGTTGAGGACAAGCTTTGTATCACAGGCCTGGATGGACTGATAGATACAAACACTAAGTACCATAGGCTATATGAATGTAGCAACAGTCTTTGAGATGACCCTATGTCATACATCTTGCAATATTATGTGAAGGAAATTGATTAAACAGCACACTATCTCTGTGACACAAATGTTGTAACTTATTTGAGCTGCTCTGTATTTCCAGAAGTAGGACCTCACCTCCATTTGACTGGAGCCGTCTTGTGACAGAACATAGAGAGAAACAGAGTTACACATCCAACCAGAATATGATCTCAGACACAACTTTTCTGTGTGTGTTTAATTACCATGTAAAAACAGGATGTCATTTTTTAAGTCCTTCAGCTGAGGGGAAGTACTTTTAATGTCTTCATCAGTTTGCAGGAAGTTCAGAAAAGCTCTGCAGGTATCGTCTCCTTTACTCATGATCTTATCCACGAGCTCAACAATGTGTCCCTCCACATCTTTTCCGCCGATACTTTTAAGAATGTTGTACTCCCGTTCAGTGATCAGCTCCTTCTCATAAACTTTGTTGAGGATCAGCCTGTAGTCTCCAGACAGAATCGTTTGGATGGCTGTTTTATTTCTCCTCACAATGTCTTTGGCAGACATGCTGAGTCTGCATTACAGACAATTACACAGTTTAAATATCACAACTGCAACTAACAGCAGCACACAGGTTTTATTATCTTACAAAGTCTTCATTTTAAATGTAATAGTTATTGCATGTTACCTCTTTTGGTGTCCTTGAGAGTGTGCGCACAGATGATTCAGCGGCCCTGCTTCATTGCATTATGTTCTGCAAAAGAATATGCAACTCCTCAAAGCAAATACTTTCATTCTTCTGTAAGCTACTGTACTTGCTGCAGTAATTAATAATGGCTGGAAACAAAGCAATAATTTAGCAAGAAATGTGAATGTGCCTGAATGATAATTTCATGTGTGCCCTGTAGCCTAAAATGTGTATTACAACAACTTGTTGGGAAAAATTTGTTTAGACATAAATGTTGATGCCATAATACTGCAAACTCAGACATAGTTGTAATTTCTATTCAAAATGTAGCTGTATGAAATGTATGACAGTCCGTTAACCAAATAATTCAGATCTTCTCTGTCTAAAATGTTAAGTGACAGACAAAATAATAATACTACTGATAACAAATATATTTTGCTTATATAACTGTTTTGTGCACCATCAGTACCTATCAAAGAGGAAGCAGGCTGGACCTGTATTGCATAACTACTCTGTCCTACAATCAAGTTTATGAGGATTCTTTTGTTTGTTTTTGTTGTTTTTTTCTTTTTCAAAGATAATATTTGAGAGAATAACTAATAACCTCTCAGAAGTCACCCTGGTTTTCTCCGTCCTACCCAAATGTAAAAGGGGATATATTTCCTCAGGCTGCATGTCCCCATCTGCCACATTTGTCCCCATCCTATAAAGCACCACCACGAAGTAGATCATTAGCAGGCACCTGCATGAGTCAAGCTGTAACTATCACCAGTTAATACAGGCTTGTTTCCTAAATGACCTTAACAGGCTGGAACGAAAGGCACTTATTCAAGTGGATGAGCAGAAGGTGACTCTGTGTGACAGCAGAAAAGTGTGATCAGAGGATTTCCTTGAAGATATTTGTTTATTTTTGTTTTTGAACAAAACATTGTTTTGCCATTTTGGCTGGTAATTGCAAATGTAACTCAGTCCTCACAGACAGAAAGTTAAAATGTCGAACACTACAGTAGGAATAAACATGTTTACAGCCTTGGTATTTATAACCAGTTTCATTTCCCATAACTAGTCCAGTTGTAAATGGGTTAGAGCAGGGGTCTCAAACTTAAATGAGCTGGCAACACAACTTGTTTTAACATTGCACTCAACAACAAACAAATCCTCTCTAACACAAAAAAGTAACTTCAAGGGCCAAACTCCATCATATTTTTTTCACGTCAATATACGGGTGGTTAGTTTGAGACCCCTGGGTTAGAGGAAAACGTCATCAACTAAATAACTCAAGTCACTTTTGGCACAACACGTATAAATGAAATTACACGTAATCACAGGGTACTTGGGATCTAACAGTGTAATTATTTTTTACACTGAATCGATATCGTGTTACTCAATCTAGAATCGATTTTATTTGGAAAATCAATAATCAAAACCTACCCCCACTTAGTCCCTCCATAACACGTACCCTAGAAAGTACTTGTTTCATTTGAAAACTGTTCTCTCCTTCTTCTCAGCTGGGCCTTTAGCTAGCAACACTGAAAAGAAACTGCACACAAACAGTTCGTGTGTTTTCTGTTTGTTGAGCTGATAGAAATGTTGCATTTGAAATTACCTGACACTCCAAAAAAAACCTCACTCCCTTTATGCTCGCTGGTCGTCGGTAGGGCTAGCTAGATGCTGAAGTATCGCAAACATAACTTATGGACACCCGAAGTCGTTCCAGCCACAAGTAATTGTTGCCTCCTGTAATGCCATATATCAAACTGCACCAGTAGAGGGTGCTGTCGTTAAAAAGTAGAAGTATAATCCTGTCCATAAAGTTTATGACATTAAAAGTCACTTGTTCCTTGCTGATGATAAATAAATAAAAAGGCCCACTTAAACCCCTAACTATGGCACATGTGTTTGCCTCTTTCATCTCTTTTTATACCACATTTGGTGATTAATGCACGAGCAGGACTGCCTTTCATGTGTTTCTCGCAATGACGAAGTAATGACTCCATTCAAACACGTCAAACCGAAAGTAACGAGCCTGTTTTGAAAATGAAAAAAACCTACTCAAGTGAAGTAGATGTAAATTTAAAACTCTACTTAGCACAGTAACAAAATATTTATCTTTACTGCCTACCTCTGCTGTTGTCCATGTTCAGGTTAATGCATGCACTGTTGATACTTCCGCTGAAGTGTAATCACAAGTGAAACTCGCATTTCTTCTAGAGCCAAACCACACCTACATATATACATTGCAACACGTTCTCACTCCTAACTCATCAAATATGGGACGCAGGGTCAGAGTCTGCTTCGCTTATCAACGACTATGGAAAGTCAGCGAGCAGGGCTGGACTGGGACAAAAAATCGGCCCGGGCATTTTGACTAGAGACCGGCCCACCAGGATAAAGATTGAAAATGTGACATCATTCAGGGGTAAAACCGCAAAGGATTCTGGGAACTTGTGGCAAGAGGTACTAGCGCACGCAGGCGTTCAATTAAACTCAGTTACACAGTGATAAAAAGAAACCCAAAAAATGCCAAGAAGCTGTTGTATTATTAACTGCAATAGCCGGTCGCATGACAGCCACGGGAAGCCGACGGGTAAAGAGATTTTTTTTTTTTTTTTATCGGATTACGTCGTTGAAGAGAAAATTTTTAAGCCATGTTTCCGAAGTAAGAGCCAACGGATGGTCTGGATATACCAAATATAACGTCTCAGAACACTTCAGCTCACATGTTGGTCTCCTCCAAGCATTCCCACAAAGGTCAGAGTTTTGTAGTAGTTAATACGTCATTTTTCTTAACATAATTGGTGATATAGGTTACAAGCAAGTCTGGCACTGAACAGAAATTGTCGCGCTATGCTCCTTTGTTTATTGTGCATAAATAGTAAATTGTCCTGACACAATATTGCGCTTCGCTTCTGTTATTACCATGGTACATTGACAAAAACATATACTTTTATTCACAGGATAAAACAGTTGTTTTGTATCACTAATTGTCCAGTGCGATTACAACATACATTATTATTGTCATTGCTACATTTCTGTAATGCTACCAGAAATGATTTCCACTACTAATTAATTACCGTTGAGCTCAAAGGTTATATTAATAAACGGTTAACGAATGTGTATTTATGACGACGATTTGTGAGACTGGTAAACTTACCTTTGTTCGTACGATGGTCTTTCGTTCTACACGGTGCATTTCAAGGTCCTGCACCCATCCGTCGGTAAACTGTACCTGGGCTTGTTGCAGTGACCTGAAGTTACTAAACTTCATGAGTGTATGCACTCACTCCAAGAACCGTATCATTATAAATCTGAGCGTGGTGAAAGTTGAGCAGCACGCTGACGTCTTTTGTCCCTCTGTGTGCTCGTAAGGGTCTGACCCTTTCACTGGTTTGATTTTTTCCTCGTATTTTTCTTTGTCTTTTTGTCGAGTCTGTCTTTTTACGGACCGGCATTGTTCTCCTTTTGTTTTGTACATTCCTTTTTTGTGCGGCAAAGAAAAAACAAGAAGGTATTGGAACCGGAGAATGAACGTTTTGCGGTGCTGCAAACGCTTGCATTTGATGCGGTACTTGGATTGTTTTGCCACGAGTTCCCGGCATGCAATGCGCGAAAATCACGTGATTGCTAAACAAGGGGGAGGGTGCATCCAGCCTCCTCGGCTGTAATTGGTCCAGCCCAGAGTCGATCATGACCACGACCGTGGCTCAGGGGGTTGGGAAGCGTATCTGTAACCGGAAGGTCGCCGGATCGATCCCCGGGCTCTCTGTCCTGATCGTTGTGTCCTTGGGCAAGACACTTTACCCTACTGCCTACTGGTGTTGGCCAGAGGGGCCGATGGCGCGATATGGCAGCCTCGCTTCTGTCAGTCTGTCCCAGGGCAGCTGTGGCTACAACCGTAGCTGCCTCCACCAGTGTGTGAATGTGAGAGTGAATGAATAGTGGCATTGTAAAGCGCTTTGGGTGCCTTGAAAAGCGCTATATAAATCCAATCCATTATTATTATTAATTGGCCGATCCAACACCTTTCATTATATATACCCTTCCTAAAAAAAAAAAAAATCCATCGGCCCATAAAAACAAAAAATCGCCAGCGGCCCACCGTATGCCCGATGGCCAGTCCAGCTATGCATGTGATAATGTGACTAGAGGGACTGGGCTTCCTGGTCTGCGTCTGCAGGATGATTGGAGGCAAAAGGGGTGAAGTACTCTCTGGCAAACAGAAAGACGTCGTCTGGTTTCCTCAACAACAGCAACTGCAGGAAGTCAGATATTAGTGCTCGAATCTCTGGATGCTGTCTCAAGTATGAGGAGTGGTCGGCCTTAAGCTCTTCCTGCCAAAACAAGACATAAACACACATTCATTTTCTGCTCAGATGGTCAGTAGAGTAATGGAAGTCTAGTATTAATCTCCTGTTGCACATGACCGGCTACCTTTCTGTCCAGAAACTTAGAACGCATCTGCATGTCTTCCTCCCACACAAGGGGGATCTTCTTGAAATCTACTGTAAAATTACAAATACACAAATATCACTGAATCTTTCATTGGAATCATACCTCTTATGTGTGAATATGTGTGTGGGGGATGTGTGTAACCTTTTTCTGCCTTTGATGGCAACTCTAGAAGTCTCATGGTGACTGGTGACCCCACCTGAACTCTGGTCACCAGATGCCTGATCAGAGAATATAACGAGTCAAATTGAAAGCACTAGTGTAACACATAACAACAATAATAGCACTTACTTGTTATTCAGAAACCGCTTGAGTTAAACCAGAAAGTTCTCATGTATCACCAATATTCTTTCGCATACAAAAATCAGATGTGTCCTATTCCGTATGTATATCTACACTTTATGGGAACCTTTCCCTTCAAAATGATCATTTTTAGAAACTGAATAGTTCCTAAGATGTCAAGGACACAAAGCAGTTAACTATTCTACTATAGCTAATGTTATAGTTTGGACCCACAAAGAAGAAGCATCAATGGCTCCATTAGCAGTGGTTAATAGTTTTGGCTAACATGTGAAAGATCTCTAGTTTAAGACCAGGAGGTGACATAAATCACAAGCAGGGTTGTACCAGGAAGGATGCCTAATCAAACATGTGGGAAATAGTAGAAATTCTTCTTTTATTTACCCCTTTCCCTGTTTCATCCACACCTCTTTAACCTCACTTACTGTCGGAGTTTTCTTATCACTGGTGGGCTCCTTTGTTCCATACCTGAACTTACCTGGCACAGAGTATATAATGACTGCACTCCCTTCCACCTCACTCTGTTTGCTTCTGGACTGGGAGCAGCTAAGGTGAGTTAGCTTAATTTACTTATTTAGCTTTAAGTCAGTGACTTGAAATCTAACCTTGTTGGTCTTTTTAAGAGATTGCTAGTCCAAGTGTGGCAATCTTTTGTGTAATTTAAACTACCTTTTTCTACAAGTTAAATAAACCCAACCACTGGGGAATCACTGATGGTTCATTCATACTGGTTGCCCATGCTGATAACAGTCCTCTCCTTTTAACCTCCTAACTAATGGATCCCTTGTGATTAAGGGAAGCATTCAATAAGTAGTGCTATTGTGTGATTAAAATGATTTGTTGTTTAGTCTACATTAGTGACCTCCTATCAGCAGTAGGTAATATAAACATGAAACTCAACAGTGGGCAGCTGCAGTCTGTCTGGTGCACAGAGGGAGGCAGTAACACAGTCCAACATGTGTGGGATGATGGAGAGGTACATATATTAAGCTTACCCATCATCCAGGAAGTAGCACTGCCAGGTACTGGGGCTGCCCTCCATGGACTGAATAATCCTCTCTACCCCAAATACATCCAGGAGCTCACCCCCGACCTCTAGCTGCCTCTGACCCAGCTCTCTCTGAGCACAAAAGAGACCACAATCAGAGCTCAGTACTCAAACAAGTTACTGATGGACCAGGATGTCTTACACAGGCATAAAGACTTACAAAAGAGGTGTTAATTATGTGTAATCCTGGGTCTAAGGAGACAAACGTCATGTTTTCTGGCATCTTCCTCCTCAGAGCGATCAGGCGCATCAGCAGCAAGCTGGAGCCCTCAGTTACCAGCCCTCTCAGGACAGACATGGGATAGGACATGCTCTCTTCTGTCACCTCCTGTACACACACACACACACACACACACACTCGCTTAAGTCCCGTTTGGGGTTGCATATCTTAACTCCCACCCTTTGGGGACACCACTTTCTGTATGGTTTAGAAGCAAGCTGGCAACTCAGTTTTACTCCTCCAAGACCACACAAATAAAAAATCACTTGAGATTTTCATTTTAAGCAACATTTGTCCAGACAGTATTTTTACCTTCCCATTGGGGACTGGGAATGTTTAATGTCCCCTTTTGGGTCTTCAGCGATACACAGATAAACAAACTATTTTATGCCACTTTTGGGGACCTTACTTCCCTTTTGGGTCTTCAGCAATACACACATACACAAGTTATTTTATGTCAGTTTTGGGGCTATTACTTCCCTTAAAGGCAGTTCCTTCAAAGTACAATGTAAGGTTAACTACCCAATCTAACAATAATCTAAACAATAATTAATTAGAATCAGAATCAGAATACTTTATTGATCCCTGGGGGAAATTTTTTTTTTGTTACAGTGCTCCAATTAAGGTCTCTATTTATCTTGAAGAAATCAAAACTATGTCCAACGTCTCGGCCACAGAACAATTTAAATTTTTGACTGCATTTGTTACTGCTGTGTTGTTTTGGGAGTTTATATGCACATCATTAATGCAGAGAAACTTGGATAAAAAAAATCATCTGTAGTATTGAGTGTTTGTTACCAGCAAATTGTAAGGCAAGAACTTTGCTTCCAAATATGTTCACTGGGAAGAAGTCCCTGGTCCCCTGTCTTCATCTTGATCCGTTTTCTTATTCTATTGTGGTTTTGTTGCCTCCATACCTGACAGAAGAGACTCAATCTCATTGCTTGAGGAATCTGGATTTTGGAGATCAATTTTTTTTCACGTTTCAGGCATTTCTCATGATGCTGCTTCAGCTTGGTTAGTCTTGAGTAGATAAACATAAGTTAAATAGGCAAACATTAGACAGTTAAACTAGTTTTTATATTCTATTTAAACTAAAAGAAATTTCTAATTTCAACTATGAATTGTTTACACAGGTAATTTGTACACAATTACCAAGGGTTCATTTGATTTTCAGAAACTATCCAAACCTATCATAAAAGATTTAATTTAATTATTAATAAACACACTGCTTTAACCTACATTAGAACCAATCAAAATATCCTTTAGCTCATATCTGTGAGTGATAAGACAAGCTGTACGATTTTAAAATGGATATCTTAATTTTAGTTTTCACTGATGTTACGAGTAGATTTAACATGAATAACAAATAGACAAGAGACAATTAAAAACTGCCAAAGAAGATGACTCTTATGACTTCCGGGGACATTTCTAACAAAAATGCACTGCGTTAATCTGAATGAGGACAATCAAAAGGGATATACATAAATGAAATTGAATTGATATAGTACCAGAGTACAGTGATCATTAACTGATCGTCATTAACAATCAGTGACCATAAACGGTTTTGTCACTGATCTCAAGGGTAGATTAATACTAAATACAGAAATATACCCATCCATCCATCCATCTTCATCCGCTTTATCCGAGGCCAGGTCGCGGGGGCAGCAGCCTAATCAAAGAAGCCCAGACCTCCCTCTCCCCAACCACCTCCTCCAGCTTATCCGGGGGAACACCAAGGCGTTCCCAGGCCAGCTGAGAGATATAATCGGCTGGCCTTTCAAATATACCTCCATTTAAAAATTGCAAAAACATATGCAACAATAGTTATTGGTACACCTGACTCTTATGACTTTTGGGGACATTTCTAACACAAAAACACTCTGCTTTAACCTAAATGGGGACATTCAATGGGAAACTTTCCTTAGGGAACTGGTTAATACAATAAACTCTGATTATTAAACATCTGCATATGTTAAGGTATGTGTAAATACTTTTCGGATGGATTTCTTTATCTTAGTCCTCATTCTGATTGGTATTTGTTCCTTATTTTTAAATCTTAGACATAGTGAAGGTTTTTTTTTTTTAACATAACCCTTGCTTGAGTGTGGGGATCATTGATAAATTGTTTACAGACTTCATGGATAGATTTATACTGAAAAAGAACATGATACTATTTTTAGAAAAAAATTCCAAAACATATCCAACTATAGTCATTAGTATGCCATATACTTATGACTTTTTGGGGACAATTTTAACACAAATACACTCCGCTTTAACCTAAATGGGGACATTCAATGGGAAACTTTCCTTAGGGAACTGGTTAATACAATGAACTCTGATTATTAAACATCTGCATATATTAAGATATGTGTAATGATTTGGGGGATGGATTGCTGTATCTTAGTCCTCATTCTGATTGGTATTTGTTCCATATTTTCAAATCTTAGACATAATGAAGGATTTTACAACATAACCCTTACTTGAGTGTGGGAATCATTGATAAATTGTTCTCCGACTTCATGGGTAGATTTATACAGAAAATAGGGACATGATACCATTTTTTTTTTTAAATCAAAGCATATCCAACTATAGTCATTAGTATGCCATGTGCTTATGACTTTTGAGGACGTTTCTAACACAAATACACTCCTCTTTAACCTAAATGGGGACATTCAATGAGAAACCTTCCTTAGGGAACTGGTAAATACAATGAACTCTGATTATTAAACATATGCATATGTTGAGGTATGTGTAATGATTTGGGGGATGGATTGCTTTATCTTAGTCCTCATTCTGATTGGTATTTGTTCCATATTTTCAAATCTTAGACATAATGAAGGATTCTTAGTTTAGGTTCTCTGGGTGGGGTTTGGTTAGAGTTTTAGTGTTCTGGTTTTCTGTCTGTGTTCCATAGTTGCTGTCTCCCCTGTCTGCTGTATCCCCACATCCAATCAGTGTCTGTGTCTGCCCTGGTCCCACGTCTCTGTTCCCTCTGTTGTAGAGATGGACTGATCCGATATTCAGTATCGGTCCGATATTGACGTAAATTACTGGATCGGATATCGGAGAGAAATTTAAAATTTTTATCCGATCCAGTGAATGTTACAAAAGCACCTCAAAAACTCGCTAACATGGTATAACCCAGGTCATGACCTTAGCACGTCAGAGCAATATGCGTCACGTGATCGAGCGGTTATCGTGTGGGAGAGGCCATCAGAGCCATCATGTCAGCAGTGTGGACTTATTTCAAACTAAAAGACGAAAAAAGCAAGACTGCCGAATGCAACTTATGCGATGCAAGTGTTTCGCGAGGTGGTAGCAGTGTGGGGATTTTTAACACCACAAACATGATTAAACACTTACAGAAACACCACGCAAAGGAGTATGCGGAATTTAGCCTGGCCTCCAAAGCTAAGCAGAAAAGTGTACCATATCAACAAACGCTTTTGGAAAATATTCAGAGACGTGAGAAATTCCCTCCGGAAAGCAATAGAGCGAAGCTGATAACGGAGAAAATGGTTGAATTTGTTGTGCTTGATGACCAGCCCCTTTCCGTTGTGGAAAATGATGGTTTTCGACGCTTAATTGAGCATTTAGAGCCTCGCTACATGCTGCCAAACCGGCATTTCATCTCGGAGGAAGCTATCCCAGGCAAGTACAAACAGGTGCACAAGTTCATCTCCGAAAGTTTGGAAATAATTCCCACGTTAAGCATGACGACTGATATTTGGAGCTCGGACGTTTGTCCGTTGTCCCTGCTAAGCCTGACTGTACACTGGATAGACTCGAGTTTTACAATGCAAAAAGCAGTGTTGCAGGCCAAAGAGTTTTGTGGTTCACACACAGGAGAGTCCATCGCTGCAGCTATGGAGGAAATGTTAAATGCGTGGAAAATTCCGACGAATAAAGTCCACGTTGTTTTGCGAGACAATGCCAGCAATATAAAAAAGGCAATGAGCCGGCTAGGTGTTGCAAGTTTGGGATGCTTCACGCACACTTTGCAACTTGTGGTGAATGAGGGACTGCTTGCACAACGTGGTGTATGTGATGCTGTGACAGTGGGCAGAAAAATAGTGGGTCACTTCAAACACTCACCACAGGCATATTCGCGTTTGGAGGACATTCAAATGGAGCTGAACATGTCACCCAAACGTCTGATACAAGATGTGCGAACAAGATGGAATAGCACATATTATATGATCAAGATCCTCACAGAACAGAAGCGAGCCTTGTGTGCATATTCTGCAGAGTATGATCTGCCTGCCACACTTAGTGCACAGCAGTGGGGGTTACTGGAAAAGGTCCTGACAGCTCTAGCTCCCTTTGAGGAGTTAACAAAGGAGGTAAGCGCATCATCCTCATCTGCATCTGATGTCATCCCTATTGTCTGCGTCCTTAAGCGCCTGCTCTCCCGAGAAAATGAGGCCGACGATGGAATAAAGAAAATGAAAGGCACTCTTCTCGAAGCGGTTAACAGACGCTTCAGAGACGTGGAATCCGAGCCACTATACACAGTTGCAACACTGCTGGATCCAAGATATAAAGACAGGTATGTAAGGCTTCACTCATGTTATTTTAACAGATCAACTTGTTTTGTGTGTGTCTGTGTGTGTGTAAGTGACAGTGCATTAGAGAGAGTGTGTCAGAAAATGGTGAGGACATTCTAGATTAGTTGTGATAGACTTGTCATTCAGTCAGGACACCACCATTGCGCATTATAACATGTATTGTCTGATTCAGAGTAGTACAGCAAAGTATGTTGAGGTCTTTATAATGGGCATGGAATAAATAGCAAGAATGAGGAATGATAGTTTAATCACACTGCTGAATGATACTAATGATAAATTTAATGATTGTTTAATATTCAAGTTTGGACTTTTTTCATTTCAGGTACTTCACGAGTGTAGAAACCTCAAAACAAGCTAAAGATGCTTTGTTGGCAGAGGTGAGGAAGATGGAGTTTTTGAGAACTACATTAAACTCCTCAGAGCCAGCAGAGGGGACATCAGCAGTCTTGGAGCCAGCAAAGAAGACTCCACGGGTGGAATCTTCCAGCCAAAGCAGACTTGAAAGTGTTTTTGATGAAATCCTGAAGAAAAACACTCAAGATCCTGTTCCTCAGTTAGCCACGACAAGTGCACGCATTGAAGTGCAAACTTACCTTAGTGAGCCAACCATTCAACGCTCAGATAATCCACTGCTGTACTGGCAAGTCAACAAACTTAGATTTCCCACTCTGGTTTCTACAGCAGCTAAATTTCTCTGTGCACCTACCACAAGTATTGAGAGTGAGAGACTCTTCAGTACAGCCTCCATTATCATTAATGAAAGGAGAAGCAGGCTGACAGCTGAGAAGGTTGAAATGTTGATCTTTCTGAAGAAGAACCTACCTCTCATGTTAAAGTGGAAAAAAAAGTTACAACTGCATTATTACAAGAATGTTGTTTGCTCTGCTAAAATTGCAACTTTTTTCAGTACCAAAGGGGTTTTGAAATTTGCATAAAGTTGCACTTTTATTTACTTGAATTTTACTTTAAATACTTCAAGATTTAAAATTCTGCATAATGTTGCACTTTTATTTTGATTAATGTTACTTTAAATACTTTGAGATTTAAAGTTCTGCATAATGTTGCACTTTTATTTTGATTAATGTTACTTTATACTTTGAGATTTAAAGTTCTGCATAATGTTGCACTTTTATTTTGATGAATGTTACTTTAAATACTTCGACATTTAAAGTTCTGCATTATGTTGCGCACTTTCAGGATGGATATTTTGATAGTGGTGACAGCTAAACAGTGCTAAAGTTTAAATAAAGAGATATGCATTGTTGAACTGAGCAATATTTTGGGTGCAGTCTTTTTCTTGCATGCAAGTATAAGAGAATAGCTTTAGTGTTCTGTCTTTTTAAATTTGACTTTGAACTTATACAAAAACAGTTTAAAAAATAGATATATCGGATTTATATCAGTATCGGCAGATATCCAAATTTATGATATCGGTATCGGTAATAAAAAAGTGGTATCGTGCCATCCCTACTCTGTTGTAGTGCCTGCATGTGAGTCTGTGTCTTTTGTTCAGTCTGTGTTATGGGTTTCCTGTTTTACTTTGAAAGTCCATGTCTGATGTTAATGTGTCTGGTTTTGCTTCCCCTTGTCTCGTTAGGCCTGATTTGCCCCAGCTGTGTTTCCCTCCTGTTACCCATTCCCTGATTGCTCCTTCTGTGTATTTTAGCTCTGTGTTTCTCTGTGTCTGTGTCGCGATCTACCGTTTATTTTGCTGTGTGTTTTGTCAGTCCAGTGGTGTTATTTTATTTTGAGTTTTTCCAGTTATGTTATGTTTGAGTTCAGCATTAAAGCTGTTTCGGTTTAAGTTTGTCTCTGGAGTCTGCACCTTTGGGTCCTATTCCTGTCCGCATACAGCCGTCACACAACAGAAGACCCTTACTTGAGTGTGGGAATCATTGATAAATTGTTTACAGACTTCATGGGTAGATTTATACTGAAAAAGGGACATGATACTATTTTTAGAAAAAAAAATCCCGCAACATATCCAACTATAGTCATTAGTATGCCATATGCTTATGACTTTTGGGGAATACACTCCACTTTAACCTAAATGGGGACATTCACAATCCTGCAGCTTATTTGTGTTTCTTTGTTTCAGAATAATAAATAAATAAATTAAACAAATAACATAATATTCCCCTTCATAAAGCTTATTTATTTTTTCCGTTTCATTAGCCTCTCTTAATTAAAAAGATAATCCTCATTGTTAGCTTGCACATGAAAAACTTGAGGATGCTAATAAACATATTTTATTATTTTAGAATCATAAAAGCATAAAAAAATGAAATCCCCTAAAATATTGAAAGTTTGGTTCATTCAAACATCCCTTGATGTTTAATCCAAGACAGCTCTGAATGTGTAACTTATATGTGGCTAGCTTTTTCGGGTTAATTAGCTCAAGTCTTTTTATTCCAAATCATCAAGGGCACATCTAGCAAACCAGTATTAGCAGTTATTACTAAATAACTTTCTTACATTCAAACAGAAAATTCTGAAACTTGTCAGCAGACACTTAAGATATAGGTATAAGAAACTAAAAAATGTTTTAATCACTCTTCATACTTTTAAAGCTGCTCTACATGCTGCTGCTTGCACACACCTCCATGGCTGCGATCAAGGCCTATGGTGACATAGAGGTCTTACCTCACCTCCCCTACCTTTAGGCTGTCCCTGCTCTGTCCCTCTTCACTCTCACACACACGAACTCCAGACCTGCATTCATCTCTTTCCTCTGATCCCCCCCACCCGACAGACATACAAAACTCTAAACATCGCCCTTTGACTGACTGCCCCACCCCCACTTGCACACGAACTCTTTCCCGAAAGCACTCTGATTGTATGACACTAGTGTTCATTGTATTATGTTGTACATAGGACTTTTGTTTTGTTTTTATCTTTAAGTTGTTCACTGTACACTGTAGACCGTGGGAGCATTACAATTTAAAATTCCTGTGTATCATCTGTACATGTGGGTTTTCAGAATAAAGCTGACTTTGAATTTGACTTGAGTCAAGCTCTGCACATATCTCTAAGGCCCAGTCAACCATGCTGCAGGAGCTAATCTTTCCTGCTTGTATCCAGGATATCATTTTTGTCTGTCATGATCCATATGTAATGACCATTGTCTTACACAGTTTTTGATCAGCTCTTAAAGAGACTTTGGTGAGAATTAAGTTTTATGCCATATGCTTGTGACTTTTTATGCTTTTTAGGCAGTATTTTACATACTGCCTAAAAGGTATTAACATTGAAATTTAAATTTAGCTCAGCTGTTTCACCAAATTCTGGATCCCTGCACCATTCAACAGAATTTCAAGAAACATCTTAAATATGTTGCAATACAAGTATCAAGAATTTAGAGTAATTTATGTCAAGCTGCAGTTCAGAAAGCAAATATGAACCTAAAGTGCTCCATTATTTCATGCATCTGCGTCACATCATGCCAAATAACTCTTTAAAAAATATTAAAACTATTTATATCATAATTACGTGAAATATGACTCTTTTGTATTTTCTAGTGTCTTCTTTACCCTTTGAAAATATTATCTACTAAATAGTCTACTGATTTCTGTTATTTAGTCAAGAGAACAAATGTTTGTTTATATAAAACCATTCATACAAAAGAATGTTGAATAAGATTTTCAACAAAGATCAGTAAATTAAAAGAAATCTTACACTATAATAATATAAGGGTTAGGGAGAGGTAATACACACACACAAAAATCCAAGAAATGTCACTTTTGGGGACAGTGGAAATTCTTGCAATTTCACACACTTCCACTAGGGGAAACATAGAGTTATACGCAGATTGCGAAAATTTTGGGGGGCAATGTCATACACATACACAAAAAATCTAAAAAATGTCACTTTTGGGGACTGGTGAGATTTTTGGATTAAAATACGTTGTAGAGCATGCTGAAAGTTGTTAGAGGTAAATCTAATTGGGGACGGTGGTTTTGGTCCCCAAAGGGAGAGGTGTCCTAAATTGACTGGTGTGTGAGCTGATAGAAGTCCCCAATTTTGACACAAGCAAACTCTCACACTCACTCACTCACACACACACACACACACACACACACACACACACAAATGACAACATGCAGTGAATGCGCAACAGTAAGTAAAGATTTTGTAAATACTGGACTAACTCTTGCAAAGAGAGCGTGGAAGTTGCTTTGAATGACTGTGGTACTGTTTCATTAATATATTAGTGAGTTGACCTATAAAGCAGTGGTTATCTGACCTCTCCCACAGTCGTAACCTTATGGATCACCATCTGCCCATCACACTGCACCATGTGACACCTCTTGTCCACACTATGGCCCTCGAGCTGAGGAGAGAAGTATAGAAGCACATCAAAGGTGCAATATTTCCACTTAATGCATCTGCTGAGCTGAGTCAATGTAAAAAGAAACAGCCCGGAAAGGATTCAGCGACTCACCTTGACATATTCATGGTGATCTTCCTCCAGCACGTCCAGGTCAGTCGTTAGGTAGGCTTAAACAGAGTAAAGGGTATGAAGAGAAATACTAACAACAGGAAACGGCAAAGATCAGTTTGTCCTAGCATCCTCTGCCTACTGTCACCTGTCACTGCTGTCCCACAGGGGCAGTCATCAATGGCTCCGTGGCTCTGAGCATGAAGCATCATGCATGGCTGCTCTCTCCGGGCAAACTCCACCGTCACACTGAACTCCCCCAGCTCTCTCCCCCCCTCTGATACAGTCACCAGCGAGTCTGCAAACACACACTTCTGCAGCTCGGCAGGCTCTGAGAAGCGAAGGGACACAGAAGGTAAAGCCAAAGTGGACAGATTCAAATATCTGTAATGATTTCACGGTTTTTTGCTTTTCAGGCAGTTTTGGACTCAGCTGTTTCCTACCGACCATATTAGCCTAAATTGGATGCGAACTCACCGATGCCGGACATGAACGTGACAGCTTCGTCAGAGGCTTCCAGCTCCTGTCGCTGTTCAGGTCCTTCAGTCCCCGCTGAAAAACCCACAGCAGTCTGTTCACCCAGCGTGGCTTCCATCTTTAAAACAGCCTGAAAAGTGTGTGGGAGCAACTTCACAGGACACTCGCCTGCCTCGACAGGCAGTCTGTCTGGGTAATTTTATGCAAAGCAGTCTTATCCCACACTTTTCCTGCTTAGCATTTTTCTGCTACGGAAGGGAAGCTGACGACCAAATCTCTGTTGGCATGGCAACGACGCTGCAGTACCGTAAAGACCATTGTATGTGTGAATTGTAGGCTGACTATTCACCACCAAATCTAGAGGAAGGAATTATACAAAAATAGAGGCGCTGTACATAAGCTAATAAAAAACAAAACAAAGAACACTGATTACTATTCCTCCTAAAAACCAGCAATTAATTTTTGTGAATTAATTTACTTAAGTCTGAGATCTTTACATCAAGCAAACAATTATGCAATACAATATACAATAGTGAATTCAGATCATAATTCTGATTGCAAAAGCTGTTAGACAGAACAATCTTAAAAACAGTCCTACTGTACTGTCAGGAGGACATCCTGGGCCACATTTGTGGGGGTCAGTCTAGCAGGCAACATGCTTGCTTTTCAAAATGATGGTCATTTCATATGTTATAGCAACAAGGGAGCTTAAGTGATCTTTTTTTTTTATTATTTAAAAGGGACAGTGCAGTTTAACATATTTCAAGTGCAAGACATGAAACTGATGTACCGCACACAGGTTTATAGCTACTGCTAATTTTCAACAATTGTCCCTTGTTGGGCTTACAATCTAAATAGATACATTTGTAGATATTATGTTTCTGTTGCTAAAAGTCGATTTTTTTTCATTCAATATTCTTGGGGATTCTTATTTTGAATTTAGTAGGACTTCAGAAATGTACAGTAAACCTATCCCACTTAACCTTAAACAAATGTTTGATTCAGTGTCCTTTGTAGTGGACAGCAAGACTCCCACATTTTCAATCTGTGTCCACACTTCAGGAAGCAGAGGGCTGAGTGATGTAGAGTTCTTTTAAATTCTGGATTTCACTCAGTCAGACTTGCATATAGGATGAGGTGGAGGAGTGCAGGGAGGTGAGAGTCAGAGGGCACACCAGCTTCTGAGGAGCCTGAGAAGGAAGCCACTGTCACTTATGGACAAGCGTGTAACCAAAGGTGTTTTTTGGCTCTACCCGTTCTTTCTTTATGGATTCAATTTCAACCCTATTAACACTGGGTTGAAAGACTAACAATAAACATGAAAACAGGGCAACTCTGTCTATAACCACCATGACTGGAGGATCACTGATTGCATCAGTGATCAGACAGCCAGGTTCTTGAAAGTGTCAAAGCACACAAACCAAAGGGAGATGCTCATCTCTGCAGGCAGCCCAAACATTTATAAGCTGCATATCATACGTTAATATCTATGACATGACTTGAATCTGGATATATTCAGTACTATTTATAGCAATTTCAATGCATATAGACAGATTGTTTAAGACTGTTACTTTCCAGCACTGACAAGATGACTTCAATGTGTGATCAGACGATAGAAGGCCAGTGCAGATGTTTCCTACAGCACTTACGCAATACCTATTAACCATAATAGGCTTCAGCTGTGGTCTCTTTGCTCCAGCACAGACTACTCAAACACTGGGATGTCCTTCTCTGAACTTCACCTTCCTTTTTTAAATCAAGTATTTCCCTTCATCTAACAGTTCAGAGATCCACATGAAAAAAACAAAACAAAATGAGGGACAGAAGAAAATAAACAACATTTCTGAAAAAAGGTTTTGCTGGAACATGTTTCTTTCAACCACATATGGTAACCATGGTAACTTTCAGGATTTGTGGAGGGAGAAATCAAGTCAAACTGTTCTGAAGCAAACTGATGTATTCTGAGAGAATTAAAAGACATAACAAGTGAAATGTAACATTTTTATTGTTACTATCAGGAGAGTGTTGTGAGATTTGTTGTTTGAAATAAAAGTAACTTTTTTGATTAAGTAATGTTACTAGGTTTAAGAATGTAAAGGCTCAGTTTAGGAAAAGCACCCGTGAAGCTCTACTGCAGCACATGTAAAAACCTCCCAACACAAATAACACCAGGTGTGTTCCCAGTCTGAGATTTATTCTTTGATATAAAACTGCTACAGTATAAAATGCAACACCTCAATGCGAGATTCAGATTTAGAAAAATAAAAGATTTAAAATGATGGAAAATATAAAGGGAACATTTTAAGAAACATAATAAGTAACTCTGATAAGTAATCATGCATCCCTAGTTGCACAGTAAGATGTGCTGTATTTCCATGATGACTTCAGGTGCACTGAGGTGGCAGCACAAGTTTCTTTCTCAGGGTGAATCTCACTTCAGGCATCTGCTTGGCCAACGAGGAGGTCTCTCTATGTGCTACATCATCGTTCACGTAGTGGAGGATGGAGACGATGTCTTCGCCCCTAAGAGCATTTATAGAGATACAAAAACATGTTGATATCACTGTCAGGGTCAGTGTGCACATGTGTTTGGTGATTTTAAAACAATTACCTGGGACAGCGCTCCTTCAGCTGCTCACAAAGAGACTGAACGAACCAGCTTCCATCGACTATATGTCTAAATGAAGCATGATCTTCAACAGTGGCTATGGCAACCAGAACATCAGCTTCCTCAGGGATGGTAGACGGTGAAGTATCATCATCAATCTCCATATCGTTCATCTGCACTCCACGCTGTATGTTACTTCCTTGGCAGGCCTGGATCAAGAACACTTTGGGCTTACCGGTGAGGACGGACTGGTCACACCCCCTGAACTTCCGGGTAATTTCTTTAATGGGGAGGGGGTTCCTGTCAGTTCCCAAAGCTACACCCCTTTTTCCGTGACTCAGAATAGAGCAGATGAAAGCATCACCGTGCTCAAGAACCTGCTGAGGATCAACAAAGCTGCTGCCATCCCACTCTTTAAAGTTGAACTTCTGCAGCTGAGACATGTCTGCCAGGGAAGCAACAAACGTCAGTGCCTGATCCATCTGATCCTTGTTCAGGTCTTCACACATCAGCACTCTGAAGCCCAGACACTTGAACACCTCTGCCAAGCTTTCTGCAAAAAATGTAATTAGAGAAAAATATTTAAGCACCAGATACTAACAAGAAAGAATAAAAAATCTGCCCCTGAAACTTACGGGCGTCTTTATCTGTCCCTCTTCTCTGTGAACCATCCTTGAAGTTCTTATTGTTTATGATCACGCAGAGGCCGATGGGCCGGCTAATGATTTGATAAACATCCTAAAGAGTGGACACCAAGATTTTACATGTGTTACTACAGGATGTGTAACCACAGAATCTCATCTACATATCTGCCTCAAGCGATGTCACAAGTGTAGGAGGCTGGTTCTGCATCAGCATCTTACCTGTGACATATTCCCATCTTGTGGCAGAACATGTGAGGGAAGAACAATAAAACTGAGGTAAACAACCAAACACAGAGTGTTTCTATACTGTGTTACGTGTGTGTGTTACCGTGCTGACATGAAGACACTTGGACAGGCTCGGATAAAAGGGGGGTACAACTCAGCTGTAACCTCGCCAGCAGAGGGAAAGTTTCTTTAATGGCGCCATCGGTTTGCAGGAGGTTCAGGAAGTCTTTGCATTTATCTTCTCCTTTATTCATGATCTTATCCACGAGCTCATTGACGTGTGTCTCCGCATTTGCGTTGCTGATGCTTTTAAGATTGTTGTATTCCCGGTGAGTGATCAGCTTATTCTCATAAACTTTGTTGAGAATTAGCCTGTGGTCTCCGGACAGAATCTCATGAATGGCTGTTTTATTGCTCCTTATTGCATTTTGGGCCAACATGCTGAATCTGCGCAAAGGAAAGAGTCAGAGGTGATCCTAAACACTACTGTCTATGAGAACGAAGTGGTTTATTACAGCTTACTATCGTAATAATAGCTGCACATTATATTACATAAAACGAAATTCTCTTACGGTGAAATGTATGGTTGTAGTTGTGTGTCTTATTTTGAAAGAACTATTTACGCGTTACCATAGCGACCAGAGAGCGTTAAGAAGCAGAGAGGAGGATGTCACTGTCATTGTTGCTGGCGCACAGCTCAAGTCACGTTTATTATTATATTTACAAAATACCACAGTTTCTTTTTTTTTATTCTTTTGTTGTATTTATCCGCGACACCTTAAAGGTCGTTCCCTGAAAATATTGTCTGACATTAAAGTGGTCTGTGGTGCAAAAAGGTTGGGGACTCCTGCTGTACAGTACAGAATGCGCTTAGCTTGTCGAATTTACATAAATCTTCGATCGCTAGCAGTGTAACTCTGAAGTGCTGTACTGTATGTTTGTAAGTTTTCTCACAAACAAACACTACAATGCCGACGAAACGTTTTGCACCCTCAAATGCACCTTTATGTTTCATTCCATAATACTGGACTTATGTTTCTACGAAGGTTTGAACTCTAAGAGTGTTTAAACAAAAGAGAAAAGTGTGAAAATGTTCGTTCCTGTCTGAGAAAAGTGTATAAAGCATGTAGTGAGGGGTTTTACAGTCTTAACATCTATAATAATTGTAAAAAATAAAGTTGGCTACTTCACGGATTTCACCTACCGCGGGTTATTTTTTGAACGTAACACCAGCGATAAACGAGGGGCTGCTGTATTATTAATAGTAGTGTCTGGGACATCTAATTGATTAACATCAACATTGATTATTATGCACTATTATTTTTGTTCAAGGAGAGCAAAAAATATGAAACTCTCTCTCAGCTTGTTTGTTGCCAAAAATGGCTACTTTTTGTGTATGTTCACAAAATGCTATAAAATGTATATTTCTTAAAACATTTATCTACTTTTACCGATGTGACTCTTTAAAATAGCACCAGTCCTTTTCATCAAAATCAAAATTGTATCTAAATTTTTTACTCTTTATAGCCAGTTAGGTTATATATTACCATTAACTTTTCAGATAAAACGGTGATAAAGTCCTAATGTTTTCATGAAACTTCCTTTTTATCCCCATCTGAGCATCGGGGAAAAGGCTGTCTTGCAATTGTTGAGGTCACTAGTGTGTGCCCCATTTCTTCCGGGATCACTCTCTTTATAGGTTTTAGTGGACTCCTAGTACTGCGAAGTGGTTTCATGGTACAAAGGGATTGTATTCCAAGATCTGGGAGACTGTAGAAATGAGCAGTGATGCCCTTCCTACCATCTTTCCAGAAAAATAAGTGATCTGGAAGCTGTTAGGCTTACTTACAGCAGCAGCACTTTCTGCACCTGCATAAACTCCAGGACACATTTACTAACGGTGTTGCTGTATGTGCTGCAGCTTTGAATTTGTTAATAATATATATTTTGTTAATATTTTGGCTATGGTGTCTTGTTTTGAAATGTACAAGAGTAAAAGTGTTTTTAGCATGTGCTTCAAAGCTAAGTTTGACTGGGAAACTCAAAGCTCAATAGGCTGCATCAACAGAAATTCACTGCAGCCTATGTAATATTTCATGCGTCATAATTTATTCTACTCTATCTTGCAAATACATATTTGTGTGGCAATGTCATGCACAACACACACAACTATTAGATCCTTAAGATCAAACCCGTGTCATTCTTTTGGTCCACTGCAGTGCAGTAGTCAAAAAAAAAGAATAAGTGAAGTGTCCACAGATGGCCAGGATAGAGCCCAGAGTGTTAATGTTTAAAATGTATAAAAATATTATTGATTGCAATTCTTTACTGTTATTATCAACAATAAGCTTTTTATTTTGAAATTACAAGTTTAAAAAAATGCTGTTACATTTACATTTAATGCTGTTACACTGTAATCCTTTATTATAAGTATGGACACAGAATAAAGTGAACAACATTTTGAAATAAGTTTAATTGGAATTTTGTACTACGCAAAAAACAAAACAAAAAAACAACAACAACAACATATTAAACAAACAAACAAACACAGCCAGTGCCTTCATTTGTCCATTACATGTCAAACATAGCACTGACCCTTAGTCCCTGCTCATCAGCACATGCTTTCAAAAAGAGCTCCATGTCCTCTGCAAACTGAAAAACAAAGAGGAACAAGTCCCTTGCTCCAGTGTCTTCTTCCTCTGACATGTCTATTAAGACCCTCTGCTGGTCCCCTTGATTTAAGGACAGATATTTGGGCATTGTTACATGTCCACGGAAAAGTGCCTTATTTTGGACAACCCACTGCACAGCAGGACGCAGATCTTCAACAACTGCTGGCTCCTGTGTCAGGCAAATGGGGATGAAAACATAGTTATTTCTCTGTTGCAGAACAGTTTTTTAACAGTTATTCAAATTTCACTAACCATGTAATTACACTACTGTTTAAAGTGAATACTGACCTGACTGACTTCCTGGAACTTGCGCTTTTTCAGTCTGAAAATGGGCACGTGTTGTCCTTCAAGCACAGCTTTGGCTTCCTCTCTCCAGTGTGCAAATAGCTTGCCAGAGCTATGAAGAGTAAGGCCACAGTGAGGGCATGTCATTTTCATGGACTTTCCATCAGCTGCAGTTTTATTGAACACAGAGGGTAGAGCCAATGAATGTTCTAACTATAGCTGTCGAAATTAACGCGTTAATTGCGATAATTAAATTTTGGAATAAATTACGTTAGAATATTTAACTATTTAGCGCAACACGCAGATAAGTCGCTCCCATAATTCCACTTGATTTGTTTACCGCGCCACTGAAAATGGAGAAGCAGGAACAGGATGGCCTTCTGGATGGGGAATTTAAATACAAGAAGAACATAGATGGGACAATAAACAAACGCGTTGTAATTTGCACTCACTGTAGTAAAGAGTTTCAATTTCACCGTTCAAATTCGACCTTAAAATACCACCTGAATGCCAAACACGCATTTGTCGGGGCAGCAGCTTCACCCGGCCTGCATCAGACCACTCTTAGTGAACGCAGGCCACTCGGTAAGTCTTCTTTGGACAAACTGACCGACAATATAGCCAAATGGATAGCAAAGGACTGTAGACCGCTAAGCATTGTGGAGGACAAGGGCTTTGCGGATGTTTTAAAGGTTGTATCTCAGGACGCGTCCTACAAGCCCCCAGCGAGAAGCACAATAACAATTCGAATCCACGAACTGTATGAAACGGAGAAATAGAAAAAAGAAGAGGCTTTAGTTCACACAGAATGCGTGGCTCTGACAGGAGACCACTGGACATCATTGAGTAATGACAATTACCTGGGATTTACTGCGCATTTAATCACTGAAGCCTGGGGTCTGACATCCTTTGCGCTGACTATAATGAAAACGGAAGAGCGGCACTTTGCGGAGGTTTGTGCAGAGCAGTTCCAGACTGTGGAGAATTGAGGAGAAGGTGACAACAGTAGGCACGGACAGTGCGCGCAATATGATCGCCGCGGCTCGCATCATGCCATTCAATCACATGCCGTGTACCGCGCACATTCTACAGAGATGCATCACAGTGAGTCTCGCAGACAGTGGCTTTGTCACTGCGCTGGCCAAATGCCGCAAAATTGTTGGCCATTTTAAGCACAGCCCAGCAAACACAGCAGAGCTGAACGCAGAGCAGGTGTCACTGGGGCGCAAGCAGGAGCCGTTGGCCCAGGACGTGCCTACGCGCTGGAACTCCACGCTGGAGATGGTGAAGCGCTTGATCCGCAACCAAACTGCAGTAACCGCGACTCTGGATAAACAAAAGCATAAACTTGTCCTCCTGACGCCTCCAGAGTGGGACAAACTCCAGAGACTGGAGACACTTCTAGAGCCCTGCAGGTGAGCCTGTCATTGTGACCATAATTGTAGGTTTAGATTAAATGTATCAAACATACATCTTAAATCAGTTTTGTTATTATGAAAATGTCTTATTTAAAAAATAAATGAAATCAAATATTTTATTAATATTACCTAGTATTAAAAAGCTTTTTTTAATTTGCTGTCTTATCTGTGTGTGTGTGTGTGTGTGTGTGTGTGTGTGTGTGTGTGTGTGTGTGTGTGTGTGTGTGTATTCCACTGCCACTGCAGATATGTGACTGAACTGCTGGGAGGAGAGGCCTACGTCTCCTGCTCTGTAGTTCTACCAGCCTTCTGCCACCTGCGCCGTGTCATGGAAGTAACTGATGAGGACCCTGCATATGTGGTGAGGTTTAAAGAGAAGTTTAAGGAAGACCTTGCTTCCCGCCAGGAACATACCAACTATGCATGGCTCCAGATCGCAACTGCACTGGACCCACGTTTTAAAGACCTACGCAGTGTGCCCAAGACTGACAGAGAAGCAGTGTGGACCACACTGGCAGGCATGCTGCATGAAGACTCTCCTAGAAGATCACACACTGCAGAAGAAGGTCCAGCCAAGAAGAGGCTGAGCCTGCTGCAGATGGACTCTGACTCTGAGTCAGAGGAGGAGGTACAGCAGGACAGAGCCATACAGTGCTACAGAGCAGAGCCCTGCACTGCCTTAGAGGACTGTCCCTTACAGTGGTGGGCAGCTTATGCAGGAGCCCACAGCCAGCTGGCCCGCCTTGCTCGCAGATACCTGGCCACTCCTGCCTCCACAGTGCCCTGTGAGAGGCTGTTCTCTGTAGCAGGGCACATTGTGAACAAGAAGAGGTCTGCTCTGCACTCAGAGAACGTGGACAAGTTGGTTTGTCTCAGCAACTGGCTGAAGGATGAGTAGACCAGAGGACCGTGTGTTTAGAGCTTGTTCTATGGTTGAATGTGATTTAAACAATACTTTTCACTGTTGTTCATATTTTTTTGCACTAATCTACCTTACCCAAAAGGATGATTGGAGATTTTTTCTATTTTGCCTGTTGAATTAGGCCTATGTTCTGTGAACTTGAAGATGTATATGGATAAAACAATGTGCTAGATTTAAACGGGTGGAAAACATTCAGTAAAAATCCCTCACAATTATTTGAAGCCCTGTTCTTCTTGTACTGCTTGTACTCACAATTCATAATAAATAAAACAAACAAGTGTGTTAAAAACCACTATCTGTCCCGATTTTTACACATATATACACATATACACATATATTTCGAGTTGCGATTAATCAATTTTTAGGCTGTGATTAATTCGCTTCCAGCACAACACCCAGCCTACGTCAGACCACGCTGAGTGAACGCAGGCCACTCAGCATGGTCTTAGCATTAAATAACACTAACAAGTGTGTAAAAATCCGCTATCTGTCCGTATGTTTGCACACATTTTGGTCATATTTCGAGTTGCGATTAATCACAGCCTAAAAATTAATTAATCATGATTAATCTGATTAAAAATTTTAATCATTTGACAGCCCTAATAAATTATAATATGAAAACTAAAAGAACATGCATATTCTCTGTCATATGGACCTGCATGAATAAACTTTCTGAATCCTTTATCTTCCACTACTGAAAATAGTTGTGGATGATTACTATATCTTTCTAATGTGACGTTGTTGTCCCTGGCTCTCTCTCCCTCTGGCTCTATTCCTGTGTTACTTGAGTGTAACTACCGCCCCTCCCCCCTCTGCCCAGTGTAAAGCACAAGGCTCACGTGCACAGTAAAGCGGAAAAAAAGTGCGAGAGAGAGGGTGAGAGAAGGGGGGGGAAAAAAACCCACGTGACGGCTCGCGATAAGGAGCCGGCTCGCGTCGTTCACGTCAAAGAATCGGCTCTAAGAGCCATTTCGTTCGCGAACGACCCATCACTAGGAGCTCCACAGTGGCTGCAGCCAGACCCTTCTCCAGAAGGCGGGATAGTTTCGTGTTGGATGTTAATTGAAAGAAGGAACGAGGTTTCGTTTTCAAGGACAGCAGAAGTTCCAACTGACCGTAAGAGAATTACGTTTTATGTAATATAATGTGCAGCTATTATTACGATAGTAAGCTGTAATAAACCACTTCCTTCTCATAGACAGTAGTGTTTAGGATCACCTCTGACTCTTTCCTTTGCGCAGATTCAGCATGTCGGCCCACAATGCAATAAGGAGCAATAAAACAGCCATTCATGAGATTCTGTCCGGAGACCACAGGCTAATTCTCAACAAAGTTTATGAGAATAAGCTGATCACTCAGCGGGAGTGCAACAATCTTAAAAGCATCAACAGTGCAAATGCGGAGACACACGTCATTGAGCTCGTGGATAAGATCATGAATAAAGGAGAAAAAACATGCAAAGACTTCCTGAACCTCCTGCAAACCGATGGCGCCATTAAAGAAACTTTCCCTCAGCTGGCGAGTTTACAGCTGAGTTGTACCCCCCTTTTATCCGAGCCTGTCCAAGTGTCTTCATGTCAGCACGGTAAGACACGTAACACTGTATAGAAATACACTGAAAAAAATATGTTGTTGGATTTACTTAATTCAATAGTGGACATTTGTTGCACACAGATGTTTTGCTTTGGCAGCAACTTAAACAATTGAGTTAAATTAACACAATTTATTCATGTTCAATAAACCTGTGCAATTTGTGTTGATAAAATGTGACTTAACCTCCTAGGACCTGGTGTCCACATATGTGGACATCACATTTTGGGTTATTTAGACCAAAATACTCAATTTTGCTCTACAAGGGCCTGATATCCATTTACGAGGACATTATACTGCTACTGTTCTATTGAAATTTTAAATGAATATCCTGATATGTGGCTCTCATTTTTCTTAGAAACAAAAATCAGATAAAAAAAAATAAAAATCTGGTAATTGTTTGTTTTTACATTCGTCAGGTCCCAATATGCCCAAATATCAAAGAGAAATTAAAAATGCAAGCCGTGGAAAAGTTTGGCTCTTAGGAGGTTAAACATGTTTTGATGAAGTAATTTGAGCTCTTGGAATATTTTAATCCTTCACAATTTTCTCACTTTATCCCAACACCATTCAATAACTTTTACCCAATACTCAGATGTGGATACAGTATCCACATCTGAACCAAAGAGTAAAACAGTGAAATGTGGATTATTAAATATTAGGTCTCTCTCCTCCAAGTCTCTGTTAGTACATGACTTAATAATTGATCAACAAATTGATTTACTCTGCCTTACAGAAACCTGGTTGCAGCAGGATGATTATGTTAGTTTAAATGAATCAACACCCCCGAGTCATTCTAACTACCAGAAATCTCGAAGCACAGGCCGAGGGGGCGGTGTGGCAGCAATTTTTCACACCAGCCTATTAATTAATGAAAGACCAAGACAGACTTTTAATTCATTTGAAAGCCTGATGCTTAACATTGTCCACCCCAGCTGTGAAACTCAGAAACCAGTCTTACTTGTTATCATCTATCGTCCACCTGGGCCTTACACAGAGTTTCTGTCTGATTTCTCAGACTTTATATCTAATTTAGTTCTGAGCTCAGATAAAATAATTATTGTGGGTGATTTTAACATCCATGTAGATGCTAAAAATGACAGCCTCAACATGGCATTTAATCTGTTATTAGACTCAATTGGTTTCTCTCAAAATGTAAAAGAACCCACCCACCACTTTAATCACACTCTAGATCTTGTTTTAACATATGGCATAGAAACTGAACATTTAACAGTGTTTCCTGAAAACCCTCTCCTGTCTGATCATTTCCTGATAACATTTACATTTACAATAATTGATTATACAGCGGTGAAGAGTAGACTTTATCAAAGTAGATCTCTTTCTGAAAGTGCTGTAACTAAGTTTAAGAATATAATCCACTCACTGTTATCATCTCCAATGCCCTGTACCAACACAGAGCAAAGCAGCTATCTGAACGCTACCCCAACAGAGGTCAATTATCTTGTTAATAATTTCACTTCATCACTACGTACGACTCTGGATACTGTAGCTCCTGTGAAAACTAAGGCCTCAAATCAGAAGTACCTGACTCCGTGGTATAATTCTCAAACACGTACCCTAAAGCAGATGACTCGTAATCTGGAGAGGAAATGGTGTGTCACAAATCTAGAGGATCATCATTTAGCCTGGAGAAATAGTTTGCTGCTTTATAAGTGTTAGGAGTTTTCCTGTAATGCAACTCAGGTCAGAATAAATGATACTCAGACAGGTTTGCAGGTTTAACGTGCACACAGGTGAGAGTTCAAACGGAGACTCACACTCCGCAGCAGTTGCCACCCTTTATTTATACTCAAATTCAAATTCAAATTTTTTATTTGTCACATACACAGTCATACACAGTACGATATGTAGTGAAATGCTTGGACAACTGCTCGTGACCTAAAGAAAACAAAAAAGGAAAAGGCTATGAATAAGATAGGAAATAAATATGAAAAATTAAAAAGGGTAAATTTAACTAGGAAGGAATAAAATATAAATTAAGGTTAAAAATGAAATAACTGTACAACACACTGGGAAAGAATAAGATAAAATATATAAATTAAATTGAAAATAAAATAACTGTACAACAAAATACACAATACACAATATAGAACTATATAAGAATGTATGAACAAAATACACAAGAAGTATAAATAAATATATACACAATAACAGCAGCAGTGATTAAGTGATGAAGTGAAAACAAAGTCCAGAATGTCCAGTGTGTGTGTGTAAGAACTATACAGGGAGTGCAGAATTATTAGGCAAGTTGTATTTTTGAGGAATAATTTTATTATTGAACAACAACCATGTTCTCAATGAACCCAAAAAACTCATTAATATCAAAGCTGAATGTTTTTGGAAGTAGTTTTTAGTTTGTTTTTAGTTTTAGCTATTTTAGGGGGATATCTGTGTGTGCAGGTGACTATTACTGTGCATAATTATTAGGCAACTTAACAAAAAACAAATATATACCCATTTCAATTATTTATTTTCACCAGTGACACCAATATAACATCTCCACATTCACAAATATACATTTCTGACATTCAAAAACAAAACAAAAACAAATCAGCGACCAATATAGTCACCTTTATTTGCAAGGACACTCAAAAGCCTGCCATCCATGGATTCTGTCAGTTTTTTGATCTGTTCACCATCAACATTGCGTGCAGCAGCAACCACAGCCTCCCAGACACTGTTCAGAGAGGTGTACTGTTTTCCCTCCTTGTAAATCTCACATTTGATGATGGACCACAGGTTCTCAATGGGGTTCAGATGAGGTGAACAAGGTGGCCATGTCATTAGTTTTTCTTCTTTTATACTCTTTTTTGCCAGGCACGCTGTGCAGTACTTGGAAACGTGTGATGGAACATTGTCCTGCATGAAAATCATGTTTTTCTTGAAGGATGCAGACTTCTTCCTGTACCACTGCTTGAAGAAGGTGTCTTCCAGAAACTGGCAGTAGGACTGGGAGTTGAGCTTGACTCCATCCTCAACCCGAAAAGGCCCCACAAGCTCATCTTTGATGATACCAGCCCAAACCAGTACTCCACCTCCACCTTGCTGGCGTCTGAGTCGGACTGGAGCTCTCTGCCCTTTACCAATCCAGCCACGGGCCCATCCATCTGGCCCATCAAGACTCACTCTCATTTCATCAGTCCATAAAACCTTAGAAAAACCAGTCTTGAGATATTTCTTGGCCCAGTCTTGACGTTTCAGCTTGTGTGTCTTGTTCAGTGGTGGTCGTCTTTCAGCCTTTCTTACCTTGGCCATGTCTCTGAGTATTGCACACCTTGTGCTTTTGGGCACTCCAGTGATGTTGCAGCTCTGAAATATGGCCAAACTGGTGGCAAGTGGCATCTTGGCAGCTGCACGCTTGACTTTTCTCAGTTCATGGGCAGTTATTTTGCGCCTTGGTTTTTCCACACGCTTCTTGCAACCCTGTTGACTATTTTGAATGAAACGCTTAATTGTTCAATGATCACGCTTCAGAAGCTTTGCAATTTTGAGACTGCTGCATCCCTCTGCAAGATATCTCACTATTTTTGACTTTTCTGAGCCTGTCAAGTCCTTCTTTTGACCCATTTTGCCAAAGGAAAGGACGTTGCCTAATAATTATGCACACCTGATATAGGGTGTTGATGTCATTAGACCACACCCCTTCTCATTACAGAGATGCACATCACCTAATATGCTTAATTGGTAGTAGGCTTTCGAGCCTATACAGCTTGGAGTAAGACAACATGCATGAAGAGGATGATGTGGACAAAATACTCATTTGCCTAATAATTCTGCACTCCCTGTATGTGTGGGTCAGTACTGTGTGGTGGTGTGATTGTGATTGAGAGACCGTATTGCCTGCGGGAAGAAGCTCCTCCTCAGTCTCTCTGTGTTGGTCTTCAGGGAGCGGAATCGCTTTCCTGACCTCAACAGAGAGAACAGTCTGTTGTTGGGATGGCTGAGGTCTAGGGCTGCCACAAACGATTATTTTGATAGTCGACTAGTCACCGATTATTTTTGCGATTAGTCGACTAATCAGATCATCATCATCCATTGGATGTAAAACTACAGCTTATTGCACCAGCAGCATCTGCTCTTATATAACTATCATTAGCTTACAGCTTTAAGTGTTTAAAGTATGCGCTAACTAAAAATAAAGACAAGATGATAGTTTATTAAATTTTAATGAAATCTGCAGATTGTTTCGGTGAAGTTTAATAAACTCCTTGCTATCTAAAATATAACAGGAGACCGGAGTATATTCTCAAGCATCTCACACTTAATAATCAGCTGTCTGCTTGACGTTTATTCAGCTGTGTAAAAACTATAACTTTAATCTCAGCCAAACCGATTTACTCAGGAACAAATAAAATACTAAAAAAAAGACAATCAATAACAGTTTTAAGTTATCTAAGTGACTTATATATGTTTAACCTGAGTAGCGAAAGACGACGGTGGGTTTGAAAACGATCTGCCGGGAGTCCGGTGTTCTCACGGCTCTAGTTAGCCTAGCCCCCGGCTAACTATCGAGCTAGTGGGTAACAGACGTCTCCGAAAACGTCGGATCACTTTTGAAAATATGTGGCGTCTTGATAAACTGAGCAGATATTTGAGGTTTACACAGCTACATTCTCACCTAAAAATATGTTAAACGTTTATTTTGTGACCCAGAAAGAATAATAAGAGTAACATTAAAACTAACTAGCTGCCGCCATCTTTGGAAACTGAGCTGGGCTGCGCTATGATCTCTGGGACACAGCTTCTTCTTCTTCTTCGGGGTTTAACGGCAGCTGGCATCCTTGTACATGCAGTGCTGCCATCTTCTGTTTCAGTCCGGTATTACACTCTTAAATCCTGCTACTTATTGCTGCGTCTTTTGGGATCTTACAAAGCTTCAAACGACGCGTCGACTATTAAATCAGTCGTCGACGATTTTGATAGTCGACGTAATCGTGACTAGTCGACTAATCATGGCAGCCCTACTGAGGTCCTTCATGATCTTCCTGGCCTTGGTCCAGCACCGCCTGCTGTAGATTGAGTGCAGGTCAGGGAGCTTGGAGCGGATGGTGCGCTCAGCTGACCGCACAACCCTCTGTAGAGCTCGTCTGTCCTGCATGGTGCTGTTCCCGAACCAGGTTAAGATGTTTCCCGTCAGGATGCTCTCTATGGTGCACAAGTAAAACTTCCTGAGCACCTTGGAGGGCAGTTGGAAGTCTCTCAAGCGTCTGAGGTGGTAGAGACGCTGACGGGCCTTTTTCACCACGGTGTTGATGTGACAGGACCATGACAGGTCCTGCGTGATGTGAACTCCGAGGTATTTGAAGCTGTCCACTCTCTCCACTGGGCACTCGTTGATGACAGGGGTCTGGTAGTTCCTCTCCTGCTTAGTGCTGAAGTCCACTATCAGCTCCTTTGTCTTACTGACATTTAGAAGGAGGTTGTTCCTCTGGCACCAGTTCTCCAGATTCCTAATCTCCTTCAGGTAGGCCGTCTCGTTGTTATCAGAGATCAGGCCCACCACGACGGTGTCGTCAGCAAACTTGATGATGGTGGTGGAGCTGGTAGTGGCCACGCAGTCATATGTGTACAGAGAGTACAGCAGGGGGCTCAGAACACACCCCTGGGGGGCTCCAGTGCTGAGAGTGGTGGAGGCTGAGACATGTCCGCCCATCCTTACTGCCTGTGGTCTGCCAGTTAGGAAGTTGGAGATCCACTGACACATAGATGAGCTGAGTCCCAGATGCTCCAGCTTGGTGGTGAGTGTGGAGGGAATTATGGTGTTAAATGCAGAGCTGTAGTCTATGAAGAGCATTTTAACATAATTCCCCCTTCTAGTGTCCAAGTGAGTAAGTGATGTGTGGAGGAGATGAGAGATGGCATCGTCTGTGGAACGATTTGGACGGTAAGTGAACTGTAGTGGGTCCAGTGTGTCTGGTAGTGAAGAAATGATGAAGTCTCTGACCAGGCATTCAAAGCACTTCATCACTACTGAGGTGAGGGCTACAGGGCGATAGTCATTGAGAGAAGCAGGGTGGGGTTTCTTCGGGACAGGAACAATGATGGACTCTTTGAAGCATGTGGGGATCATCGACTGAGATAAAGAGATGTTGAATATCTCAGTGAACACAGGAGCTAGCTGGTATGCGCAGTCTCTTAGGATACGACCTGGGATGCCGTCTGGTCCTGCTGCTTTCCTGGTGTTCACTCTCTTGAAGGCTCTCCTTACTTCATGCTCGGAGATGACGAGCACGTTTCCGGTGCTGGCAGTATCTTCCTGTCTGCAGCCGTTAGCGCCGCTAACATTAGCATTGTTGGAGTCCTTAGCTGCAGCCTCGAAGCGAGCACAGAAAGTGTTCAGCTCGTCTGCCAGAGTCACGGCCGCGTTGGTGCTTTATAGTCCGTTATTGTCCTTAGTCCCCGCCACAGGCTCCTAGAGTCACTCTGTTGGAGTTGTGACTCTAGTTTCCTCCCGTAGCGCTGCTTCGCCTCTTTCACCGCCCTTCGCACGTTATATGACGCGGCTTTGTACGGGTCCATGTCCCCCGTCGTAGGCAGCGGTGCGGGATCTCAGAGCGTCGCGGATGGTTTTATCCACCCACGGCTTCTGGTTGGGAAACGTTGTGATAGTCTTTGTCTCCACGGTATCATGCGCTAGTTTCCCGATGAATCCCACAACCGCTTCCGTAAACACGTTGACGTCATCATCGGAGCTGTTTCTGAACATGCCCCAGTCTGCGTCATCGAGTGCGTCCTGTAACGCGGCCACTGATTGATCCGTCCAGCGCGCGACCTTCCTCTGAACCGGAACTTCCTGTTTCAGCCTTTGTTTGTATTTTGGCATGAGGAAGATGGCGGCGTGATCAGATTTGCCAAACGGAGGGCAGGATTGTGCCTTGTAGCCGTCCTTGACCGTAGTGTAGCAGTGGTCCAGTGTCCTTTCACCTCTGGTGGGGCAGGTGATGTGTTGATAAAAGTTCGGCGCTGCGCGTTTGAGGTTGGTGCTATTAAAGTCCCCCGTCACAATAAGCGCAGCGTCCCGGTGTTGTGTCTGGTGCTGTGTGAGTGCCTCATGCAGCTCGCATAAGGCGGTGACCGTGTCCGCTTGTGGTGGAATATAAACGGCACTTATAATGACCGATGTAAATTCCCGAGGACGACACATGATGGACAGTAGTTCCAGATTTGGTGTGCAGGAGCGTGTGAGAGGAACAACGTTCGCACTGTTGCACCAGTTGTTGTTCACCATTAAACACACGCCGCCTCCCCTTGACTTCCCCGAGTCCCGTGTCCTGTCCATGCGGTGAACCGAGAAGAACTCGGCCGGCTGGATGGCGTGGTCCGGCACCGCTGGGTTCAGCCATGTCTCAGTGAAGCAGAGGAGATTGCAGTCCCGAATGTCTCTCTGGAACTTTATCCTGGCCCTGAGGTCGTCAAGCTTGTTCTCCAGTGACTGGACGTTGGCGAGCAGGATGCTAGGCAGAGGTGTGCGGTGTGCACGAGCTCTCAGCCTGTTCCTGACGCCAGCTCGCTTCCCTCTAGGCCGCTGCTTCCCTTTGTTCTCCCTCGGCCAGCTCGGATCCGGAGTTAAAAACTTCGAATTGTGAGTACATTGTATACCAATAGAAACAAGAGTGTCACGGTCATACCTAATGTACCCAATGGTGATGATTTTGCCGATTTAGAAACGCTGAAAACTAACTTAAAAAGCAAAGACAAAGAAAAAGTGGTCGGAGCAGTCGTGACGGCAGCCAACCTCACCGGCGCCATCTTTATATACCCTATTTTCACAACCATAAGGCGCACTTAAAAGTCTTAGATTTTCTTCAAAAAGTACGGCGCGCCCTATAGCGCAGTGCGCCCTTTGTGTTTTAAGGAGGACGTAGTAGAGAACACCATGAGAACGCTAAAGGGTGAAGTGTGTGCGTTGACTTTATTGCACATACCTGTATAAAAGAACAGGTACGTGCGTTATGCAGGACATCGTTGTTTTAACAACCCTGAAAATGGCAAAGAGACACGCTTACGAAGCACAGTTTAAACTGAAGGCCATCAGCTACGCGGAGGAACATGGAAATCGAGCAGCGGCGAGAGAATTTAAGATTAATGAATCGATGGTTTGCAAGTGGAGGAAGCTGGAAAACAAGCTCCGACAGGTCAAGAATACGCAGCTGAGTTTCCGCGGACATAAGGCGATCATCGAGCAAAGAACGAGCGGGAGAAGCGTTTCGACAGTCACCATTCGGCTAAAAGCAGTTTCACTTTCACTTTTTATGAAACTGTGCCATTTTTCCATCCGGACCAGGACTACGGTAGCGCAGCAACTTCCAGCGGATTATAAGGAAAAGCTGGCCATCTTCCGCTCCTACTGCAGCAAACACATCGGCGACAAACACATCCAGCGATGGATGACCGATGGAGACCACAGTTTCACCAAGAGTGGAAGGCAGCGCCGGGCGAGTTACGCCACAATTTGCCAATGGATTGTAGATGCTTGGGCTAACATGTCTGCTGGCACTGTTGTTCGAGCTTTCGCAAAAGCCGGCATCATTTCCGAGGAGCCGCACGGCACGGAAAGTGACTCTGACAGTGAAGAAAGTGAACCTGGCATGTGTGATGGAGATTTAGCGCAGCTGTTCAATTCAGACACAGAGGATGAGGACTTCGATGGGTTTGATTGATGATAAAAATGTGAGTACCAAACTTTGTTTTGCTCCTGCTTTATTTTTAAATACACACACTTGTATGCTTGTGTGTTGTTGATGATGACGATTACTGATAATAAAAATGTGAGTAAGGCACCGAACTCAGGTTTGCTCCCGCTTTATTTTTAAATACGCATACGGTACTTGTATGCGCCCTATGATCCAGTGCGCCTTATGTGTGTGTTAAATACAGTAATGGCACACATAACTGAGACTGCGCCTTTTAGCACAGTGCGTCTTATGGTCGTGAAAATACGGTACTCAAACATGTTTGCGTCACAGACACATGCAGGAAGAGATAACATACAACAGTAGAGACTTCATCACAGATACATGAGTGGAAGCGATAACATACAACAGTAGAGACTTCATCACAGATACATGAGTGGAAGAGATAACATACAACAGTAGAGACTTCATCACAGATACATGAGTGGAAGCGATAACATACAACAGTAGAGACTTCATCACAGATACATGAGTGGAAGAGATAACATACAACAGTAGAGACTTCATCACAGATACATGAGTGGAAGAGATAACGTACACAGGTAGAGACTTTCTGCTGAGCTTGCACAGTGTAACTTCTCTAGTAAAAAGAGCAAACACATCTAGAGAACCTCAAATGAAATGTACTTCTATACATAAACATAATAAAATCTTTCAACAATAAGAAAGCCCTCCGCAAAGCCAGAACATCTTACTATTCATCACTGATTGAAGAAAATAAGAACAACCCCAGGTTTCTCTTCAGCACTGTAGCCAGGCTGACAAAAAGTCAGAGCTCTTTTGAGCCAACCATCCCTTTAACGTTAACTAGTAATGACTTCATGAACTTCTTCACAAATAAAATTTTTATCATTAGAGAAAAAATTACCAATAATCATCCCACAGATGTAATATTATCTACAGCTACTCTTAGTACCATTGATGTTAAGTTAGACTCTTTTTCTCAAATTGATCTTTCTGAGTTAACTTCAATAATTACTTCCTCCAAACCATCAACGTGTCTTTTAGACCCCATTCCTACAAAACTGCTCAAAGAAGTCCTGCCATTAATTAATTCTTCGATCTTAAATATGATCAACCTATCTCTAATAATCGGCTATGTACCACAGGCCTTCAAGCTGGCTGTAGTTAAACCTTTACTCAAAAAGCATCTCTAGACCCAGCAGTCTTAGCTAATTATAGGCCAATCTCCAACCTTCCTTTCATATCAAAAATCCTTGAAAGAGTAGTTGTCAAAGAGCTAACAGATCATCTGCAGAGGAATGGTTTATTTGAAGAGTTTCAGTCAGGTTTCAGAGCTCATCACAGCACAGAAACAGCTTTAGTGAAGGTTACAAATGATCTTCTTATGGCCTCTGACAGTGGACTCATCTCTGTGCTTGTCCTGCTAGACCTTAGCGCAGCATTCGATACTGTTGACCATAATATCCTATTAGAGCGATTAGAACATGCTGTAGGTATTACAGGTACTGCACTGCAGTGGTTTGTATCATATCTATCTAATAGACTCCAATTTGTGCATGTAAATGGAGAGTCCTCTTCACACACTGAGGTTAATTATGGAGTTCCACAGGGTTCAGTGCTAGGACCAATTCTGTTTACATTATACATGCTTCCCTTAGGCAGTATCATTAGAAGACATAGCATACATTTTCACTGCTATGCTGATGACACCCAGCTCTATCTGTCCATGAAGCCAGATGACACACACCAATTAGTTAAACTGCAGAAATGTCTTAAAGACATAAAGACTAACTTTCTGCTTCTTAATTCAGATAAAACTGAGGTTATTGTACTCGGCCCTGAAAATCTTAGAAATATGGTATCTAAGCAGATTCTTACTCTGGATGGCATTACCTTGGCCTCCAGTAACGCTGTGAGGAACCTTGGAGTCATTTTTGACCAGGACATGTCCTTCAACGCACATATTAAACAAATATGTAAGACTGCTTTCTTCCATTTGCGCAACATCTCTAAAATTAGAAATATCCTGTCTCAGAGTGACGCTGAAAAACTAGTTCATGCATTTATTACTTCCAGGCTGGACTACTGTAATTCATTATTATCAGGATGTCCAAAAAACTCGCTGAAAAGCCTTCAGCTAATCCAAAATGCTGCAGTAAGAGTCCTGACAGGGACTAGAATGAGAGAGCATATTTCTCCTGTTTTGGCTTCCCTTCATTGGCTTCCTGTTAAATCCAGAATTGAATTCAAAATCCTGCTCCTCACATACAAGGTCTTAAATAATCAGGCCCCATCTTATCTTAATGACCTTGTAGTACCATATCACCCTATTAGAGCGCTTCGCTCTCGCTCTGCAGGCCTACTTGTTGTTCCTAGAGTATTTAAAAGTAGAATGGGAGGGAGAGCCTTCAGTTTTCAGGCCCCTCTTCTGTGGAACCAGCTTCCAGTTTGGATTCGGGAGACAGACACTATCTCTACTTTCAAGATTAGGCTTAAAACTTTCCTTTTTGCTAAAGCATATAGTTAGGGCTGGACCAGGTGACCCTGAATCCTCCCTTAGTTATGCTGCAATAGATGTAGGCTGCCGGGGGATTCCCATGATGCATTGAGTTTTTCCTTTCCAGTCACCTTTCTCACTCACTATGTATTAATAGACCTCTCTGCATTGAATCATATCTGTTATTAACCTCTGTCTCTCTTCCACAGCATGTCTTTATCCTGTCTTCCTTCTCTCACCTCAACCGGTCGCAGCAGATGGCCGCCCCTCCCTGAGCCTGGTTCTGCCGGAGGTTTCTTCCTGTTAAAAGGGAGTTTTTCCTTCCCACTGTTGCCAAAGTGCTTGCTCATAGGGGGTCATATGATTGTTGGGTTTTTCTCTGTATCTATGAAGCGCCTTGAAGCGACTTTTGTTGTGATTTGGTGCTATATAAATAAAATTGAATTGAATTGAAAACTACTTGGTCACTTAAATACTACATGTTATCTTCAAATTACATTTTGCTATTATATTCTAGTATCAAATACACAATTTTCAAATGGAGGCCTTATAACAGATTGTATTGTTCTCTTCCAAGATGGTTGCTGGCATCCACCAGTAACCTTTCAAAACAAAATGTCTAATTTCATTGCATTGACAGTAGATAAAGAATTAAACTGACATTACTGAATCTATATAAATCAACAGTTAAATAATGTCAGTTCTTCCGTGTTCTCTGGAATCAATCACAGCAAAGAAATTAAACTGTTTCTTTTGAAAAATGTTACAGGTAATCATCTTGGGAAAGAACAATACAAAACATTCTATTTAAGGCCTCTGATGTCAAGATTCAGTTAAACAACAATTATAACTAAACAATTTGAGGTAATGTTAGTTTCCATTAACATTAAATTAGGTTACTGAATTGGCAAACACCTTCCTATTAACATTACCCATGTTACCCCAATAACTAAAGAAATTAGCACTTGCAGGTCAAAACCTTTATTCAAGAGACGCAAAAATAACATTGATACAGTGACTGTCAAAAATTACAGCACTGATCATACTGTGACATCTTGGTTCAAAACAGCACACTTAGAAATATTCAACGTTCTTTACTTCAACTGAATGAAACTGAAAATACCATTTCACACGACCCATATGGGATATTTAGACTGTATAACTGTTCACGCTATATCTCTTCACTAGTAAAAGAAAGAAAAAATACAAACAGAAACTGAAAAATGCTGCCAAACAGACAAACAGAAAAATTGTATAGAGCAAAAGGAAAAACAAACAACAACAACAAAAAAATGGCCCTGTCCTCATGGCAGTTGCAGAGTATATAAAAATGAACCCTGCAATCTGTTCCTGGAATTGAGCTTCAAAAATGCAGCAGAACAAGTGTGAGATTTAAATGTCCTCTCACCTAGAGCTGATCACCTCACATGCATAACAGTGAGCTTTCCTAGCAGGAGCAGTTTTGTCTTACTTGTGAGCTTTTCTTGAGAGCTGAGTTGCATCCAACTCCATTACCACCCTTTGAATCACCTCAAAAGTGTAGCAGAGTTGTGATGGGTAACTCATATTGAAGGAATAAAAAAGGTCCAAACAGCATGGCTACTGCAAAGGTCACGTTATCCAGATCTTGAAGAACTACTATACCCTCGATGATGATGCCAACATCAGTAAAGTCATTGCCTGGCGCATCCTCTGGAGACAGATGTTCATTGTGGTTTTCTCAATCTGTGCAGTGGCCTCAGTCAAGTCCTGGTTAAACACAAAACATTTCTTTAAGATTCCTTTTTAAACTCATCTCTTTTGAATCTACCAGTTCTAATGTTAGAGTAATTTAAACCAATGCAAGCAACATAGTAAATAGTTATAGCCAAAGAGTGGCCTGCCATGCTGCCATTCATGGTCTAACAGAGTTTCTAAGAGAGGGTGAAAAACATAATAATTTCAAATACTTTACATTAGTTTTTGTTAGAAAGACACCGGCCCATCAGAAATCCAGGTTATGTCACTCAGAAGATGTTAGAATTTAGACTTTCAGCCCCACAATTTGGTTAGCTGTTGATCAGTTGGTCATTTTTTTTTTCAAACAAAAGCTAATGTAAATATTGGTGGGATTTTCCTTTGTTCACTAGAATGACAAATTTAAAGTTTTTTCACACTGATGTGACCCCTAATACAGGGGTGGGGGTGAGGCCTCAAGGGCTGGCGGCCGAGTTCACTACCAGGCCTCATGTGAACTTCAAATTATTAAAGAGGACTACTGGTCCTAACCAGTCCAATGAGGATCAAGTGGATAACTGAATGCATTTTTAAATGTTGCAAAGCCACAATCTACTCATAAAACACTCACCATGAACTCCTGCACCAAGATGTTGCAATTGTCTTTCACACAGATGCGGAGCACTTTGATGAGGGACTCCCTTCGAGCATTAATGTCATCCTTAAGTATTATAACAAAGAAAACAGAGATTTGTGAACTTTTCAGTAGCACAGAAGAAAATGATCCCAGACAAAAACTCTTGACTTTTTAAACCAGTCAACATGCAACACCAGCATCTACAAAGCAATATCAAAAGTTCCTGTTTGACATCAACTTTATGGATATATAGTTTCCAGAACATATATTTTTAAAAAAAGATACGTTTTTCTCAGTGGGCCAGTAAATGCATGACGGAAATTATGGCATCCTTTTAGTGGAATCAGTACTCACAGGTAATAGTTGACTGTTTCAATGGATGCAGCATAAAAATCTTTTACTGACCTAATGCAATACATATACACTTTGTAGTTAAAGAATTTTAAAGTTCTTACTGTCATCATGGCAGCTACATCCTTTAGCTTTGTGCCCCGTTTCCCCGATCACTTTGCGAACACTTTCAGCAGACTGTCAGAGAGAAACTTAGCTCCGTCAGAAACCTTGACAGTAAAGGCAAGGTTGGGATGCGCTGGAATCCTGCATTTTATCTGAAATGACATAAATTTTAAAATCTTACTTCTTGCATACAAGTGTTTCCATAAATCTGCTCCTTCATATTTGTGTGACCTGCTCCATATCACCACTGTTTCCCGCACTCTCAGATCATCATCTGCTATTCATCTTACTGTTCCGTCCTCACACCTTATCACTATGGGGAACAGAGCTTTCAGTCGCTCTGCTCCTCGGCTCTGGAACTCTCTTCCTCCTGCACTAAGAAATATTGACTCCCTCTCCGTATTTAAGACACAGCTCAAAACACATCTGTTTAAACTGGCTTATTCGCTTTAATGCTGATTTTATCTGTTGTCACGCTCTGTTTTGTAATTTTAACTTATTTTATGTATTTTATGACTATTGTTCCTTTTATTAATTGTGTTTTTTTGTAAGGTGACCTTGGGTTTCTGAAAGGCACCCTCAAATAAAATGTATTATTATTATTATTATTATTATAAAATTATTTTGAAATAACAGCAGGCACTGTGCTTGGTTAATCAGTAATGTTTTGTTGAATAAAAACTGTGTTTCCAGATCTTATGGGATTAAAAAAAATCCAAAGATGTTTGTTTTTGATTTGCAACCCAACAACCCACAAGTTACAACCTCATTTTAGTTCAAGTGTGCATTAATGTGAGTCCAGTATTCACCTTTCTGACAATACATACAGGTATAAGTTAAACCTATGGCAGATTTTGGATTTCTCAGTCTGTTTGATTATGCATGCACCTAATAATTATAAAAAAAAAACCTTATTATAATTAAGTTACAGAAACCTTAAGCAAAAGTAGAATATACTTTCTAACCATAACACCTTGAACCCACAATCCATCAGCTGACTCCTGGTGAAATGCAGAATAGAGGTCGTCTCTCAATGTGCAGCAAAAAAACCAAAAAAAACAAAAAAAAACAAAAACAAAAGGACAGCAGGTGAGGGCAGGAGGGGTAGGGATGTAAGCTAGCATAATGTCGCTGATGATATTAGCTAAAGCTTTTCAATGTCCAAAATCTCACTAATACCACGGTGCAGTAAATACACAATGTAACTGAAGAGTCAGTTGGCAAATCTATTCACACAGAAAGCCAAATTATGTTATGAGTGCCTCGTAATTAGGTTTAATGTGATATTACGGCTCTTGTGCCAATGACAAATTCAGATGAAAAAGCGCCAATTCTTTGACAACAGATAAAACAGCAAATAAGCTAACGGCTCTTTTTTAGCATGTTACATGGCGACACTCTAGACGTTTAACTACATTTGGCTGAAATATGGTAAATATGAATTCAAAAAATCAAGTCATACCAAAAAACGTAGAGTTGGCTGCTCGACTTGACTGAGATGGATACCTTTTTTAAACCACGATCCAAAGCCCGCGAGATGAAATCACGCGTGGTTTCACGAGATTTAACGTTGCTATCTTATTGACTTACTTCACCTGAACATTATATAAACAATTTAATACACCCTTTCTGCATATCATGTAGTTTTTACACTATATAGTTACATTTAACTTTAAAACATGAGACAATTGTGTTAAATACATGCAAGATGCTTACATAAATCCAAGAGATGGCCAGTCCGTTTTTTTTTTTTTTTCAGTGTACTGTGTCTACTGTTGTGTTTGGTTGTTTAACTCAGTTTTATTGTTCTTCCCTCAGATGTTCTGCCACAAGATGGGAATAAATACGGTGGCCCTGAGAGGCCAAACGGACTGCAACTTCAGAAAACACCAGCAAAAAGAAAAATGCTGCAAATAGAAGAACCCAGCAAAAAGAAAAATGCTGCACTGCAACTTCAAGAAAAATGCTGCACTGCAACTTCAGAAAACACCAGCAAAAAGAAAAATGCTCTAAAAAGAAAAACACAGCAAAAAGAAAAACGCTGCACTGCAACTTCAGAAAACACCAGCAAAAAGAAAAATGCTCTAAAAACAAAAACACCTGCAAAAACAAAAACACCCACAAAAACAAAAACTCTGCAAAAAGAAAAAAGCTGAAAAAGCACACAAAACACAATAGAAATGTTTCTGGGGAGACAATCGAATTTCCCAGAGGAACCCACCCGAGGGATTAATAGTTCTATCTTATCTTATCTTAATCCGGTCTTTAAGGTATGACGTGACGAATCCTACTTCCGGGCCTAAAGTAGTCTGTGTTTAATATGGCTTTTGTGTTGTTAACATGTTTAATGTTTTCTATTTTGGCTCAATGCTTACATATATGTGTAAAAAGAAAATGTACAAGTTGTGATAACTGTTTTTGATAGAATGAAGACTAGACTGATATATTAAATATTCCTTTATTGGGTGAGAAAATCAGACCATGTCATAACTGCTTTAGATATCAGAGTCTTAAACAGGCTGACTTCTGCTAAATGGGTCAAACTGGGCAGAAAGCCTACAAACACATAACATCCTTATAGAATATGATGTAACACTATAGATCAACTTATCTCAGAATATATAAAGCATATAAACAGTTACAGCAATATGATACAACAAACACAGCAGTGCTACTAATCCAAAATACTCAAAGCTTCATAGAACTAAAACAAACATTTATTTTTAGGTCCATTCTGCTGCTGATACATACTTTAAGTTTCTGAATATTAAACTTGTTGCTGCCTTTCATAGTGTGTAATTTGAAGGCCCTGAGTACTTTCTCCCACACTGAAAACACTGGGATGATAAAATTATTTGAACATTACCTAATAAGACTGATTCAGGACAGGTAAATGGTCTGTATTTGCATAGCGCTTTACTTGGTTCTAAGGACCCCAAAGCGCTTTACACTATACACAATCATCCACACACACACACACACACAAGTGATGGCAAGCTACATTGCAGCCACAGCCGCCCTGGGGCGCACTGACAGAGGCGAGGCTGCCGGACACTGGCGCCAACGGGTGAAGTGTCTTGCCCAAGGACACAACGACCGAGACTGTCGGTCGTTGTAAGCCCAGTAAGCCACCCCCGCTCCGCCACTGGCTGTTACTATTTAAACGATTTTAGGACAGAAATATTAGCCTCTGTGATGAAGTAATGAGTTACTACTTAATAAAGTTTCCAGTAAAGTGATTAATCGCAGCCACAGATTGACAGTAAATATCCCGATTAGCTTCAATGCATCTATAAAAATATGTGCAAGTTTCAGTGCTTCGTTTACATTGTATGATACTTATACTGATCTAGGGTCAGTGTAAAATACAATCCTAGCTGTCTGAACAAAGTCTGCCTCATTTAATCCTGCATGACAAACCTCAGGATGTAGGTTTATTGAGCCTCCTTCCTGCTGGCACAGCTGAGAGTCAGCTGGAAACTTACAGTAACGTGGACATCATGCAAAGACTGCCAGACTCTCTAATACTGTAAATGATCAGTGACTCAGGTTAACACTAAACTTTAAACAGTGTGTGTGTGTGTGTGTGTGTGTGTGTGTGTGTGTGTGTGTGTTCAGGCTGCATCTGAGCACGTAAATAGCAGGGGGAGGCGGGGCTTGTTCTTTCTTAACCAATTCGGTTTCGAATTTATTCTTTGGGGTTTCTTATATGTATAATATTTATATTTTATTATCGATTTAAATGAGGTCAACTCAAGTGATTGACAGCTTAGTGATGAATCACACTTAACAATAACAACGTTGCACTGCATTACTGAGTCCTAAAACTCACTGCGCTACATACCAAACTGCACCACTGTGGAATACTGTCAAAGAATAATGCTGTCCAGGAATATAGTTAAGATGGCTAACTGATAAACACACATGTAAGCTGTACTACATTCAACTATGTTTATGTGCTGCGTTCATTAAAGGTCACTTGTTCTTTGCTGACGACTTCATTATCAGCCACCATTGCAATAATAAATAAATAAAAACACGGGCCCACTTTAACCCCTGGCTATGGCACACGATTTTGCCTTTCATGTCTTTGATATCTCCTGGTGATGAATACACGAGCAGGACTGCCTTTCACGTGTTTCTGTTTAGGCTCAAGTTTTTATGTTTGGAGGCTCCCAGTGACGAAATACAACAAATAATGGCAGTTTCTCAATTCTCTCGCCAGTCCGGACTTTGTCGATTCACATGGGAGTCCTGACTTCCCGAGGACGGCAGTGTACGTGATGACATCTCCGTTCCTGAGTTTTTACTGCGTTTCCTTCTTAATGTAACTGTGATTAATATTTGCATTGGAAATTACACATGAAATGAAAAAAATGCACATAATGTAGTAGATTTTTTTTAAGAAAAAAATAATTAAAAAGTACCTTAAGCACTTTGGCAAAATTTGCTTTTACGTATCATCTGTTTCATAATGTCTAATAAGCTTCATACGGTTAAGCAAAGCCACTACATGTCAGAAACACAAGCTTAATCTCTCTATTAATAAACACATGTATGCCTGAATAAAGACAAACAGGTGAGATGTTAGAATGCTTTTATTTTCATTTTAATAGACACTCAAAACTTACAACACACAGCTGCTGGGGTTTGGAAGAGAACTGAACAATATTTAAAATACAATCTTCAGGATGTCCACTTATTAACATGCTATTTTTGCTCCCGGTGAAAATGTTTCTTCTTGTATTAAAAATATTTTTAATGTTAAATTCAATTCACAGTCAGCCGTTTAAATAAGAACAGTGTGGAGGTATGTAATAACGACAGGAGAGGTCTCTGTGTCTCACACTGCGAGACCCAGGTTGACAAAAACGCCTTGGCCACCACTGCTGCGGTAGTGGACGCCAGGGGGACCGCCTCCGGCCACCTGGTGGTCCGGTCAACAACAGTCAAAAGGTGCGTAAAACCTTGTGACTGCGGCAGAGGACCCACCAGATCGACATGCACATGATCGAAACGTTTGCCAGGTATGAAGAACGGCTCCAGGGGCGCCTTGGTGTGTTTATGAACCTTCGCACGCTGGCAGGGAATGCACGCCGACGCCCATTCCTTAACAGATTTGCGAAGGCCTGGCCAAACAAATTTAGAGCTGACCAGTTTAACAGAGGCCCGGACCCCTGGATGAGAGAGAGCATGTACCGAGTCAAAAACTTGACGAAGCCAGGAAGCGGGAACCACTGGGCGAGGGCGGCCGGTGGAAACGTCACAGACGAGGAGGGGACCACCGTCCTGCACGGGTCTGTCCTCTAGTATGAGGCCCGTCTGGGTGGATTTAAGCGCGAGGATGTCCGGGTCACCGCTCTGATCGGCAGCCATGGCGGCGTAGTCTATGCCGAGAAAGATGGGAGAAACCAGCGCACGGGACAAACAGTCAGCCACATGATTGGATTTACCAGCCACGTGCCGAATGTCTGTGGTAAACTCAGAAATGGCTGCCAACTGGCGCTGCTGGCGTGCACTCCATGGATCAGAAACCTTGGACATGGCAAACGTCAAGGGTTTGTGGTCCACGTATGCGGTAAAGTGACGACCCTCGAGAAAAAACCGGAAATGACGAGTCGCCAGGTGGAGCGCCAGTAGCTCCCTGTCAAAAACACTGTAATTGCGTTCGCTGTCACGTAGCGTACGGCTGAAAAAGGCGAGCGGTTGCCAGACACCCGAGATTCGCTGTTCCAGCACCGCACCCACTGCTATGTTCGACGCATCGGTGGTCAACGCAATCGGCGCTGAGGGGGATGGGTGGGCCAGAAGGGCAGCATTAGCCAACGCTGACTTAGCATCAGAAAACGCTTGGATGCTTTCCGGAAACCAGTCAACGGAGTCATTAGCTTTCTTACCTTTTAACGCCCCATAAAGGGGCTTCAGCAGGTGTGCCGCTCTGGGGAGAAAACGGTTGTAAAAATTCACCATCCCCAAAAATTCCTGCAGTGCCTTAACATTCGTGGGACGCGGAAATTCCGAAACAGCTCGGACTTTGTCAGGCAACGGAACCCTCGGCGGAAATACGGTGCCCAAGAAAATCGAGAACGGGCAACCCAAACTGGCATTTAGACGGATTAATAATCAGTCCATGCTCCGCCAAACGCTGAAAAACCTGCCGCAGATGGAACATGTGCTGCTCCTTCGAGCTGCTGGCCACCAGTATATCATCAAGATATACAAAAACAAAGGGCAGCCCGCGCAAGACCGAGTCCATCAACCGCTGGAAGGTTTGGGCGGCACCTTTCAGGCCAAACGGCATGCGCAGAAACTCGAAAAGGCCGAAAGGTGTAATTACGGCGGTTTTGGGGACATCCTCCGCGCGCACGGGAACCTGGTGATATCCCGGTACCAAATCGATCTTCGAAAAAACCGAGGTCCCCGCAAGATGGGCGGAAAAATCTTGGATGTGGGGAATGGGATAACGATCGTTCTCTGTGACATTATTAAGACGGCGGAAATCCCCACAAGGTCGCCACCGACCATCAGATTTAGGCACCATGTGTAACGGAGAAGCCCAGGCACTGTTCGAACGCTGCACGATGCCCAGACGCACCATGGTGGCAAATTCTTCCCGAGCGACAGCCAGTTTGGCAGGGTTGAGGCGGCGCGCGCGCGAACACCGGGGGCCCTACTGTAGTTATGTAATGCTCCACCCCATGCTTCGTCACAGTGCTCGAGAAAGTGGGGACAGAGAGTGAGGGAAACTCAGAAAGCAAACACTGAAAAACGTCACCCGAATCTACTGAGTTAGCATGCACCACGGGCTGAGCACCCCGAGTCAAACAGGGTAATGAGGAAAATGACACAGCATCAATTAAACGTCTGTTAGCAACATCAACCAGTAGTCCGTGAGCACAAAGAAAATCAGCGCCTATTATAGGCACAGAGCTAACAGCAACAACAAAGTTCCACTGAAAGTCACGGTCGTGAAAGCAAACAGTCACCAATCTTTCACCGAAGGTTTTGATGGGAGAGCCATTAGCCGCTGTTAGCAATGGCCCGCAGCCCTCAGCTAGCCTGTCCGAGCCAGCCGGGGGAAGAAGGCTCTTCTGTGAGCCGGAGTCCACCAGGAAACGCCTCCCCGAGCTTGAGTCCTCTAAGAAAAGCAGCCTTTCCTTGTTGCCAGCGGTCGCGGCTGCTACAGAGCGCTGACATGCCCGTTTCCCTGGGTCTGGAAACTGCAAGGCGGGAGACAGCGCCGTGCCTTCGCTCCAAAACGCTGGTGATAAAAACAAAGCCCCTTTCCGCGGTGCCGCCGTGCAGCGATTCCGGCCACCGTGGACGAGTCGGAGGGCCCCTGGAGCATCGGTGAGGGGGCGGGGGAAAACGCTGGTGAGTCCTGAACAATCGCCTGGATGCCGAAAGTCCTGGTAGCCAGGAGGATGCGATCCGCCTCTTCCACAAGGGAGCGGTAATCCTTCGTGGCCAATAGCGGGGAGTTGGCAAGGCCAGCGCACACTGGAGCCGGCAGCTGTCGGAGAAAGAGGTGGGTGAAGAGAAATCCTCCGTCATCCGCGCCCAGCAAGGACAGCATGCTCTCCATGAGCTCGAGAGCGGTGCCGTCGCCCAGGCCCGCGAGGGAAAGGAGTTTCTCGGCTCGCTCAGCATCAGAGAGGGAGTAACGCCGCAGCAGCAGCGCCTTGAGGGCGGTGTACTTGCCTTGGGCTGGGGGGTCCCGGAGGAGAGTCATCACGCGGCGGGTTGACAGCGGGTCAAGTGAGGCCACCACATGGTGGTATTTAGTATCGTCAGCTGAAGAGCACGAAGAGCAAACTGAGCTTCTACGTGCACGAACCATGAAGGAGGATCGTGAAGCCAAAAATCCGGCAATTTAAGCGCCACAGCAAACGCAGCCATCGGCGGAGGTGAAAGTCCGGCGGCAGCCGATGCTTCCAGGCTGGAGCTGGCTTCGTCGTCGAGCCTTAGCATGTTCGCTACAGGGGTCACCAATGTGGAGGTATGTAATAACGACAGGAGAGGTCTCTGTGTCTCACTCCAACTTTATTAACTGACTCTCAGAACTTCACATATATTGAGCGCCAAAGTCTCCACCCCAACACTTCCCTTCAACTTGGGTGTGAGTGGAGCCACCTGGTGGTCCGCCACAACAGAAGATTTTACATCGGGGGGGATATGACGGGTGAAATTCAAAGTACACTGACAGCTCTCAGAGTAAGGCTTCAATATTAAATTAAACGGTCCAGTTATGAAGCCAAACTGATTTAGTCAGGAACCAATAAAACACCGAAATAAACCAAACATTAACATTTAGAAATGACTTATAGATCATGTGCCTCTATTCTAAGCGCACGTAAATAATTTTTGCAAGTACAAATGTTGCATTTTGAGGAGAAAAATTCTCAAGAGAGTACAAACAAAAAGAAAACCCTTTTCACTAGCACTCAAAAACTAATGTGTACACTTATGTCTACATTTTTATTTTAAATGTGAACAAAATGATAGCAGAAGAGCTGTCACGTGTCTGGCCATAAGAGAGTGGCAATTTGTTTGTTTGATTGTTCGATTAAAGGCTTCAGTTGAAAAAAAGAATTGCGTTCACGTTTGCAGCTTGGTCTTGTTGTACAATATTTTAAATTTAAAACAAACACTACTTTTAGAAAATATTTGCAGGTGTTTTCTTGTTTTCTTTAGTTTGGTGAAACTAAACCTTTATGGAGTTAGTTCAGTTACAACAGCATTTGTTTCATTTTTATTTTGTTACTATATACTATATATACTGATTTTGTTTTTGGTGTGTGTGTGTTTTGTTTTTGTTTTTTCCTGCTCATTTTCTGTTATTTTTAGGTTTTTCTTTGACCCTTAGTCTGTTGTAATTATGCAATTTTTATTTTTATAGTATGGCTGGTTTCATTATGTCTATATCCTCAGGCCTTTTTACCTGTAGTCTGTGTTCTGTTCATAATTCTAGTTTGATCGTATTCTGTTCCTTGGTTAAGTTTATTTTACGTTCCCGTGTTTCATCCATATCTTATTTAGTCGCCATTTCCTGTTTTATTTTTTTAGTCTGTCTCCTGTGCGTTTTTGCTTCCCCTGTTTAGTTATCTGATTATTTTCACCTGTTTCTTATTTTCCCCCAGATGTGACTCATTCTCTATTAATGCTCCATCTGTCTGTATATAAAGTCTCGGTTTGTCCTAGCTTTCTGTTGTGTTGTACTTTTTGTCTGCCCGTGTGTTTCCTTCCATTTTGGCTCAATGGACTTTGTGTTTCTGCAGGCTAAATGAAGCTTTCTGAAGCATTTAAGCTTGTACTGAAAAACGGTTCATTACTGAAAGCTTTTCAACACAGTCTTCTTTGGTGGCATCAAAACAATATGAAGAGCAACCTAAATCTAAAACTTGAAACAAACTTCTTCAATTGCCCACTCAAGAGAGCTGTGTTCATAGCTTCTGTTTAATGGCAGCTCTGACTGATATCGGGCTGCTGTTTGTTCTATTCATCCATCCATCCATCCATCTTCATCCGCTTTGTCCGGGGCCGGGTCGCGGGGGCAGCAGCCTAAGCAAAGAGGCCCAGACCTCCCTCTCCCCAGCCACCTCCTCCAGCTTATCCGGGGGAATACCAAGGCGTTCCCAGGCCAGCCGAGAGATATAATCTCTCCAGCGTGTCCTGGGTCTGCCCCGGGGCCTCCTCCCGGTGGGACATGCCTGGAACACCTCACCTAGGAGGCGCCCAGGGGGCATCCTTGTCAGATGCCCGAACCACCTCAGCTGGCTCCTTTCGATGTGGAGCAGCAGCTGCTCTACTCTGAGCCCCTCCCGGATGGCCGAACTTCTCACCCTATCTCTAAGGGAGAGGCCAGCCACCCTTCGGAGGAAGCTCATTTCTGCCGCTTGTATCCGCGATCTCGTTCTTTCGGTCACTACCCACAGCTCGTGGCCATAGGTGAGGGTAGGGACGTAGATCGACCGGTAAATTGAGAGCTTCGCTTTTACACTCAGCTCTCTCTTCACCACGACGGACCGGTGCAACGTCCGCATTACTGCAGCTGCAGCCCCAATCCGTCTCTCGATCTCCCTTCTCCCATCACTCGCGAACAAGACCCCGAGATACTTGAACTCCTCCACTTGGGGCAGGAACTCATCCCCGACCCGGAGTGGGCACTCCACCCTTTTCCGGCTGAGAACCATGGCCTCAATTCAATTTTATTTATATAGCACCAAATCACAACATCAGTCGCCTCAAGGCGCTTTATATTGTAAGGTTGACCCTACAATGATACATTCAGAGAAAAACCCAACAATCTATGACCCCTATGAGCAAGCACTTTGGCCACAGTTTGAAGCGGAAAAACTCCCTTTTAACAGGAAGAAACTTCCAGCAGAACCAGGCTCAGGGAGGGACGGCCATCTGCTGCAACCAGTTGGGGTGAGGGAAGGAAGACAGGATAAAAGACATGATGTGGAAGAGAGCTGAAGATTAATAACAAGTATGATTCAATGCAGAGAGGTCTATTAACACACAGTGAGTGAGAAATGTGACTGAGGAAGAAATACTCAATGCATCATGGGAATCCTATATGCCTTAGCAAAAAGGAAAGATTTTTTTTCCTTACAAAATTCCACTTGTTTTATGACATAAAATAACTAACCTCCATCCTCAGATATCAGTGTGTGGGAATGGGGCAATGGGAGTGGAACACCTGAGCCTGAGGCAGCAGGTTGGCAGATATGTGGTTTGTTTTCCACATATACAAAGGGTCTGCCTTCACCAAATAAATTATCATGGTAAATACAATGCGCACCATAAATTTATTTCTTAAAATGCAGCTTTTATGTCTTTTAATCATGATTTACAATGTACAGTTGCACATGGGCGTGCACACACACACGCACGCACGGATAAATTCAGTGTGAAATTCACTGTGAGATCTTTACAAAATATGTTATGTTTGTGTAATAATACTGTGCGTTTTTGCAGCAGGGTGGGGGATTTGTGGGGAATACTCTCTGCTGCGACAGGGATGCTGCAGCACAGCTTCTTCTCAGTGCTACACCAAAGGCTGTAAACCTGTTATTCCTGCTGTCCAGAAGTAGAGGGCGCTATTGTATAGCGTGTAGTCGTTATTGGAGGATCTGAGTCACTTCCGAGTCTGTTCTCAGAAGGCGGGATAGTTTCGAGCTCAATGTTATTTGAAAGAAGGAACGAGGTTTCGTTTTCAAGGACAGCAGAAGTTCCAACTGACCGTAAGAGAATTACGTTTTATGTAATATAATGTGCAGCTATTATTACGATAGTAAGCTGTAGTAAACCACTTCCTTCTCATAGACAGTAGTGTTTAGGATCACCTCTGACTCTTTCCTTTGCGCAGATTCAGCATGTCGGCCCAAAATGCAATAAGGAGCAATAAAACAGCCATTCATGAGATTTTGTCCGGAGACTACGGGCTAATTCTCAACAAAGTTGATGAGAATAAGCTGATCACTCAGCGGGAGTACAAGAATCTTAAAAGCATCAACAACGCAAATGCGGAGACACACGTCATTGAGCTCGTGGATAAGATCATGAATAAAGGAGAAGAAACATGCAAAGACTTCCTGAACCTCCTGCAAACCGATGGCGCCATTAAAGAAACTTTCCCTCAGCTGGCGAGTTTACAGCTGAGTTGTACCCCCCTTTTATCCGAGCCTGTCCAAGTGTCTTCATGTCAGCACGGTAAGACACGTAACACTGTATAGAAATACACTGAAAAAAATATGTTGTTGGATTTACTTAATTCAATAGTGGACATTTGTTGCACACAGATGTTTTGCTTTGGCAGCAACTTAAACAATTGAGTTAAATTAACACAATTTATTCATGTGCAATTTGTGTTGATAAAATGTGACTTAACCTCCTAGGACCTGGCGTACACATATGTGGACATCACATTTTGGGTTTTAGACCAAAATACTCAATTTTGCTCTACAAGGGCCTGATATCCATTTACGAGGACATTATACTGCTACTGTTCTATTGAAATTTTAAATGAATATCCTGATATGTGGCTCTCATTTTTCTTAGAAACAAAAATCTGGTAAAAAAAATAAAAATCTGGTAATTGTTTGTTTTTACATTCATCAGGTCTGAATATGCCCAAATATCAAAGAGAAATTAAAAATGCAAGCCGTGGAAAAGTTTGGGTCTTAGGAGGTTAAACATGTTTTGATGAAGTAATTTGAGCTCTTGGAATATTTTAATCCTTCACAATTTTCTCACTTTATCCCAACACCATTCAATAACTTTTACCCAATACTACTTGGTCACTTAAATACTACATGTTATCTTTGCTATTTTGCTATTATATTCTAGTATCAAATACACAATTTTCAAATGGAGGCCTTTATAACAGATTGTATTGTTCTCTTCCAAGATGGTTGCTGGCATCCACCAGTAACCTTTCAAAACAAAATGTCTAATTTCACTGCATTGAAAGTAGATAAAGAATTAAACTGACATTACTCGTCTACTGAATCTATATAAATCAACAGTTAAATAATGTCAGTTCTTCCGTGTTCTCTGGAATCAATCACAGCAAAGAAATTAGACTGTTTCTTTTGAAAAACGTTACAGGTAACCATCTTGGGAAAGAACAATACAAAACATTCTATTTAAGGCCTCTGATGTCAAGATTCAGTTAAACAACAATTATAACTAAACAATTTGAGGTAATGTTAGTTTCCATTAACATTAAATTAGGTTACTGAATTGGCAAACACCTTCCTATTAACATTACCCATTTTACCCCAATAACTAAAGAAATTAGCACTTGCAGGTCAAAACCTTTATTCAAGAGATGCAAAAATAACATTGATACAGTGACTGTCAAAAATTACAGCACTGATCATACTGTGACATCTTGGTTCAAAACAGCACACTTAGAAATATTCAACGTTCTTTACTTCAACTGAATGAAACTGAAAATACCATTTCACACGACCCATATGGGATATTTAGACTGTATAACTGTTCACGCTACATCTCTTCACTAGTAAAAGAAAGAAAAAATACAAACAGAAATTGAAAAATGCTGCCAAACAGACAAACAGAGAACTTGTACAGAGCAAAAGGAAAAACAAACAACAACAACAAAAAAACGGCCATGTCCTCATGGCAGTTGCAGAGTATATAAAAATGAACTCTGCGATCTGTTCCTGGAATTGAGCTTCAAAAATGCAGCAGAACAAGTGTGAGATTTAAATGTCCTCTTACCTAGAGCTGATCACCTCACATGCATAACAGTGAGCTTTCCTAGCAGGAGCAGTTTTGTCTTACTTGTGAGCTTTTCTTGAGAGCTGAGTTGCATCCAACTCCATTACCACCCTTTGAATCACCTCAAAAGTGTAGCAGAGTTGTGATGGGTAACTCATATTGAAGGAATAAAAAAGGTCCAAACAGCATGGCTACTGCAAAGGTCACGTTATCCAGATCTTGAAGAACTACTATACCCTCGATGATGATGCCAACATCAGTAAAGTCATTGCCTGGCGCATCCTCTGGAGACAGATGTTCATTGTGGTTTTCTCAATCTGTGCAGTGGCCTCAGTCAAGTCCTGGTTAAACACAAAACATTTCTTTAAGATTCCTTTTTAAACTCATCTCTTTTGAATCTACCAGTTCTAATGTTAGAGTAATTTAAACCAATGCAAGCAACATAGTAAATAGTTATAGCCAAAGAGTGGCCTGCCATGCTGCCATTCATGGTCTAACAGAGTTTCTAAGAGAGGGTGAAAAACATAATAATTTCAAATACTTTACATTAGTTTTTGTTAGAAAGACACCGGCCCATCAGAAATCCAGTTTATGTCACTCAGAAGATGTTAGAATTTAGACTTTCAGCCCCACAATTTGGTTAGCTGTTGATCAGTTGGTCTTTTTTTTTTTTTCAAACAAAAGCTAATGTAAATATTGGTGGGATTTTCCTTTGTTCACTAGAATGACAAATTTAAAGTTTTTTCACACTGATGTGACCCCTAATATAGGGGTGGGGGTGAGGCCTCAAGGGCCGGCGGCCGAGTTCACTACCAGGCCTCATGTGAACTTCAAATTATTAAAGAGGACTACTGGTCCTAACCAGTCCAATGAGGATCAAGTGGATAACTGAATGCATTTTTAAATGTTGCAAAGCCACAGTCTACTCATAAAACACTCACCGTGAACTCCTGCACCAAGATGTTGCAATTGTCTTTCACACAGATGCGGAGCACTTTGATGAGGGACTCCCTTCGAGCATTAATGTCATCCTTAACCCTAGAACACTATCGCTATAAATACTAACACAATCACTAATGCCAGGTGATTTTTACCCGATATAATATAACCAATAAAAAGTAATCAAATATATCAAAATATGACAACACATGACAAATTAGAGTAATAATGACTCTGGAAAGCTGGTCTTTGGTCCACCCATTCCTGGGACATTTGAGACTTCCCTGGTGAAGGCACAGGCTCCTCGACACGCAAACAGCTGCAGGAGAGAGAAATCATGTAAATGTATTTGCTCGGGTGTAAATCACCCAGCGATAGTGTTCTAGGGTTAAGTATTATAACAAAGAAAACAGAGATTTGTGAACTTTTCAGTAGCACAGAAGAAAATGATCCCAGACAAAAACTCTTGACTTTTTAAACCAGTCAACATGCAACACCAGCATCTACAAAGCAATGTCAAAAGTTCCTGTTTGACATCAACTTTATGGATATATAGTTTCCAGAACATATATTTTTAAAAAAAGATACATTTTTCTCAGTGGGCCAGTAAATGCATGACGGAAATTATGGCATCCTTTTAGTGGAATCAGTACTCACAGGTAATAGTTGACTGTTTTAATGGATGCAGCATACAAATCTTTTACTGACCTAATGCAATACATATACACTTTGTAGTTAAAGAATTTTAAAGTTCTTACTGTCATCATGGCAGCTACATCCTTTAGCTTTGTGCCCTGTTTCCTCGATCACTTTGCAAACACTTTCAGCAGACTGTCAGAGAGAAACTTAGCTCCATCAGAAACCTTGACTGTAAAGGCAAGGTTGGGATGCGCTGGAATCCTGCATTTTATCTGAAATGACATAAAATTATTTTGAAATAACAGCAGGCACTGTGCTTGGTTAATCAGTAATGTTTTGTTGAATAAAAACTGTGTTTCCAGATCTTATGGGATTAAAAAAATCCAAAGATGTTTGTTTTTGATTTGCAACCCAACCACCCACAAGTTACAACCTCATTTTAGTTCAAGTGTGCATTAATGTGAGTCCAGTATTCACCTTTCTGACAATACATACAGGTATAAGTTAAACCTATGGCAGATTTTGGATTTCTCAGTCTGTTTGATTATGCATGCACCTAATAATTATAAAAAAAAAACCTTATTATAATTAAGTTACAGAAACCTTAAGCAAAAGTAGAATATACTTTCTAACCATAACACCTTGAACCCACAATCCATCAGCTGACTCCTGGTGAAATGCAGAATAGAGGTCATCTTTCAATGTGCAGCAAAACCCCCCCCAAAAAAACCAAACAAAAACAAAAGGACAGAAGGTGAGGGCAGGAGGGGTAGGGATGTAAGCTAGCATAATGCCGCTGATGATATTAGCTAAAGCTTTTCAATGTCCAAAATCTCACTAATACCACGGTGCAGTAAATACACAATGTAACTGAAGAGTCAGTTGGCAAATCTATTCACACAGAAAACCAAATTATGTTATGAGTGCCTCGTAATTAGGTTTAATGTAATATTACGGCTCTTGTGCCAATGACAAATTCAGATGAAAAAGCGCCAATTCTTTGACAACAGATAAAACAGCAAATAAGCTAACGGCTCTCTTTTAGCATGTTACATGGCGACACTCTAGACGTTTAACTACATTTGGCTGAAATATGGTAAATATGAATTCAAAAAATCAAGTCATACCAAAAAACGTAGAGTTGGCTGCTCGACTTGACTGAGATGGATACCTTTTTTAAACCACGATCCAAAGCCCGCGAGATGAAATCACGCGTGGTTTCACGAGATTTAACGTTGCTATCTTATTGACTTACTTCACCTGAACATGATATAAACAATTTAATACACCCTTTCTGCATATCATGTAGTTTTTACACTATATAGTTACATTTAACTTTAAAACATGAGGCAATTGTGTTAAATACATGCAAGATGCTTACATAAATCCAAGAGATGGCCAGTCCGTTTTTTTTTCAGTGTACTGTGTCTACTGTTGTGTTTGGTTGTTTAACTCAGTTTTATTGTCCTTCCCTCAGATGTTCTGCCACAAGATGGGAATAAATACGGTGGCCCTGAGAGGCCGAACGGACTGCAACTTCAGAAAACACCAGCAAAAAGAAAAATGCTGCAAATAGAAGAACCCAGCAAAAAGAAAAATGCTGCACTGCAACTTCAAGAAAAATGCTGCACTGCAACTTCAGAAAACACCAGCAAAAAGAAAAACGCTGCAAAAGGAAAAACACCTGCAAAAGGAAAAACACCTGCAAAAGGAAAAACACCTGCAAAAACAAAAACACCTGCAAAAGGAAAAACACCTGCAAAAACAAAAACACCTGCAAAAAGAAATACACCTGCAAAAACAAAAACACCTGCAAAAGGAAAAACACCTGCAAAAGGAAAAACACCTGCAAAAGGAAAAACACCTGCAAAAGGAAAAACACCTGCAAAAACAAAAACACAGCAAAAACAAAAACTCTGCAAAAAGAAAAAAGCTGAAAAAGCACACAAAACACAATAGAAATGTTTCTGGGGAGACAATCGAATTTCCCAGAGGAACCCACCCGAGGGATTAATAGTTCTATCTTATCTTAATCCGGTCTTTAAGGTATGACGTGACGAATCCTACTTCCGGGCCTAAAGTAGTCTGTGTTTAATATGGCTTTTGTGTTGTTAACATGTTTAATGTTTTCTATTTTGGCTCAATGCTTACATATATGTGTAAAAAGAAAATGTACAAGTTGTGATAACTGTTTTTGATAGAATGAAGACTAGACTGATATATTAAATATTCCTTTATTGGGTGAGAAAATCAGACCATGTCATAACTGCTTTAGATATCAGAGTCTTAAACAGGCTGACTTCTGCTAAATGGGTCAAACTGGGCAGAAAGCCTACAAACACATAACATCCTTATAGAATATGATGTAACACTATAGATCAACTTATCTCAGAATATATAAAGCATATAAACAATTACAGCAATATGATACAACAAACACAGCAGTGCTACTAATCCAAAATACTCAAAGCTTCATAGAACTAAAACAAACATTTATTTTTAGGTCCATTCTGCTGCTGATACATACTTTAAGTTTCTGAATATTAAACTTGTTGCTGCCTTTCATAGTGTGTAATTTGAAGGCCCTGAGTACTTTCTCCCACACTGAAAACACTGGGATGATAAAATTATTTGAACATTACCTAATAAGACTGATTCAGGACAGACAATTAAATGGTAAATGGTCTGTATTTGCATAGCGCTTTACTTGGTTCTAAGGACCCCAAAGCGCTTTACACTATACACAATCATCCACACTGGTGATGGCAAGCTACATTGTAGCCACAGCCGCCCTGGGGCGCACTGACAGAGGCGAGGCTGCCAGACACTGGCACCAACGGGTGAAGTGTCTTGCCCAAGGACACAACGACCGAGACTGTCGGAGCTGGGGCTCGAACCGACAACCTTCCGATTACAAGACGAACGCCCAACTCTTGAGCCACAATCGCCCCATTAGTTAGTTCTAAACTTTTCTAGCAGTCCTTCACAAACAGGGAACACTCTGTCTATTCTCTCCATCTGTCAGCTGCTGCTGGCTCTTCCTCCTCCTCTTCCTCACACACTGCTGAGTTTGTCCTGGTGGATCATCAGGGGTGCAAAGCCTCAGAGATAATGTGCAGCAGTGGGTCCCTCAGTCTGTCTTCACTCTGGACACTTGCAGTTGTCACACATGGAAATCAAATGTGTGATAAGCTGCAGGATTCAAACCAATGGCGTGTCCAGCGGGGTGGTCTGGGGGGGCACAGGCCACCCCCCCCCCAACCAGACTGGCCACCCCAGGTGCCATCCCGAAGCTAAAACAATAAAATTTAATGAAATATCAAATGTACGATTATGGTTTCACAGTGAAGCTCAGATATCCGAGGGTAAGTGAATGCAGCACCGGGTTCTGCACTATGCGCATCATGTTAGCAAAGGTAGGAGAGCCAAGCACGAAAGACGGCACCGCAGATTAACAAGTTAACATAGCTGGACTAGCCATCTGACATTTGCACGGTGGGCTGATGACTTATTTATGAGAGATGGTGGATTGGCCAGATGCTGGCCGATGTGTAAAAATAACTCAGTTGTTTGGTGGTGGCTATGGCGGAGCTTCCACAGAGGCAACAGGTGGATGAGGGAAGGTGAGGCAGGAGGAGAGACCCGAGGCGGCTGCTGGTGTTCCAGATCTACTGGCGTTTAGATCAACTGGCGTTAGTCGAACAGATGTGTGGCAGTCTTGCGTTTCAGGAGCTGCTACCGACAAACCAGCAAAAACACGCCAAATGTGTCATCTGTGACACTTGTAAGGTTATCTCAAACACACTCCGTCAGTCTTGATGCTGTTGAACAACAAAATGTATAAAAATGTGGCGAGTTTACCTGGTGATATCCTCATGCGCAACGCAATCATGAAAACAGCAAACAATTAACACCATGCCGATGTTGTTCACGGGAGTAAACGATCAGGAGACTCTTGTCGTCGTTATCGTTCCCCTCGCACGGTTTATTTCTCCGAATTCAGCGTTTTTGCTTCACAACTACAGCGTGCAGTTTACTTTGTGCACTAACATGGAGTCGAGTCAACCAGCGCCACCTCTGGCCAAGTGCCACAGCCTACAGCCAGATCAACTTGTGACACACATCTACACCACGTTTGAATTCGTGTCATGCACATTTGTACCTTTCAATTGTGTCTGTTTGTGCGTCATGCAAATAAACCTTTGAAATGAATGAAATGACACTAATATTTCACTAGTGTTGTAACATCACATGTGTCATCCAGGGAAGGACGGATGTTGTTTTGCTGTGCTATATTTTAATATGAAGTGTATTTACTTAGTTTTTATATTGCATGTATCGGTCATTGTTAGATTTGTATTGTTGATTGTCATTTATGCTTAGAAACATTTACCCACATATGCTTAGAAGTGTATAATCATTTGTAGATTGAAAGAATGTCTCATCCTAGGAGGTCTGTAACAGCTCTGTGTAGCATGAAGGGGGAGTGCGTTCACTCCCTCTACAGAGTGTTCCGGCGTAGATCACACCTCCTAGGAGAGGTCGTATCTTTTCTTATTGATTTATGGTATAGCAAGCACACGTATATCTGTTTAAGTATAAGAGCCTTTTGTTCAGATGGACCGCTAGACTCCTGGCACCAGCTTTGGGGAGTCTTCACAGGGTCACATCTGGACACCACACACACACACACACACAGTATTCTTTGTTCACATGTATACCTATGTAAGATGTCATATGTTAATGACCCTATGCATATTCATGTAACCACAATAAAAGGAGTGCTATGGGGAGCCTGGCTGAGAGTCTGACGGAGGTCAAGTGGTGGAACGACACTCGGCTCCAGCCAGCTTTCCCTCATGCATGAGTAAAACCAGCCTGCTTGTGTCTTGCTTTGCAGTGTAACTATATTGTCTTCAACGTTCCAGCGGATAGGTACAAGCTACAAACCTATCAGTCATGTTTTGTGCAGTGGTTATGTTGTTGCATGTTTTCGTTATACCGTCAAATTGTCCTGGAGAGACTCCGCCTTTTCCCCCGTTTTTATTGATTGGACACACCTGAGAGGGAGGCAAGATAATTTACAGAGTGACATATAAGACGGCTGGAGTTGACTTTGAGGAGAGGACCAGCGCGCAGATCGCCAGCGGGGAGAGTGGAGACACCAGCGGGGAGAGTGGAGACACCAGCGGGGAGAGTGGAGACACCAGCGGGGAGAGTGGAGACACCAGCGGGGAGAGTGGAGACAGCACCAGCGGAAGGCACGAGACGGCTGTGCCGATTTGCAGTTTTAAAGAAGCGGCGGGCGGAGTTGAGAGCTCTGCCCACCCGGGGTAAGTCTCTGACTTATCCCTTTTTATGAAATAAAACTGTCTAGAAGAATAGTGACTGCCGCTCCTCCCTTTCTCCAGCATATCGGGACGCGAATGCGGAAAGGAAGGAGAGGACTCCGCTGGGTTTCCCTTTTTATACTACACTGTTAAAAAAATCCGTAAATTTAGGGGTCCCTTTACCGTGGATTTGCTACGGATTCGCTCCGTTTTGCGAAATACGGAAAGTTTGCTGTTGCGCAAGGCAGAATATTCTCCCCCAGCCAGAATATTCCGACGCCATTACTTTCAGTGCGGTCAGTGCCTACCTAAATTTCTGCAAGTCACAAGGAAAGTTGGAAACAGGTTGGTTGTGTGGAATGAGAATGAGAATGGAGTGCCACCTTGTTCCCCCTCGTACATTAAATTGGTCTCGATAGGCAGTTGGTAGTGGTATGTATGTGAGTGGACGTTTGCTGCTAGCTGCGTTAGCATTAGCCAGCCGCCTGCGCTTCGTAAGTACGTCAAAAACCATTTTTTCCCTCCCTCTTACATGAAATTTGGTCTCGATAGTCAGTTGGTAGCCATGTGTTTTTCATGGTAACATTTGAATGTGTGGGTTTTGCGTTATTTTGAAGCGTGGTTTGCCCAACTAAAGTTAACGTTAGCCCATAAGTTGGATGCGCGCGCGCGCGTGTGTGTGTGTGTAAATTAGCCACATGTGTGTATTGTTATAGCTCGCTGTGTTACGTTAGCATGCAACTGAACATGGTAATAATTAAAAGGGGTGATAGTTAAGTAGAATCAGATTTCATTGCAGAAAACATTGCAGCCCAAAGAGAGTGGCCCATGCAGCCCAACGCAGATTACTTATTTGAAGGTACCTGAAAAGTGAATGTGCTTCACTGTGCTGATATAAATTTATTGTTTTCATATTGATTCTGTTCTGATTCTGGCTATCCTTCAATTGGCAAATTCAATCTCTTAAAAATGTTGACTTGTAACATTTGTGGCTTTAACGCTCGGTCTTCGACTGATTACTTGAAACACTGCCGAACACACAGAAATAATAATAATAATACTGTATCTTTTTTATGTGGCCATAGGGATTGCAGAAGGAAGTTTAACACATACAGTAGCCTTGCTGTGCATATGTCACGAGCTCATGTAGACAGAAGGAGCACACAAACATGGAACCGTGATGTGTCTGTACAGTTAAGGTGCTTGTTTAATTTTTGCAGCAGTGAATATGATGATCTTAAAACTTTAAAGTGTCATTTGAGTGGTCACATAGATGAGGGTTTGACTGTAACATGTCCCTTTGATGGATGTTCTAAGACATTCAATGTAAAGTCATCCTTTTTAACGCATATTTCCAGATACCATAAAGGGTGGGATGTTACCAAGATAGCCCCAGTTCATATATGTGAACTAACAGAACGGTCTTTCCAAGGTGAAGGATCACATGTAGAACCTGAAAGTTTTAACACTGATGCAGAACAAAGTGATAATTTCTGCAGTGATCAAGTGAAAGACAACTTCACAGAGAGTCTTGCTCAGTTTTACTTGGGATTACAGGCAAAATATTTGGTTCCAGCCTCCACAATAACAGAAATAGCAAATGAAATGAGAACTATAAGTGATATTCAACAGGAATATACTGTGGATGCACTAGCCTGTGAACTGGGGCAGTATGGTGTTCCAAAGGAGACTGTAACATCTCTTGGGAATAGTATATACGAGCAGAGCCCTATGCACAAGGCATTACATGAAAAGGGTCATTTAACTACGCAACACAAGAGGCTGAAATATTACAAGTCACACTATGACTATGTTGAACCTGTTGAAGTCTTTCTTGGATGCAATCGCAGTGGCCAGAAGAGGCACTATCATTACATCCCAATACTGGAAACCCTCAAAGTAATTCTGAAACAGCAAGGTTTAGATCAGCACAGTCCTAGATCAAATTCTGAAGATGATGTACTGTGTGATGTCACTGATGGGTGGGCCATCAAATCCAATGCCATGTTTTCCTCAGACCCAGACAGTTTAAAGGTAATGCTCTTTCAGGATGCTTTTGAGGTGGCTAATCCACTCGGATCTGCCAAGACAAAGCATAAAGTATTGGCTGTCTACTTCACACTTGGAAATTTTCATCCACACCAACGATCAACTGTTGATCAGATACAGTTGGCATTACTCTGTGTAGAGAAAGATTGCAAATACTTTGGAATGGATAAGATTTTCAATAAGCTAGTGTCAGACTTGTGTGAGCTGGAGGAAAGGGGCATATCTTTCAATGGAAAATATATAAAGGCACTGTTGTGTGCATAATGGGCGATAATCTGGGCTCCCACATGGTTGGTGGCTTTACAGAAAATTTCAGCACAGCTCAATATTTCTGCAGATACTGTTTGGCAACAAAGTGAATTTCAGTCGAACCCTCTCAGTTTTCACTCATAGAAATCCAGCTGATCATAATGAGACTGTGCGGTTTCTGGAAGGTAACGATGAAGTACACACTCCACGGTGTTAAATGTGACAGTGTTTTCAACAAACTGTCCAACTTTCATGTGTGTCAGCCAGGCTTACCAGCTTGTTTAGCTCATGATCTGTTTGAGGGGGTAGTAGATTATGATTTGGCATTGTTTTTGCAGTTCTTAATCAGAACACAAAAGTGGTTCAGTTATGAGGTTCTTAATGAAAGAATCAAATCATTTCCTGGTGAAAGCATCAACAAGCTAAACACTATTCCCACTACAGGAGCCAGGCTTGGAGGACATGCAGCCCAAAACAGGTGGCTTTTGAAATTCTTGCCTGTTTTGGTGCATGACACAATTGAAGATGCTGATAATGAAGTATGGGGACTTGTACTACTTCTGAGGGAGCTTGTTGAATTTGTCTGTGCACCTCGGCTCTCAGAGTTGCAGATTGCTTTCATGAAGGGACTGATTGAACTGTATGTGGAATTGAGGCAAGAGCTGTTTCCAAGAGTTCAACTTAGACCAAAACACCACTATCTGCTTCACTATGCACACTTGACTTTACAATTTGGCCCACTCATATATACTTGGACAATGCGCTTTGAATCAAAACATTCTTATTTTAAAAGGTGCATTAGGGCAAGTAAGAACTTCATAAATGTAACCAAGTCTCTGGCTGAACGGCACCAGTTGCTTCAGGCTTATCAGTCTTGTGGTACCTTGTTTCGTTCCCAGGTTCATGGCTCAGACTCAACACGGTTCTACCCAGAGCTCTATGACCAGAACATAAAGACAGTGGTTGGAGAATTTGATTTGAACTCAAGTAACTCAGTTGTCACAGAGAGTGTGCAGGTTAAAGGCACTACATATGCAAATGGAATGCTGGTCTTACTGAGCTACGCAAAAGGACTACTGCAGTTAGGACAAATAGCAAGCATTTTTGTAAAAAATGAAACTACTGTCCTACTTTTGCTTCGAGGGAAAACTGCCAGCTGGATACCTGAGCTTGGACTCTATGAACTTGATGAAAATGCTTCTGACCTGTTCAGTTGCCATGATTTGAACAAACTTGATGATTATCATCCACTTTATTCTTACCAGAGAGGTACTCGGTGGCTCATTCCTCTTAAACACACACCAACATGGAACTTGTGAAAAACTATGTCAAGAAAGCAATGCCATCGCTCAGTAGCGATCAGATGGATACACTCATGGCTAAACTGGAGGAATTAGGAGTTCTCTCTGTAGATGACCTGAGCCTTGTGGACCTGGAGGACATTAAAGACACTCTGCCATTCATTCAGTGCAAAAGATTCGTCAGAGCTGTCAAAGCATTTGAAGCAGGTGAGTTTTTGCCCCTCTGTTTTAATGCAAGTTTTCTGAAACTACAAAGGTTTATTCCAAAAATGCAAAAAAAAAAGTTGCCATCAGCTGTACATGGCAATAATTACTCTATAATTGGTTTTCATAATTAGGTCCATTTGTATTCCTGGTTGACCCAAACTGGACATTGAGGACCAATGTATTAATTGATTTGCAACAATTGTGATGTGTTTAATTTATGGAGATGTTTGTCATGTCATCCATAGATTCACAAACTCCACCGCAGTTCACCCGGCCTGGCCCCTCATCAACACCTGAACCACAGAGGTTTCAGCTGCCCTCAACACCACCTGAGACAGCCGACTCCCCATCCCAAGACACATATTCTGTACCATGGCACAAATTTCCCTCAAAAGTCATGGATGAGTTACGTGGAAAAAAAGTACATAATGGGGAAAGACAGACGAGAGATGGTTCGGATCGTCGCTGAAGATTACCTCAAACACCCAGGAAGACCTGGTAGACAAAAGCTGAGGGAACTCGCCAGTATGACTGTAGGACAATATCCTGCCTCCTTCAAGCTGACAGAGCCGTTTGGAAACAAACCTTTTGCAAAAGATGGTTCTGAAACTCTCTTTCGTCAGCTGGAACACAGAATTAAAAATATGAAGAGGCCACAAAGCTCACTGAAGAGGCAAGCAGGGGGTGAAAATTCAACAAAGAAAAGGCCCAGGAATTCAGATCTGTATGGATGTGTGGCGTGGGATCCAATCATTGAGGGGGGCCGTGTGTAGAGAAGACCTGCTGTCTAAACGAGATGAGTTGAAACGTGCCTTTCAAACCCAGGATCTTCAGGTGGGTCTGCAATCATCCATTACAGATACAGAAAGCTTTATTAATCCTCGAAGGGCAATTCGGTTCCTACAGTCCACCATCTAGACATACAACCATTCACACAGCAATAGTATATAGCAGGAGTAATGCGATAAGGTCTGGGTCCAAGTACAATTTAGGACACATTGTGAAATTGTAGATCGTCTGTAGATCACTATGCCCATAGTCAATTGAAATTGATACCCTGTTTTATTATTTTAATTGGTTAGTTTGACTAACTGTTCGACTGTATGTCTGTCAGGGGTTAGACACTTTTTCAAACACAAGTAAGTGAAATAAGACACTGCAGACCGACTCAGAGTTTAAGAACGTGTACACGGGTGAATGCCTCTGAGAAGACAGACACACCGAGTACAGGCTGCTTGCTTTATTTATAAGGCAAAAAATGGGTAACAGTACTTCCTCTTTTACCAGAAAAGAGGAGAGTTCAGACATAAAGTTCAGACATAAAGTTCAGACATAAAGTTCAGACATAAAGTTCAGACATAAAGTTCAGACATAAAGTTCAGACATAAAGTTCAGACATAGAGTCAGCTTATCTGATCTTTCACACACTAAAATAAGAATACAGAAATATATCATGCTTATCTGATCTTTCACGCTTAAAGTAAGGATACAGAAATATATCATGTCTTGTCAAAACATCTTAAACACTTAAGCAAGGAATGCATTGTGTTCTCTTTTAACAATAAGCTTGGTTATGTGAAAATATATGAACACTCGGTTATAAGGCATACTTGGTTATATTGCATTTGAATAAAAAGCATATTTGTTTTTACTTGATTACACTCAATGATTTGTATTTAATAAAAATCCTCTGACATTCCCTCCTGATGTTAATATATTTCACATGTTTAAAATGTATACAACAATTGTCTGTGAAGGTTATTTATTAAGTATATTAAGCCATTTTTTTAATTTTCAAAATGTCAGCAAAGCAGATATGGAAATCATTTGGTCTAAAGAATAAAACAAAATAAAATAATAAAAAGAACAAAGAAAATCATAGCTTGGTATTTAAAAATGATGAAAACCTAATATTTAAAATGAAAACTTCAAAAAATAAAAGAATGAAAACCTTATAGGTAAAATGATGAAAACCTGCATAAACTACTAATGTGTTAATCAGTGCGTGATCACTTGACAAGTCATATTTAATCACCACGTCAGTCATTAGCAGTTATTACAAGTTCTCCTCTAACAGAATTGCAACGGGATGCTGTTCTTCTTGAGGCAGGGCAACATAAGCAGTCATTGTAGTTGTTATCATCTTTGAAATAATTAGTCTTAGACATGGCGGTGTAGCTGCTCCAGATGTGTGGTCAGTGACATATTTCTGCAGAATGGTCAAATTCTGCAAAGCTTCATAAGTGTCTCCGCTTACATACTCCTCCTTGTGATGCTGTTAGCAGGTCTAGTGTCAGTCTGTTCTGCAACACCATCGTTCTGATGGCCTTCTGTTCTCCTGCTAAAGCCGGTCCCAGGGTCTTTGTCAAAGTTGATGCGTCGTAGCAGAGCATATCGGTTGATTTCCACGTGATCCCGCACCTCGGCAGCTCCAATGCCGGGGATCAAGCTCTGTAAGAATTTCACTCCTCCTCAGATGCGAAACTCTGGTTCCTTTACTGCTTGGTGCCGTCCGTGCACATCCTGTCTGGTACTGAGTCTTTGTTTGTAGTATCATTCGGTAGCTGTAGTTGGAGCGACAGTTGAGGCTCATCAGTGTCGCGTTACTGGCACAGGTTTCGTTGAGTGAACAGTCCATACACTTCCTCTCGTTCCTCGGTGGGCAGAAAGTGTGTATGTATTTGCATAGCAGTCAGTTTTATTATTCCAGTAAGCTGTAGTGTTCATAAACTTGGTGTACTTTCCGGGTACATGCATAGCAGTCAGTTTTATTATTCCAGTAAGCTGTAGTGTTCATAAACTGCCACCAGAAATTAGTGGCATAGCCATGGGGAAACTTGGTGTACTTTCCTTTGTCATACAGTGTCTGCCTTTTCTTCATATAGCGTGACTTATTGTCCCTCACGGAAGCAAAGATGAGGAGCCCGGCCACGGTCAGGGCCGCTGCAGTTATCAAAAGCCACCACCGCATGACGACGGGACACACCCTCCTGTCGCGAATAGTTCCCCCCGGCCAGGAAAGCTGACCCCTCCACCGGGCGAGATCACAACAAGTGGGCACGCCTGCTGTCAGCTGTGTTTAGATGGCTTCACTTACTCGCCTGCAGTGACTCTGATGGATGCAAGATGGTCGTTCCGCTATTTTGCAAGCTCCAGTTTTTCCTTTGGAGCACTTTGATCATAACCCAGTCACCGGGCTGTGATCTGCAAGACACTTGATAGACATCATTACATTCTTCGTCATTTACAATCATCTCTTTATTTTCCTACAACTTAGACATACATTTTGCTACTGAAATTATATCTGCCTTTTTCACTGGGTAGATTTCTGGCCACTTTGAGAATACATCTATAACCACTAGGGCGTATTTTTACCCTTGGCATTCCTTTAGCTCAATAAAGTCCATATGGATTGTGTGGTCTCAGGTTTCCCTGAGCATTATATTTTCGACAGGTCATGCATGTTCTGACAAATTGTTTTGCTGAGGTTTCAAAATTTATAGTGTAGAAATGAGAGTTGACAATACAGGGCATTCCCCCCGTTGACAAATGCGTACAGCCATGAGTCACTAATGCCGCCATTTCGTGGAGGAATTTTTGGCAACACTGGCTTGCCATAACACATCATTAAGTTGTTTGTCAGAACTGCACCGTGTTTTAGCCATTTTGCCTGCTCTGCTGTGCTTGCTGCTTTTTGTTCATTTTGCAACACATCCAGTGAAATCTGTGTGTTTACTGCCATCAATGTTATGTTTGTCTTTTGTGCCGCCTGTTTTGCTGCTCTGTCTGCAAAATTGTTGCCTGTAGTAATGAAAGAGTCAGTTTATGCCAAATTTTTTGCAAAATGATGCACAGCAGAGAAAACATACTGGCTGTCTGTATGTATGTTTATTAGTTTGTCTTTTTGTATTTAGCTTTCGCGTATCACAGCTATCAGCTCAGCGCTCTGTGCAGAACATGAAGAAGAAAACGGTTTTGCTTCTATTATTTTACTATCTGTTGTTACTGCGTAACCTACACAATTTAGGCCTGTGCTGTAAGGTCAAATGCTGTTCTCCTAGCTTCCACACTTGCTGATCATAAGGTGGATCTGGGCCTGGGGTTTGTTTAAATCGCAGAATGTTGTGATACTCGGTCGGTTTCTGGAAAGTGGATGTGGCGGGTGTCATTTAGTATGCACTCAGGTGTAATACCAGAAAAGAATGGCATGACTGCTATCTTAAGTTTTGTCAGAGCGTCTCTACTTAACAACTTTACTGGACACGACGGGTCATATATGCATTTAATAAAGCACCTGCGGCCACTTGCTGTATGTACTAGTTCTAAAGGGGCAGTTAATTGTTGTACAGTTGTGTGGCCTGAAGCTGACTTTACAACTAATTTGTCCTTTGAAAACTGTAAGTGGCTGCCTCAGAACTGTTTTGCATTATTTCTCTGTGGCCTACCCCTACAATCTCGTGTGAAGTGACCTTCCTCTCCACGGTTCTAGTTCTTCAAACAATTCATGGATCTCACACATTTCAAACTTTCAAGATAAGGTTGTTTTCCATTTATACAAATATATATATATATATATATATATATATATATTTAACTTTGCATTTTTCATAGCTCATAGCTCACAGCTCTAAACCTAGGCATTTTTCAATCATATGCCTAATCACCATGTGTCACTGTGATTCTCAAGTATTGTCACAAGTTCGTTTAAATTCGTTTCCAAAATCAACAAAATAATCAAACAAAAACATAAAACATAAACGTGTCAGGACACAAAAGAAAAAAGAAAAAAAAAAATGCTGCCACCCGAACAAGGCAGAAGTCTGCATATGTTGGCTTTTAATAGCATGCAGCTTGTAATATGGTAGACTAATGTGCCTGTGTTAATTCAGCTCCATATTATTGTGTGAAGTTGCACTGGGTTGGGAGTGGCGTTGTGTGTGTCACATTTTTGGTTAGCCAATGGCTCGAATCAGGTTGGACTAATTAGAGGCAGGTGTACTTGATTGCACTGATACACTGGTCTACTTATAGCCCACACTACAAACACTGCTGTTTCGTTTTGTCTCTCTGTGCAGGTATGTAATGTGATGAAATCAGATATGGGATGGATGGGTTTTGCGCTATGAATTTTATATTAAGTGTGTCGTTTTGTCTCTCTGTGCAGTCCAGGGCCTATTATATGCCACAGCCTAAAGACAGCTGGGTTCCAGAGGCTTGAGTGACCACTGACTATATGCTTGCAGGGTGGTGGGTCTCCAAGGACAACTTCTAACCCTGTTAAAGGCAACATGTGGAGTGCAACTTGGCTGTGTGGCATAGCTGGCTCTGGCCTTTGGACTGTGTGTGTTTATACAATTCATAAGTGGGAAACTGGACTGTTTTATCTATTATCTCTTGATATATTTTTCGTCAATAAATTATCTTTTAGAATTTTATTGACTGGTATCTTTTTGCCCACGACTGAGACGGTTGGTCAGACCTAGAGTCTTTCTTTTGGTGTGTTACAGCAGCTTCTGCTCTAAAAGAAACAAATAAATAAAAAGAAAAGAAAATGTGGAACATGCTCATCAGCTTAGCGGTGTCCACACATTTAATTCAGCTTCATAATCCTGTAGGTTTAGTTATTTTCTACAGGGTTTGGCTTATTAGTTGTTATTATAGATGTTGCTCTGTATCTCAGTAATATTTATCTAGGATAAATTACAGGTTTTCAAACAGGTTAAGTGCCTCTATGCACCTAATTGGTTTAGATATTGCCTTTATTTTCTTCATCTCATATGTCATTATACTGAGTTTGAGCAAACCTTAAACTTAATGCAGACTACTTCATAACAATATTAATATTATATCTTTATTAATTATTATCATATTTTTCTGTCTATATAATGACAATAGTATATTACAATATTTCATTAGTGTATATCACTATACTACTACTACTAAGCTAATTTAATAGTTAGGATCATCTTACTCAGCAAACAGATAATTTATAGTTCATCCAATCTGTACAAATTTGCTTTTTCTCTGAACAGGTTTGTGCCTACTTTTAGACTGGTTTTCTGTTTGCCTCATCTCAGATCCAACCTTCATTCACATTCATTCTCTCTGTTGCATGTCGAACCAAGTAGTTTATTATTATATTTTATTTTGTATCCATCAAGGACTGTGGGAGAGCTGCAGTTCTCACCCATTTCCAAGCTGGAGACATTTATCTTTTCACACACTTTCCTTGGCTGAACAATGACACAGCCTTAATCTACCTTATGCATCTCTCTTTTTTATAGAAAAGGTCTTCATATGAATGATTTCCTTTTATTTATTTCATACAATCTGGGCATGATCGTCATGCCAACTATATTTCATTATTTAGTTCTGTTTGGAGGGTCTCCACGTAGGACAATTTAGTTTCTTTGGATTTCTCCACCTATTTGCGCTTATTTTGGCCGGCACCTGGATGGATTTTCTCCATCCACTGCTCATCAGCGGTTAATTCAGGTCTTGTGGGTTTATTTCCCATTTTAGTTTATTTGTTTTATTTTTATTTTATTAATACCGCCAACACATACACTATGAAGTTTGGTGGATACAAAGGTCGGAGGAGGTTATTGAGGCAGCCTTCTACCCTGAGCTAAACTCAGGGCGGCCCCAATTTTATGCGATGAAGCGCAACCTTTCTCTTCCCCACCACACAATACCTCACAGGAAAACAGAAGAGTAGTACAGAGACCTAGAGTCTCTATTCAAAGGCGTACTTACTCTTTACACACATACATTGCGCGCTTAAACGAAAACCTGCTTTTACTCGACACTCCTTCCCTTGTTAAAGTTTTTAGCGGGTGCGATCCACACAGGAAGTGCAATCCCGTCTTATAGGTTACTTTCGAACCTTCGGTCCACACAGGACCTCTCTTAGTGTCCACACAGGACTCTTATTATCCACACAGGATTCTACAGGTATGAGTGTCGTTGTAAAGTCGATTTATTTCAAACGCATGATGTTTATGACTGTTGGTTTGACTTCTGACCCTAGCAGCAGTTGTTCTATATTGTAAACTTCGGCTTCATCTGCTGTTAATTTTACTTTAGTTTTAGAGTTACCCATTTTAAACGTCAGAACTGTGACACTGTCTCTGGTATGAAAAAGTGGGCGGGTTATCAATAACAGGCTTCTACTCACTGGCTAATCGAGTGAGCGGTTATTGATTTTACGTGATGACGCACAACCTTGGTCCCACCCTTAATCCAGTACGTGAGTGTACACAGGAAAACAACTTTGAGAGAAGCGGTTCGACCGCGTATTGGGTCGTAAATGACAACTCACTTCTCTTTGTTAACACAAACAGAGCGCGCTTTTATGATTTTTATTGAGATTTTCCGTATTTTTCGTCGTGCAACCTTCTAACCGTTCCGTTCAGCTGCTCACACAGGGCAACCGGAACCTGTTCCGTTCAGTTGCTCACACAGGGCAACCGGTACTTTTAATAGCGATTTCTAGAATCTCGCTCTTGCCTGTCGTCTCCTTAGTCCCGCATGGACACTGAGATCTGTCGGCGCTCACCAGGTTTACACACTATTTTAAAGGAAAATGTCAATATCAACGTATTTTAGCGCTTGATGGAATGCAGTGTTTCATATTCACCTTACTGTGGCGCTGCGTTTTGGATCCGGCTCATCTGGTCCTGGCGCCGTGGAGCCTGTATAAGACGCTGACCGGAGATCGAATGGTCCCGGTTTTTCTCCTTTACTGTGCACAGGTTTTTTTCCAGCGCAGGCAACACGACGTCAGGATCGATGAAGACCGTCTGTGGAGAACTAGACGTTAAAAATAACAGTTAGTTCTCCGGCTACGAAGGACCAATTAAATGTCAGGGGTTAGACACTTTTTCAAACACAAGTAAGTGAAATAAGACACTGCAGACCGACTCAGAGTTTAAGAACGTGTACACGGGTGAATGCCTCTGAGAAGACAGACACACCGAGTACAGGCTGCTTGCTTTATTTATAAGGCAAAAAATGGGTAACAGTACTTCCTCTTTTACCAGAAAAGAGGAGAGTTCAGACATAAAGTTCAGACATAAAGTTCAGACATAAAGTTCAGACATAAAGTTCAGACATAAAGTTCAGACATAAAGTTCAGACATAAAGTTCAGACATAAAGTTCAGACATAAAGTTCAGACATAAAGTTCAGACATAAAGTTCAGACATAAAGTTCAGACATAAAGTTCAGACATAAAGTTCAGACATAAAGTTCAGACATAAAGTTCAGACATAAAGTTCAGACATAAAGTTCAGACATAAAGTTCAGACATAAAGTTCAGACATAAAGTTCAGACATAAAGTTCAGACATAAAGTTCAGACATAAAGTTCAGACATAAAGTTCAGACATAAAGTTCAGACATAAAGTTCAGACATAAAGTTCAGACATAAAGTTCAGACATAAAGTTCAGACATAAAGTTCAGACATAAAGTTCAGACATAAAGTTCAGACATAAAGTTCAGACATAAAGTTCAGACATAAAGTTCAGACATAAAGTTCAGACATAAAGTTCAGACATAAAGTTCAGACATAAAGTTCAGACATAAAGTTCAGACATAAAGTTCAGACATAAAGTTCAGACATAAAGTTCAGACATAAAGTTCAGACATAAAGTTCAGACATAAAGTTCAGACATAAAGTTCAGACATAAAGTTCAGACATAAAGTTCAGACATAAAGTTCAGACATAAAGTTCAGACATAAAGTTCAGACATAAAGTTCAGACATAAAGTTCAGACATAAAGTTCAGACATAAAGTTCAGACATAAAGTTCAGACATAAAGTTCAGACATAAAGTTCAGACATAAAGTTCAGACATAAAGTTCAGACATAAAGTTCAGACATAAAGTTCAGACATAAAGTTCAGACATAAAGTTCAGACATAAAGTTCAGACATAAAGTTCAGACATAAAGTTCAGACATAAAGTTCAGACATAAAGTTCAGACATAAAGTTCAGACATAAAGTTCAGACATAAAGTTCAGACATAAAGTTCAGACATAAAGTTCAGACATAAAGTTCAGACATAAAGTTCAGACATAAAGTTCAGACATAAAGTTCAGACATAAAGTTCAGACATAAAGTTCAGACATAAAGTTCAGACATAAAGTTCAGACATAGAGTCAGCTTATCTGATCTTTCACACACTAAAATAAGAATACAGAAATATATCATGCTTATCTGATCTTTCACGCTTAAAGTAAGGATACAGAAATATATCATGTCTTGTCAAAACATCTTAAACACTTAAGCAAGGAATGCATTGTGTTCTCTTTTAACAATAAGCTTGGTTATGTGAAAATATATGAACACTCGGTTATAAGGCATACTTGGTTATATTGCATTTGAATAAAAAGCATATTTGTTTTTACTTGATTACACTCAATGATTTGTATTTAATAAAAATCCTCTGACAATGTCTAACTGCCTCATACAGTGGGGCAAAAAAGTATTTAGTCAGCCACTGATTGTGCAAGTTCCCCCACCTAAAATGATGACAGAGGTCAGTAATTTGCACCAGAGGTACACTTCAACTGTGAGAGACAGAATGTGAAAAAAAAAAAATCCATGAATCCACATGGTAGGATTTGTAAAGAATTTATTCGTAAATCAGGGTGGAAAATAAGTATTTGGTCACCTCAAACAAGGAAAATCTCTGGCTCTCACAGACCTGTAACGTCTTCTGTAAGAAGCTTTTCTGTCCCCCACTCGTTACCTGTATGAATGGCACCTGTTTGAACTCATCATCTGTATAAAAGACACTTGTCCACACCCTCAAACAGTCAGACTCCAAACTCCGCCATGGCCAAGACCAAAGAGCTTTCGAAGGACACCAGGAAAAGTATTGTAGACCTGCACCAGACTGGGAAGAGTGAATCTGCAATAGGCAAGCAGCTTGGTGTGAAAAAATCAACTGTGGGAGCAATCATCAGAAAATGGAAGACATACAAGACCACTGATAATCTCCTTCGATCTGGGGCTCCACACAAGATCTCATCCCGTGGGGTCAAAATGATCATGAGAACGGTGAGCAAAGATCCCAGAACCACACGGGGGGACCTGGTGAATGACCTGCAGAGAGCTGGGACCAAAGTAACAAAGGTCACCATCAGTAACACACTACAACGGCAGGGAATCAAATCCCGCAGTGCCGGACGTGTTCCGCTGCTGAAGCCAGTGCATGTCCAGGCCCATCTGAAGTTTGCCAGAGAGCACATGGATGATACAGCAGAGGATTGGGAGAATGTCATGTGGTCAAATGAAACCAAAGTAGAACTTTTTGGTATAAACTCAACTCGTCGTGTTTGGAGGAATAAGAATACTGAGTTGCATCCCAAGAACACCATACCTACTGTGAAGCATGGGGGTGGAAACATCATGCTATGGGGCTGTTTTTCTGCCAAGGGGACAGGACGACTGATCCGTGTTAAGGACAGAATGAATGGGGCCATGTATCGTGAGATTTTGAGCCAAAACCTCCTTCCATCAGTGAGAACTTTGAAGATGAAACGAGGCTGGGTCTTCCAACATGACAATAATCCAAAACACACCGCCCGGGCAACAAAGGAGTGGCTCCGTAAGAAGCATTTGAAAGTCCTGGAGTGGCCTAGCCAGTCTCCAGACCTCAACCCCATAGAAAATCTGTGGCGGGAGTTGAAAGTCCGTGTTGCTCGGCGACAGCCCCAAAACATCACTGCTCTCGAGAAGATCTGCATGGAGGAATGGGCCAAAATACCAGCTACTGTGTGTGCAAACCTGGTAAAGACCTATAGTAAACGTTTGACCTCTGTTATTGCCAACAAAGGTTATGTTACAAAGTATTGAGTTGTATTTTTGTTATTGACCAAATACTTATTTTCCACCCTGATTTACGAATAAATTCTTTACAAATCCTACCATGTGGATTCATGGGGTTTTTTTTTTGTTTTTTTTTTCTCTTCCACATTCTGTCTCTCACAGTTGAAGTGTACCTCTGGTGCAAATTACTGACCTCTGTCATCATTTTAGGTGGGGGAACTTGCACAATCGGTGGCTGACTAAATACTTTTTTGCCCCACTGTATCTTTAGGAGTCATCTGTTCGAAAATTGATGACTGAAACATATCCCATTCAGCGTGAAATCCTCAACGATGATGATACCACTATTGCCGTTGTAAAGGACGAGTGGCCGTTCCTGTTTGAAGTTCCTCACCTGTTTGATCATGCATCTAAACTCCTTGGCTTCTCTGTACAAAACAAGCTGGCACAGGTGTGTTTTTATTGTTATTATTATGATTGTGCTGTGCTGCTCCATATGGAGAGAATTTTGTCTTTATTAATCAATCAAAAAAAGATTTGCAACCAAAAAGAGAGTTGAGACCAAAAAAGATAAACTGGCAACCAATCAAATAGAATAACTTGGATGAACAATCAAATGGAATAGATTTGAGACCAAAAATCAGGAAGTGACAACCAAAAAAGCAGGACATTTGAGATCAAAACAGAACAGGTTGCAAATGAAAATGAAATAATTCATTTTTATTTTTTTCAAAATTCTCTCCATAGCTCCAAACGAAAATTAGTGTTAGTCTTATGTACTTGTACAAAATTAACACCTTGAACAGGAACTTTCCAAAAAAAAAGGGGATCAATGACTTCCTTGACTCCAAAGGGATGAAGACGGGCGAAGGTCCAATACAGCTCATCTGTGGCATTTCAAAATACTTCAAGGAAGACTCTTATAAACTCTTCCACAAAAAAGAGGTAGATGTTGTAGATTTTAAACTGTGCAAGATAATTATTTGCATCCAGTGGTGAACCAAGTAACCAACCACAGTAGGAAGTATAGATTCCCCTAATTGTGCTGCTGATATTCTCTATAAACTCTCTATCTATAAACTATTTACATTAATGTTTGTGCATAATGGCTACCTCTGTCTGATGAAGACACTAGCAGATAGTCAATTTGCCAGCAGGTTTGTGTGCACTGGAAACATTAATTCATGTATCATGTCTGTCACCAAAACAGATCTCTGCAGATCCTGAAGTCGAACTCCCAGTGACCCCATGCATCCTAATCAGAGGTTTGTAGTTAAATCTTTTTTTGTATCCCAGCAAGCTGTTGTTATAAGCTGTTGTGTCATATTTATTAAAGAAATTTTTGCTTGCCTTAAAATATAGGATTTTTTTTTTTTTTTTTTTTTTTTTTTTTGGTAAATGGTACATGGTTTTTATCTGTGTTTAAGGTGACCAGCAATTCAAGATTGCTGTTGATGGGTTACTTGTCAATGACCACATCACCTCTCCCATTGTGGCCTTGAGCTACGTCTTCTCCATGTTTTATGTCTGCAACGTCCAATACCCACCGGAGATGGCTTTTACTCTCGAATTCATGCAAAGGTAAGCACTCATTGTTTGGAAATACTTTGTAAATGTGACTTTGCCGTGCCTTTCTGCACCTGACCTGCTTTTTGTCAATCTACACTAAACCAGTTTGTCTGAGATGTACAAGCTCAAAATGTGTCGCCACATGCTGTGAGCTTTTAGATCAGCTGTTATTGGTTTATGATCCCCCTGAATATGGATTTGTTCGGAGATTTTGTAGCTCCCTGTTGAAGACTATTGTTGGAATAAATGTGTCATATCTTTTTAAAGGGCAGGTAACATGCTTTAAATAGTGTCCTAAGTCAATCAATAACAAAACAAACATAACATGATTCTAGTTGGGAAATGGAGCAAAACCATATTTTTCTCAGAATGGTTTGTTCACACAAAATTCATTTGAGCTATCTCTTTAAAACCATTAGCACCTGAGACCAGGTTATGTCAGTGGTGGTCAAACCTTTTCATGTCAAAGACACACAAACTGAAATTTATTTGGCTGCAGACCCCAAACTCAAAATATGTTGTTTCAGGGACCCCCCCCCCCCCCCCCCCCCCCCCCCCGAAGGAAAGACTAAACATATTAATTTAAAAAATACTACATAGTGGATTCATGCCCAAATGTTAATACTTGTACTGATGTGTAACGTGCACTGAATGTCACAGTTTCTCCACTCCATGTTTGAATAACCCCCAGGACAGTCCGTGTTCAAATGTGCTGTTACACCTTTTGATAGGACAATGTCAACTGTGTTTTCTATCCCCTTCTGTGTTCTGTGCATTTATAATATCCCTGCATACACATTGAGGATGCATGCTGTCATGTGTTGGTGATAAGCAGACTTCTCACCCTTGCAAACATTTCTGTATATGTGCAGTGTGAATGCATGTGTCTTGAAAAGACAAAGGAAGAGATAAGCTTAGCCACTGGCACCAGCACCACAACAACATTGGGTTCTAGACAGATGGTCAACTAGAATGATAGAGAGGTTCACACATAGGGGCATATTGAAGAAAACAAATGTAGGATTTTATTGAACTGCTCCACTCCTGTCAAGCCACACTACATGTGCAAACTTTGTCTGCATATCACTATTGTTTTGTTTTTTTTCCTCAGAGTTTTCTTTGGGGTCAATCCTGAGCGAGGCTCCAAGGCAGAGAAGAAGGGGAAGAAACGGCACTTCATTCCTCCACAGGTGTGCAAGCTGGTTTCTCAGCTGAAGGAATTTGAATGCAAGCAGAAGGAATCTGAATGGGCCATTTGAGCTGTTCTCAGAGCTCAGAAAATACCTTTTTGGACTGAATGTGCACACACACACACACACACACACACACACACACACACACACACACACACACACACACACACACACACACACACACACAGGCAAATCCAAAAACATGGGGCTTGGGAGTAGAAATACAGATTTTTACAGTATTAGGTGAGTTCAGATGTTTTAACTAGATGCCCACAACACACATGCTGCAGTTTCAAATCCCCCATGTTAAGGGGGAGGGAAGGTGGGTGATATTTGTCATTCCAGTTAAGCTTTTCCTGTCATTGTGGAGATGGAGGTGTAAGTTTTAAAAGATTTTTTAGTTTTAAGTTGTTTTAAGAGTTTTAAAAATCTCTTTATGGCATGTTGCACAGTCATCCTTCTAAGGTCATGGTTGTTATTGCTGCACTGATGTTTTATAGAAAAGTTGTATAATGTAATACTTCTAATGTTCTATTTGTTTTTTGTAGAAAGGTCAGCCACTGGTTGCAGAGCTCTGCCTGTCGGTGTGATATGTGGAGTTGGAGGTGTAGGTTTCTGCATCCTCCTGGAGGGGGCTCCTCATTTTGCACTGACAGGTGAGACAGCAACTGCAATGCTGGCAGTTTTATTGTCTTATTTTGTCATTGTCTTTAACAAATCAATTTGTTATTAATGCCTGTCAGCCTGTGGATGCTAAAAAGTTGCTAGATTTGGCATCTCCCTGTTTAAAGGACATGGCTGTATTTCTTTGAGAGAACAGCTGGTTTATGTATGTAAAATTTTTCTGAATGTGAAGGTGATGTTCTGAATGTTTTAATGGTTGTAATGTAAATATTGCAAATCATTCACCACAAAAAGTGAAATCACTTTAAAGCACTGGCAGCTGTTAAAGGAAATAAATAATTGCTGTGATTCTACATTTGTGCTTTATTGATGGTAAACGGTATAGAGAATGGTACAGAATTAAACATTTTAGGATGACTGAAGTGTCCGTAAATGGTATGGATTGAGTACTTAAATAATACGGAATATTCCATTTTAGGTTTGATGGAACTGTCCGTAAATGGTAAAGAAAAAGTCAGGTAAATCTACGGAAATATCTGTTATAGGGTTTACGGAATTGTCTGTGCAATAACGCCGAAATTTATGGAAAATACGGAATTTTCCATTTTAGGTTTGCCGGAAATGTCCGTCAATGGTACAGAAAAACTCGGGTAAATCTACAGAAATATCCGTTTTAAGGTTTACGGAAGTGCCCGTACAATAACGGAAAAAGTGCTGGTAATTAATTACCAGCACTTTTTCCGTTTTATAACGGAATTTTTTTTTTTAACAGTGTACTTCGCTGGATTTCTTAGCTCCCTGGGACTTTTAGGTCGTGGCGCAGGCCACTGGACTTTTAATGTTGTGTTTTATTGATTTTCATTGTGTTACCCCTTGGCCAAGGTTGTTTTAATTCATTTTACATTTTTAACTATTTAAATATAATAAATTATATTTTAGTTATACAGTTTTTAATCATGTGCTTTCCCTTGGCGGCTCCACTGCTCAATCCGGTTGGAGGAAGATTTTCTTCCTTCGCACAAAACCCACTGTGGAAGTAAAACCAGCCTTCCGCCTCTATTACATAATTGGCGTTGTCAACAGGATCTGGCCAAGAGCAGTTGGGTTAGTCAGGGGAATAGCAAAGATGATGATGCCTGTATATCCCAGAGCCCCGTGGCTGCTGAAATTTAAAGGGCCTGATCAGGATGTGCAATATCAGGATTGGAAGCAGCAGATGCGGGGGCTGCTGGGATCGCAGGATTTGCCTGAAGTGAGGAAAGTTGCTATTGTGTTGGGAGCGCTAGCAGGTGAGGCTAAACGTCAGGTCAGTGTTCTTGAAACCAGTGAAAGAGACCAAGTACAAAAAATCTTTTCCTTTTTTAGACTCTTTATATGGTGATCGTGTCCCCACCCCAGTTCTTAGGTCAGTTTTTTAGTTGCACTCAGAACCCAAGTGAAACCGTATCTTCATTTATTTTGCGGTTGAGAGAATTATACTGTAGGTTGCGAAAGCATGATCCAGATAATCTCCCCTCTGATGCAGCCCTGCGAGATCAATTGTTGCTAGGATTGCAGGAGGGCCCTGTAAGTCAGGCACTGAAGGTCTATGTGCGGTGTAATCCAGATCAAGATTTTGCTGCCATACGCCAGGAGGCACTGCTCCTAGACTCAGAACATGTACAGCCCCAGTCTGAGGTAACCTGCCTGTCTGTAAATAAGTCTCATGCTCCTTTTAAGGTTGAACAGAAAGAAGATTGGAGACAGGTGTTAAAGCAGGAGATACTGGAGGATGTTAAGGCACAAATTAAAGTATTGGCACAAGAGCTAGTAAGGGAAATTAGAGGCTCCACTCAGCCAGCTGTAGCTACTCTTCCGCCTGCACCTCAGTTTAGGAGAAGACCGCGACAATCAAATGCTAGCTGGGATGCACAAGGGCGGCCTATCTGTCGGAGGTGTAAACAAGCAGGACATATAGCTAGGTTTTGCCAGACCTCCATGTCTTCCCAGCCAAGTTTAAACTAGATGACCCTGCTGCTGAGGTCCGAGGGGCGGGGGCTTTTGGTTCACCTAAGGAATTAAGGGCCACAGAAACATTTATTGGGCAGTGTCCAACAGTGAAGATAGTGATCGAGGGGGTGGAGCTTCAAGGCTTGTTGGATACAGGATCACAAGTGACTTTGATACAGGAGAGTTTGTTTAATGAGCATTTTTCCCAGGCTAAGCTTGAGAAAACTCCAACCGCCTTTAAGCTGAGAGCCGCCAATGGTCTGGAAATTCCCTATACCACCTATGCTGTCCTGGACATGGAAATAGAAGGCGGGGTTGTGGTGGTAAAAGATTACCATTGCACTGATTGTTGGGATGAATGTTGTGACTGCCTGTTGGAATGTATTTAAGTGGCCGGAAAAGACTGCTCCTGTCCCACAGCAATTAACGAATCAACAGGCCTGGAGGACTGCCTTCGCAACATGCAGACGGATAGAAGCAAGTACAGTGGAGGACGGAATGGTGGGGTATGTACGGCTAGCTGGCCGACGCAAAATTAAAGTTCCCCCGAGGAGTGAAATAATGGTGTGGGGCCGGACTCAGACGGGTCCGCAAGGAACTGATTATTGTGCCCTGGTAGAGGCACTGCCTGAAACTCCTGATGTGGGGGTGGCGAGGACCCTTGTCATGGTAAGGGCCGAGAGAGTGCCAGTGAGGATTTGTAACCCACACCCCTATCCTCTTTTTATAGGTCGCTACCAGAAACTGGGAAAGCTATCCTGCGTGGATGAAGCCGATGTACATGGCTCACAGGACCTGAGCCTGTCCCTTGGGACGGACGGCGTGGTGGAGGTGGCTCTGGTCGACAGTGGCGCCCCCACGAAGGAGGAGAGATTACCTGAGGAGATGAGTAAACTGATTGAAAGACCTGATCTGTCTGAACTGCAACAGGGCGAGCTACGTGCTTTATTGCTTAAATGGGAGGTGTTCTCTAAAGATGACGAAGATTTTGGGAGGACTGACCTGGTGCATCATTGTATCCCCACAGGTGATGCAGCTCCCATTAGAGAGAGGTATCGTCCTTTGCCCCCTGCAATGTATAAAGAAATGAGGAGTCTCTTGGCAGATATGATGGCAAAGGGAGTTATCCGGGAAAGCTGTAGCCCGTGGGCTGCACCCATTGTTTTGGTGAGAAAAAAAGATGGCGCCTGGAGGTTCTGTGTGGACTACAGAAAATTGAATGCGGTGACGCATAAAGATGCTTTCCCCCTGCCACAAATAGAAGAGACATTGACAAGCCTTACTCGGGCGCAGTGGTTTTCCACTCTGGACTTAGCCAGTGGATACTGGCAGGTCCAAATGAACCCGACGGACAGGGAAAAGACTGCTTTTACTACCCCAGTCGGGTTGTTTGAGTTCGAGCGGATGCCGTTTGGTCTGTGCAATGCACCCGCTACATTTCAACGCCTGATGCAGCACTGTTTGAGTGGACAGATTGCAGAGTCTTTATTGGTGTACTTAGATGACATTATCATTTATTCACCTGACTTTTCGTCTCATTTACAGCATCTAGATGAAGTGTTTCAGAGGCTGTGGCGTCATGGGTTGAAGTTACAGCCGAACAAGTGCGAGTTCCTGCAACAGGAGGTGAAATTTCTGGGGCATGTAGTGGATAAGTATGGTGTAAGACCAGACCCTGATAAGATTTCTGCAGTGATGGATTGGCCGGTCCCTGATACCATCAGACAAGTCAGATCCTTTTTGGGCCTGGCTGGTTACTACAGACGTTTTGTGGCCGGCTTTGCTAAAATCGCACGTCCTTTAAACGCATTATTGACAGGGGTCCCTGTGAACAAGAGGACAGACCGTCGTAAAGTACAGTGGTCCCCAGAATGTCAAACGGCATTCGAGGCCCTCAAAGCAGCATTAACGCGAGCACCTGTTTTAGCATACGCAGATTACTCCCTTCCCTTTATTGTGTATACTGATGCCAGTGGGTGCGGGTTGGGAGCCGTTCTAGCGCAGGTTCAAGAAGGTCAAGAAGGGGTAATAGCGTACGCCAGCAGAAGTTTACATCACACAGAACGGAATGATGCGAACTATAGTTCCTTCAAGTTGGAGCTGTTAGCCCTCAAATGGGCAGTTGCCGAAAAGTTTAAAGACTATCTGACTGGTGCACGATTCGTTGTGTATACTGATAATAACCCTGTGGCCCATTTACAGACTGCCCGTTTGGGCGCAGTAGAACAACGTTGGGTGGGTCAGCTGGCCTCTTTTGACTATGAGATTAAGTATCGCTCGGGGAAAAGCAATATTAATGCTGATGCCCTTTCTCGATTCCCCACTGTCCCAGCAGAACACCTGGAAGGGGCTGGATCAGAGCGAGAAGTTACTTCAGCAGCCATTGAATTGACCTGTGAACTAGAGGGGAGCGACTGGGCAGAAGCACAAGTTCGTGATCCGAATATTCAAGTGGTAAAACAACTTCTGGAAGCTTAGGTCGCACCCACAAAGTCAGAACGTCAGGCATTGTCGCATGGTGTGCGGCGACTCCTACAGGAGAAAAAAAGGCTTTTTATTAAAGACGGAGTACTGTGCCGTAAAGTGTTGGACGAATATACCCAGGAGACTCGTTATCAAGTTGTGTGTCCTAGTTCCAGGTGCCATGAGGTGTGGAGGAAGATCCATGAGGCTGCTGCCCATGCGGGGGTAGATCGAACCCTATCTCGGATACGGCAGCGGTTCTACTGGGTTAACATGGAAGCGCAGGTACGACAGTTTCATTCGGGTTGTCCCCTGTAGTCTACAAAAGGAGAGGGCGGAACCTAGGGCTCCACTGCACCCTATTTTGGTCTCATACCCTTTGGAGGTTGTAGGCATGGATTTTTTGTCCTTAGGTCGACCAACTGACACTTACCAAAATATACTTGTAATGACTGATCTGTTTACGCGGTTCGCTTGGGCTATCCCGACAACAAACCAAACAGCAGAGACCACAGTAAAGGCTCTGTGGAAATATGTGCTACAGCCGTTTGGTTGCCCCGGCCGACTACACTCCGACCGGGGGCCTAAGTTTGAATCCACATTAATGAAACAACTTTGTGACACTTATGGTATAACTAAAAGCCGCACGACACCTTACCACCCTGCAGGGAATGGTAGCGTAGAACGTTTTAACCAGACATTATTGAACATGCTTCGCTCACTAGAATCGGCTAGGCAGAGCCAGTGGGTAGGAAATCTGCCGGAACTTGTTCACGCTTATAATAACACTATCCATAGTTCCACCGGTTACGCACCTGCCTACTTGATGTTTGGTCGGCATTTGCATCTGCCTGTGGATGTGGTGTTAGGTGTGGGTCCCCAACAGGCGAGGCAGGGTTTGAGTGAGTGGGTGTGTTCCCATCATCAGAAACTCTCCCTAGCTTATCGATTGGCTGGGCAGAAGATGTGTAGTGCAGCCTCCCAACACAAAAGCCAGTATGAGAAAAGAGGCTGTACCCTTCCATTGTTGCCTGGGGAGAGAGTCTGGGTACGTGACCGAAACAGACAGGGCAAAGGAAAGTTGTGTCCCTGGTGGTCTCCTGAGCCGTATGTGGTGTTAGAACAGGTGGGGGATACAGGCTTAGTGTATAAGGTCAAACCAGAAAAGGGGGGTAATATACAAACTTTACATAGGAATGCCTTAAAAATGCGCATTGCTCCTCAAACAGACTTTACCCCTCCTACGGAGGAGCAGACCACAGGCCCTTCGGATTTCCCAGCGCCAGTGTTTTATGGGTTTTTACCCCTTACTGACTGTGTGTCACCTCAACAGAGTGATTCAGGTATGTCCCATTAGGACCACGCATGGGATTCCACCTGAGCGTTATAGGGAGATGGAGCATTAGTAGGGACTGCTAATATTTCAATGTGGGGGGATGTCATTCAGGGAAGGACGGATTTTGTTTTGCTGTGCTATATTTTAATATGAAGTGTATTTACTTAGTTTTTATATTGCATGTATCGGTCATGTTTTGTGCAGTGGTTATGTTGCATGTTTTCGTTATACCGTCAAATTGTCCTGGAGAGACTCCGCCTTTTCCCCGTTTTTATTGATTGGACACACCTGAGAGGGAGGCAAGATAATTTACAGAGTGACATATAAGACGGCTGGAGTTGACTTTGAGGAGAGGACCAGCGCACAGAGGGCCAGCGCGCAGATCGCCAGCGGGGAGTGACAACACCAGCGGGGAGAGTGGAGACAGCACCAGCGGAAGGCACGAGACGGCTGTGCCGATTTGCAGTTTTAAAGAAGCGGCGGGCGGAGTTGAGAGCTCTGCCCACCCGGGGTAAGTCTCTGACTTATCCCTTTTTATGAAATAAAACTGTCTAGAAGAATAGTGACTGCCGCTCCTCCCTTTCTCCAGCATATCGGGACGCGAATGCGGAAAGGAAGGAGAGGACTCCGCTGGGTTTCCCTTTTTATACTACTTCGCCGGATTTCTTAGCTCCCTGGGACTTTTAGGTCGTGGCGCAGGCCACTGGACTTTTAATGTTGTGTTTTATTGATTTTTATTGTGTTACCCCTTGGCCAAGGTTGTTTTAATTCATTTTACATTTTTAACTATTTAAATATAATAAATTATATTTTAATTATATAGTTTTTAATCGTGTGCTTTCCCTTGGCGGCTCCACTGCTCAATCCGGTTGGAGGAAGATTTTCTTCCTTCGCACAAAACCCACTGTGGAAGTAAAACCAGCCTTCCGCCTCCGTTACATGTCGTTAGTGTAGTCTGCCTGTGTCTTTTCTCTGCGAACAAACATTTTAGAGTTGGTTGTTATATACAGTCTTTATAAGTGTGGTTAATCTAATAAACATTTGTAAGGAGATGGCAGTTACTGTGAATTCACAGCAGTTACACAGTGATTAGTAATAAACAGCCAGTGAGAGTGAGTGGATTTAAGAAAGTCAGTGACTCAGGTGTGTCGCTTGGTTTGTCATCTGTTTGTGAGACTGGAGGAGACGTAGAAATCCCTTGTTTTAAATCTTAGTTAGGAAGGTTCCTGTTTGAAAACAAGGACTCTTTGTGAGAAATGCAAGAAGTACATCTGCAGAAAGCACACAGTTACATTCTGTCCATCATGTGGACAAAATAGAAAATGTTGAGCATTGAAAAACTGAGAACGTTGGGCAAGTTCAAAAGAAATGTGTTTGTAAGAACGAAAAACCAAATTGTTCCTAAAATAGTTATGGAAAGTCTAACTGTTGTATGTCTGTGTTCTACATGTTTATCTAATGGAAAATAAAGTTGCTATTGTTTTATTGCAGTTTTTGGATAATTCTGAGTGGATTTACACAGTACGGATCTAAATGACCCGCAACAAAATCAATGTCAATTGTTTGTTCTTCAACTTAATACAAGGGTTAATTTCCAAAACTTGCTTATGATCTTCAATTTGTAGCAGATCCACTATCACACAGCAGCTGGAGCAGTCTCCAATGGAGGTCAGTCCACTGCTGCCACCTGTGGCCAAGTACCATAGCCTACTACTAGATTAACTTGTGACACATCTGCACCTGCTGGTATGATCACATTGAGTAGAGGCTGAGTGGCTGCACTAACCCCTGGTACATCCAGATCTACCCACAAACATGTTGACAGATACAATCCCGGCAATGTGGATTGTCAACACTAAAAACAATCAGTAAGCAAAGACAACAGGGATCAATTTCTTCTGTTTATTTAGCACCCACAACATTTGTAGTCGCGTTTTGTAGAAGCTTCTCGGATGAGAGGTGAAACGTCTTCAAGCAACTTAAAGAAGTCCAGACGCTTTTCTTTGCAAGCTCCTTTGACTACGGTGACCTGGATGACTGAGAACCTTCACAGCCATATTGCCGTACATGTTGGGAGGAACACCCTTCAACTGGTGCGGGAGTATGAAAGGGAATCGAGGAAACTAGCGGATTATAGGAACCATCTCCGTTTCAACCTAAGATGTAGACAAAGCAGAGTTGTTCCTAAGAGCCTGCGCCTTGGATCCACTGTCAGGGGATACAGAGCAGACTTGATTCTACAGAGCACAAAATCACCTTTTAAGTGAAAGGATAAGACAGGTCCATTTCACCATAGATGCCCTCCAGATCAAGATCAGCCAGACCCTGCAGGAACTGGAAATCCTTCTACCCTCTCCAATCTTAGAAGGGGTTTACTAGTTTGTGGACAAGGCTCAGCGGGCCCAACACTCTAAAGGAGTGTCAGAGTGGGTAAGAACACCTCTTCCACCCTTGTGGTCAACACCGGTGCCCCTCAGGGGTGTGTTCTGAGCCCTCTGCTATACACTCTCTTCACCCATGACTGTATTTCCTCCTGCGCGTCCAATCTCATTGTTAAGTTTGCCGATGACACTACAGTGCTCGGACTTATATCCAACAACGATGAGACAAACTATAGGACAGAGGTGCAACAACTAGAGTCATGGTGCCACGACAATAACTTGGTCTTAAACACCAAAAAGACCAAGGAGATCATTGTAGATTTCCGGAAGAGGGGTCATAACAACCATCTGCCTCTCTTCATTGGCAGTGAGGCGGTGGAGAGGGTGAGCAGTTTTAAATTCTTGGGGGTAACTGTGACCGAGGACCTGTCCTGGGGCAACCATATCACCTCAGTTGTACGGAAGGCCCAACAGCGCCTCTACTACCTGAGGAGACTGCGGAGCGCACACATTCCCAGATCTCTGATGTTGAACTTCTACAACTGTGCCATCAGCAGCGTTCTGACGTATGGATTTCTAGTGTGGTTCCCCAGCTGCACCAAGGCCGATCAGCAAGCACTCCAGCGGGTGGTGAAAGAAGCTGGCAGAATTATTGGAACAAGTCTGCCAGAGATCAGTAATATCTTCCCCACTCGCTGTCTGAGGAGGGTGCACAGTATCCTGCGGGACCAACATCACCCTGCGCGCCACCTTTTCCATCTGCTGCCCTCAGGGAGAAGGTACAGGTCTATACAGGCCAGAACATCCAGACTGGCCAACAGCCTGTATCCACAGGCTGTGAGGCTCCTGAACTCTCTGCCCCCCTCTCACGGACAATAACCATATCCAACTTCTTAATAGCAATGAACTGGTCTGCATTGGTGCATCATATCTTTATTCTCTTCCCCCTCCTGCCCCCCCCCCCCCTCTTTCTTAAATAGATAACTATCATATCTGATATCATATCTCACAGTACAATAATATTGAATGGGTTGCATTGTTGTATTTTGTCATGTTTCTCAGGTCTTTGTCTGAATTTCTACGAACATTATTGCTAAGGATTGTCTTATTGCATTGGAGTCACACTGGGTTAAATATGTACACTTGGGTTTTAAGGGGTATTTATTATTTTCTTCTTTTTTGGGGGTTGTATGGAAGCCCCAAACGCAATTTCATTGTTCTTGACAATGACAATAAATAAATAAATACTAATACTAAAAGACAACGCAGGAAATTTCACACCTTGCTTTCAAAAACACACACTCCTCATCCTGAACCTACACAACCCACACCACATCAAGAACTCCACCGACTTCACCGACAAGGTCCAGAAACTTACCCTGGATCCAGATGAAACCATGGTGTCCTTTGATGTAGTCTCTCTCTTCACTTGCATACCCACCACGGAGGCTGTGGAGACTGTCAGAAAACGACTACAAGAAGACAGCTCCTTGGAGGACAGGACCAACTTCACACCCGATCAGATCTGCACACTGTTAGACCTCTGCCTCACCACTACATATTTCAAGTACAACGAAGGCTTTTACAGACAAAAACATGGCTGTGCCATGGGCTCCCCCGTGTCACCTATTGTAGCCAACCTTTACATGGAGGAAGTGGAAAGGAAGGCTCTTGGCTCTTTCAAAGGAAGAGTACCCAGCCACTGGTACAGATATGTGGACGACACCTGGGTGTCTTTACTGCCCACCTCTGCTGTTGTCCATGTCCAGGTTAATGCATGCACTGTTGATACTTCCGCTGAAGTGTAATGACAAGTGAAACTCACATTTGCTGTTTGTACATTCTTCTAGAGCCAAATCACACGTACAAATATACATTGCAACACGTGCTCACTCCTAACCAGTGTTGCCAACTTAGCGACTTTGTCGCTATATTTAGCGAGTTTTCAGACCCCCTTAGCGACTTTTTTCCCCCTAAAAAGCGACTAGAAAATCTGGAGACTTATTCTGGTGTTATTGGAGACTTATTTATGACGACTTTTTGACATGAAAACACGTATCACTCTTGCTCTCAACAAGCAGCGGTGCTGCCGTGGGCACCTCACTCGTGCCAAAGTGCTCATGGGCGGAGGATAGTCCTCCCCCAGCTGCTATCAGGGCAGGAGATGTTCACACCTATGCATCCAAACTGCAAATGAATCGCGCATGAGCGAAGCCGCTGCTGTTTTGTGGATCACAAGGTTTAATTCATCAAATATGCGACTCAGGGTCAGGCTCCATCTGCTTCACTTATCAACGACTATGGAAAGTCAGCGAGTGTCAATAATGTTAATGTGGTTACGTTAGTAATAGAACGAGTGCTAATATAACAGCTTTAAGATGCATTTCTAGATATTATTATGTGTTTTACTGTCTTTATGGTGCTAGCTTAACATTACGATGTAAAGGTTAGCTTATATTACAATAAGGCTGTTACCAGAGGCGGAGGCAGACATTTGATACACCCGGGGCTTAGCCCTAAAGGGTAGTATGCATGAATCAGAATCAGAACTAGATGATAGTAGCACGAAAAATCTTCATAGACCTGCACTACACTTATTTTTTTAATTCTACCAAAGTCCACTATTTAGTACACTGAAAGTTTATATAATTATTTAGCCTTGTTGTGCAAACAATCCTGCATAACTTAATAAATATAGAATTTGAAAAATAACAAACCTAAAACGAAACACTAGGTACAAGATACATGAGTACCTATGATACGGTGATACTTTTGTTAAACAACCATTTGACTAACATGTCTGTGTCACCTGCTCTTGTTCCATCTCTGTTCTGTCCTCATTCTCTCTCTCTCTCCCTCTCTGTTCCTCTCTCTCCCTCTCTGTTCCTCTCTCTCCCTCTTTGTGCTGACAATCAAGCCAAACATCAACATCATCAAATATACAGTTGAAACCAGATATTTACACACTCTTCAGATCAAAAACACAAACACTTTTTTAATTGTAACATCAAATCAGACTAAATGTTTATTTTTTTAGGTTGATAAATATAAAAAACATATTTGTTAACTTTAAGCCACCCCCCGCTCCGCCACTGGCTGTTACTATTTAAACGATTAAACGATTTTAGGACAGAAATATTAGCCTCTGTGATGAAGTAATGAGTTACTACTTAATAAAGTTTCCAGTAAAGTGATTAATCGCAGCCACAGATTGACAGTAAATATCCCGATTAGCTTCAATGCATCTATAAAAATATGTGCAAGTTTCAGTGCTTCGTTTACATTGTATGATACTTATACTGATCTAGGGTCAGTGTAAAATACAATCCTAGCTGTCTGAACAAAGTCTGCCTCATTTAATCCTGCATGACAAACCTCAGGATGCAGGTTTATTGAGCCTCCTTCCTGCTGGCACAGCTGAGAGTCAGCTGGAAACTTACAGTAACGTGGACATCATGCAAAGACTGCCAGACTCTCTAATACTGTAAATGATCAGTGACTCAGGTTAACACTAAACTTTAAACAGTACCTGTGTGTGTGTGTGTGTGTTCAGGCTGCATCTGAGCACGTAAATAGCAGGGGGAGGCGGGGCTTGTTCTTTCTTAACCAATTCGGTTTCGAATTTATTCTTTGGGGTTTCTTATATGTATAATATTTATATTTTATTATCGATTTAAATGAGGTCAACTCAAGTGATTGACAGCTTAGTGATGAATCACACTTAACAATAACAACGTTGCACTGCATTACTGAGGCCTAAAACTCACTGCGCTACATACCAAACTGCACCACTGTGGAATACTGTCAAAGAATAATGCTGTCCAGGAATATAGTTAAGATGGCTAACTGATAAACACACATGTAAGCTGTACTACATTCAACTATGTTTATGTGCTGCGTTCATTAAAAGTCACTTGTTCTTTGCTGACGACTTCATTATCAGCCACCATTGCAATAATAAATAAATAAAAACACGGGCCCATTTTAACCCCTGGCTATGGCACACGATTTTGCCTTTCATGTCTTTGATATCTCCTGGTGATGAATACACGAGCAGGACTGCCTTTCACGTGTTTCTGTTTAGGCTCAAGTTTTTATGTTTGGAGGCTCCCAGTGACGAAATACAACAAATAATGGCAGTTTCTCAATTCTCTCGCCAGTCCGGACTTTGTCGATTCACATGGGAGTCCTGACTTCCCGAGGACGGCAGTGTACGTGATGACATCTCCGTTCCTGAGTTTTTACTGCGTTTCCTTCTTAATGTAACTGTGATTAATATTTGCATTGGAAATTACACATGAAATGAAAAAAATGCACATAATGTAGTAGATTTTTTTTAAGAAAAAAATAATTAAAAAGTACCTTAAGCACTTTGGCAAAATTTGCTTTTACGTATCATCTGTTTCATAATGTCTAATAAGCTTCATACGGTTAAGCAAAGCCACTACATGTCAGAAACACAAGCTTAATCTCTCTATTAATAAACACATGTATGCCTGAATAAAGACAAACAGGTGAGATGTTAGAATGCTTTTATTTTCATTTTAATAGACACTCAAAACTTACAACACACAGCTGCTGGGGTTTGGAAGAGAACTGAACAATATTTAAAATACAATCTTCAGGATGTCCACTTATTAACATGCTATTTTTGCTCCCGGTGAAAATGTTTCTTCTTGTATTAAAATATATTTTAATGTTAAATTCAATTCACAGTCAGCCGTTTAAATAAGAACAGAAGATTTTACATCGGGGGGGATATGACGGGTGAAATTCAAAGTACACTGACAGCTCTCAGAGTAAGGCTTCAATATTAAATTAAACGGTCCAGTTATGAAGCCAAACTGATTTAGTCAGGAACCAATAAAACACCGAAATAAACCAAACATTAACATTTAGAAATGACTTATAGATCATGTGCCTCTATTCTAAGCGCACATAAATAATTTTTGCAAGTACAAATGTTGCATTTTGAGGAGAAAAATTCTCAAGAGAGTACAAACAAAAAGAAAACCCTTTTCACTAGCACTCAAAAACTAATGTGTACACTTATGTCTGCATTTTTATTTCAAATGTGAACAAAATGATAGCAGAAGAGCTGTCACGTGTCTGGCCATAAGAGAGTGGCAATTTGTTTGTTTGATTGTTCGATTAAAGGCTTCAGTTGAGAAAAAGAATTGCGTTCACGTTTGCAGCTTGGTCTTGTTGTACAATATTTTAAATTTAAAACAAACACTACTTTTAGAAAATATTTGCAGGTGTTTTCTTGTTTTCTTTAGTTTGGTGAAACTAAACCTTTATGGAGTTAGTTCAGTTACAACAGCATTTGTTTTATTTTTATTTTGTTACTATATACTATATATACTGATTTTGTTTTTGGTGTGTGTGTGTGTGTGTGTGTGTGTGTGTGTGTGTGTGTGTGTGTGTGTGTGTGTGTGTGTGTTTTGTTTTTTCCTGCGCTCATTTTCTGTTATTTTTAGGTTTTTCTTTGACCCTTAGTCTGTTGTAATTATGCAATTTTTATTTTTATAGTATGGCTGGTTTCATTATGTCTATATCCTCAGGCCTTTTTACCTGTAGTCTGTGTTCTGTTCATAATTCTAGTTTGATCGTATTCTGTTCCTTGGTTAAGTTTATTTTACGTTCCCGTGTTTCATCCATATCTTATTTAGTCGCCATTTCCTGTTTTATTTTTCTAGTCTGTCTCCTGTGCGTTTTTGCTTCCCCTGTTTAGTTATCTGATTATTTTCACCTGTTTCTTATTTTCCCCCAGATGTGACTCATTCTCTTTTAATGCTCCATCTGTCTGTATATAAAGTCTCGGTTTGTCCTAGCTTTCTGTTGTGTTGTACTTTTTGTCTGCCCGTGTGTTTCCTTCCATTTTGGCTCAATGGACTTTGTGTTTCTGCAGGCTAAATGAAGCTTTCTGAAGCATTTAAGCTTGTACTGAAAAACGGTTCATTACTGAAAGCTTTTCAACACAGTCTTCTTTGGTGGCATCAAAACAATATGAAGAGCAACCTAAATCTAAAACTTGAAACAAACTTCTTCAATTGCCCACTCAAGAGAGCTGTGTTCATAGCTTCTGTTTAATGGCAGCTCTGACTGATATCGGGCTGCTGTTTGTTCTATTCAATTCAATTTTATTTATATAGCACCAAATCACAACATCAGTCCCCTCAAGGCGCTTTATATTGTAAGGTTGACCCTACAATGATACATTCAGAGAAAAACCCAACAATCATATGACTAGGGGTGGGTTTTGATAATCAATTTATCGATTAAAATCGATTCTGGCTTGGATAACGTGATATCGATTCATTAAAATCCTGAATCGATTTTTTAATATAAATTAATTTTGCCCGAAATGCCAGAATCTCAGGTTAATCCACACAAAAGCTAAAACAGTAAATGAGAGCAGGTACACGGATTCTGCACAAAGACGTAAACACAAAGCGGATCAGAATCAGTGACAGCACGGACACGGTCGGGGCTGAAAGCCGACACCTCGCTGATTCTGATGTTTCGGCGGGTCGCGCTTTATGTTTAAGCCCCTTTTGCGTTGATTCTAAAGCTGTTAGTTTTATCTCTCTCCAAACAATATTGACCGAACCAGCAGCAAAAGAAGATCCAAACTACGCTTCACATAAACATCGTCATGCATTCCCTCTGACTTTTGCTGTTTTGCTTCCACCACGATAAAAATCACACTTCATGCACAGCTCTTTCTCTCTCTCGCGCTCTCTGTATAGAACAGTTTCCCAGCTAAAAATCTTTTTTCTGCATTATTCGCTTGCTTGTTATGCACAAGTCTACTGTTGTTTTTCCCTTTTACTTAGAAAACCTAATTTCTGTCGTTCAATAGGCTACTGAACAAATTTAAACTTTTTAAAATTATACAAAATGCAAAACACTTAGCTGTGTCTCTAATAAAACCTCTGTAACTTCAGAGGTAATGTTCATATGTTGATTAATGGTTTTCTTTCGTTTTTGATGTACTGCAGAATATTTTTATAAAATCCCGGACAGGAAAATCACCTTCATGTTTTTCTGTGTTTTATCTTCAGCTACTTTGACACAAAGGTATCTGCTGTGATGCTCACACCTTTGAAAAAGTCTTGCGAGTGTTGAATCGAATCGAATCGTGGATCGAATCGATTCGGGACCTTGTGAATCGGAATCAAATCATTCTAGAAATCAGTGAGGATACCCAGCCCTACATGACCCCCTATGAGCAAGCACTTTGGCCACAGTTTGAAGCGAAAAACTCCCTTTTAACAGGAAGAAACTTCCAGCAGAACCAGGCTCAGGGAGGGGCGGCAGGCACGTGCAGAGGGGGGGGCTAGAGGGGCTTGAGCACCCGCCCCTTTCCTGATGGGTGCCCAAAGTGCCCTTTTGTTGAGGCAATTTTTTTTTTTTTTTTTTTTTTTATGTGTGTGTGCGTGCGGAGTCCTGTCTGTGCCCCTCAACAATAATATTTAACTATTAATCACAGTTTTGCTAAATAAAAGGATCTGGCTTGCATCAGTCACATGATCACATTTAACCAATGATCGCCCTTGACGGCAGAACGCGCTGGTTACGAGCCGGGAACGAGCTCACAAAGAGCACGCGCATTTTTAGCGGTCCGGAGCTGTAGGAGAAACACAAGTTAACTCAGAGACACAGACTGATGCGACAAAACCAGTAAGTAGGTGTACAGCGTAAACTGTAGTGTATAGCACCCAGGAGTATTAGCTTATTACGTACACGTTGGTAAGCTGTCTTGTGGCAACTGACTAACTGAAACAAACGAGCGTGTTGTGTGTGCAACAGCGCGACAAACATTACCTGTCCTTTTATTAACTGCACAAGTAGTGCTGGTCATAGCTGCTGGCTACCTGTGTAAGGCTTTCATGGGTCTGTAGCTCTGTCACCGTTTTAGGGAACATATTTAGTTTTAAAGTATTTAGAAACATATTTAGTTTTAAAGTAAGTTTCCGGGCTTTTCCTGCCTTTCTGGAGGGATTATATTTCACTAAAAAACGGTCTAATATGCATGTCCACATAATAATTATTATAATATATTAAAAAACACAAGCTGTATTTTAAAGAACATACATTAAGAAGCAGATTATATTAGATTTATATTTTAAATAAGACAAAATTTGGATTTTACAGCAGTAAAATGATTGTATCTCTACAGTTTAAAAAAGTAATAAGCTTTGCCCCTGCACAGAGTGGATAGTGAAACAAATGGAATCATCATAAATACATTATTTCATATTTATTACTTCCCCCTCCTCATTGCTTTATTATTGTAGCTCTAGTAATAAATAATAATGTAAGGATTCTGGATCAGCACCATGATGCCCATAGTACAGTATTCTGAAGAAGGTCTAAAATGTCCCTGTGTGTGCATGTGTGTGTTTTATTTAGATGGAGTTTAAAAAAAAATATTACTCATGATATAACATTGTCCAGACATGCCTGGTAAGGACATGAGGAGGAAACAGTAGGAGCTGTGTGAGGCTACTAAAGGCAGTGCTATAACATTTTTCTGTCATCATTTTATTATAGATTAAGTGCAGGAGTTGTTAGGTGTGGATAATTAGATTATAGTTTATTGCAATAGCAAGTTGTGCCTTGTTCTCACATAGCAAGTGGAGAGTGATATATGAAATGATGGGATGGAAGAAGAGAAGCAAAGAGTGATTCACAGGCAGAGCCTAAATTATTTCTCACAGTTTTTTGTTGCCTTATGGTTCCAAGCGCTGTCACCAATCTTTGCATTTTGTTATTATCTCATGACACTTGTTTAATCAGCTACCATCTCTCCTATGGACTTTTTAATTCAATTCAATTCAATTCAATTTTATTTATATAGCGCCAAATCACAACAAAAGTCGCCTCAAGGCGCTTCATAGATACAGAGAAAAACCCAACAATCATATGACCCCCTATGAGCAAGCACTTTGGCGACAGTGGGAAGGAAAAACTCCCTTTTAACAGGAAGAAACCTCCGGCAGAACCAGGCTCAGGGAGGGGCGGCCATCTGCTGCGACCGGTTGGGGTGAGAGAAGGAAGACAGGATAAAGACATGCTGTGGAAGAGAGACAGAGGTTAATAACAGATATGATTCAATGCAGAGAGGTCTATTAATACATAGTGAGTGAGAAAGGTGACTGGAAAGGAAAAACTCAATGCATCATGGGAATCCCCCGGCAGCCTACATCTATTGCAGCATAACAAAGGGAGGATTCAGGGTCACCTGGTCCAGCCCTAACTATATGCTTTAGAAAAAAGGAAAGTTTTAAGCCTAATCTTAAAAGTAGAGATAGTGTCTGTCTCCCGAATCCAAACTGGAAGCTGGTTCCACAGAAGAGGGGCCTGAAAACTGAAGGCTCTCCCTCCCATTCTACTTTTAAATACTCTAGGAACAACAAGTAGGCCTGCAGAGCGAGAGCGGAGTGCTCTAATAGGGTGATATGGTACTACAAGGTCATTAAGATAAGATGGGGCCTGATTATTTAAGACCTTGTATGTGAGGAGCAGGATTTTGAATTCAATTCTGGATTTAACAGGAAGCCAATGAAGGGAAGCCAAAACAGGAGAAATATGCTCTCTCTTTCTAGTCCCTGTCAGGACTCTTGCTGCAGCATTTTGGATTAGCTGAAGGCTTTTCAGTGAGTTTTTTGGACATCCTGATAATAATGAATTACAGTAGTCCAGCCTGGAAGTAATAAATGCATGAACTAGTTTTTCAGCGTCACTCTGAGACAGGATATTTCTAATTTTAGAGATGTTGCGCAAATGGAAGAAAGCAGTCTTACATATTTGTTTAATATGTGCGTTGAAGGACATGTCCTGGTCAAAAATGACTCCAAGGTTCCTCACCGCGTTACTGGAGGCCAAGGTAATGCCATCCAGAGTAAGAATCTGATTAGATACCATATTTCTAAGATTTTCAGGGCCGAGTACAATAACCTCAGTTTTATCTGAATTAAGAAGCAGAAAGTTAGCGGCCATCCAGGTCTTTATGTCTTTAAGACATTCCTGCAGTTTAACTAATTGGTGTGTGTTATCTGGCTTCATGGACAGATAGAGCTGGGTGTCATCTGCATAGCAGTGAAAATGTATGCTATGTCTTCTAATGATACTGCCTAAGGGAAGCATGTATAATGTAAACAGAATTGGTCCTAGCACTGAACCCTGTGGAACTCCATAATTAACCTCAGTGTGTGAAGAGGACTCTCCATTTACATGCACGAATTGGAGTCTATTAGATAGATATGATACAAACCACTGCAGCGCAGTACTTGTAATACCTACAGCATGTTCTAATCGCTCTAATAGGATATTATGATCAACAGTATCGAACGCTGCACTGAGGTCTAGCAGGACAAGCACAGAGATGAGTCCACTGTCAGAGGCCATAAGAAGATCATTTGTAACCTTCACTAAAGCTGTTTCTGTGCTGTGCTGAGCTCTGAAACCTGACTGAAACTCTTCAAATAAACCATTCCTCTGCAGATGATCTGTTAGCTGTTTGACAACTACTCTTTCAAGGATTTTTGATATGAAAGGAAGGTTGGAGATTGGCCTATAATTAGCTAAGACTGCTGGGTCTAGAGATGGCTTTTTGAGTAAAGGTTTAACTACAGCCAGCTTGAAGGCCTGTGGTACATAGCCGATTATTAGAGATAGGTTGATCATATTTAAGATCGAAGAATTAATTAATGGCAGGACTTCTTTGAGCAGTTTTGTAGGAATGGGGTCTAAAAGACACGTTGATGGTTTGGAGGAAGTAATTATTGAAGTTAACTCAGAAAGATCAATTTGAGAAAAAGAGTCTAACTTAATATCAATGGTACTAAGAGTAGCTGTAGATAATATTACATCTGTGGGATGATTATTGGTAATTTTTTCTCTAATGATAAAAATTTTATTTGTGAAGAAGTTCATGAAGTCATTACTAGTTAACGTTAAAGGGATGGTTGGCTCAAAAGAGCTCTGACTTTTTGTCAGCCTGGCTACAGTGCTGAAGAGAAACCTAGGGTTGTTCTTATTTTCTTCAATCAGTGATGAATAGTAAGATGTTCTGGCTTTGCGGAGGGCTTTCTTATAAAGCAGCAAACTATTTCTCCAGGCTAAATGATGATCCTCTAGATTTGTGACACGCCATTTCCTCTCCAGATTACGAGTCATCTGCTTTAGGGTACGTGTTTCAGAATTATACCACGGAGTCAGGTACTTCTGATTTGAGGCCTTAGTTTTCACAGGAGCTACAGTATCCAGAGTCGTACGTAGTCTACAGTAGTCTTTTTAATGTCTACAGTCTCAGATCAACACAGCCCTGCCCTTCCCATATTAGATTCTTGATGAATGTGTGTTGTTGTTATTCAGCCTGGTTCAATGTGCCCCTTTTTAACTTTGAGCACCCGCCCCTTTAAACCTCTCTGCACGGCCCTGAGGGGCGGCCATCTGCTGCAACCAGTTGGGGTGAGGGAAGGAAGACAGGATAAAAGACATGCTGTGGAAGAGAGCTGAAGATTAATAATTCAATGCAGCGAGGTCTATTAACACACAGTGAGTGAGAAATGTGACTGAGGAAGAAATACTCAATGCATCATGGGAATCCTATATGCCTTAGCAAAAAGGAAAGATTTTTTTTTCCTTACACAATTCCACTTGTTTTGTGACATAAAATAACTAACCTCCATCCTCAGATATCAGTGTGTGGGAATGGGGCAATGGGAGTGGAACACCTGAGCCTGAGGCAGCAGGTTGGCAGATATGTGGTTTGTTTTCCACATATACAAAGGGTCTGCCTTCACCAAATAAATTATCATGGTAACTACAATGCGCTCCATAAATTTATTTCTTAAAATGCAGCTTTTATGTCTTTTAATCATGATTTACAATGTACAGTTGCACATGGGCGTGCACACACACGCACACACGGATAAATTCAGTGTGAAATTCACTGTGAGATCTTTACAAAATATGTTATGTTTGTGTAATAATACTGTGCGTTTTTGCAGCAGGGTGGGGGATTTGTGGGGAATACTCTCTGCTGCGACAGGGATGCTGCAGCACAGCTTCTTCTCAGTGCTACACCAAAGGCTGTAAACCTGTTATTCCTGCTGTCCAGAAGGAGAGGGCGCTATTGTATAGCGTGTAGTCGTTATTGGAGGATCTGCGTCACTTCCGAGTCTGTTCTCAGAAGGCGGGAGAGTTTCGAGCTCAATGTTATTTGAAAGAAGGAACGAGGTTTCGTTTTCAAGGACAGCAGAAGTTCCAACTGACCGTAAGAGAATTACGTTTTATGTAATATAATGTGCAGCTATTATTACGATAGTAAGCTGTAGTAAACCACTTCCTTCTCATAGACAGTAGTTTTTAGGATCACCTCTGACTCTTTCCTTTGCGCAGATTCAGCATGTCGGCCCAAAATGCAATAAGGAGCAATAAAACAGCCATTCATGAGATTCTGTCCGGAGACCACGGGCTAATTCTCAGCAAAGTTTATGAGAATAACCTGATCACTCAGCGGGAGTACAAGAATCTTAAAAGCATCAACAGTGCAAATGTGGAGACACACGTCATTGAGCTCGTGGATACGATCATGAATAAAGGAGAAGATAAATGCAAAGACTTCCTGAACCTCCTGCAAACCGATGGCGGCATTAAAGAAACTTTCCCTCTGCTGGCGAGTTTACAGCTGAGTTGTACCCCCCTTTTATCCGAGCCTGTCCAAGTGTCTTCATGTCAGCACGGTAACACACACGTAATACAGTATAGAAACACTGTGTCTCCTGTTGTGTTTGGTTGTTTACCTCAGTTTTATTGTTCTTCCCTCACATGTTCTGCTACAAGATGGGAATATGTCACAGGTAAGATGGTGATGCAGAAACAGCCTCCTACACTTGTGACATTGCTTGAGGCAGATATGTAGATGAGATTCTGTGGTTACGCATCCTGTAGTAACACATGTAAAATCTTGGTGTCCACTCTTTAGGATGTTTATCAAATCATTAGCCGGCCCGTCGGCCTCTGCGTGATCATAAACAATAAGAACTTCAAGGATGGTTCACCGAGAAGAGGAACAGATAAAGACGCCCGTAAGTTTCAGGGGCAGATTTTTTATTCTTTCTTGTTAGTATCTGGTGCTTAAATATTTTTCTCTAATTACATTTTTTGCAGAAAGCTTGGCAGAGGTGTTCAGGTGTCTGGGCTTCAGAGTGCTGATGTGTGAAGACCTGAACAAGGATCAGATGGATCAGGCACTGACGTTTGTTGCTTCCCTGGCAGACATGTCTCAGCTGCAGAAGTTCAACTTAAAAGAGTGGGATGGCAGCAGCTTTGTTGATCCTCAGCAGGTCCTTGAGCACGGTGATGCTTTCATCTGCTCTATTCTGAGTCACGGAAAAAAGGGTGTAGTTTTGGGAACTGACAGGAACCCCCTCCCCATTAAAGAAATTACCCGAAAGTTCAGGGGGTGTGACCAGTCCGTCCTCACCGGTAAGCCCAAAGTGTTCCTGATCCAGGCCTGCCAAGGAAGTAACATACAGCATGGAGTGCAGCTGATGGAGACTGATGATGATACTTCACCATTGACCATCCCTGAGGAAGCTGATGTTCTGGTTGCCATGGCCACTGTTGAAGATCATGCTGCACATCGACATATAGTCGATGGAAGCTGGTTCGTTCAGTCTCTTTGTGAGCAGCTGAAGGAGCGCTGTCCCAGGTAATTGTTTTAAAATCACCAAACACATGTGCACACTGACCCTGACAGTAGTAGTAACATGTTTTTGTATCTCTATAAATGCTCTTAGGGGCGAAGACATCGTCTCCATCCTCCACTACGTGAACGATGATGTAGCACATAGAGAGACCTCCTCGTTGGCCAAGCAGATGCCTGAAGTGAGATTCACCCTGAGAAAGAAACTTGTGCTGCCACCTCAGCGCACCTGAAGTCATCATGGAAATACAGCACATCTTACTGTGCAACTAGGGATGCATGATTACTTATTATGTTTCTTAAAATGTTTCCTTTATATTTTCCATCTTTCTGTCATCATTTTAAATCTTTTATTTTTCTAAATCTGAATCTCGCATTGAGGTGCTGCATTTTATACTGTAGCAGTTTTATATCAAAGAATAAATCTCAGACTGGGAACACACCTGGTGTTATTTGTGTTGGGAGGTTTTTACATGTGCTGCAGTAGAGCTTCACGGGTGCTTTTCCTAAACTGAGCCTTTACATTCTTAAACCTAGTAACATTACTTAATCAATCAAAAAGGTTACTTTTATTTCAAACAAATCTCACAACGGTCTCCTGATAGTAACAATTGTTATGTCTTTTAATTCTCTCAGAATACATCAGTTTGCTTCAGAACTGTTTGACTTGATTTCTCCCTCCACAAATCCTGAAAGTTACCATGGCTACCATATGTGGTTGAAAGAAAAATGTTCCAGCAAAACCTTTTTTCAAAAATGTTGTTTATTTTATTCTGTCCCTCATTTTGTTTTGTTTTTTTTCATGTGGATCTCTGAACTGTTAGATGAAGGGAAATACTTGATTTAAAAAAAAGGAAGGTGAAGTTCAGAGAAGAACATCCCAGTGTTTGAGTAGTCTATGCTGGAGCAAAGAGACCACAGCTGAAGCCTATTATGGTTAATAGGTATTGCGTAAGTGCTGTAGGAAACATCTGCACTGGCCTTCTATCGTCTGATCACACATTGAAGTCATCTTGTCAGTGCTGGAAAGTAACAGTCTTAAACAATCTGTCTATATGCATTGAAATTGCTATAAATAGTACTGAATATATCCAGAGTCAAGTCATGTCATAGATATTAACGTATGATATGCAGCTTATAAATGTTTGGGCTGCCTGCAGAGATGAGCATCTCCCTTTGGTTTGTGTGCTTTGACACTTTCAAGAACCTGGCTGTCTGATCACTGATCCTCCAGTCATGGTGGTTATAGACAGAGTTGCCCTGTTTTCATGTTTATTGTTAGTCTTTCAACCCAGTGTTAATAGGGTTGAAATTGAATCCATAAAGAAAGAACGGGTAGAGCCAAAAAACACCTTTGGTTACACGCTTGTCCATAAGTGACAGTGGCTTTCTTCTCAGGCTCCTCAGAAGCTGGTGTGCCCTCTGACTCTCACCTCCCTGCACTCCTCCGCCTCATCCTATATGCAAGTCTGACTGAGTGAAATCCAGAATTTAAAAGAACTCTACATCACTCAGCCCTCTGCTTCCTGAAGTGTGGACACAGATTGAAAATGTGGGAGTCTTGCTGTCCACTACAAAGGACACTGAATCAAACATTTTGTTACGTTCCCCTGAGGGGTCTAGGCGGGGAGGGGGAAGTAACAAAAGTGACCGGGTCAGAAAAAGGAGTCAAGGAGGCAAAAGGGTAAATTAAAGAGTATTAAAGTCTCAATTCATACCAAGTAAAAGAGACGGACAAGCCGCTATCACCATTTAAGAAAACAAACAAAACTTAGGTGTTGGTCAATAAAGTAAAACGTAAGCCAAAAAGAAAGAGAGCAGCTCACTAGCTGAAAACTAGTGATGGGACGTTCTGTATCGAGGCTTCGGAGCGTGTGTCGAGTAATGGAGGGGGCGTTTCCGCGAAGCGCGTATCGAGGCTTGCTTCATTTATGGGAGGAGCTGAAAATGATGACGTCCGAAGCCTCGCTGCCCGGCTGTACCACGTGACTGGTTCATGAAGCGGTTCGAACTTTGCCGCAAATAATCATTTTCCATACTGCCAGCATAAATATACACAGTATACTGCCATCACTACAATATACATGTTTTACACACTCCTTTTGTTGTTGACATTTACAGGCTGTGTGCAAAATGCCACACTCTTCAAATTCATGCCAGCTATTATTTTTACGTCCAGTAGGTGTCCTGCTAGAGCAAATGAAGCTTCATGAAGCTTCGCGTTGGGGTGAACCAATTGGATGAAAAGCTCCAGTGCTTCATGGGGCTTCATCTGCCCATCACTACTGAAAACCACCAAAAACACAGCTCACTAGCTGCAAACACAACACCCACTCAGCTCACTAGCTGTAACCACACTACTGGCACTCTGGCCCAGAGCTCACCTTTCCCTGGGCTTAAATACTTTTAATTACTGATGTGAGTCAGCTGTGTAACAGGGAAAGGTGGCACCTCAGGCAAAAGAGGTGGTGGGACACGCCCACACAGGCACCTTCAGGAGGAGGCCCTGCTAGGGCCGTAACAATTGGTTAAGTGGGATAGGTTTACTGTACATTTCTGAAGTCCTACTAAATTCAAAATAAGAATCCCCAAGAATATTGAATGAAAAAAAATCGACTTTTAGCAACAGAAACATAATATCTACAAATGTATCTATTTAGATTGTAAGCCCAACAAGGGGCAATTGTTGAAAATTAGCAGTAGCTATAAACCTGTGTGCGGCACATCAGTTTCATGTCTTGCACTTGAAATATGTTAAACTGCACTGTCCCTTTTAAATAAAAAAAATAAAATGATCAAATTTAAAAAAAAACCCACTTAAGCTCCCTTGTTGCTATAACATGTGAAATGGCCATCATTTTGAAAAGCAAGCATGTTGCCTGCTAGACTGACCCCCACAAATGTGGCCCAGGATGTCCTCCTGACAGTACAGTAGGACTGTTTTTAAGATTGTTCTGTCTAGCAGCTTTTGCAATCAGAATTATGATCTGAATTCACTATTATATATTGTATTGCATAATTGTTTGCTTGATGTAAAGATCTCAGACTTAAGTAAATTAATTCACAAAAATTATTTGCTGGTTTTTAGGAGGAATAGTAATCAGTGTTCTTTGTTTTGTTTTTTTATTAGCTTATGTACAGCGCCTCTATTTTTGTATAATTCCTTCCTCTAGATTTGGTGGTGAATAGTCAGCCTACAATTCACACATACAATGGTCTTTACGGTACTCCAGCGTCGTTGCCATGCCAACAGAGATTTGGTCGCCAGCTTCCCTTCCGTAGCAGAAAAATGCTAAGCAGGAAAAGTGTGGGATAAGACTGCTTTGCATAAAATTACCCAGACAGACTGTCTGTCGAGGCAGGCGAGTGTCCTGTGAAGTTGCTCCCACACACTTTTCAGGCTGTTTTAAAGATGGAAGCCACGCTGGGTGAACAGACTGCTGTAGGTTTTTCAGCGGGGACTGAAGGACCTGAACAGCGACAGGAGCTGGAAGCCTCTGACGAAGCTGTCACGTTCATGTCCGGCATCGGTGAGTTCGCATCCAATTTAGGCTAATATGGTCGGTAGGAAACAGCTGAGTCCAAAACTACCTGAAAAGCAAAAAACCGTGAAATCATTACAGATATTTGAATCTGTCCACTTTGGCTTTACCTTCTGTGTCCCTTCGCTTCTCAGAGCCTGCCGAGCTGCAGAAGTGTGTGTTTGCAGACTCGCTGGTGACTGTATCAGAGGGGGGGAGAGAGCTGGGGGAGTTCAGTGTGATGGTGGAGTTTGCCCGGAGAGAGCAGCCATGCATGATGCTTCATGCTCAGAGCCACGGAGCCATTGATGACTGCCCCTGTGGGACAGCAGTGACAGGTGACAGCAGGCAGAGGATGCTAGGACAAACTGATCTTTGCTGTTTCCTGTTGTTAGTATTTCTCTTCATACCCTTTACTCTGTTTAAGCCTACCTAACGACTGACCTAGAGGTGCTGGAGGAAGATCACCATGAATATGTCAAGGTGAGTCGCTGAATCCTTTCCGGGCTGTTTCTTTTTACATTGACTCAGCTCAGCAGATGCATTAAGTGGAAATATTGCACCTTTGATGTGCTTCTATACTTCTCTCCTCAGCTTGAGGGCCATAGTGTGGACAAGAGGTGTCACATGGTGCAGCGTGACGGGCTGATGGTGATCCATAAGGTTACGACTGTGGGAGAGGTCAGATAACCACTGCTTTATAGGTCAACTCACTAATATATTAATGAAACAGTACCACAGTCATTCAGAGCAACTTCCACGCTCTCTTTGCAAGAGTTAGTCCAGTATTTACAAAATCTTTACTTACTGTTGTGCATTTACTGCATGTTGTCATTTGTGTGCGCGCGCGCGCGTGTGTGTGTGTGTGTGTGTGTGTGTGTGTGTGTGTGTGTGTGTGTGTGTGTGTGTGTGTACAGGAGGTGACAGAAGAGAGCATGTCCTACCCCATGTCTGTCCTGAGAGGGCTGGTGACTGAGGGCTCTAGCTTGCTGTTGATGCGCCTGATCGCTCTGAGGAGGAAGATGCCAGAAAACATGACGTTTGTCTCCTTAGACCCAGGATTACACATAATTAACACCTCTTTTGTAAGTCTTTATGCCTGTGTAAGACATCCTGGTCCATCAGTAACTTGTTTGAGTACTGAGCTCTGATTGTGGTCTCTTTTGTGCTCAGAGAGAGCTGGATCAGAGGCAGCTAGAGGTCGGGGGTGAGCTCCTGGATGTATTTGGGGTAGAGAGGATTATTCAGTCCATGGAGGGCAGCCCCAGTACCTGGCAGTGCTACTTCCTGGATGATGGGTAAGCTTAATATATGTACCTCTCCATCATCCCACACATGTTGGACTGTGTTACTGCCTCCCTCTGTGCACCAGACAGACTGCAGCTGCCCACTGTTGAGTTTCATGTTTATATTACCTACTGCTGATAGGAGGTCACTAATGTAGACTAAACAACAAATCATTTTAATCACACAATAGCACTACTTATTGAATGCTTCCCTTAATCACAAGGGATCCATTAGTTAGGAGGTTAAAAGGAGAGGACTGTTATCAGCATGGGCAACCAGTATGAATGAACCATCAGTGATTCCCCAGTGGTTGGGTTTATTTAACTTGTAGAAAAAGGTAGTTTAAATTACACAAAAGATTGCCACACATGGACTAGCAATCTCTTAAAAAGACCAACAAGGTTAGATTTCAAGTCACTGACTTAAAGCTAAATAAGTAAATTAAGCTAACTCACCTTAGCTGCTCCCAGTCCAGAAGCAAACAGAGTGAGGTGGAAGGGAGTGCAGTCATTATATACTCTGTGCCAGGTAAGTTCAGGTATGGAACAAAGGAGCCCACCAGTGATAAGAAAACTCCGACAGTAAGTGAGGTTAAAGAGGTGTGGATGAAACAGGGAAAGGGGTAAATAAAAGAAGAATTTCTACTATTTCCCACATGTTTGATTAGGCATCCTTCCTGGTACAACCCTGCTTGTGATTTATGTCACCTCCTGGTCTTAAACTAGAGATCTTTCACATGTTAGCCAAAACTATTAACCACTGCTAATGGAGCCATTGATGCTTCTTCTTTGTGGGTCCAAACTATAACATTAGCTATAGTAGAATAGTTAATTGCTTTGTGTCCTTGACATCTTAGGAACTATTCAGTTTCTAAAAATGATCATTTTGAAGGGAAAGGTTCCCATAAAGTGTAGATATACCTACGGAATAGGACACATCTGATTTTTGTATGCGAAAGAATATTGGTGATACATGAGGACTTTCTGGTTTAACTCAAGCGGTTTCTGAATAACAAGTAAGTGCTATTATTGTTGTTATGTGTTACACTAGTGCTTTCAATTTGACTCGTTATATTCTCTGATCAGGCATCTGGTGACCAGAGTTCAGGTGGGGTCACCAGTCACCATGAGACTTCTAGAGTTGCCATCAAAGGCAGAAAAAGGTTACACACATCCCCCACACACATATTCACACATAAGCGGTATGATTCCAATGAAAGATTCAGTGATATTTGTGTATTTGTAATTTTACAGTAGATTTCAAGAAGATCCCCCTTGTGTGGGAGGAAGACATGCAGATGCGTTCTAAGTTTCTGGACAGAAAGGTAGCCGGTCATGTGCAACAGGAGATTAATACTAGACTTCCATTACTCTACTGACCATCTGAGCAGAAAATGAATGTGTGTTTATGTCTTGTTTTGGCAGGAAGAGCTTAAGGCCGACCACTCCTCATACTTGAGACAGCATCCAGAGATTCGAGCACTAATATCTGACTTCCTGCAGTTGCTGTTGTTGAGGAAACCAGACGACGTCTTTCTGTTTGCCAGAGAGTACTTCACCCCTTTTGCCTCCAATCATCCTGCAGACGCAGACCAGGAAGCCCAGTCCCTCTAGTCACATTATCACATGCTCACAAACTGTCTCTTTATAAGATTCATATATGTTTGTTCATGAGAATATTCTTCACTGACATTTAGAAAGTTATTTTGTTTTTTATTCCGAGTGACTGACTATTAGTTGTATCTGTGGACATTTGGTGGAGAGGAACACAAACGATCAAAACTCAAACGTTGTGATCTTTCCAGTAAAAGACAGATAAATAAAGTTTGGGTTTTTTTTTTTCAGTTTCAGTAGTTTGGGTTTCTTGTACACGTTTGGGCAAAGCCCTCTGCCGATAAATATGTGTTTAAGAAAAAAAAAGAAGCATGGGAGTTTTCAAAATAAAGGTTTACAATGCTAAACAAACGGATTTTATTATGAAAGACGTGCCAGTATGTGCTGTAGTTGAGCTTAGTAAACTCATGTAGCCAAGTGTGAAGCGAAAAATATATTGGTCAGCTCACTAACGCTACAGTTTGTGTGTGAATGTGGCCTATGTGGCCTTTATTTTTTAAAATTTTCTACCCAGCACCCGACACTCAACTTCAACTTCCTATACCGTGACGTCACATCCAGTTACGTGAGGCGCTTGCTCCGAAAACGAAAGAATTTGCAGCTCTAACAGAAAGCGGAAATAAAAGCCACTGAAACATATTTCAGTATTTTTTTCGCTCCCAAAAAGTTTTTTTTTTTCATTTGTTTAAGTTATTTTCCTCGCATTTAACAAGACGCGCCCTTTTCGCTAAGGAGCTGTAAACTAACAGCGAGAGACAGCGGCGGTAAGTTTCAGCGTCATAATTTAGTTCACCTGACGTAAACTGTTAGCGTAAACTCTGGGCCACGTTATGTAACATTGACTTAAAACTTTTTAATGTTCGTTTTTGTCAAGAGAAACAAAACTGGCGGCGGGGGGCGGGGTGGGTAGTGTTAGTGACGTCACTCTGTCGTATCACGCAGATGTCTTTTCATGGGACTACACGGGATTACTAGGAACGCATTGAGAGGCCAAAATAACATGAAATAAAGTAAACCGTGAAGGACTGAAAGACACCGCGTCACGTATAAGCTGCCATGCAAATACACAATTTAAAACCAGGCTTTCATAGGAAATTGTAAATAACATTTAAATGTTGCAGGTGTTTGTTTGTTTGTTTGGATAGTCAGAGGTGATGTGGCCTAACATCCAAAGCTCTGTGCCATTTAATAATGATCAAGATAACAGTTCGCTGTTGAAAGGTCAGCGATGGAAGACAAAGTTCTCTATGTAGTCATCTTACTGTGTTTCCCTGTAAAAACATACAGTATAGCGATGCTTCTACGTAGGGCAGTAATGGCATCTTATCGTGTATGGTGTGGTGTTATTATTATTGTTGTCGTTATTTTAACATTCTAGCCATGATCTTTAGTCATTAATGTAAAACTGCTTGTTTGCAATGCATGAAGTTTTTGAATACTTCAGTTTTTGCTCCATCAAAACATGCACACTTGTTTTCTGTTAACAATAAAAGCTGCAGATCGCTGTGAGCTGAGGACCAGGCCATGATGGACAGGCTGACTTTGTCCCACATAGATGAGGGCCTGGACTCTTCTGAAGTGGCAGAACTTTGCTTCTTATGCCGTGATGTAGTCACCAGAAGACGCCTGGAGAACGTGAGCACAGCAAATTTTGTAATGTGTTTACACTTGTTTTGTTAGCATGTTTGTGGGAAATTGTTTTAAATAACACGTTGACAGTATGACGCCCTAGGATATGCATGTTCAAGAGTGGGTTTTTTTCCCTACAGATTAAGGATGCAAAAGACCTGTTCTTGAGATTAGAGGAAAAAGGTCTGCTGCAAAACGATGTCTTCCTCAGGCAGCTGCTCTACACCATCCATCGAGCAGATCTCCTCAGGGTCCTGGAGACAGACAGCAGACCGCCAGAGGAAACAGATGCTAGTCCTGTCCTGTCAGACTACAGGTAAAAGCTTTCGGTTTTTATCTTAATAGTACAGCATGCAGCATAGGAATAGTAATATATCAAAAGTTTTTCTCTGACCATTAGGAAGACCCTGTATTCTATATACAATGGCTTCACTACAGAGAACTTTGAAAAGCTGAAGTTTCTACTGACTGACCAGCTGGGCAGGAGACAAATGGAATTGTCCAAGGTGAGAACACACCAATCCACCTTTTCATTTCTGCTTTTGAGTGAGAAGCTTTTTACTGAACATCAAAGGCTAGCTGTACAGTTGACATTTAGATTGTTTTCACTGTGATCAGCATGTAACGACTTTTCCTTTCATTTTATAAGCACAGTAAAGAACACGCTTCCACTACTAAGAGTAGTTAACTGGTAATTTTACTTTGAAATGTTCTGTCAAATAGACTGAGTACTGTTTACAGTGGCTTTTCACACACTGAAGTTCAAGTGGAAACTACCAGCCTCTGAATACAGTTTATTATTTTGTGCTTTGTACATCATCAGTGCAAAGTTGAGATCAGTGATATCATAAAAGCATGCAGTTTACTGAAAGTCTGTTGGTTGGCTTAAACTAATCGATTCTCAAGAGTTTTCTTCTAAAGAGGGGAAAAAAGTAAAAGCAGGAAAACTGGATTTGTTTATTTTTGCATGCAGCTAAAGTGCAACCAATGCGGATTTCTTTCCAGACACATGAAACATAAACAGATTTCCATACTATTTATTAAATGTAGTTATTTACAGTCCTTGCTAAAATCAGATTAATTTTTTTATTGTCATAAGAGGTCATGGATTACTTGTTTACACTCTGCCCAACTTTTGCTTGGATCAGCTGGTTGTTGTGTTTGCAGCTTTCACAACATGTGTGTAACTAACATATAACATATAACATCAGCCATCGTTATATGGTGAAGGGTGTTTCTCCTGTTTATTTTTTTATATAAATGCATAAATGCTGAGATGAATATATCAGCAAACACATGATATCCCTCTAACTATTCTGATGTTGTACAGGGGTGTCAAACGCAAAGCCTGAGGTCCAGAATCAGTCTGAGAAAAGACTCCAATCCTGCCCATTAGGCAGCTTTAGAAAATGTGAAGCAAGGCCTAAATTCTTTTTAACTATAATTCAATATATTTTTCGGCTTTTCCTACCCATACACATCTCTCTGGTGACCATCCCTGGTACACCACATTAATTACATTATTTTAAAAAACAGAAAAGTTCCTGTTTTTTCAATGTTAAAGATGGAAGGTTTTTGGATGTTGTTTTCTTGTGCGTCCACACAAAAAAGCACATTTCTTGTTTCCTATTTACAGGCCAGTCAGGGCAACGAGGCAACGAACTATTAGAATTTTCTCTGAAAATTGACACATTTATTTTTTAGAATTTAAACCCAAACAGTCATGGTGAAAGTTTACCACAGCAGCATTTCTGTGTCGTGTAGAAAAACTGAGATATGCTGTTGAAATTAGTTAAATGTCTTTTCACTGACAGAAAGGTGTGTTTCTCTGGTCAGGCCCACTTGAAATCAAAATGAGTTTGACATCCTTACTATGTGAAACTAACAAGGAACAATTAATTTTGTAATTGAAGATATATTTTTTTGGTGGTGTCAATTTCCATCTATTTACACCTCTTTTGTTTAACTGTTATTCATCGTTATTTGGAATTTGTTATTTAATTTTCCTGTTATTATATAATTATCCTTCTTCTTTATTTTGCTATAGGTTAGTGATAATTTATTCATATTTAAAAACTTACAATTCCCTTTAAATTGTATTGAAACGCTGCTTCACTTTTTTATCCCAGAACAACATAAATTTATAGACATACCGTTTGAACAGTTTAGGTTTGAGCACTGAACTTTAAGGAGTCCCACAAGTAACTTTCTGAATTCAGCATAGATTATTTGTAAATAATAATGTCTATTACTTTGGTTGAATTTCTGTAATATGGAATCTCACTGTTTTGTATTTTTCTTAAATTCAATTAAAATCTCCACTAAGTATTATGGCCTGCCTGCATTTGTAGAGCGCATCTAAAACACTGGCACTAGAGGGCTGGAGATGGTTACCCCTGCTCCAAGCCCTAATCAGAATACTAGTACTACCAAATTCCTGTTTGTACGTGATGGATGTATGCCGTTGTCTCCAAGTTTGTTTGTGCATTTGGCTCTATTTAAAAGAGTCTTTATGGGATCTCCCTGCTGCCACCATTATGCTGCCAACCAACCACCGTTGTCATGGTGCTGGGCCATGAGGCCCAGTGTTTGAGTTCTAATGCATATTTCTGTATCCCCATGTTGTAGTGTAACACATGGTAAATGGCCTGTATTTATATAGCGCTTTTCTAGTCCCTAAGGACCCCAAAGCGCTTCACACTACATTCAGTCATTCACCCATTCACACACACATTCACACACTGGCGATGGCAAGCTACATTGTAGCCACAGCTGCCCTGGGGCGCACTGACAGAGGCGAGGCTGCCGGACACAGGCGCCACCGGGCCCTCTGACCACCACCAGTAGGCAAACACGGGGTTAGTATCTTGCCCAAGGATATTTGGCATGCAGCCATTATTTTCTGTGCTTTGCATTTGATGCAAATGGAAACCGTGTTGTGGATTTGATGGCACCAGAGATGATGACTGTCCCACAAACAGCCTCTGTGAACTAAAAACTTTCTGTCTTTTCATTCCAGACACCGCTGGACGTGTTTGCAGAAATGGAAAAATCTGCTTTACTATCAGAGACAGATGTTAGCTTGCTACATAAAGCACTGCAAGAGTGTGATCAACAACTGGCAATTACTTTAGAGGAGTACACACAAGGTATAGGATCCACTTCCATATACCCGCACATGTACATATACATACATGTGGAAATTGAATGTGTTGGTAACACCATCAAATGATTGTGATCGTTACAGGAGGCCGTCAGCAAAGGCAGCAGTTCACGTTACCCCCTGATGTCAGCATGGATATTGAGGTCTATGTGTGTCTGTAAATGTGTGTTTCTGAGCAGTTAATGTTGCAGTTTGTCAGTTTGCTGACTGCTTTGTTTTATTCCCACAGAGGACCCATGAGCCACTGTCTATAACTGAAACTCAGCCCAACTGTAGGTGTCTCTATTAAAATGTATTTGTGATTATTATTTGTTAAACCTTCTGTTGTCACACTTATGTTTTTTGTTATTTTTATCATACTCATGATTGATATACAAGTTTACATTGTTGTAATGTTTTGTTTAGATCGAAGAGAGAGTATTAACACTGATGCACAACTAGAAACAAATCCCACCTCTCTTCCTGATCAGGTAATCCATTCACAGGCTCTCATGCTTTCATTCATTCTTTTGTCACATCAGTAACATTTATGATCGGCCTGTTTGCTGTGTTTGTGTCCTGTAGTCAGACTACTACACACTGATTCATAACCCACGTGGTCTGTGCGTGGTCTTCAACAATGAGATCTTTACAGCAACACATCTGAGTAATCGAAAAGGAACTCAGAAGGATGCAGGTACAGTTCTTGCCTTTAAACAATGACCTGATTTATCTATGACTGTTTTATCTGGAAGCTCCTGAGCCCTGTAACAATTAATGCATATATACGTATGCCATGACCATGTAATGTACTTATAATCCTTCTTTTGCTTCTTTTCTGTCTGACACAGATACTCTGACAGAAGTGTTCACTCGCTTAGGTTTTCAAGTGAAGATACACAACAACTGTACTGCAGAGCAGATGAAGAAGAAAATAAATGATCTTGGCAGGATTAATTTTACAAATCATGATGCCTTGGTGTGTAGTCACACACCTTTTAGAGTTGTAGTACTTCATGCATTTTATACATTTACACTTATTTTGAATTTTTTTCTTTTTTAAATAAGAGATATCTGAGAAGATTGGCAACACAGCCATACAGAATACAAGCAGCAGGCTCTGAGGCTAAATGTAACCTGCAAATACTTTACCATAAAACCCTAACTTATTAATATTACATTTACATTTTTTTCTTTAGTAAATGAGCCAGCTACTGTTTCATATTTACTGTGCAGATATGTGGTATCTGTCTTCTCAAAAAGGTCTTAGCTGGGATCAGCACATTTCTGAAAATGTCACCATGTAGTGCATATCTCTGTGATTGTAACAGCAGCTACATCGACAATGTCAGTAGTAGTGTTAGTATAAATAATAAAACATATATCTACCTCTGATTTAAGGTGGTGTGCGTTCTTTCACATGGAGAAAAGGGGTGTGTCTTTGGCACTGATGGGGGAAAGGTGCTCCTGAAAGAGCTGACGGACCCCTTTACAAGTGGAAGAGCCTCAACCTTGGCAGGGAAGCCCAAACTCTTCTTCATTCAAGCCTGTCAAGGTGAAGAATACCAGAAAGGATACTATCCCAGCAGCAGAGAGGACGAGAAGCAAAACAAAGGAGCACTGCAATCAGACGCTTCAATCCCTGATGAGGCAGTGCTAGTGCCTGAACTAGCAGACTTTCTGATCGGCATGGCCACTGTGGAGGAATTCAAATCATTTCGAAACACAGTTACGGGATCTATCTACATCCAGGAGCTGTGCAAGCAGCTGACAATAGCAGCAAGAAGGTGAGTTGAACTGATTAGTTTCTTTATGGCAGACCATACTATAATAATAATAATGGATTGGATTTATATAGCGCTTTTCAAGGCACCCAAAGCGCTTTACAATTCCACTATTCATTCACTCTCACATTCATACACTGGTGGAGGCAAGCTACAGTTGTAGCCACAGCTGCCCTGGGGCAGACTGACAGAAGCGAGGCTGCCATATTGCGCCATCGGCCCCTCTGGCCCATATGTACTACTGACATATGGGAAGGTCATAGTGCAGTAGTTTCCTACAAAGTAGATTTTTTTAAATGTAATTTCTGTTATATACAGTTCGGTCCATAGAATTATGGACAAAGACACAAATGTTGTAGTTTTTCCTCTGTAGAGCGCCTCAATACATTTTCACACAATCAGACCTTGTGCTTTTATTCAAGGGGTTTTACAAAAAGCACAGTCTTAACTGTTTTGAAGTTGCACCCATTTTCTGAGGCTCAAAAGTCATCAGGGAAGACAAATCAAATGCATCAAATCTTTGTACATTTCTGTCTTCCTGCTTTTGGTGGTTTCAGACATGGTGTTGGCATGAGCTGCGTGTTTTGTTAAAATTATCCAAGATGAATCCTTTTTGTTTCACGTGTGTTCCTTCCAGACAGGAGATGGACGATATCCTCACTGTCCTGACACGTGTGAACAGGGAGGTCAGCAAAGGAGAGTATTTATCCCACAAACAAATGCCACAGCCCAACTACACTCTCACCAAGAAGCTCGTCCTCAAATTTGTATGACCCGACTGTGACCAAATACAACACTGCATGTCTACACAATTCCCGGATTCACATTACAGTTTACACTGTGTGTGTGTTTGGTTTGATAAATGTGATTTTTGTAATTATGAACTGAATAAAAATTATCCACAGTGGCAAATGAAATGGTACATTTTTGTCATTTCTCAAATATAAATAGGATTTTTTTTTATTTGGTGTTTTCCAAACTCTAGAAAATTGATTTTCACCTAAGAATCATGAAATCAAATCTTACACTCTTACACCACTTCTTAACATTTGAGCAACAGGTTGCATAAAGCACTTTGAGCGCTCAAAGAAGAAAAAAGCATTATATAAGAATCACACACCAAAAGTTTTACATTTGGATCCGTCACTGCATAAGAGCTGGACTGATTTCACTGCAGGTCTTGTGTAATCTGGAATGCCTCAACCCATTCTTCCCGTTTCCCTTTAAGAATGGCTTGTTGACAGCCACCCTTCCACGAAGACCTTGTCTGATGAGACTTAAGTGGACAGTAGCTGGATAAACTGAAGGGCCAGATCTCTCAGGTGCTAGATTTTCTTCATATTTATTAGGTACATGAATTTCATATACTGTTCACCTGCTGTAGATAGTTTTTAAAGGCCTGCTACATCGTCTTCTGTCCACTACTTTTATAGGGACTGACAGTATGTATCCGATAAATTTGAAGAAATGTGTTTTTGGAAAGTGCCTAAAGATAAAGGAAAAACATCCTCAGATCAGATAAAAGAATTGGACTAAAAATGATTGAAGAAGCAGCCAATGATTATTGTTTAAGACCGCTTTGAAAAAAAGAAGAAGCAAATTCTGGTTCCTTGGAAGCAAAACATAAAGAAATGAAGAGTGACTAGAGAATTTTTACAGTACTCTATAATACTTAAACAGGCATATCTTTTTCCTGTCAAATCATGAATGAGCTTATCTGATAAGATAAGATAAGATAACTCTTTATTGTCATTGCACAGTCATACATAGTACAGTAGTACAATGAAATTGGAAAAACTGTCCTACGTCGGCACTACATATAACACAACACGACACGATATGACACATCACAACGTAACAAACAACACAACACAGTATATTAACTTAGTATAAAAAAGAAGAATAAGTGTATGAGTGTATCTGCAGAGGGCGCCTATAAAACGTGTTTTCACGTCATAACGCTGGCCTTCATCAGCCTGAGAGAAGTTCAGCACACTTGATGAGCTTGTTTACTACAGAGTCCAAATAACAGCTCATATCAGGTGAAAGGAGTCAGAACTCTGCAAAGTGTGGAAGACTCGCGCGCCAGCAGCAGAGGGCACTTTAGGAGAGCGCGTGCATTCAGTAACGTGACACCGCCAGTGCTGAAAATGAGTCAGCGCCTTTCGGGCCCCGCTGTCCGCGATGTGGGTGTGTGTGAGAGAGATTCCTCCGGACCACACCCTGCTTCCACAGTTCCAGGAAAAAAAAAAACTTTTCACAGCTGCCCACTTCTGCCAGTGCTTCTCTGAATAACAACATCGAGAACATAAAACAACCCCACACTAAAACTTGGAGTACAGCATTAAAGACAGTTTAAGGCTTTGTGAGTGACAGCGGGAGGATATCGCTCTTCTCTCTGGGACTGAGAGCCACCGACGAGGTTGACGTCTCGTAATTTGGTAAGATGTTGTTATATTCTTCCCATTCTGTCAGAAACACCGCTCATGGTGAAGGTGGTGGTGTTTGTGTTCTGGCTGAGCTCGCTCACACACCTGGAAAAGCTTTTTTGGGGGGAGTTAGCGGAGGTTTGGTAACTGGGTGGAGTGGGTCTGTGTGTAGACGCTTTTAGGATAGCCATCTTTCTTTTTCAGTTCAGTCGACAAAACTGAAATGTTAAACACGAGACACAGCTGATGCTGAGTTTTCTTCTTTTTCCTTTTGAATGTTACATCGTTGCTTATTTTTTGCTGTCAGCGATGAGTTACAGGGCGGGTAAAGGCGGCCCTCGTAGCGGGGAAGACAGCTGTTAGCAATAACGTTAATGAGTGCGCCCTTAAAGGCAACGGAGCTCTTGATGATTTCTAATTCGCTGATGTCCTGTCGAGTCGTGTGAGACGTCGTGTCAGTTCTTAGTCAGTGTGCCAGTCTACACACACACACACACACACACACACTTGTGCACAGTCTGTTATAGTTAAATAATAAGTGGCTGATGTTCAACAGGACTATACCCGATGAATATTGTTTTGGGAGTCGGTTGGGCTTAAGCTTGAGTTTTGCTTTGCGGAAGTTGACCGTAAACATGTAAACACAAACAGGCTAAATTGAAAAATGCCCAACACAGTTGCCCAAATGTATGATGACATCTCCGTGTGTCTGGTTTCATCTGACCAGCCTTTACACAGTGTTAGTCATCTACTGTTGTGGGGGGTCAAAAGGGAGCAACCAAATGTTACATTTAATTTTAGGTTTAGTGGCAAATGTGTTATAAGAACCAGGAAACGCATAACAGGCTTTATCTAGCCTAAGCTAGATTGCAAATCCCCTCCCTGGTGTCTGGTGTTTGATCAGCTTTTGATATGACAAATAAAACCTTAAATGCAGCATAAATTCATAGATAGGATAAGTAACTGGATGTTGGTTCTACCACAAAAAAGGAACACCAAATGAAAGCAATACTCAATAATACTGAACAACAGCATTCCCATTTTCTGACATCCTCGATTAATTATTTTTGTACAATTCATTTTAATAATCTGCTGATGTTTACTGTACATGTAGAGAATAATGAAGCAGAAGTATGCAAAAAATCTGTTTATCTGATAATAAAAAAACAGGATAAAATAACAAACAGGTTTTAAGTTAGCATTCAGGTTAAAGTTCACTGCTGTGTACAATGTAAAATGTCATGATTTGGCAGGAAAGCATGTGCGAGAATGTAAAGGACAAAGTCTGTTGCAGGCGTATTGGATTAGAAAGAGTCAGCAGCATTAAAAAAAATGCATGACTTCTTGCCCAGGCAGAAATAATGAAGCTCAACAAAAAGGAGTGATTAAAAGCTTTGCCAAACCGGTTCTCAGTGTTCTTGTGTGGTGCTTCTGTAACTGTGTCCATCCGCATGACAGGCTTCACGTAACAAAAGCATTTCTGAGTCACAGGGCTTTGCTCTGAGTGACGTGTTTGTGCCATGCCAGATGAATGTAAACAGACTAGTTATGTTAGTGTGTTCAGACGACATACGTTACAGTAATAACCACAACCACATGATGACCTGAGGTTGAAGGGAGGATGAACTACATTGAATATGAGTGTATTTTTCGTAAATATTAGAGCTACACCCTCCTGTTCAAACACACATATGAACCTGCTGCCTTCTCATGTCTCAGTGACTATGAAGCAATCAGCTTTGTCCTCATTCCACAAGGATCAGCTGAAGCACTTTTTCCATTGATTGTTTTCTGTCCTGTTGCTTGGTGCTTAGTATGTGAGGTAATGGCAACAAGAGGTGGAGCCAGCTCTTGAATTCCTTTACTGCGTATATTTCCCTAAAAGTCCCACTGAAAATGCAGCACTTTCAGAATAACTGAGCAAACTGTATTGTGCTTAGAAACACATCAGCCTTTTAAGATAGCAGTTTGGTGTCTTTTGTAAAATCAGCAGAAGTAAATTGCCCTTTTAATTCTTTATGTTTCACACTGAAAAAGTAGGTACACTTAGGTCTCAAGAACCCAGTGTACTGACCATCTCAGTTCTTTCAGCAGCATGGAATACTTGGGCCTCATGTTGTTGCATGATGTTAGCGTGCATGTGGTTATTATTAGAAATTTCCCTTTGGGGCCCGTGTGATGGTTCCTGGGTATGTGGTGGGTTTTGTGAACCAGTGTTGAGCAAATCCTTCTACTCCGTGAACCCGATACACACCCAAGTGTGTACAGTAAGGTGCATGGTAATTACTCTGGCAGGAGCCCAAGCCCAGCTATTACCCAGACCTTAATGTGCACGCACACCAACAGTGGCTCCATGCAGAGCCCTAAAGCTAAATGGAGCTCTGTTGTTGTCGCCAAAGGCACAACTGTGCATTTTCAGGCAGGCGGGAGGGCAGCGTGGACACCTAAGTTTGCTAATGTCATAACGCAAAAAAAAGTGAAAAAGTGATCCTGACAGTGATCCTGAACACACTGCCAGTGCAGTGGAACCATACCTGGATAGAAAAACGCACAGTGGGACATTGTCAGAGTGTGGACCTCAACAGTAATGAAGTAATGTGAAATTACAAGAAGGCTGCCTTAGAGAATTCAGGTTGTGATGAAGAATAAAGGTGGTCATAAGTCAGGTAAAAACCGTATCGGCCTTATATACCTTGTATGTTTGCCCATGTTTCAATAAATTGCTGTACCTATTTCCCTTTTTCCTGACTTTTTCAATGTGCATTATAAATCTTTTACTGACGATGACAGTGTACAGCAAAACCTTAAAGAGCACAGTGTGGGGGATCACTCCCACTAGGCTTATATCTGGGACTCTCCACCATTTGACCTTAGAACTGAAGAAGCTTCTCGGATGAGAGGTGAAACGTCTTCAAGTAACTTAAAGAAGTCCAGACGCTTTTCTTTGCAAGCTCCTTTGACTTAAAGAGCACATGTTGGTGATACTTCCGACTGTCTTACCTCTGCTCCCTGCAGTCCCTGCATGTTGTGAACTGTATTTCCTCCCCTCCCTTCCGCACAGGCATCATGTCACACTACCCTCCAGGGTACGACGAATCTCATGGCTCACTGTATGGACCTCAGGGTGGGAACTACCCACCACCCCCTCCATATGGATTCCCATCATATGGTGGTTCACAGCCAGGCTATCCCTCTGCTCCATACCCTTCTGGTCCAAATGCCCCTCTGTACCCAGGCCAGCCAGCTGGCTACCCTCCAGGCCCTTATCCAGGGCAGCCACAGCCTGCTGGACATCCAGGATCTCGCTACCCGAATCCTCCTCCCATGCCTCCTGTCGTTCCACCTACAATACCATCAGATGTCCTGAGCTCTGGTAAGACTCTGGCTTGTAACGTGTATCCTCTAATGACATTATCTTTTTAATAAAAGGAGAAAGCATCCTGCTGCTGTGTGCTCACACAACACCTAACAATGATATCATTCCAGTATTGAACTAGAGCCATTAGTCAGCTAGTGCATGATGTAGGTTAAGGAATATTACAACAAAATCCACCTATAGGAGTTCTTAGTCTCATAGAGTTATACATTAGAGCTTCTTTGTTTCATTTTTACACTTGTGAGTGGACTATCAAGTGAATTTTAATAAATAAAACAAAATATGCATATTTTAATTGTAATAAAGTTTACCTAATGAATAATGCTTCTTGTTGCTCTTTGTAGTCAGTGATTGCTTTTCTATCTACTGATGATACAGGTGATGAGTTTGCAGCAAGTGGCAGCGATTGGGACAGTCTGAGCATTCGGCATACCTTCATCAGAAAGGTAAAGCACCACAATCTGCATGAAATTACCTATTTTACTGTCCTGTGCAATAATTTATCCAGAGGAGTGCTTAATAACACTTTTAAGTTACTTTCAGAATCATTTAAGACTCATTACAACACCCACACCCAAAAGAAAAGGGCAGATTGACAGCACCAATTATGACATGTCATTGCAGGCTAAACAAAGTGGAAAGTGCTCATTAGGAAAGATCTTGCGTAGGCCAAGATGGTACGCTTTCCTTACCTAGAGCTATCTTATCAGCTAAAAGTTGTATTGTCAGGAAAATTACATGTATATTTGAAAAAAATCCACATCATTTCCTGGTTAACAGTCAAATTTTGGCAGAATGTATTCAATTCAATTCATTTTTATTTATATGCCAAATTACAACAACAGGTGCCTCAAGGCGCTACAAAGAATGTATTTCTTTATGCAAAATGGCAAATTTTCTTTGAGATGTGTTCAGCAACACTGGCCAGAGTGATTTTAGCCTTGCAGCTGTTGTTCATGTGTTTTGAATGGTTGGATGAGCTTTGACTCGTGATGAGGTTTTCTAATGGACTAGTACATGGGACTATATAAGTGAATATACAAGCCTTCGGGATTAATAAAGTATTCTGATTCTGATAACACATACACAGCAGCAGACCAGAAAAAGATCATTATATCCAGCTTTGTTTACTGAGACAGAAAAGTAGCCTCATCACAGATGCAGAATTTTCCAAATAAAGAACTCTAGTAGTCTCAGAGGACAAGCATCAGTCTCTAAACTACTTCTGTGGAGGGGAAACAAACCAAGCACGGGGGGGGTTGGCTAAGACATGCAGCATTTTATAGAGTATGATGGTGAGAGGTTCTGTTTATTGTTAGATCCAAATTTGACATTTGTGACACTGACTGAAAGGTCAATGACAGAGCATAAACTGGGGAGAGGATGAGTTATTCTAATAATAACTTTATTTGTATGGCCTTTTTAAAAACACCCAGTGCTTCACAGTTTGTACTGTAAGCACATTAGATAATAAGTGTAAATAATTATACATCTGTGTACTATACATACTATATAACAGGAGACGGCCTTTTGCTATATAAGGATACACAGGAGCTATGACAGCTTTACAAGAGAATTAACCTGTGTGTGTGTTTTAGTCTCAGCTTCTCTGGTCAGTGCTTTGGTTGCTTGCCGGTCCACAAGTGTGTGCTAGTCTACACGAGTCCCTGCCTTGAAAACTGATAACCCTTAAACTGTTTAGAAACAGATGAAAGTGGGTGTAGATATTAGAAGGCAGAGTGCAGCCTTGCTTTGATTCTGGTATTTTAAGGATTTCACTTATGTGCCTTCTTCATCTGTAACAGTAGGGCAGTTAAATGAAGACACAGCGAAACAGAAAGCATAGGAGAACAGCCAAACTAAGTTTACTTGGCACTGAACTTGAGAGCTGTCACTGAGTGTTGTTTTGTTGGGTTTCCTGTACACAACCTTTCTGGCTCGAAGTTAAATGGATAGTGTGTGAACGTGCGACACATTTGTTTTGGTTTGCAAGCACAGGGTTGTTTTCACTAATGTTGTCTTCCAGTCTTTAGCGACTGCTGTACGAATCCTGGGTTCACTTGAGTCCGGTTGGCAGTGGGACAACAAGCTCAAACACTGGTAAATCTGTAAAGAACTGCTTGAAGAAAAAGACCAGGGAGTGTCTTAAGACTTTTAAATATGCGTGGTCACCAGATCTCGTCTCCTATGAGTTTTTGTGATGCATTTGTAACTGGATAGCTATGAATGGCTGTGTTGACTTTACTCTTGGCACTGACTGTTTTGCCACTTCAAAAGGTGGAGTGTCAAATCTCTTCCCCCAACGTGCTTTCCCAGACTGGTGTCCTGGTTTGCTACATCCTGATTCCAACATAGTCTTTTGTTTTGTATAGTTTTTATTGTTGACGAGCTCCAACCTGCTCAGTGTTGGCATGATTTATTTTAAGTGAACAACAAAAGCACATAAAATAAATAATTATATGTGACATTGTAGCTTAAAAGATTCCACCATATTTTGAGAAAATGTATAATTCATAACTACATACTGCTAGTTTGTTTTTGTTTTTGTATCATACGCAAATGAGCACAAAGATATGTCAGACACAAACTGGACCAATCCAATAGCTTCTGTATTCAGAGTATAAAATAATGTGAATATTTTTTTCTTTTTAAGGTGTATTTGATCTTGGCGTGTCAGCTCCTGGTCACCACAGCCATTGTCGCCATATTCACGTTTGTGTGAGTATACAGATTGTGTTCTTTCTCAGGCTCTTTGCGTGTGAGCATTTCCTGGTGTTAACTGGGCCTCTCTTTGTTACAGCCAACCTGTCAAATCTTTTGTAAGGCAGAACTCAGCTGTGTACTGGGCATCATAGTAAGTCTCCCTCTGTGGTAACATCATTCGAAGTGATGTGCTGACTCATGGATAAAAACTGTACCTTTGTGATTCATTTCTACATTTTAGCGCGGTGTATTTCATCACCCACATCGTGCTGGTCTGCTGCAAGGGCCCCCGGTGAGTGTGATTGCCTGCTTTTATTATGTTTTAAGAGGAAATACTTGTACTTGAACAGTGTTAAACCAACGTTGTACTGAAAGCCAACTTATTTTGCAGGAGGAAGTTCCCATGGAACATGATTCTGCTCGGCCTCTTTGTAAGTATGACTTGTGGTTGTGGTCATTACCAGCAGTTTCCTGGACTTGGATCAAGTCATACTGAAACCCTTTTTGTCTTTGTCAGCGAGACATTCCATCCAATGACAGCCTTATCACAGTACTTGAAATGTAATTTTGATATCAGAGCCAAGCTGTGAGTCACCACATTTGTTTGCATTTTACCTGTTGATACGTTTGAGTGTTCAGTTTATCAGCTCGAACAGCAACATGACTGAGCTGTTTTATGATCTGCATTTTGTCACATAATAAAAGGTTTTGTGGGTTTTTTATTCTGTATTCTTATTTCCTGAATTGTCACGTGGACTTGTAGGAGTCCCACATGACACTGGGACTTTTATCACAGTATTGTGTTGACACTGAGTTAGACCGCATGTCAAGATTATGCTGTTTGTGGTTGGACAAGAAGTGTTTCATTGTAGTTATATCTGATCTTTATTTTTTTGTGAAACAGACTCTGTCTTTGTCGTATATGACTGGAACCATATCCAGGTAAAAAAATATATATACAGTCCCTTTCATGTGATAAAAAGATTCTGATGGTTTCCTCACTGCTGACTGTGTGTTGCGCTTTGGTTTTAGTTACTATGACACAAAAGCAGTGTTTCTTGCGCTGGGAATCACAGCTGTCGTCTGCATCGCCGTCACAGTGTTCTGCTTCCAGACGAAGGTAGGGGCGTGCACGTTTCTGCTTATCAGCTTTAAATCTCCACAGTGTGTTTGTTCATGGCCACGCGTTGAGATGCCTGCTGTCAATTTCTCTTTGTAGGTCGACTTCACCAAGTGCCAGGGCCTTTTCTGTGTCCTCGGTATCGTCGTGTTCGTGACTGGCATCATTACAGCCATCGTGCTGTCCTTCAAATACGTGAGTTACTGCTGTTGTGAAGACTGTGACTGTTTCCTGACACCTTCTTGGGTTTTCTTGTTATCTTAATGACTATTTGTTGTTGCAGATATTTTGGCTTCACATGCTTTATGCGGCTATAGGAGCCATAGTTTTCACTCTGGTAAGTATTTCACTTTAAAGTTACAAAGAAGTGGAAAAGTCACCTTAAATCTTACAGCAGCCCTCATTGTATTTGTTGATATAGTGCTCAGTTTTTTTGTAACTGTTTGTGTCTTGCAGTTCCTGGCATATCACACTCAGCTACTGATTGGAAACAGAAAGCACTCCATTAGTCCAGAGGAGTACGTGTTCGCTGCACTCTCCATCTACGTCGATATAATCCAGATCTTCCTTTTCCTGTTGCAAATTATTGGTGCTTCCACCAAATAAAAATCCAGCGGCACAGTGTAGTGAAATCATTCCATGCTTTTGAAAAGCTTTACTTTTCCAATAGACATTAAAAGATTTTTAAGACCATGGTGCTCTTCAGGGAAAATGTCTAAGGGCTGAATATGAGATTTTACATTGTAGATTAAACCTAAACTGCTGCTCAAATGTTTGGGGTCACGCTGATATACCCTTTTCTTGAAAGGAAGAACTTTCATCTAATAACAAATTAACTTGATCAGAAATGATCTGATCAAGTTAATGACAGTTAATTGTAAATGTCCAAATTATGTGAGATTATGTAAATTTATGGTTTGGGATTTTCATAAGAAAACTGGAGTCAATTTCAGCATTTTCCCTCCTGTATTGCTGAGGTGTATTGTGTTACCTAATGCAGGTTTATCACGGGACCAGGCTTATTGATCCCTAGACAAAAAAACTTTCCAAACACAGCTGAAAGCTGATAAAGGAGCGTTCTAGTATAGTTAGAGTATAATCTAGTATAATCACACGAAATGCTTCAATCAGCTAAGTAAATGATTAGCTTCTTTAATCTGTTCTCAGCTCTTGTTACATGGTCAGTCTTTTTACATGGAAAAACTTGCATTTAAGTAACATGGTGTGCCATGAAAGTGGGCTTCTGTGTTTATGATGTAATTTCCCACCATATATATTGTATTGGAGTTCCATCTACTGTGTTATCCATGTGGAGGTGTTAAAGCATGCTAGTCTGCAGTAAGCTAATGTTTAAATGTTCAGTTAACTGGATGACTTTACAATAATAACATTTATTTTCTTGTTCTGTGATCCAGCCATGACCAGCTGATCAGAGCTGTGGTAAAAATTAATGATTTGTTTTTGTTATTTGTTGGATTTTTTTATTTTTTTTTCATCCCCTGAACAGAAAAGTCAAGGCGTGGACTGAACCATTGTTTCAGAGAGCTGTACTAAGGAGACCTTTTAAAAAAAAGTTATGACTACTTTAGGGCTGTTAATGTTAACGCGGCTTTATCCGTCATCATGATTAACGCAATTTTAAATTTTTGAACACAATTAAGCCACCTGGAGCGCAGAATGGACAAACTTTGTGCAAACTGCCCAAATTGCCTTGATGCATGCAGGGATTTTGAGTCATTTTCGCTCCAAATGGGTTAATTGCATTGAAAATTTTGATCGTGTTCATCATGACGACAGATTAATCCACGTTAATGTTGACAGCCCTAGAATAATTCCATTTATCTTTGTTTGTATAATATCTCTGATCATGCCTTGTTAAGTGTTTTTTTGGGGGTTTTTTTTTCCTCCGGGGTTTTTTATTTTTTTGCAAAGTAAGGATATTTTAAAGTGATGCCCCCCAAAAATCTGAGCATTAGTTTACATCACCCAAAAATGCACTTTGTATGAAATCTATATTTGTTTTTATATACTTTAACAGCTTATCGGTGGTTATGACGAATACTATTACCTAACTATCTACAGACACTTGAATCCCATCTGCAACATTTATTCCATATTACTGGACTTAATGCAGAAAGTGTCTGATCTCTCTTCTGTGTATGAACATGTACAGCTACAAATGAATTCTCCCATGTGTCTAAATGCTACAAGAACAAGGCAAATCCTAAAGTGTAACTTTCTGAGATTATGAAGTACAGTAGGGGTGGGCATTGCCACAACATTTGATCTCAGTTACTCAAGTATGAGCAGAGTCAGTATTTTGGGACATGTCCACCCCTGAAGCACAGCTCAGCGCCACTAATGGCAGCCACGGCTCTGCTATATAGGTCACTTTATTTGAATTGTACTCCTTTATATCACTTCAGTGCCTTCACCGTGTCAATGTCTGTTATTTTAAATTTTTTTTTGACTTTACAGAATACAGGGTTATAATATGTTTTATAGAGTTATTATATGTGTGCCTGTAAATATAGTTGTGTTAGTCAGATGTGGGTCAGACAGCGAGGGCCGGCAGGGCGGGATTTTTCCACACAGGACAGCATTATCGGTGCCATGTTGTTAAAGTACTGGAACATTTCTGAACTCCAGTCTTTCATTGTCCAAATGTTTCTCCTGAGATGATCAGCGAAGACCATTAATGACAAATTTAGAGCACAGCTGAAAGTTTATAAAAGCCTCGAGTCAAATCAACAGAGGCATACATGTTTACTGTACACCACGGATGGTTAGTGTGGAAGAGGGGGTTGTAAATATATCAGTGCTACAGAAAATCTATTTGCTTATCATTATAAATAAAGTTTTCTTTTAGTCTTAATGTGATTGTACCAGTGATGATTTTATTCAAATATACATTTACCTCTGACATGGGTGAACTTTACATCAGTGTTCTGATCAGTCTTTTATCCAAGAGTCTCTGTGTGGGATACTGTGCATACGATGCAAATCACAGCTGCAACATAAATTACTGGTCGAGTTTAACATCCACTGCATGATGGTGGTAGCGACTCCCTTCGTATTCGCCTTCATTTGATCTTTTCATCCTCTGTCTGATCTTTAACTGTTTCAGTCTGTTTTTGTCCACTTGTCTCTTAGCCAGGAAGAAGCTGATTATTCCTGTAGGGAGACCGATAATCCTGCACAGAGAGGAAAGAGACAAAATATTTATACAGTACTGATGGCTCTGTCACACTAGAGAATAACAGGACAGCAAGTTCTACGCAGCTCGGGAAAACTGGTGGTTCCCCAGTGACTGCGCTGAATGTGAACGACAAATCTGCACCTAATATATCTTGCTCTTTTTAAAAAAAAAAAAAAAAAAAATGTAGTAGTAGCCTGTGTGGATGATATTCATCCAAGTTGTATTTTGGATAGTGAATCTCTCTTTTGGAAAATTGTGCAAAGTTTTCTCTTTTAGCCACAGTAGCGTTATATGGAAGAACAATTGTTTCACTGTTATTGTTTGTGTGTGTTTCTGGGACTTGAGGAGGACACATCAGTAACATTAACATGCAGGCAACACAGGAAGGTGACCAAAACATAACATTAAAATTACCGTGGAAAGAAAAGCATCTGGACTTCTTTAAGTTTCTTGAAGACGATTCACCTCTCATCCGCAAAGATTCTTCAGTTCGAAGAGTAATTGGTGGAGATTCACAGATTTTAAGCCCTATGGGAGTGACCCTAAGAGGGACATGGACCCCGTCATGGATCCTCCGTCTAATCACATGAGCCTGGGTGTGGGTCACAATGAGCCAAGGTTTTCGCATGAACCCATTGCGAAACCTAGCCCTTCCCTATCACATGATTTACTGAGGTCAAATGGCCCAAGATGTGAGTGGGCGTTAGGGCGTCTGGGAAGGGATCTCAAAACTGGATTATAGATGCAGACAGTTGGTGTCGTAAGCCACCACCTCTATTCAAAGATGGTTGTTCACAGTGGACATAGATTGCTCCTAACACTTTCAAACCATCTGTCTTCTTTGTCCAAAATGTGAACATTGGCATCCTTGTTTTCACAGGATGAGAGGTGAAACGTCTTCAAAATATGAAGAAGAAGTCCAGACGCTTTTCTTTCCAAGCTCTTTAGACTACGATGACCTGGATGACTGAAAGCCTTCACAGACATTACAGTTACCTAATAGATATGAACTTAAAGACACAGGAAGTTTTTAGTAAGTGCTCTAATAATATTTGCTCTAATTGCCAGCCACCTCTTTTCAAGGGACCAAATATAATTGGCCAGTGGACTCAAAATTGGTTTCATGGACAACATGAGCTAAGCCTTAACTTAATTTAACCCCAGGTGCCTTCCCAGTGTTGACAAATGTCCAGCTGGTATAACCACATTTTCTCAGGGACTTAAAGGCCAGATTAGGTGTTGCATAGAAAAGCAAGATCAGTTTGAAAGGTGAGCAATTCAAGCAGAAATACTAACTGATATTCACTGAGAACTATTCAAGTACTTTAAAAACACTTTTCCAACCCCCATCAACACCTCACTTCACTGTCACACAGTTACTGTAAACTTTTGCAGTTAGCACTAGAGCACGTTTTCTTTGAGAAAACAGAACAAAACCGAGAGGTTTTCGAAGAAAAGTGAAAAGTTCTGCATTTGTCAAGCAGCTGACTTGAACAAGCAACCAAGCATGCACTACAATCAGAAGAACTGCAGTAAAGGCCAATCACCCATGCTCTAGCTGTAGGCTTCAGGCAGTCAAACAAACAATCAAAAATAAACATTTTTATTATCATGCTAGCCCAATTATATTTGAGCCTCTGGAAACGAGGACTGCATAAAAAGCGTGTCATTTCTAATCTTTTTAATCGTTCTTTGACACACCTCTGACTTGATTTGTCAGTGCTGTAGCTTCTATATCTCTCTCGCGGGTTTTGGTCAAAAGAGAGAAATTACCAGGCAAAGCCGATTTTCACCATAGGGTTCTTGGCTTTTCTCTTGGGGATGTATTCAGGACCCTCTGGTTCCTCTACCTCCTCCTGGGCTCTGCCTCTGTCGGTATTCTGGGTCTGCTCGCTCCTCTGCGTCTCCATCCTGGAGCAGGCAGCAGGGGAGACGTGCAGCCGCAGGCTCGGACACACTGCCCGGCTTTGACTGCTCTGTCTGAGCAGCCACCGGCCGGAGAAAAGGTGCATACCTGTTGACACAAATTACACCAGTACTTTAAAAATCTTACTTCATTTGCGACCACGTCGATATGAAGTCTTCTTAGTGCTAAACTAAAGCATATAAAAGGTTATTTACAAAAAATAACTATATTAAAATAAACAACTTATCGCCGCCGAGAAAAAAAATATAATTCCCTTAATTGTGACCTTTTTTATAACGAATAAAGCCAATAATTAAACCTTTCAGTGTTGTCCGGACTGTATTCACTGTGGACGCCGCCATGTTTGTTGCGTAATTGAAACGGACATGCGCAGTCGCAACAACGGGAGCTGCTGCCACCTAGTGGTACTCATTTAGATTTTGTATTATTTTAATGCCGCAGGCAACACAAAGACACATGAAGAAAATTTGTGTTTTTCAACATTTTATTTATTGTTCCAACATTTCATTCACAAAATCATAATTATAATACAAAAACACTTTAAACCATGGACGTAAACCATGCTGTATGCTTATAATATACAGTTATTCAAAGTCAACAATAAACTAAGTCAAAGAGAAGTGAATAAACAGCTGGAGAAGAGGCCAGTATATTTACATCTGTTTTTGTTTTGTTTTATCTTTTTAAATCTAAAGAATATTTAGATAAATCCTCGTATCTTTGTACAGCAGCGAAACATCTCCAATGCCACCATTATGAGCATTAAACACACTATGAACAATAACTCTTGTTTGCCACAAAGAAGCAGGGATCAATTTGAGGACAGGAGTTTAGTCTTCCAGGATGTAGTTGGGGTTTACAACCAGAACAGATTCCTCTTCTGTGCTCGCAGACTCTGAGCCCTTCAGCCCAGCCTGAGACAGCTGGATGAGGATGTGATCCTTGAGGAAGAGATTTGTGTGGGAGATCGTATAAATGAACATGTCTGCACTTAGAGAATCGCTGACTCATTATCTTTTCACATTTTAAGATGGTAGACTTACATAGTGCACCAGCCTGTGGATGACCTTCTCTATCAGCCCCTTCCTATTGATGAGCTCCTCCTCAGAGTCGATCTCTGACTCGATCTCCTTCAGATACCAGTTGACCACTGCACTTTTCTTCAGATCCTCCTCTTCCTCAGCTGCAACACAGATTAGCAAGAAAAATGTGAGAAGAAAAAGAAAAAGAACAGTGACAGAACAGACAAGGAAATGAGATGGAAAACAGACTGGAGGGAGGAACATCTCTTACCATCCTCTGCTCTGCGCAGATGCAGGACGAGCAGGTTGGAGATGCGTTTGTACTCGGCGAAAGACAGACGAAGAGATGGTTTGGACTGGCTCCCAGGCTCGCCGTGGCCATTGACACCGCCAGCGTGTCCATTAATTCCATTAGTAAGGCCAATGACACCATCCACGTTTCCATTTACTCCATTCGGGACGTTACCTGCAAAGATGCAGAGAAGAGTTTACGTTAAATAAACAGCGGTGATGCATGGTGTCATTTCACATCTTCTCTATATTGATAGTACCTTCTTCCTGCTGCTCCTCCTCTTCCTCCATTTCATCCTCCTGTTCCAGGTTGATGTCTGGCGTCTCCACTCTGATGATAGATTTGTTCAGAAGACGGAACGCTTCCTTCACGTGTTTGGGCTGAACCTAGAAGCATGGGATGAAAGGGCAAGAGTTAATTCACAGTTTGGCCTTTTATTTTGAAAGGATGTCTTTTTGTTCCCCTCATTTTGGTTAAAGTGATACTCAGGGTGGTTTTGCAGTATTAAATTTTATCAACCACACTCAGTATCGAGTGTTGCATGAATGAAGCTTGTGTGTCTTCGCACGTACCTCATCACAACAGTGCATACGTGCCATGGCCTCTGAGAGGCGGATCATGCTCTCCAGCTGTCGCACAGTTATCCTCCAGGCAGATTTGGACACGCCCCCTGAGCCGTCACGCTGGCGGAGACGCTTGTACTGCTCGACGATGAACTCTTCTGATTCGCTGGAGATCTACGGAGGTCCAGAAGTTAATATAAAGGAAATGTGTTAAACAGTAAAAACTGGGTCGCTGGTGTCGGCGTGTGGGGACACCAGCACACCCACCTTGGGTTTGAACTGCCTGGCGAAGAGCAGGTATCTGCGGATCTCATCCAGGGAGTACAGTCTGTCCACAGACTCCTCCACACGGGAGTGCAGATCCACGATGCGTCTGGCGATAGCGTAGTCTGTCACCTATGACAGGTGCAAATCGTTAGCTGCAGTATTCAACTAAATTATCATATTTAAAAAAAAAAAAAATGGACAAAATAAAAGACATGAATAGAAACAACCAGTAAGCACAGGATGCTCAGACTACGCTCATTTGCATGTACCTCATTGCACTCGTCCACCAGGATGAAGAAGAGATCAAAGCGGCTCATAATGGGAGCGGTCAGGTTGACGTTCTGCTTCAGACTCTTGCTGCGGTCGTAGCGTCCGCTGACAGGGTTAGCAGCAGCCAGGATGGATGTGCGAGCGTTCAGGGTAGCCTGAGGAGAGAAGCGGAGGAACAGTCTGGTTATTCTACTGCAGAGACGAACGATCGAATATGATAGCAGTGTAACTTCCGCTTGTGCTGCATAAACGCGAGTGTTTAACCCCTGGAGGGTCCTAGAAAAATGCATACACTATTGGTCTTAGAGCCACAAATCGACCACGCCCAAAAAAGCACTATAAAAAATTTATATATTAATATTTTTTTCCACTTTAAATTAGCCAATCTTTTAGACCTACTTCTCCTTGAAATATTCATGTCAAGTTTTAATTACATTTCGCGGATTTTAACCCTTTATATCCCGGTTTCGTCACATGAGCGCACTGCTTTTTTTGCCCCAAAAAACAAAAAACTTGAATATTTTCCAAAAAAAACATTTGAGGTAATATTCAATTGTTATTATAATTAGGCCTTTGGATGGACTAAAGATTGGCACCAAGAGTCATTTCGATCGCCTTTTATTTTTTTTCCAGGAGCGCATTTCATAAAATGCACACTATCGACCACGCCCAAAAAGTGCAATAAAAATATTAAATATTAATTTTTTTTTTCACTTTAAATTGGTCAGTCTTTTAAAACTACTTCTCCCTGAAATATTCATATAAAGTTTTAATTATATTTTCGTTGTTTTAACCCTTTAAATTACAAAAAAACGAAAAAAAAAACTAAAAAACTAAATATTTTCCCAAAAAAACATTTGAAGTAATATTTGATTGTTATTATAATTAGGCCTTTAGATGGACTAAAGATTGGCACAAACAGTCATTTCGATCGCCTTTTATTTTTTTTTTCAGGACCAGAAAATGGTCTCCAGGCGGCAAATGCTCCTCCTCTAGCCCGGAATCGGTGCATGCTCCCGGGTTGACTCGCGACGATGACCGGGGCATGTTGCGTCGGACCTCTTTTTCCAACACACACATCCGGTACCACGTCACAACAAATACGTCATTTCCTGTTGATTTAAAAAAAAAATCCAACCTCAAACGGTCCTGGGGCCGAAAATTGTCCCGCCCGATCAGCGGGCGAAACCGCTGCAGCACGCCGGAAAAGAGGCGTCATTTCCCGCAGGTCTCTTTAAGCAGCCCGCTGTTTTCCAGCCCCGGGTCAAATGTGGAGCAAGGGCGCCACCCGGTGGACAAATAAAAAAATTACAACTCCAAGGCCAGTACTGCAAGCGGAAGCGGAAGCATTACCGATCGAGATCGATTTGACCGTATTTTTTTTGCCGTGAAAAATAGCGTTTATAATGGGTTTCAATGGGGCACAAATCGACCCTAGGATCAATAGCGTAAGTTTATCGCTAGCTTAGCCCCTGAAGCTAATTTCCGGAAGTCATACTGAAATTTTAACAGTAAATGTGACCAAACTTTTTTTTGCAGACTTTCGCTATATTCCATTCAACACTGTGCAAATGGCAGGTAATCAAAATTTGAAAATAGCCGAAAAATAGCCACAAATCGACCCAAGACCCTCCAGGGGTTAAAGCGCAAAGCTTTGAAAGCGTCACCTTGACTCCGGCTTTGGTGATGCTGATGGTCTGCTGCTCCATGGCTTCATGGATGGCCACCTGGTCTTTGAGGTCCATCTTATCAAACTCATCAATACAGCAAACACCCTGAAATCAAACCAGTTAACAAGTTTTACTTGCACTAATTACATAAAGAAACTTTTTTGTTTTTTTTTAAATATAACAATACACTGTTCACTGTTCTTCAGAACTCATGACACTCACGTTGTCGGCGAGCATCAGAGCTCCAGCCTCGATGACAAACTCATGTGACTCCTCGTCTCGGACCACGGCCGCCGTCAGACCTGCAGCAGTGCTGGCCTTGCCGCTGGTGTACACCGCTCTGGGACTGAACTCCTCCACGTGCCTACACAGGCACACACACTCAAATCAACACTGCTGTACAACAAATGTCTACAGCAAAGAGAGCACTGAAAAGTGTTTGTGCCAGAAGATGGAACAAAGAAAAGCTTTATGCAAAGCTAATCAATGAAGGTGGAAACTGTGGAACGTACTTGAGGAACTGGCTCTTGGCAGTGCTCGGATCTCCCACAATGCACACGTTGATGTCTCCTCTGAGCGAGGTCCTTTCCATGGTCGTCTTGGGAACGCCTCCAAAGAGCATCAGCAGGATGCCGCGCTTCACCTCATCGTTACCTGCACCATCACGTTAACGTTTAACTCACAAGTCACAGCTTTGATAAAGAACTACGAGAGCGTCCTCCATTGGAGAAAAAGGCTAGACGGGGGGTTCGATCACTGACCGTGGATGGTGGGGAAGAGGCTGGTGCACAGGTTGTGGTACAGGTTCTTGTCCTGGCTCATCTCAAAAACCTTCTCCCACTCTTTCTCTGTCATCTGGCTCTTAATGCTTTCAGCCGTCTGCTCCTCCTCCCGCAGCTCTTTACCGCCAAACTGTGATAAAGACGGCACACATTTGTAATCACACAGCAAGATTTGTAGCCGTTTGCATTTTTAGACACATGGGCGAGCGCTTCTTACCCGTGGGTTGGTTGGCGCCACGTTGCAGGCCAGGAAGGCCAGCCTGTATGACAGCTCTCTGACTCCCAGAGCTTTCAGTCCTCTCAGACCATCAGACTCAAAGCCCTGAGGACCTCCTGCTATACGGGTACTGGTCTCTGCTCGCACACCTGGAAGTAACATCCATACAGTCATGAGAACCAAAACAAAACACCACAAGACATAGTTTTGACCATAAATGGTTAAAATTTTAAAAAGTACCAGGTGTGCTGAGCTGTGAGACATCCGGCACGACAATCAGGGTCCCAGTGAAGTCACAGCGGTCTCCAGCCTGAGCCGTCTCCACAGCCTCTGCCCTCAGGATGATCTCAAGAGAGCGTGGGATCGAACCGCGAGGCAGCTCCGCCTGCGTCTCCTGGATACGCACCTGGATACACAAACAGGGTACACAGGGTCAAAATCAGACTCATTCATCCATGCAGACAGACATCCTTTATCACAGTTACCTTCTGAAAGTCGATGAACTTGGATTTGTGCGTGTCGAGGTGGAAGCGGGAGCGGTTGTTGCACACGGGGTTCCTGCAGATGGTCGGAGGAGAGTATTTGAATTGCTGAGAGACATCTTTGATCACTGCCTGGCAGTCCATGCACAGGAAGGTACCGCTCACCTGCACCAAAGGAAGCAGGATGGGTTTAATGACAAAAGACAAGCGTAACGCAACTGAACTTTGTGTCTTCTTCACTGATATAAACATCTCACCAGCTCAGGGTGGACTGGGTGCGTTCTCACCACCTGACCGCTGATTCTCACCAGGCTGCCAATACGCATGGAGGACAACTCACGGATCCTATTTATTTATTTAACACAGGAAAAGGATCAGATTTGGCATTTCATTCCCATTAACATTTACCAGTGAGAGATGCATCATTCCTGCTTTATGCACCACAACTTAAACACCATTTTGTTCCAATTGATTCAAGCCAAGCAGAAATTTCTACAACCATCTTTGCACTAAAGCAATCTAGCTGCATAAATGGCAGCTCAGACCAGATAAATGGAGATGTACATGGTGGTTTGGTTAACAGTGTCTTACTTGTGTCTGGTGGGCAGCTCCTCGATAGCGACGTAGAACTCTTTGTTGAGGGGGACGTTCCCGTGATCCCGAGCAAAGTTGCGCACTGCTCTGCAGAGGTAGGGATACACTCTGGAAACAGACAATCCTTCAGGTTACCCCACAGCTTATTTCCACAGCACTGAACTGATGGTTTGAAATGCAGCAGCGCACTCTCCCACCTCAGTATTTAGATGAGATATGATGGAAGCACCTATGACTTGGTGGGCTTGCTCACCTGTAGTACTCCTCCTGGATGGTGGTAGCCAGTTCCTGGTTGAAACCCTCCAAGTCGGTGAAGCTCACCAGTAGGGTGTTCCTCTCAGGCCTGATCAGCTCCTCGGCCTCCCGGACATACTTCACCTCCCCATCCCCGCTCTGAAATCTGCAGGGTGACGCAGGAATCGGGCGAGAGTTAAGAAAAGCAGTGAAAAGACACCAATAGCAGCCGATCAAAGTAGCACTCGATCCTTATAATTGCTGATTACAAGAGCGATGTCAAGCCAAGCACGTTTCGGCCGACAACAATACGACCCCGTCGCTGCTGCCTCACTTACTCCTCTAAGAAAGCCTGGAATAACTTCTGGCACTTCTCGGCCAGCTCGTCCTTCACCATCGCCCCGGCAGTCTCCGCGGTGGCTGTGGCGACATCCATGCTGCAAGTCCGTCAAACTGCGACAACAAAAATAATACAAAAACAAGTTTGCAAAACAGACACGAGTTGCTCCTCTCTGACACACAGCACGCTCAGCTCCGGACAACAGAGCCCGGTTTCGCGCGAAAAGTGAGACCACGTGATGTTTGGCGCGCCGCTTTCGACCAATGTGCGACGTTATGGAAATATCTCTGAGTTCGTAGCCAATTAGAAGCGGAAACGTAAATTGACGCGGAGCCCTGCTGCCCGTTTTCCCGCGGTACGCTTCCTGTTCTAAGCTGTAGACCCCGGGGAGAGACCGAGCTGTTATCTCAGTGTGCGCGTGTCTTTGTCGAGCACGTGCGTTAAACAGATAGGCTATAAATGAAGAATGCTGACAGCGTCACAGTGAACTTAGCACTTGAGCCATTTCCGGCCAAAATATTTGGGCAATTTAAAAGTATGTCGTCATCATCATCATCATCTTCTTCTTCTTCCTTCTTTCTTCCTCATTGGATCATCCAGCTTCATCTATGAATCGTCTGTTTTCCTTCTGCTTGCCTCCTCCATACTTAGCATCCTTTGCCCAGTATATCTGCTCTCCCTCCTCTGCACATGTGCAAAATATCCCAGTCTTGCCTCTCTTACTTTGTCTCCAAACCGATCAACCCGCCCTGCCTCTCTGATATACTCATTCCTGATCGTGTCCATTCTGGTCACTCCCAGTGAAAATCCCAACAAACTGTCCCAGTGCAAACTTGCAAACCTGCAAACTTGATATTCCATGGAAACTCCTGCCTGACCTCATCAAAACAAGAGGGGGATCAGAGCCAATCCCTGATGTAATCTCACCCCCACCTTGAACACATCTGTCACTCTCACCCCTCTCTTGCTGTCTTACATGTCTTGCACCACCCTCACATATTTCTCTGCCACAACCTCATGCTGTACCACGGTATCTCTCTCACCACCCTATCAAATGCTTTCTCTAGACCCATGTAGTCACAGTGCAACTCCTTTTGACCTTCTCTGCACTTCTCCATGAACACTCTCCAAGAAAACATCACATCTGTAGTGCTATGAAACCATAGTCCTGCTCACTATCACATTTCTCCTCTTAACATAGTTTCAGCAACTCTCCCTCTGTAGTTACAACAGCTCTGCATATCACCACTGTTCTTGAAAACTGGTGCTAGTATTCTTCTTCTCCATTCCTCAGGCATCTTGCTTTCCAGAATTGTGTTAAACAATCTTGTTAATGCACCCAATGCCCTTTCTCCTAGTCATCCCCATACCTCCACAGGTATGTCCACTCACCCTTCTTCATAGCTAATTTCACTCCTTCCTGACTAATCCTCTGCACTTTCCTCTCATTTCCTCATCAGCCCCTCAAAGTACTCCTTCCACCTTATCAGGACATTTTCTTCACTCGCTAATACAGTTCCATTTCTATCTTTAACCACCGTAACCTGTTGCAAATCCTTCCCAGCGCAATCGCTCTGCCAAGCCAAAACTTTTTTTTCCTCCTTTCCTAGTACAACTCACTGTAAGCCTTTTCCTTTGAGTAGAAGCTACTCCCAGCCGCTCCCTTATTTTTAATTTTGCAGTTTTACAATGGATGCTAAACACCAAAAGGGGATTTGGGTTTGAGTAAATGTACTTTGATTTAAAAACCGAAAGCATTTTACTGCTGCACATCTGCGGTGAAGCTGTTTTAACTGCTTTATACAAGCCTACATGTCATTTGTCTCTTCCACTAGTGGTTTCCATCCAAAGAAACAAGCTGCTTCAGAGGTCACCAGCTAGAAGTGAGAATTTGTTAGATGGGAATAAAAGACTGAATTTAAAAAAAAAATTCCCAGATCAACTTATTTGCAGTAACGAATGTGTTTGTGCCTCAAAGGTTTAGATGAAAAACTCATCGCACAGCCTCACACATTGTGTGCATTTATGTTTGAAATATGTGTGTCCAGTGTGCTTTATGTTGTAAGCATTTTGTGTGTTTTGCAGTAAATATTATTTTGTAAAGTACTGCTCATGTTTGTGAGGTGAAGGGAGTAAAGTTACAAGTATATCGTCAAAACTGTGCACAAGGACACAAGTAATTGGATTCAACTTGTAAATGTACCACGTGACCACTGGGGGGCAGTGAACACTCACGTTTCTGCATATTTTTATTTTACATGTCAGCTCAGTCAGTGTCAGCGCCTACTAGGTATCTATGTGTTGCAGGGGTGATGCTATCCATGATATGGTGCAGGTCTATATTGCATCATTTCTAAAAGGAAAGTAGTACTACAGTCACTACAGACAATAAAATAATACAATTTTTCCAAAATTGTTTTTCTTATTTATAGTTTTGCGCGGGGACTAGAAAGATACAACTTCAGCTGAATGGTTAATTTTGCACTATGTGTCTGTGTATACTTGTTCCACTCTATTGTTGTAGTTCTGTTAAAACAGTGCAGCTATGGGACAGCAGGCATTGGTGGAAGGTTGGAGTACAAGTTTGTAAGTAAAGGTGCTGTTAATAAAGTTACAACAGTAAAATGAGAAACCACCGACGGATCATGTCCATGTTGTAGAGAGCATTACAGTCCCTGCTTCTTTGTTTTATCACGGTGGCTCCTCGAGACTGGAAAGAACAGCTATTGTGACCTTGTATTCACATCAGTTACAGCAGAATTAAAAAAGTAGAAAAAAGTCGACCAAATGAACCCAACACCAAACAGGCACACCTGAGGAATCCCCACAGACAGTCATCTTGACCCGTGACGTTTTCTCATTTTAATTTCTTTAGACAGTGGGGACAACCAGAGGGTTTTCTGAAAGAAAAACTCACTGAAATGTAGCTTTATATATATATATATATATATATATATATATATATATATATATATATATATATATATATATATATATATATATATAGATAGATAGATAGATAGATAGATAGATAGATAGATAGATAGATAGATAGATATATTTGTGGTTACATAACACACATTTATATTGGGCATGTTTTGGAATGACTCTGAGAGACCGGCAGAGGAAGTTATTTGTTAACAGAACAATTCACAGGGGGAACAGTAGAGCAAGACCGCCTGCAATTCTCGGAACCGAGTGGACATGATTATGTTCTGCAACAGTTAGCTGATAATAAGTGACAAGCAGATGTGGCAAAAATACAGACATTCTGTACTTAAGTAGAAGTGCAGATTCAAAAATACTCCAGTAAAAGTTGAAGTCCTGGTTTGAATTCTTTACTCAAGTAAAAGTGAAAAAGTACAGACTCTGAAATGTACTCACAGTAAGAAAGTAAAAAGTAGCTCCTTGAAGAACATCTCTACCACCTATTTTGTGCAACACTAACTGAACCTTGTGCTCTATTATTGTAACTATAAAATAATATGCTGCTCTTTGTGGATGTACACAACTTAATTCAACCAGATGTCAGCAGATGTTTTATGAGTTGTCTTGGCTGATTTCCATCCTCGACACTGACAGTACAGTGTGTATTCTGTCTTTTTTCTAGAAGGTATAAAATTGGTATGAAGGTGAAATTCGCTGAATGAATCTCAGCACCATCAGCTTAACTTCAGATTCATCTCTGCTACACTTTATGTAACCTAACTCTGACCATGAAACCACAGCCACTGTGCACCAGTCACACACTGTTCTTTACTTTAAACCCCTCACAACAAACTAACCTGTTTATTGGATAGGATTTATAGGATTTTCATGCAACCTTTAAATAACACAGCGAGTGTACCTCCGTTTGTTTAGCTGCAGGTTTCACAATATGAAAAAACGTAATGTCATGTGTACAGACCAGATATCTGATTTAAAAATGTGAGAACTTACATGTAAGCTTTAAATTTCCGGTTTATCAAACACCACTGATCAGTCCTTATCTTTAGCCCCTCTTCTTCCTCTCGTGTCCTCTTTCTTATCTTTCTCCATCTCTGAGTGAAGTTAGCTCTCTGTGTTTTCTCTCCCTGTGAAATACAGCAGCTGGACCTTTAGCTAGCAACACAGTGTAAGACAAACTGCACACAAACAGTTTGTGTGTTTGTTAAGCTGATAGAAACATCACTCCCTTCACGCTCGCTCGTCTTTAGGGCTCGCTAGATGCTGAAGTACTGCAAAACCACTGGCCCACTGTAACCCCTGACTACGGCACATGGTTTTGCCTCCTTCATCTCCTTTTATGCTACATCCCCTGCTGATTAATACAAGAACAGGACTGCCTTTCATGTGGTATTGGTTTGATGTTTGATGGCACGCAGTAACATGAAAAAATAACTTCCCTCAAATGCCTTAAACCAGGAGTATTGAACTTCAGGCCTTGAGGGCTAGTGTCCTGCAGGTTTTAGATCTCACCCTGGGTCAACACACCTTAATCAAATGATTAGTTCATTACCAGGCCTCTGGAGAACCTCAGGACATGTTGAGGAGGTCATTTAGCCATTTAAATCAGCTGTGTTGGATAAAGGACGCATCTAAAACCCCCAGGACATCAGCCCGCGAGGCCTGGAGTTCGACACCCCTGTCTTAAACCACACATGTCAAACTCCTGTCCTCGAGGGCCTGGAAAACAACAGAAACTACAGATCTACATCATAGTACACATAAAAATACCCATAAGACAAACTATAAAACATTATTATGTATTTCTTAAGGTGTCTTTCAATATAGGGCTGGATCACCCAGGGGACACAAACTCCATCCTGAGGCAAACTCAGTCCACCGTCAGGGTAAACATTCATTTCTGCTCTATTATTCTATTAATTTCTATTTCAGTTCCCACATTATTCTCACGTCTCCACCTGCTGAAGTCAATACAAACATCAGCCAGCGGGCTATTGGTTTCACCTGTCACATTGTATTAATCCACCAGGAAAAAAGCAGGAAGTCATTGTGAGCCATTTGGATGCAACCCAGCCTCCTTCTCTCTTTATTTCTCCTTTTGTCTTGACCTCTGTTTTTCCCACGATTGTTCAGCCGCAGGAAACTCAGTCGTGTTTGAATATGAGGGAACCTGACCATCTGTAGACGATCACACCCCCACTCACCCACCCACACACACACACACACACACACACACACACACACACACACACACAGATCAAATTCACACGTACTCAGGCATATCCACCACAACAAAAGTGCTCTGATGTTTGATGTAAAACAGTTTTCACATGATGTTTGACTTTGTATTTGAAAATTAAATGACAAAACTACTAATACTAATATTATTACTTTACATCATTGGGTTTATGACATCATTAATACTAATGATTTCTTATAATCAGACCCACACACAGGCAGCACTGCCTGTAGTACACATCTTTGTGGTACACTAAAACTTGCTGGTGCACGGAGATGAAAAACATGCAGTGTGTATAGATCTTTTGGTAACTGGTGAGAAATAGTACAATGGGGGCAAAATACAACCAGGATATGAAAGAGGAGCGGGAAAAGATAGTTTAGAAAAGACTTGTTTCCTGGTTTATTTGTACTCAGCTGCTGACACATTTTCATTGTTTCGCTCGTGTCCTTCTGTGCACTAGACGAAAAATTACGGTATCTCACATTCATACAGTTACAGCTGTTCTTATGTGCTTTGTGACTGGACACCTACTTTTACTCCCAGCCTTAGTACATCGGTTGTGTGAAACATAAAGATAAGCAGTAGGAGACATGTTCAGGACAAAGAGTGGGCTGTAGATCTGTACATTTCTTGAACACTACTGTGAGTTCACTGTACTCATATGGCCTACATTGTGACTAGATCTCAATTCAGTACGGCACATCTGGATTGTAATGGAACGGGAGATTCATATCATGGATGTGCAGCCAACAAATCTGCAGCAAAATCTCTGGGGAATGTTTCCCAGCCCGTTGCTGGATCTTTGCCATGTAGAATTGAGGCAGTTCTAAAAGTAAATCCCAATACAATCAAGTGTCCAAAAAATGTATCCAAGCAGTTGTGTCCTGGTGACTATTCAAATTCATTTAGATACCACAGTGGGATAACTGCAAGTATCCAAAGGCATTTCAACATAGATGCAAAGCTGCAAGACTTTTTTCTAGAAAGACTTTTGTACATTAACCAAACAATGTAAATAAAGTTTTATTAATGACCATAATAAGTCAAGCCTGTAACGTAACATTTGAACTTTTTCATTTTGATATTTCAAAATGTATTTGAAAAGTCAAACAAACACAGCTAGCATGCTAGAGCTCGCTTTGGTTTTCTAACAGACATGCTAGTGAGCTATTGTAAACAAGCAGTTGAAGTTCTCTTCTTATGCTAACCGCTTTAACGCTGGTTTGAGCGCGGAGTCAAGGAGGCCATTTATGTGAAAAGGAAAAGACCATCTCTGAATCGAGGAGGGGGCCTAAGGGTACATCTTTCGCCATCTTACAATGCTGTGATTGCAGCCATTCCCCAACTCTCTGTGAATGGGACTCATGGCCATTGATCAGTGGTCTTTGATCAGTGGGTTTTGGTCGGTGGTTGTTGATCAATGGTCATGAGAATTTGCATAATTATGATTAAGGAACTGACCTCCCAGCCCATTGTTTCCTCAGTGGGCTGGTTTCAGTCATTATGCAAATGTACTGTTTATAAGATTGGGGAGACCTGCAGTCAGCTGAGACTGAAGAAGTCACTTGGATGAGTGACGAAACGTTTCTCCCACAAAACGCTGCGTCCAGATGAACAGAATCAACTTTTTGGAGGGTAACTGCTTTAATGCTAGTCCGTACTTAAATACTAATATTAGCATATTATCGTGCTCACAATAACAGTGCTAGCATGTTTAGCTGATGTTAGCCATATTTAATTAAGATAAAACAAGATTAAATGTAAGTTAAAAATTTACCTAGACATGATAATTATATAACAGCGAGGTCTGAAACATAATTAAAGAATTAAGCAATTAGCATGTTTGCATAATAGAATTTGGTATTTATACTAGACAGAGTGGTGTAAAAGACAGAAGAATCTTTTATAGACCTGCTGTCTGTGACTGGAAAGAAAGTATCGTTGAGGATATTAGAACTAAAAGGCTGTAGGTGAAGATTGAGGGGCCCATTAAAGTGATTCATCTTCTGGTGACCATGAATATCTGTACAAATCTGCAGTTAAAAGATTAACAGTCTGCGCTACAGTGACACTGCATACTTTTATAAGAAGGAACAAACCCAAGGTTCTGGAGCACTAAAATACACAAACATAAAAAGACAAAAAAATGAAACCATCCTATAATGATGTCTCAATGTGGTATTTATTTCTTCCACACATACAAATAACTTAGCACCTTTATACCTGGTTATGTGTGAAGCTGGTTCAGGTCTTTGAAATCCTTCAGTGTGAATGATTTAGTTTATAAGTGCTCTGTGTTGATGAGTGGAGAGCTGCTCCACTGTTTGATTGTTTAAGCTGCTTGTTTTTCCTAAAATGAGCCACAGGAAGTCTTTCCTGTTTTGAATACACTATGAATAGAAGTGAATTGTGTGTATGTGTAGCGCATGTCGGTGTGTGTGTGTGTGTGTGTGTGTGTGTGTGTGAGCGTTTGAATGTGTTAGGGGCGAGGAGGAAGCGGCGTATATAAAAAGGTACCAAAAAGGTCTTCTTTAGGTTTGCAAACATAGAGGTATACACTGCGATCAAATAATAGGACGCAGTAATCATGATTTACACCTCGAGATGCTCAAAATGCCACACAGTTAATTTGATCGCGGAGCCGACTTACTGTATTTTTCCTTTCTGTCTCTCTCACAACTCTCCTCCTCATCCTCTCTTCGTCTTCACTCCAGGAAACAGGACACAACAAACTTCCAGCTTCTGTTTCTCTCACTTCCAAGTGGAAGTAGAAATGTGGGAAGCACTTTTGTGTGCATTAAGGTACTGGAAAAATGAACCTCCTGACCCTCTCGTGCTCCCTTCTTTCTCATGTAGGAACTGCAAACTGTTTATATCATCAACATAAATCTTACCCTGCTCCCCCAAAAGGCTGACGCAAAAACATTCACACACATCCAATATTTATATCAGTCGCACACACGCTCACACACACGCACGTACATGTGACTCAGATACACCTGGCAGACAGATGGTGCATCTTACAAAACGCAGTTTCATTTTTCAAAAGAAATTGGCTGTGTCCATTCTCCGCATCAGTGGATTCAGATGGCACACAGCTAAATGACAATGAATTAAATATGGTGATGCAAGCTGCCGGTTAATCAGATAATAACCATGCAACCCACCTACTGATTTTCTTTTTTTTTTCTTTTTTGTTTAAACTCTGCAACCGAGAAACACCCTGTTATAAACAGGATTCCCAGAAAACACTCGTGATTTTAAGCTCTGACACAACAGAAGTTACCATCTGCTAATTAAGACCAAAGACATTTGATTGAGGCTTGTTATTCCTATTACACCTTTCCTGTCCCTTTTCCGTGTGGGGTTTTGTGATAAAGTTCTATTGCCATCGTCCTTTCATCTCATTAGCTAGCTTGGCTCCAATTTTCTTTTTTTAGGAGTTTTCATGATTTGTATCTTACCCACTGAGAATAGGAGCTGAGGGTGGAACTAGCTGTGGTTGAGAGATTGTGTAAACCAGAAACTCACACTGTTTCACACAGGAAGACAGAAAAAAAGAAAGAAAAGCCACTTTCACAAAGTATTTTGTATATTTTATTACAAACATCTACAATAGTCAAAAGCACACACAAACACACACACACATAACAACATCAAACTATTTACAAAAGATACCCTCAAATGAGGGAGAGGATCAGTCATGAGCCAGCAGACTGCTTCTTACTTTCTCTTATATACATTTATACATATATACAGTACACACACACATCAACAACAGATGCAAACACTAGCTGGAGTGTAAACTGGAGGATTCGGACTCTGTAGTTGTTGAGGTCCCGGGGCGTCTTCGTGGTAAAACCTTCAGACTGGATGCCCGGTTCAGAGTGAGAGCTCTGCGGGCCGAATTCTTGAACCCGGCCCCGAGGAAGGCGTACAGCAGTGGGTTCAGGCAACAGTGAGCGAACGCCATGGGCTCAGCCACCGACAGCCACACGCCTAAAGCAGCTTCCAGCCTGCAGCTGCGGGGCAGGACTTCCAACCGCAGCAGAGCGTCCACAGAAATGCCCGCTCCATAAGGGAGCCAACACACGAAGAAGCAGAGCACCAGCGCGATGGTAGTCCTGACCGCCCGTCGCTTCTGCCTCTGGCCCCCCAGTGGGCCACGGGTCAGCCTGGTGACAATGACGCAGTAACACACCAGGAGCACCAGTCCAGGGATCAACAGACCCACCAGGACGAGCTGGAGGTGGAAGACTGCAACCCAGAGAGGAGCATTTTCTTCTGGGTAGAATCTCTGGCACAGAGTTGACCCCTCTCCTCCTTCCTGAGTGCGGGCAAATATCAAATCTGGCACTGCCAGCAGGCCAGCAGGCAACCAGGCACCTGCAGGGAGGAGGAAGATTAAAAAAGACAAGTGAGGGACTGTGTGGAGAAAAGAAGACTAACAGCAGGAAGAGCAAGCCTTTTGATACTCACCTACATACACCAGTTTGTGAGCCAGCAGCTGCCTCAGCCCACTAGTGTTGGTGTCCGTGGCTCGGACCACCGCAAGGTAGCGGTCCAGGCTGATGAATGCCAGGATGAGCACGCTGCCGTACAGGTTGACTGTGTAGATGACATGCACTCCAATGCAGGTGGCAGCTCCGAAACGCCAGTCAGCCAAGGCTGCATCCACCGCCCAGAACGGCAGAGACAGAACGAAGAGGAGATCCGCAGCAGAGAGATGCAGGCGGTACCAGTCTGTGAGGCTGCATTTCGACCTGGAGACACAAAAAATCTGATCACTTTCATGCTCTTCCCCCACACCCAGCAATGCTTCGAAGTCAAAGCTTCAAACAGCAGTTACCCATCCCCTCACCTGCGTTGGCAGCCTAGGACTACGACAACCAAGCCGTTTCCGGTGATGCCCAGAATGAAGATAAGGGCATAAATGACAGGCAAGAAGACTTGCTGAAGCTCAGTAGTTGTCATGTGCTCCACACCACAGGGCTCCTCCAGATCCACTCCAAGTTCCCCAGAGCCAGAGCCAGAGCCGGTGTCATTGTAGTAATCCTCAAAGACGATATGCTAGAGACAGATGAGAAATGATGAGAAGAGAGAAGGCAATCATATATTTGTGAACACATTTAAAGTTTCTGTGCATGATTAGATGACACCTCCCTACCTCATAGTAGGACATGGTGGAGACGGCTGCACTCCTTCGTTGAGTGAAGCTGAGATTTCTGTCCACAGAGGTTAAATAGTTGTTTACATGCTCCTCCCCCCACACTCCAACACATCTGTGTTCCTGCTGAAACGTTTTTCCTGTTTTCGAGGTGTCAGGTGCTGATATCTATCACAGGATACCGCAGTGTGTGCGCGCACTGTGAATTGTTTTAGCCCTGAGACCTCTGGTTTGTGATAATCAGGTCCTATTGGCCATAGGAAAGGATGTTGATGAGAATCGGACAATAAATAACGTGTCAGTGTTTGTGTGTCTGTGTGCAACAGTAACACTCTAAGCTCCATTCTTAGTTAAATCAGGGCAAGCAGCAGGAGTGTCTCTGCAGACTGTGAATATACTTGTCCTGTTTGCATCACTGTCTCATATAATGCATGCAAGGAGCGTGCACACTGAGGGCTGATTGATTCAGAAGATGACTATCGTGGCTTTTCAGCCAAGTTCACCAGACAGTCTGCCTCTGATCTTTGAATGTCAATGAAGCGAGAGGTGCGATGCCAGTGTGTCACTTTCCTGAGAACAAAATCAACACGTTCTTGTTATTTCAACACTGATGCTTGCAGGAACACATCCCTCTGGAGTCTCTACTATAAACAGCCATTATTTTATGTTTTTATTTTAAGGTATTTAGTTTGTTTTTTTGTTTGAATCCACAAGAAAAGAGAAAATAATACAGAATTAAAGCAAACTCACAATCAGAAAGTGTTAATGCTTTAAAACACTTTCAATCAGCCCCGTATAGCTCCTTGTAAAGGGAAGCTGTCAAACAGGTTAATTCACTGATGATATAGTTGCTAAACAGAGTAGGACTTTTTTAGAAAGTATGCAAGCTTTACAAAGTATTACAGTCTTTTGATGATGGCTTGATTACTGCATAGTTATTTGGTCTGCTGCTTCAGGAAAGACCTGGTTATGCTCCAGCTCAGTCAGAACGGAGCTGTGTAGATGGTGCGGGTTGCCAGCGTGCCAGGCTGTCATGGATGCAGGTGGAGGACAGGCTGGCATGTAATCTTGTCTTTAACATACGAAACATTTGTGTACTGAGAAGGCCTAAATACTTATATTCACAGTTAACATGAGAGGCTGTGTCACACATGCTTTTATGGGACGTTTTGCTTATCTCTTGCCTAAAATAAACATGTTAAAGAAAACCAGCATTTTAGCAGGTTATGTCACTTCCCATCTTTATTCAGTATTTAAGTAAGTATTTAAAGAAGTATTTTTATCATTTAAAAGCAATTAGAAACAGCAGCTTTAAGGAAGGAAATACTTTTGGGCTATATTTGCTTATTTATCTGTGATGACTGATGATGATTGTATAATGCTGGCTTTGTTGTCCCTGCATTAATTAACTGACTGTGTCGGTAATAGTTTGTTAATTGTTTTTTTGTTTAAATGCTTGTTGTACAACCTTTTGATTGTTCGTACAGCTAAAACACTCATCCTTTCCTATATTAATAATATTATTACTGCATGATCAGACTTAACGCTTTAAAACCATTACAGAACCACAGAAAAGGCCTTGTTGCAGTCATCACTGTTTTGTTGTATAGAAGCACATTTTATTAAATACATGAATATCTAATTTATAACATTTATCAGAGTAAACAGAAAAGAGGAAGAAGAAGAATCTTTTTGTCTTTGAAGGCAACAGTGGTGCTCTAGAACCATTATTATCAGAGAGCAGAACACATACAAAAAAAATGGCTGATAATCTAATAATACACAATGAGATGCTTTTACCCTCCTGCTTGTTTGTTTTCATCTTTATGTTGATAATGTGAAATGTTTTTAGGTTGCTTTTAAAAATCTGACCTGGGACTATGGAAGAAAGTCAGCCCGTGACTAACTGCAGTGCATTCACAGTAATATATATTTTCATTCTCACATTTTCATCGTGTTGTTTCCTTCGGTTTATTTGTCAGTTGTCTGGACTTTCACAGGGAAGAATAGCTGTGGCTGTGGATCGAAGTAAAAAATATTGTACCTCAAAGATCTAATTAGTACATTCATGGTAGCTTTTTAAAATAGTTTATTAATGACTCACCTCAATATCTCTTAACTACTGAGAAGGCACATTTCCTGACGTGCTGACAAGCCCCCAGCAGCTCTGACTGCTCTCCCAATACATTAATCCTCTGAGTAAACAGTAAGGCTACCCCAACATAAACAAACTAAAAGAAATCTGTTAAAACTGTGAAGACTGCATACCCTGGTCCCTTATCTGCCTCTTACTTCCCCACCCTTCCTCTGCCAACCATTCACTGTATCAGCACAAACATCTCAAAAAACAACACTGTTGTTCGAAACTCTTCCTTTTTAAAGTGCTGACGGATGTAAGAAGTTTTAGTTTTGCTTAATCTTTATAAGACTTACTTTCTCCCCCCCTCCCCTTGAGCCTTAAATCAATCAATCAATAAATAAAGATGGTTAGTTTTATATCTACACACCAACATAAAATAAAATCTGCAGGAAATCTATTTAGATTTAGGCTACGTCCACACGTACCCGGGTATTTTTGAAAACGCGGATTTTTCTATGCGTTTGCACCTTTCCTCCACACGTAAACGGCGTTTTTGGTCACTGAGAACGAATATTTTTAAAAACTCCGGCCAGGGTGGATATTTTTGAAAACTCCGTTTTTGTATTTAGGTGTGGACGAAAAAAAACGGAGAACACAGCGTCAAATGTGTGCGCATTTTTTGACGTCACACTGTGCGCCACGTTATTGTTTCGGTGAAATGAATTTCTACAATACTGTTAATTCTACTGTCTGCAGTGTTTAAACGCTTACATATACACACAGTTACTGTCCGTCCACACAGACGACTCGGTTCTGCTTCTATGCCCCAGCTTTGTTTACTTTTTCCCACCGAGGCTTCTAGACTTCTGATTGGCCAACATTTCTGCACGGTTAGGAATCTAGCGCCACCTGCTGCTTTGGCATGTTCATAGCAGCGTTTTCCTTCATTTCTGCCTTTACGTGTGGACGGGATTATTTTTTAAAACGGAAACGGAAAATCTCCGTTTTCAAAAATACCCGTGTACGTGTGGACGTCGTCTGTGTTCACTCTGTCACATCTGCCAACACAAACTATGGAGGCTTATCGGCGTAACTGTGATTCCCCAGCCTGAAGTATTTTATATTTATTTTTTTTGTAATGTAATACAACATTGTCAGACCCTACATACTGTAATAATTAAAAAGAAAGTTGAGATAAACCACCACTAAAACTAATACAAAGTTAAATGAAACAAGCATTTAACTGAGGTCACTGTTGCCTGAAAAATTAGCTTTTGATTAGTTCCAAAACTTAACAAAATAAAAATAAATGCAGATCTACTGTATGATATGACTCGTTGGCACTTCTGCTCATAGCAACAGGTGGCTGCACTGACCTGCAGTAACTGCGACTGTGATCCTGCAGTGTAAACACTTGAACAGCTGATGATTCACACAGGTGAAAATGATGGTATCAGGTTAAAGTTGCTTTACTCTGAGCTGCAGGACTGACCCTGCTTATTGTGCATGCCGGCTCTCTGGGATGCTTCATGATCATTAATGTTATTGATTACACCTGTACCTGTCCTGCTGTGCAGAGTGAGACTGGCCCAAGCGAGTCCAGTGCCAACCGCTTGTATTTATGTCACATACCACATTACCCATGCTCCCCATGAGCTCTAACCCTGTATCTATGTGCTTTTTGTACATTTGTGTTTATTTTGTGTTACTACACACAGAGCTGTAGAGTCAGTCTGTGAATGCTGGTTATGTGGCGCCACCATGTGGGCTGTTAGAATAAGCGTCTGCAAACAGCCTGCTACGTGGGCTCCATCTCCACTGCGTTGAGAAAAAGAATGGATGGATTTACCTTTCTTCCCTAAAGTAATTGGGACTTCAGTGTACTTGAAGAAGTAAATGTCTGTCCGAGTTCGTCACACAATCCTAAATAAATCAAAGGCACACCTAACTTTCCATCATACCTGTGTACACCACTATCATACACCTCAGCTCCACAGCCTTATTACACACCTTCAAACAGAAGTGCCTCTGTTTCAGATCCAGCACTCTTTTGAGGGTTAGGGTTTCTCTCAGAAAGGCTGTTTGGTTTGAAAGTGCATCTTGAGCCTGCCTGGCAACATTTTACCATAAAACAACTTCAAGTGACTGATGATGGACGGAGGCCGTTCACATTCCCAAAGCCAAAAGACAGGTAGGCCTGGTGATATCCTGTTTAGACAGTGGGTTGCCTGCATTGGCAATTAATTGTGTATCTCCCTCTTATAAGCTCTGATGCATCAACCTCTCAATTTTTGCAATGGTGCAGATGGGTACAAACACAGTGAGTCAACATGACAGCATATAGGAATAACTAGTATACACCATGGCATATAAAATAATATTTATAGCTCACTGATTTTCTTTTTTGACTGTTTTGTTTTGTAGGATTAGGAAAGATATAGTTTCAAATATTTTGCCACCTTTTTTCGTTTGTCTTTGGATGCATTTGTGAAAAAATAATGTCCAACAACAGCCCACTCAGACACTGAAGCTGTGAAATCCCTCTCTCCTCCCATTATCACCTAGTTGTGGACACCACACTTGGGAGTGAGGACTGATATCTTCACATTATATAACGAGTCAAAGCTCTGATGCTGTGCAACTTTAACATCCCTGAAATGCAGCTCACTGAAGAAGCTGGAGCGCTAGCAGGAAGTGGTGTACATGCTGTGGACACTATGAACAGTGACCAGCTTGCTGCAAACGCAAATGAAAATAAGCAAGTGTTTGCATACAGGTGAAAGGTACTTGATTTTGTGAAGAGCTGTAAATGCACGAGTGTTTTTGAATGCGAGTGAGTGAACTTATGTCGGTATTTAAAAAAAAAAAAAAGGCATGGCATGAGATCAACATAAACATTTATTCACAGCTGTCCAGTTGTAAGGAACATTAAATAAATATTATTATTAATTTTAAAGGATCACAAACAAAACATGCACAGAACTGCGACGGCACTTTGTCAAGGAACTCTAGGCATAGGCCACCGAATAGGTAACAATACTGAAGACCAGCAGAACATCACGACTAAAAGCGATTAGCACTCGAATCCTGCCTCCTCACTAGTGTGTTTCTCTTACAATCATGCTGCTCTTGCTCCGTAGCTCAGCCAGCAAGTTTCTGAATCTACCCGTCTGCTTTGGTGTTCTCTTGCTTGGTGTGGTGGCTTCCTGTGTCACAGACGAGGGAATCGCCTCAGCAGTCACACCTCTGTTCCCCTGACTGCTGCTTTTTCGGCGGCTGTTTGGCTCTACACAGGTCATCTTGATGGGAGTGTTGGTGTGGAGACGCTGCTGCTTAGCGACACGAGTACCCTGCGAACCGTCTCTCTGTCTCTTCCTCCTGTTCTTATTCTTCTTCCTCTCCTTTTTCGCTTTCACACATCGTCTGAGGTTCCTAAGCCCAAAAACACAGCACATACAAGTCATTTTAGATGAGAACAGCTACAGTCATAAGAAATTCATGCAGGCAAACACGTTACCTGTGGAGGAAAGTGTGCGGCCTTGAACAGACGGCAGATTCTTCCACACGCTGCTCACTTTGTTTCTCACAGGCCTTCTTTATCTTCTTTATGTGGCTCAAAAGCTTCCTGACAGAGCAGACAGGCAGCAGTACAATCAGCTTAAATATGATGGTAATTTGTCAAACGCACACATACATACAGTGTACACTCAGCCTTACCCTCTTGCATCAGGCCACCTTTGGGATGTCCGCTTTTTGATAAGGACCCACTGGTCACATGTCGGGGACATAGGATCTAAACAAGAATCAAAATCAAAGTGTTACAGAACTGTGCTTACCTGTTTGTTGTTAATATAGATGCAAAAGAGGACGGCTATTAATTTGGTACTGTAAGTTAAACCATATGTAAGCATTTCATCCACTTCATGCAACAAACAATACATAATTGTATACTGGTTACTGAAATGTGTAGTTATACTTTTAGATTTCTTTTTATGCAGGGCTAATAAAAGCAGTGCAAGTGTGCTATTTCTCAAGTATTATTAACAATTGTTCATCTTTCCTTTGGAAGAGTAGCTATAGCATGAACTTCTTCCCAAAGACATTATATTTTCATGCTGCCATTAGTGTGCTCACCATTGTCCAGCAGTTTGTTTATGATTGGTGTTTTTATCTTCTTTGCTTTCTGGTAGAGCTTCTGACAGGCCAAGCACAGGTTCTGGGAAGGCCTCGCTTTTCTGTAGGTGGAGTGATAAAAAGAGGGACCAGACGCTGTGCTGCTGCAAACAGAGACTCGGTCTTCATCCAAGTCGTCCAGTTCTTTATGAGCTATCTCTACCGCCTTTCCCCCATCTTCTTCACCAACATGCTTCTCTTCCTGAGTGGTAATGATGTCGAGGATGTCGCACCCTGTTCCCTCACCTGCGATACAGAGGCTGTCACCAGTACTGCCTTTCCCCCTCCGCCCTCTCAGCTGACGCTGGATGACTTCTTCCTCTGGAGCGGGGCTTGTCTTGGTGTTCTTCTTGGAGGCCTTAGGCTGTCTGTTGGAGCGTTGGGGACACATGGATCCTTTCCACTTCACACAATATCTTATGGACCTGCTAACAAGAGCAACAGTGACTCCTCCTGCAATATTTTACAAATAAATTGAGTCTAGATGAAAATATTTCTTATCGTCTTACCTGTAATATTCTACCTTGAAAAACAGTAAATGAGTGAAGGAGCCTAAGTCATCTGCATTGAACCTGCAAAATCAAAAACAGCACATCACTTTGACAGGATTGACAACAAAATGGCATGTGCATTTGTCCAATGCCACGACCTTTGAACTTGATGAAAGGACATGTTTTAAGTTCATATTCTAATCTCCTTAGAACTGCACTTTGTCTTTACATTTATGTTGAAATGATTTCACCTTTCATACAGGTTTACTGTGTCAGGCATATATATAGGCACACATTTAATGTAATCTGGAAATAAAACCACCAGTTATGACTCAGGTTCACTGTGCTCTGCCTGTGGCTGGAAACCAATGTCTGAAAACACCCAGCTACAAAATCTGCATTGAAACTCAGGCGATTCTTAGCTAACGTTAGCATCCCGGCTAAGCTAACTGGGCTCAAAACTAAAGCTCACACAGAGGGCGGATGGACATCACTGAAAGCACCGGGCATTGAAGCCAGGACATGACTTACTTCATCTCTGCTCCTTCGCGGTTAACGCACTCTAACGTGTAAAACTTTTATTAATTTAATTATGACTGAAGCTGAAACACGGCGCCGTGCTTACTTGTTCACATTCTGGCTCGTGCCTTGGTGAGCTCGCGGACGTGAGCCTGTTTGTAGATGCGCTCGAGGACAAATCACTTCAAGATGCGCGAGGATAGAACAAAATTCCTTGTCCCATGATCCTCAAAGCTCCTAGTAGCTCTCTCTGGTTTTCTTCTCCTTCTGTTTGTTCGTTTGGGGCTGGGGGAATGTCGCGTTACTGCCGCCAACTGGACAAGTTTCAGAAATGTAAACCATTTTTCCTGCCTAAAATGAACTGCCTTCAAATAAAAACGGTTAAAGTTCAGGTTTTGACTCTATATGTATGCTGACTATTGCGAGCTTTAATAATGTATTAATTTGAAGTGAAATTGCGAGCAGAAATATTAACACTGGAGGTTATATAATGTAATACCAGTCATCAAATATGTTACAGATTAAATTATGTGCCAAACATGACTCTTAACCAGTAATGTAAATGATTCATCTAAACATTTTGCAATGTAATTGGATTTCACCACAGGTGCATCTGTGGTCAAATGTACAATGGTGGCTGACCACCCTGCACATTCTCCAAAAAGTTGATTCTGTTCATCTGGACGCAGCGTTTTGTGGTAGAAACGTTTCGTCACTCATCCAAGTGACTTCTTCAGTCTCAGCTGACTGCAGGTTTCCCCAATCTTATAAACAGTACATTTGCATAATGACTGAAACCAGCCCACTGAAGGAACAATGGGCTGAGAGGTCAGTTCCTTAACCCTTGTGTGGTGTTCGTATTTTTGTTACTCAGCCAGTGTTCATGGGTCTGGTGGACCCGCTAGAGTTTTGGCTTTCCAAATTAACACTATCAAACAATTTTATGTTAAATTACTCAACAGATGTTTACTTCATCCCAATTACAAGACATATGAACAGCAAACATGGTTAATTTTTTCCCTTTACCTTTGTTAGATCACATTTATGAATTAATGTGCTTCTCGTTTTTCTTTTATATAAAATGTTATAAATAAATCAGTTATAATCAAGTGGAGTGAGTGGAAAGACACAACACATTTACACGTGAAAAAATAATTAATTGTTTAATTTTTCTTTTGAAAAAAACTGAACACGGGTCTCACAGACCCGAACACCATACAAGGGTTAATCTTAATTATGCAAATTCTCATGACCATTGATCAACAACCACTGACCAAAACCCGTCGTACGACGTTACATCTCTCTTCACTTGCATCCCAGTCACGGAAGCGTTGGAGGTAGTCCGTAAGAGATTACAGGATGACACCAACCTCAGCAACAGGACCACTCTCAGCATCAACCAAGTGTGTTTTGCTTTTGGGACTGTGTCTTCATTCCACTTACTTCACATACAAGGGTCAGTTCTACAGGCAGAAACATGGGTGTGCCATGGACTCCCCATTTTCACCCATCGTGGCCAATTTGTTCATGGAAGAAGTGGAAAAGAGGGCTTTGCTATCCTACCCTGGAACACCACCAAGCCATTGGTTCAAATATGTGGATGACACCTGGGAAAATCAAATCTCAGGACATACCACAATTCACAGATCACATTAACTCGGTGGACCGACACATCAAATTCACCAGGGAGGATATGAAAAGTGGCAGGTTAGCCTTCTTAGACTGTGAGATTTCCATCAGGAATGGGGGACATATAAAAGTTGACGTGTAATGTAAACCTACACATACAGATCAGTATTTAAGGTTTGACTCTCATCATCCACTGGAGCACAAACTGGTTGTCATTAGGACGCTACAACACAGAGCGAACACCATCCCCACAGACACAGCGGCCAGGGAGGCAGAAGAACAGCACATCAAGAAGGCCCTGAGTAAATGTGGTTATTCCAGCTGGACGTTTGTCAAAGCTGGAAAGAAAGAAAGAAAGAAAGACAGAAAGACAGAAAGAAAGACAGAAAGAAAGAAAGAAAGCTCCAGCCGATCCAGGAGAGAAGGACAACCGCTGCCCAAGCAAAAACCTGTAGTGATCCCATATGTGTCAGGAGTATCGGAGCAGTTGAGACACATTTTTTCTAAACACCGGGTCTCTGTGGCTTTTAAACCCCAAAACACGCTGCACCAAAAACTAGTCCACCCCAAGGATCAGGTCCCCCGACACAAACAGAGTAACATAGTGTAAGCTGTTAAGTGTCAGGCGGATTGCCAGGATTTGTACATCGGGGAAACCAAACAACCTCTGGCGAAGCAGATGGCACAACACAGAAGAGCTACCTCGTCAGGCCAGGACTCTGCAGTCTATTTACACCTACAGGCCAGTGGACACTCTTTCAATGATGAGGATGTACACATCCTGGACAGGGAGGAACGCTGGTTTGAGCGCAGAGTCAAGGAGGCCATTTACGTGAAAAGGGAAAGACCATCTCTGAATCGAGGAGGGGGCCTAAGGGTACATCTTTTGCCATCTTACAATGCTGTGATTGCAGCCATTCCCCAACTCTCTGTGAATGGGACTCATGGCCATTGATCAGTGGTCTTTGATCAATGGTCATGAGAATTTGCATAATTAAGATTAAGGAACTGACCTCCCAGCCCATTGTTTCTTCAGTGGGCTGGTTTCAGTCATTATGCAAATGTACTGTTTATAAGATTGGGGAAACCTGCAGTCAGCTGAGACTGAAGAAGTCACTTGGATGAGTGACGAAACGTTTCTCCCACAAAACGCTGCGTCCAGATGAACAGAATCAACTTTTTGGAGATTTACTTCCCTGGATGAATGAGAATGCATCAAGACACCCTGCACATTGTTTAATAGCCTCGAATGACACTACTTCAAAAATTATGTAGGTCTCTTTAGAGCACAGAAAAAAGACCTAATGACCTATTTGGCTTCCACAATGATACAAGCACAAGGAGATATTCAATGTGAAAGGGAAATGATGAAGTGAAAAATTTACCATACCAATATCTTGAGATCAGAGATGCCTGCTCCAAATTTCCCATGATCCGAGAGGACATTAATAACACGCACAACTGAAATGGGAGCTATGCCTTGTTATGTACATAATTTATTTGAGGTCAACTATCCTTGTCCTCCAGCTGTAGTTAATCTACCCTGTTTTACGAGGTCTGTCTTTACAACAGCATCCCCCTTCTAGGAAGGAGTGGGGACACTGGTGTTATCCATCCTGAAAGATGTTGCACTCAGCTGCCACTACCACAAAGGAAGACTAGTAATATTGTTGCAACCAAATACCATGAAATGTTAATTACATTTAGAGAATTATGGTACCACATTTGTGTTTGTTTATATAGATATTTGGCTGTTCGGGCTGAATGATTATGTAACCTACACAGTGCTGGTTTGATTAGTTGATACTGTGCATAGGCTGAATTATTAGAAAGTTGGCCTGAAATGGAAAGGCGATATATTGAAATTCACCAATGCGACAAGGGAAAAATGCAGCAACATTAAGGTGGCACAGGCATTGATTCATTTATGTGTGATTTGATGCGGAAAACTTCTAAGTAGGATTGTGACTTTTACTTAAATAAAGGGTCTAAATACTTGTTGGAAAACAGTAATTCGGTGTAAAGCAGGGTTTGAACACTTGTGCAACGTGACTTTTCATTTTTAAAATTAATTAATCCTGTGTCTTCTTTGCAATGTTCAGTGTGTAAATGTGCAGGTTGGCTCCAGAGAGGGAAGGAAAAAACTTCTGTTGAGATATAAACACTAAAAACATAAAGATAATGCTGACCTTTGACACGTTAAAGCCTCGCACATTTCATTTCATTTTTTTTTTTTTCATTTCATTTTTATTTATTTCACACTTGGTACTACAAATCAAACAAAACAACCACATCTTCTGTCAACAAAACACAACAACCATGTGTGAAAAGGAGCAGGAAGAAGAAAATATTCTTATTAAACCCTGCCCCCTATCTACCATCGAACTTATATCACCGGTGGGCACCAAAAATCAGGAACAAACTAATATTGACATTTCTCTCCGGTCGAATCCCAAACCAACATCACATTCATTCGCATTCTTCATACTGAGTTATCGTTTTAAACATATAACACTTTTTAAAACATTGTAAATTTATACAATTCTTTAAATTATAATGAAGTGAATTCCACAGTCTTATACCCCTAACCGTTGTGCTCATTAATCTTTGTGTAGTCCTGGCTAACTGATGTTTAAAATAAAATTTCCTTCTATTCTCTTCTCCCCTTGAACACATCAAAAATACTCTTTGTAACTTAAAAGGCAAAATATTATTTTTAGCCTTAAACATAATTAATAATGTCCGTAATTTCACTAAATCTCCTAATTTTAATAATTTTGATTCTATAAATAATTTGTTTGTGTGTTCTCTATATTTAACATTATGAATTATTCGTATAACTTTCTTCTGTAATAGGTTTAAAGGTTTTATGGTATTCTCATATGTATTCCCCCAAACTTCAACACAATAGTTGATATATGAAAAAAACAAAGAAAAATATAAAATACGCATTGTTTTATAATTTAATAAATCTCTTATACTACCCAAAATATAAATACTTTTGACCATTTTCTTTCTAATATGTTCAATATGAGATTTCCATGTCAAATTCTCATCCACTATTACACCCAAAAAACGAAATTCAGTAACTCTTTCAATCAATTCTTCCTCTATAAACATAATGACTTTATCCTCCTTTACACGATTGCCAAATATCATATATTTCGTTTTTGTCAGATTCAAAGATAATTTATTTACATCAAACCATTTTTTTATTCTTAACATCTCAGAAGTCATAATTTCAACCAAGTCTTTCAAATTCTCTCCAGAGCAATAAAAATTTGTGTCATCTGCAAATAAAATCGAATTTAACCTTTTAGATACGTCACAAATATCATTAATATATAAATTAAAGAGTTTAGGTCCCAAAATAGAACCTTGAGGAACACCACATACAATCTTCAGTCTTTCAGAAGTATTGCCAAAATAATAAACATATTGCAACCTATTCTCTAAATAACTCATTAACCAATTCAATGCTACTCCTCTCACTCCATAGTTATACAATTTAGAAATCAAAATAGAATGTTGTATCGTATCAAAAGCTTTTTTTAAATCAACAAATACTCCCACTGTGTATTTATTATTATGTGTTGCAGATGAAATATCTTCAATAAAAGTCAACAACGCTAATGCCGTTGACCTATTTTTACGAAATCCAAATTGGTTTTCATGTATTAGTTGATATTTTTCAATAAAACTATCAAGTCTTTGTGCAAAGAGTTTTTCTAGCAATTTTGAAAACTGTGATAAAAGAGACACTGGCCTATAATTGTTAAAACTATGCTTATCTCCTGATTTATATAATGGTATTACTTTTGCCACTTTCATTCTGTCAGGAAATACTCCTGACTGTAGCGAAAGATTAAAAATATAACAAAGAGGAGTACTTATACAATCTATTGTCTTTTTAATTATGACCATGTCTATACCATCACAATCAGTAGATTTTTTATTTTTACAATTTTTTACGATTGCTACTATTTCTTTTATGGTAGTATCGGCTAAAAATATGGAATTAACCATTCTATTATCACCTATCCAGGCTTCCTCATCTCCTGGATCATCATTTTTCCTGATTAGATTTGCTAAAGTAGGTCCAACATTTACAAAAAAGAATTGAATTCGTTTGCTACTTCGGTCTTATCTTTAACAACTTGATTATTATTAATAAAATAATTAGGCCGAACTTTGGGTGTGTTCTTATTACCCAATACCTCTTTAAAAATATTCCAAATGCCTCATCCTCTGTAATGATTCCTTTAGCAGGGTTATTACGTTCATGGTCCGCTTACCTATTCCCAACAGAGACAGGAAGGACTTTGAACACACACAAATGCAATCTGCTAATTCAATGAGGAATTCAAACAATATATTCAGACGTGCTCCAACTTTATCTGTCTTCGATTCAGTTAGCTCCAGGTACACTGACGAGAGAACAATGAGGACAGCAGAATCGTTTGTGTTTTTGCTGTTCATCTTGGCTAGGGAAATAAGCGGTGTTCCCAACAATACGAAGGGATCTGTATCAGAAAAGTCCAGTCCAGAGGACAAGGTGAAGACAGCAGAAGCTGAAGCTACTCAGGCCAAGCCTGCAAGTTTTTCACAGTTTTTAGGCAAACTGCTCATGGTGCCCACGGATGGGAGTCATTGGATAGGTCTTAATGCCATTGCCCAGGAAATGGGTCGCTCGTGTCCAAATTCATGGGCTGCATCCTCCTGAGGCCGCATTTGTAGACCGATTACGTCACAGCAACGCGCCGAAGGCTGTCCAAATTCGTAGACTCCTCTGAATACAGCCGACAAATGTGTCCTCCTTTTCCCCGAATTTGAAGGATGGGTCGGGTGTGTCCTTCGTGGCCTACCATATCCCAGAATTCATAGCGCGGCCCAGCCAAACTCCAGTTTCCAACAATGGCGGCCGCTACTAAGTTTTAAAATTACTCATACTAATCTTTCTGGGTCACAAAATAAACTTTTAACATATTTTCAGGCGAGAAAGTAGCTGTGTAGACATCAAATATCTGCTCGGTTTATCAAGATATCGCATATTTGCAAAAGTGCTTCGACGTTTTCGGAGACGTCTGCTACCCACCAGCTCGATAGCTAGCCGGGAGCTCGAGGGTTACTGATGCGGCCGAGAACGGCACAACTCCGGCACATCATTTTCAGATCACCGCGGACTTTCGCTGCTCGGGTTAAACGTAATATATAAGTCACTTAGACAACCTAAAAATGTTATTGTTGGGCTTTTTTCAGTGTTTTGTTTGTTCGTGAGTAAATCGGTTTGGCTGAGATTAAAGTTAGTAGATTAGATTAGATAAAATAAAACTTTATTAATCCCCTGGGTGGGTTCCTCCTTGGTTTTTACACAGCTGACTAAACGTCAAACAGAAAACTGATTAAACAGAAGTATGAGACAGTCGAGAATTTACGCCAGTGTCCTGTTATATTTTAGATAGCAAGGATCAGACGGCTGAGTTTATTAAACTCCACCGAGACAGCGGTGACGCTAATCAGAAGGCTAGACCGTCCAATTTCACGGCCGTTTACTTCCGGTCTACCCGACCTTCTGAGGACCCGGCCCACGTAGACCGCGAAGGCCGGGTCCTCAGGAGGATGCAGCCCATGAATTTGGACACGACGGTGGTGATGCCAGAGACCACCATACGAATGGGCCCGGGGAAACATTATGAGACTTTGACCTATCCTGTACCTTATGACAAGGCTTACATCGACTCTGTGATGTCCACACACAAAGACATCATGAAAAAAAATCTGCATATCCTCTCATGGGGAAGATCAAGAAACTCAGACAGTTGTGGATCATTTCAGATTTACTGCACATCAGTGCAGACAAGCTCCTCTTCAATGCCAGTCTGATCTCCCACCTGGCCCAGCAGGTGAGTGCCGATTCAGTCACTCTCATCTCAACAGTCTATACAACCACTGAGAAAATGAGAAACAACAGTACATCATTGCACTGAGAACTGAAGTCAGTCAGTCGTTAAAACTGCTAAAACAGCATGCATGGGGGCACGGGTTTTTGGAAGGGTCCTGCTAACACCAGCTCTTATCTGGCAGAGGGTCATTGGCACCATGCCCCTCCTCTGTTTTAAATGCACTTTAGAACAGGAGAATAACCTTGCCCTCCAGCCTTGGTTCTAGCAGTCCTTGACCAAGTCACCATATTTTTCCTTTTCCTTTCGTAAGTTTCCTCCATATGCTTTTCCCAGAGTACTGTAAGCTTCCACATTCTAAGGTTCTTTGTAACTTCTGACACCAGCACAATTTCAGGCGTTGTGGTGGTTTTGAATATTAAAGGAAGTTTTTTCTTCCCACTGTTGTCAAGTGTTTGCTCAAAGGGGGATCATCCCAAATCCCTCACATATTCCTTGCTCCACAGCCCATTTTGCAAAGTCCTTAAAGACGTTGACGTTGTAATTGTTTAGGAACACCTTCAGTAGTCCAAAACTTGTCAGTCAGCTGGTTTCCGTCATTGTGCAAATGTCCTGTTTATAAGGTTGAAACCTGCAGTCAGCTGAGGCTGAAGAAGTCAGCTGATGACGATGAAACGTTTCTCCCACTGAAAACATCCAGATGAACAGAATCAACCTTTTCATGTTTCCTGGATGACTGAGCCTGCATCAAGACAATCTTCTCCATAAGCTCATGCTCTCCTGAACACCAGAGCCACACAGTCTGTACTGTCTTTTAGTTCTTAACATCTTGTTTTTTCTTTGTTATCTGCTAAATCAATCACAGGTTTGTCCAGCAATCATTAAAAGAACACACATACCTGTGCAGTTTGCAGGTAAAACAGACCGAATGTGTTTGTCTTCCTCACAATCCCAAAACAGCTGCAAACAGAAAAAGCTCTGTTAGCTAACCTGTAGACATGTAACCAATGAGAACTATTTTGCCCTAGTATGTATCGTTAGGTGCAGATGAATTCTATGTACTCAGAACTGTGAAGGTTATGAATGATATTATTGCAGTTAGACCTCAGTGCAGCGTTCAGTGCTGCTGACCACAATATTTTATTACAGAGATTAGAGCATGCTGTAGATAAAGGTACTGTGCTGCAGATAACACACACCAATGAGTTAAACTGCAGGAATGTCTTAAAGACGTAAAGACCTGGATGGCCGCTAACTTTCTGCTTCTTAATTCAGATCAAACTGAGGTTATTGTACTCGGCCCTGAAAATCTTAGAAATATGGTATCTAACCAGATTCTTACTCTGGATGGCATTACCTTGGCCTCCAGTAACGCTGTGAGGAACCTTGGAGTCATTTTTAACCAGGACATGTCCTTCAACACACATATTAAACAAATATGTAAGACTGCTTTCTTCCATTTGCGCAACATCTCTAAAGTTAGAAATATCCTGTCTCTTGCTACTATTCTGTGCCTCCCTCATACATCCAGAACGGAATTAAAAATTTTCCTCCTCACATACAAGATGTTGAATAATCAGGCTCTGTCTTACTTCCAGGCTGGACTACTGTAATTCATTATTATCAGGATGTCCTAAAAACTGCCTGAAAAGCCTTCAGTTAATCCAAAATGCTGCAGTGAGCATACTGACGGGGACTAGAGAGAGCAGATTTTGCCCACACTGGCTTCTCTTCCTTTTTGTAAAGCCCACAGGGCTGTGTTAGATGACCTTGAATTCTCCGTCAGTTACCCTGCAATAGGCCTATATTTACACGCTACTCTGTATTTAACCATTAATCTGTGTCTTTGGTCCCGTCTCCGCCCCCTCAGCGGTCGGTCAGATTGAGCCTGGTTCTGGTGTTTCTGTTAACAGTGAGTTTTTCCGTTGTACTCTTGCCACGTATGTGCTCATGGGGACTTTTCTGATTATTGTTGGGTCTTAATAATATAAAGTTTTCTGAGGCAACTATATACATAAATGTAATGAGACCCAGTGAGAACACGTGGTTAAACTGAACAGCGACAGTAAAGATGGTGGTAACCTATGTTTTTAACTGTTGTTTAAAAAACGTTTTTTACTTTACTTTAAGGAAAATGTGAAAATGTTGATATGGTCTGACTGTATACATCTACGTGTTAATGTCCAGCACAGTGTAACAGTTACCCTCCCTGTACGCACGAGCACGAGCTCTGACTGGGCATGTCCCGTTGCCATAGCACCGCAGTAGGAAACCCACAACAGCAGGCGCACTGCAGCGATGTCTGCCACGGGGGGGAAAGACGGAGGAAAGCGGCGATGCCCCCTGCTTCTGAGACCGTACGTTAGCCGTACTCTTTTCACTGCAGCTGTCTGCACGTACACGCAGCCACGGTCACTTGTTGTTTTGCTGCCTTCCAGCTCCTCTCGTACCACCTCAGTCTCACACGGAGGCCCACGCGGATCTCACCAGCGTTCCAGACAAACCACGAGTGTGCTGGGCTGTCACAGCAGGCGGAGCCTCGGGGGCAGCAAAGTCCTGGAGAAGAACGTGGTTCAGACTCCCAGACAGGCTGTTCGGGTACCTGAGCATCACACGGACACTGTCCTCACAGTCTGTGGGTCCTCTGAACAGTTTGTAAATGAGAACACCAGTCACAGACTCGGTACTAGATTCAGATTAGACGCAGTTTCTCATCAGTTTCACAGAGTAAAGACCCGCGTCGTAGACTGTGTTTAATGCATATGTATGCTGAAAGTTTAAAGAAGTAGGCTTACATCAAACTCAGGCTGTAGTCACAGTTTTACTTTGCAACCCAGACAAAAACACAAGACTTCATTTTGTGGATTTGTTTTCATGACTGATTATTCTGATGCCTCTAAAATTAACATTCGACTACCACTCACCAATTTTTCAAAGCAGTTACCCGAGTGAAAAAGGCAATAAAAGGAGAGATGCAGGTAGTGGAGTTAAATACCATGATGTAGCGAGCATGTAGTGATGTAGAAGTACCTCCAGTGTGCCCTTGAGTGCAGTACCAAGTTAGCTGTAGCTAGCTTCTGTGTTTCTTGCAGGTGTTTGATGAAGTAAACAATGATGTCACTCCTCAGCCGCTGTACCAGGCTGATCCAGGAGCAGTGCAGCCCATGCTGTTTGTGGATGAAATGTCTGTGGGCTCAGCATCAGACCAGCCAACAGCCACGGGCAGCTTCACTCTGCCTTTCTCCAGGTACCAGAGTCTGAGGTGATGCAGCTGGAGCTGCTCTGTGAGGCTTAAATGTGTGGAGTGCAAATGTTAAAGCATTGCTTGAATTTGAATATCATTTTTCTCTGCAGGCCTTTCCATGTATTATCTTTTCTAGTAGCTAAGTTCTCATCGGTACGTCGTTGTTCCGCCATACCTCACGTGGCTCTTATTAAGCTCGGTGACGTCCACGCCGGTGTGGCTTGTCCCTCGCTCGTGTTCTGAGGTTGGGCAGCATTGTGGTTATAACCTGGGGACCCTTGAACCCTGACCTATCCTCTTTTCTTTTAAAATCTTTGATATGTGAACGTGATTGAATCAGTCGGGGAACTCCCAGTGATACAGGTTTGGGTGGAAACCATTACATTACATTTAAGCTCAGTAATTATAAAACAGCAGAAGTTTGAATCAACCAGGGCTGCTGAAGCACAGCTTCTTACTAAATTGTGCCACCAGTTGAGCAGGTCCATGGTGCAGGGAGGCAGCCACAGCCAAGCACTTCCTGGAGAGAGCGAGGACAAACTGTCTAAAGTGACTGCAGGTTACACGCTTCACCCTGTAAAAATGTGCTCGCAATGTTTCCAGGTCAGTATTTGGCAGCAGCAGAATATCCAGCCAGTCCACCACAGAGTCCGTGGATGACGAGGACATGTTTTCTAAACGTGACATTCCCCTCAGTTTTCCAGGTTAATAAATTGTTTTTTTTAAATCTCCACATATTACTGTGACTAAAGCTCTCAGTTCTCGGTCACACCTACAACGTATCTTTGTGGTGTTTATAAGAGTTTGTTCATATATTTTCTTGCTAGATGTGAAGGTAAAAAAGGACACGGAGAAAGAACAGGTGACAGAGGACATGTTGAAGGACATCACGGAGGTCTTTATCTCTGAGACAGACACCTTTTCACTGCTGGACATGCCCAGCACCTTTGTGTGTGTGGATGCTGATGAGGCAGAAGCTACCATGTGGGTGAAGTGTTTCCCATATCTGACTGGTTGAGACGCTTACATATGCACCTAAAATGCGCTACTGGCACGTTGTGATTTTACCTCGTTTTCACAGAGCAAGAAACCATCAGTACGAGGAGGTCTGCAGAAACAGAGTGAGCAGGGACAAACATGTGGAGCGATCAGTGCAGACGCTGACCGGAACAACAAAAAACAAGCATGTCCAGAGTAACGGGCTGATGGTGGTGGATGCAGGTGAAGCTGTTATTCTAATGGTGACTTTTATAAAAGTTTTAAACACACCCAGGTCAGTGTACCTAAACATGAAGCTGGACTAACTTGATTTTTGGCAGCTTTATTTAGAACATGGCTTTCTTTCATCTCAAACTGTGCTTTTGGACTCAGTCTATTTAAAGTGTGATGAATATTTGGTTCCCAAACTTTGGTGTGTGGAAGTGCGTCGCTGTCTTAGATGTGTAGTGTTCACAGTGTGTTTGTTTGAGCTCACTATGTTTATATCAGAGTAGTTCATTGTTACCTTTTCACCATTTGAACTATTTATCTGCCATTTTTAGCCAAATGTTCTGGCTAAAAATGGCTAGCTAGAACATTAAGCTAGCCTCTTTCCCAACAATTTATGAACCGCAGATTAGCATTTACCTTTTTATCCACATTAGTGTCTATTTATCTGATGCTGAAGGTGCTGCAGAGGTTTTGGTCTGCGTTGACCTGATAGCTTAATGCAGTTGCTGCAGATTAGTCGGCTGCAGCTATCTGATTATCCACTCATGTCCCAAAGGCTTCCTTGTGACTGTGGAGACCACTGAAGTACACTCAATTCATTGGTATGATCAGGAAATTCTTTTCAGATTATTTGCAGTTATCAGAGGATGGGTAGGCTGTGGTCAGCAACAATATTCAGCTAAGCATTGAAATGATGCTTGGTGCGAAGGAGGCCCAAAGTGTGCTGGGAAATGATCCCCCACACCATCACACACCCACCACCAGCTTCACCTGTTGGTATCAGGCAGGATGGAGCTGTGCTTTCATATATGTTTACACCAAATTCTGACCCTACCCCACCCTTCTTTTTAGCTTTTTACACACTCTCAATAGTAGAACCCACCATTCACTATATCCTTATATTGTTCTACTTTCTACTTTAGTTCTACTTTCAGCAGTTCACTTCATCCATAAAACAGAGGATGGAGTGTTGAGCTTTTATAAATGCACAGTGTTTTCAGATGTTTGCATGTCCACAGCCACAAATGTTACCGTCTGCGACATGTATGAGCCTTTAAGTGATGCTGAGCAGGAGGAAACAGCAGGTATCTGTAACCCAGTGAAGACTGACCACTCAGAGGGTGTGACGGACTCCAGCAGAGGTGCAGACAGGAGTGTGTCAGTGGGCAGCACAGCCACTACAGGTAGCAGCACCCACTGGTTCACTGCTTCATTCAAACAGGGCTCAGGGTTCGTCATCATTCAGAAGTTTTATCAGTTTCATTCTTTTTACAGTACAGAAACTGTTTTTTTGTATTTGTCTTCAGTCAGTGCCTGTGGTTCACTGAAAGAAGTGGAAGTGAAAGCTTTAAACGCTGAGACGCAGTGGAAGCTCATCATGCTGTCAGACAAGTTTCAGCTTTGCTTACAAACAGTGGAGAGAAGCATCCTGCAAAACAGCTTCCACCCTCAGCTGGCTGCTTACAGACAGCTGCCTGTGCTGGGAGGTAGTGCTCACAGCACCGTCACAGCACCACCACAGCATCGTCACAGCATCGTCACACCACCGTCACAGCACCGTCACAGCATCGTCACACCACCGTCACAGCATCGTCACAGCACCCTCACAGCACCGTCACACCATCGTCACAGCACCGTCACAGCACCGTCACACCATCGTCACACCACCGTCACAGCATCGTCACAGCATCGTCACACCACCGTCACAGCATCATCACAGCATCGTCACACCACCGTCACAGCACCCTCACAGCACCGTCACACCACCGTCACAGCATCGTCACACCACCGTCACAGCATCGTCACAGCATCGTCACAGCACCCTCACAGCACCCTCACAGCACCGTCACAGCATCGTCACACCACCGTCACAGCATCGTCACACCACCGTCACAGCACCCTCACAGCACCCTCACAGCACCGTCACACCATCGTCACAGCACCATCACAGCACCCTCACAGCACCGTCACAGCACCGTCACACCATCGTCACAGCACCATCACAGCACCCTCACAGCATCGTCACACCACCACAGCAACGTCACACCACCATCACAGCACCCTCACAGCATCGTCACAGCACCGTCACACCATCGTCACAGCACCGTCACAGCACCATCACAGCACCCTCACAGCATCGTCACAGCACCGTCACACCATCGTCACAGCACCATCACAGCACCCTCACACCACCGTCACAGCACCCTCACAGCATCATCACACCACCACAGCACCGTCACAGCACCGTCACACCATCGTCACACCATCGTCACACCACCGTCACAGCACCCTCACAGCATCATCACACCACCACAGCACCGTCACAGCACCATCACAGCACCGTCACACCATCACAGCACCGTCACACCATCGTCACACCACCGTCACAGCACCCTCACAGCATCATCACACCACCACAGCACCGTCACACCATCGTCACACCATCGTCACACCACCGTCACAGCACCCTCACAGCATCATCACACCACCACAGCACCGTCACAGCACCATCACAGCACCGTCACACCATCGTCACACCATCGTCACACCACCACAGCACCGTCACACCACCGTCACAGCACCACAGCACCCTCACAGCATCGTCACACCATCACAGCACCCTCACACCACTGTCACAGCACCCTCACAGCATCGTCACAGCACCATGGTAACATTACTACTAGATGAAGCATTACGATTGTAATGAGTGAAATCATTTTTTCAGACCCAGAGTGTCCAGTGAAGAATGAGATGGTGGAGCAGAGGACGGGGGGCATGGACGGTGGTCCGTCTCTGCAGTGTCTCTGGGTTTTCAGCTGTGAGCTCAGCAGAGGACGCAGCGTGAGCTGCATGACCTGGAACAGAAAGAATCCGGTAACAGAACAAAGATCAACGCCAACTCACAGAAACTGATTCAAGAGCAAAGGGCTTGAAGTTAGTGTACATTTCTGTGCAACACAAGTCTTTTGTCCTTGTGTCATTCATGTGTGTCACTAATGTTGCTGGACTGTTTCTCAGTCTGAACGGTGAAGTCAGAGTGAGCTGGGTTATAAAAATAATCTTTAAATATACAATTCAAAGGTAGTATAACCAAGTACAGTTAGCTAACTTTCAGACACGCCTGCAGTGTGGAGAGAAGGCCGTACCTTTGCTCAGTTAAATGCTGAAGGAGCCTGGCTAATATTGGGTCTGTCTCTTCTGATAATATTGTATTGAAGCATGCTGATCACTTGAAAGAACTGAACATGATTTATTGAGATAGAGAAATGAATGTATTTGGCGATTAGACTGTGGTGACCCATCAAAGCAGTGCCAGGGTTTAGGACAGGACCCCCCACAGCTGAGACTCTGGTGGTGATGATGATGAAGACGGCTCTGGCTGAGGGTGGGGAGGTGGAGGGTTGCACAAAGGAGAATCTGAAAGGAAGAATGACAGAGAGCACACATGTAAACCATGCAAAGTGGAAGCTGATTGGTTCAAAGAAAGACAGCGTGGGAAAGCGGCAGTCGTGTAGGAAGCAGACTAACACCCAGGAAAGCAGGCAGACGACTGATTACAGATCCTCCTCGTGTGGCTGTCTTCTAGGACCTCCTGGCTGTGGGTCATGGCGAGTTTGACTCTGGGAACCAGAAACCAGGTCTGGTGAGCTGCTGGTCCATCAAAAACCTCAAGGTATGACTTTGCTTTGGACTGGATTTAGTCAGCTCCCCTCATCATCATCGCACAGATTGTTGAGTGAGGATGTTCTTCCTCCTACAGTGGCCGGAGCACATTATCCACTGTGACAGCGCCGTGACCGCTCTGGATTTCTCTGCTAACAGCCCCAGTCAGCTGGCTGTGGGCACACATGACGGCAGCATAACAATCCATGGTGTGCACAGTAAGGACAACAGGTCACGTGGTGTCAGCAGCCGGTGAGGGGCGTGTGCATTGGACAGTGCAGGTCTTTTACTACACACTGAAAGTAAACCATGCTACTGCTCTGTCTTTGTTTCATGTGCTCTGTGTAGGGAGAGTCCCAACAGACACCTGGGGCCAGTGTGGCAGCTCAGGTGGACCCAACAACAAGTGAGCTCGACGGGGGAAGAGAAGGTGGAGGCCCTCCTCTCTGTGGGTGCAGATGGCAGAATCAGCAAGTGGTTTTTCTTCAAAGATGGCCTCGACTGCATAGGTACTCAGCAGCCGGCTCAGTGCAGTCAGCTGAGACAGCATACAGGTCATCGTTGTCTCTCAGGATAGTTCCAGCCTTGGAGAACTTCAACTCTCTCTTTGGCCTTTAAGATTTTAGAAGAAACTCAGGAAAAATGTCCTTTTCTAAGTGAATCTTGGCAGTTGGCAGTAATGTTAAACTCTAATGGGTGAGTATTTTGTCAAAGGTGTGCAGAGGAGAAGCAGAGCTTTTATTTCAATGGTCACAGGAAATGAAAAGTCCAATCTGACAGAAATACTCAACAGATGCTGTGCTAACTCCATAGATACTCTAAGCTAAGAAAAAGTACACAAAATCCAACAACAACCATGGACTAGAACATGAAGACATGCCTGGCACCACAGAGACAAACACAGTGCAACTCCGACTGACTGTTGCTCTGTGGTGGCTTCTGCACAGACAAACAGACAACAGGCAATGATCAAATAACTCCTTCTCTGCTCTCACCTTGGTGTCAGGTAAATGATATAAAATGATCCATTTCTTGCCGTAGACTTGATGAAGCTAAGGCGCATTCAAAATACAGAGACACTGACTGGAGGGAAGAGGACCGAGATGATGACAGAAAGAGTCCTGACAGCACTGACTCCTGGGCTCTGCTTCGACTTTCATCCCACAGTAAGTTACTGTTGGGTCTTAAAGAGATAGACCCCGCTGACTCAGGGACCAATCACCAATCAAAGCAAGACGACCACAGCGCTCTTTGTCTTTTACTTGCTGCAAGGGGAGTCGTCAGGGTCTTAGATAAGATAAGATAAGATAAGATACCTTTATTAGTCCCACAAGGGGAAATTTCTTCACCTGGTCCCCCTCACAGTCCTTTTTATTGACAACAGCAGTTACAGAAACATCTCGTTAGTCATGTGACAGATCAGGCACTCATACATGAACATGTGATATGTGAACACGTGATATGTGAACATGTGATATGTGACATTGTCTGCTACACCACATATCACTGTGACCTTTCACCAACATCTCCAGTCACCCCACATATGGCATAACCTTTTAACATTCTTGCTAAAGATCTAATAATCTTGGCCTTCCTGCACAATGACGACCATATTGATCCACAGTTCTCTAACAGAGATTCATGAAATCCCTGAGATGTAACCAATGTATCCCACTGTGTTCCACTGTTCCTGCAGGACTCCAGTATCTACCTGACTGGGACATGGGAAGGTCTCATCCACCAGTGCTCCTGCTCCAACAGTCAGCAGTTCCTTGAAACCTACAGGAAACACTTTGTAAGTTCTTCAGAGTAAACGCTGCCAAAGACTTCTGGAAAAAACATCTGTTTCTTCCCCAAAAGCCTTTTTATTCCAAACTGAAGCTCCAACTGCAGTTTAACGGCTCTGTAGGGACACTGCTTATTTGTCAGTTAACTTAATTTTAAGGAAAACAACAGATAAAGTAAACTGACACCTACTGGTCTGTCTCTGTAAGTCCTCCTGGACTGACTCAGCCATACTGGGATCAGGGGTTTGGTTTTGGACTGGTTTGTAGTCACCTTCATAAATGGTATCAGTCTAATTTTAGGCTTAGGTAAAGTTTTGGACCTGATTTCAGAGTGGATGTGGTTTGATGTGAACTGGGTTGAGACTGGTTTATGTCTCATTGTGGTTTTAGAGTTTCTTTCTGAGGTTTATTGTTTAGATTTTGTGTCAGCATATTCCTTTATTCTTCAGTCAATTATGCTGCACACACAACTTGGAGTCATTTTCACCAATTCTTTGATTTACAGCATATTTTAAACTTTACAGATTCTTCTCTGTGTGAATGTGATGTTAAGCCTTAAAACTTACTAAGTATTCTTGGTATGTGAAGGCAGCGCTACATTGTTACAGGAATGTATAAATGTTGTCCACATACCAATAATCCTGATTCAGTCAATGAAATGAATTTCACTTAGATCTGTAAATAAAACACAAACTGCTTTGGAAATGAAAATGTGATACATATATAACATATGTACACACATATGCTGCGATCTTTGTAGAAAGATTCTGAGTGAGTGAAGTCTGGCAAAATAATAACTTCACTGTTTGTTACAAACTGCTGTTCTTATGGTGCTGAATCTTCTTCGTGGGTGTGTGATATACACTCAGACACCTCTTCTTCTTCTTCGTCAGTGTCCTGTAAACTGTGTTGCGTGGTCCCCTTTCAACCCTGATGTGTTCCTGAGCTGCTCATCTGATTGGACCATCCAGCTGTGGAAGCAGCACCACTTGAAGCCTGTGTTGGGTTTCACCTCCGCCCAGAAGGCTGTCTACGACATCAAATGGTCCCCAAAGTGGCCTACTGTATTTGGAGCTGTCACCGAAGGGCAGCTAGAAATCTGGGACCTGAGTTCGAGCATGTGAGTACCTTTGGGTGGCGCTGTCACTCGGTGTTCCTGTTCCAACACACAGTGGTGTGTTTGTGTAGCTTATCTGCCAGTTGAATTGAAAACCTTTAGATAACTTCTTATTTCATAGCAGTAATGATACATGTAATCAATGTAGCCTATTTGCAGCTCTGAGGGCCAGGATCACTGATTCACCCGTAGCTAGCCAGGCCCCTGTAGCTGCTGTAGCTGAAGATAGCGTAGGCCCCGCTAGCTGTTCCCCGGCAGACCCCAAGCAGCTGGGGAAAGACGGCGGCTGGGTGACGGTGAGGAGGAAGCATAGTCTTAAACAGAAGCCCCAGGTACACCACCAACCATGTGTCTAACTGTTTTTCCCCACTTGGTGACACACCCGCCGGGGGTCAAACTCTGATTATTGGCGATTCTGTTTCTAGACATGTGAAACCTTCTGGAGGAAACCTGGTCTTGTTAGGAGAGACGGCATCCATCCCACTTTGGATGGAGCAGCTCTCATTTCTAGAAACATCAGACTTACATTTGAAAGTCTGATGCTTAGCCTCGTCCACCCCAGCTGTAAAACTCAGAAACCAGTCTTACTTGAAAACTAAGGTCTCTAATCAGAAGTACCTGACTCCGTGGTATAATTCTCAAACACGTAGCCTAAAGCAGATAACTCGTAAGCTGGAGAGGAAATGGCGTGTCACAAATTTAGAGGATCATCATTTAGCCTGGAGAAATAGTTTGTGCTTTATAAGAAAGCCCTCCGCAAAGCCAGAACATCTTACTATTTGTCACTGATTGAAGAAAATAAGAACAACCCCAGGTTTCTCTCTGACAAAAAGTCAGAGCTCTATCGATCCAACCATCCCTTTAATGTTAACTAGTAATGACTTCATGAACTTCTTCACAAATTTTTATCATTAGAGAAAAAATTACCAATAATCATCCCACAGATGTAATATTATCTACAGCTACTCTTAGTACCATTGATGTTAAGTTAGACTCTTTTTCTCCAATTGATCTTTCTGAGTTAACTTCAATAATTACTTCCTCCAAACCATCAACGTGTCTTTTAGACCCCATTCCTACAAAACTGCTCAAAGAAGTCCTGCCATTAATTCATTCTTCGATCTTAAATATGATCAACCTATCTCTAATGATCAGCTATGTACTACAGGCCTTCAAGCTGGCTGTAGTTAAACCTTTACTCAAAAAGCATCTCTAGACCCAGCAGTCTTAGCTAATTATAGGCCAATCTCCAACCTTCCTTTCATATCAAACATCCTTGAAAGAGTAGTTGTCAAACAGCTAACAGATCATCTGCAGAGGAATGGTTTATTTGAAGAGTTTCAGTCAGGTTTCAGAGCTCAGCACAGAAACAGCTTTAGTGAAGGTTACAAATGATCTTCTTATGGCCTCTGACAGTGGACTCATCTCTGTGCTTGTCCTGCTAGACCTTAGTGCAGCGTTCGATACTGTCGACCATAATATCCTATTAGAGCGATTAGAACATGCTGTAGGTATTACAGGTACTGCACTGCAGTGGTTTGTATCATATCTATCTAATAGACTCCAATTTGTGCATGTAAATGGAGAGTCATCTTCACACACTGAGGTTAATTATGGAGTTCCACAGGGTTCAGTGCTAGGACCAATTCTGTTTACATTATACATGTTTCCCTTAGGAAGCATCATTTTCACTGAAAAACTAGTTCATGCATGTATTATTCTCAACTATTGTGATTCGTTACCATCAGGTTCTTTTAAAAACTCGCTGAAAAGCCTTCAGTTAATCCAAAATGCTGCAGCAAGAGTCCTGACAGGGACTAGAAAGAGAGAGCAGATTTCTCCAGTATTGGCTTCCCTTCATTGGCTTCCTGTTAAATCCAGAATTCAAAATCCTGCTCTTCACATACAAGGTCTTAAATAATCAGGCCCCATCTTATCTTAATGACCTTGTAGTACCATATCACCCTATTAGAGCACTTCGCTCTCGCACTGCAGGCCTACTTGTTCCTAGAGTATTTAAAAGTAGAATGGGAGGCAGAGCCTTCAGTTTTCAGGCCCCTCTTCTGTGGAACCAGCTTCCAGTTTGGATTCAGGAGACAGACACTATCTCTACTTTCAATATTAGGCTTAAAACTTTCCTTTTTGCTAAAGCATATAGTTAGGGCTGGACCAGGTGACCCTGAATCCTCCCTTAGTTATGCTGCAATAGGTGTAGGCTGCTGGGGGATTCCCATGATGCACTGGGTGTTTCTTTTTCACTCACTATGTGTTAATAGACCTCTCTGCATTGAATCACACTTGTTATTAATCTCTGTCTCTCTTCCACAGCATGTCTTTATGCTGTCTTCCTTCTCTTTACAGTATAAAGCACTTTGAGGCGACTGTTGTTGTGATTTGACACTGTATAAATAAGATTGAACTGAATGTGAGTCAGACTCAGAAGGAGACTCCACCTGTGCAGCCCTCTGTATCACCTGTGTCTTGTCCATATATTCACCTCTTTCCTCCAGTCTGGACCCCGTCATTGTGCAGCCTGCAGCCCCTGGTGTGAGGATGACGTCCTTGCTATTTTCCTCTCAGGCTGACTGTGTTGTGGTAGGAGACACTGATGGTCATGTGACTGTCTACCAGCTGAAGAATCTCAGTGTAGGAGAGCAGAGCCAGGTAACATTAAGCTGGTAGAAAGGACGGGCTGATTGTAGTAGTGGGAAAGAAGCAATAAGGGAGACGTCTCATTTCAAGTGCTGTCTGCCTGGTGTGTGTTCGATAGCAGAGACAATGACGTGGTTTTAAATTTTGTTCTGGATGTTTTCTTACAGGTGGATGTTCTGGAAGACCTCATCTGCTCTGCAGCATCTAGATAACTTTATGAAACAAACACATGTATGTCCAGTCAGCCTGAGGTTGGTGACAGAGTCATCTGTAGAAATCTACACAAAGATAGCCACAGTCCTGTTTCCATTGGCTGCTGCTTCATGAGCAGCTGTAGAGGTAGACTAGGTTACAGATAAGACAGAAGAATCAACAGCTAGAAACATGTTTGTATGGCTGTTTATAGGTGAGACACCTGACCAGTGTTGGTCAAGTTACTTGAAAAAAGTAATCAGTAACTAATTACTGATTACTTATTTTCAAAAGTAATTAGTTACTTTACTGATTACTTATTTTCAAAAGTATTTAGTTACTTAGTTACATTTTAAAACATGATTTATCCCCTAAATAGGTGACAAAGCAATAGATCTTTTAGCCCAATTCTACTTTTTCTGCATAATTGATCATATAAAATGTAATCAACTGGAAAAGTCTCTTTAACTTTATGCATCAAGCAAACATTAAATTATATGCAACATTCTCTGACTGGAAGAAATTTGTTGAACATTTAAACCTATTTTCTGCACATTCCAGCACATAAAATAAAATTGTTTTTTGTGTTTACACTCAGTCTTTCAAATAGATGCAAGTGAAATACAGCAGAAAAAAATCAAATCAAATAAAATCAAAAACTAGCGGTACTGTTGCTCTATTTTCACCTGTATAGCAGGAGTGGGGCAGGCGGAGGTTTGCCCTGGTGCAGGTGTGCCGCAGCGGTCAGTGGAAGGATACGCCAGTTTCTCTGTGAATGTCACATTCCCGTGGCAGCGCACTGTCGGTGCTTGCTCGGACGTTTAGGGGTTTTTTTTGCTGTAAAAGAAAGTTTTCTTCCCACACAGTGAGCAGAGGACGCTAATGTTTTTGTCACTTTTTACGGAATCAAACTCAAAGTAAGGTCAGTACTTCAACGCTTTAAACGCTGCATGCTCTTACTCTCTGCCACACTCGTTATATTATCCATTTTTGATCTGCACACAGCTGTTGCCACGAACGTCTCACTCGCTTACGTCACTGTCACGAGACACTCTCGCAAAAAAAATCACGGTTCTAGTAACGCAGCGTGCTTACGGGAAAGTAACAGTAATTTAATTACCTTTTTGCAATAGTAATCCCTTACTTTACTTGAAGAAAGTAATCAGATTAAAAGTAATCCCATCTCTGCACCTGACAGTACAATAAGTGTCCCAACCAGACAATGATTTGGATACTATAGAGGACCTATTTAACTTAACTACAGTAAGGTCTACATACAGCCAGAATTTTAATTTAAGAGGCCCTATTATGCTTTTCCTTATTTTGGTAATATACGTACAGTACTGTTTCAGACATGTAGTGTTTCATATACGTAGGTCAGTGTATGTGCAGGTAATCCATGTAACTCAGTTCCGTATACTTTTGACTCAGTACAGTGTCAACAGAGGGGATTCCCTTATAGAGTTGCCTCAGTTATTTCTGATGTTTTGGTCATTAAATTCCCAAAATCATACCAACCTGTGTCACTACTGACTGGTTTTCCTCCTTTGGAGTAAACTACCAATCAGACAGCACATCTGAGCTGCTGTCACACAGTCTGAAACACATTCAGATACAGGAAAGTATGACAGCAACAACACGCTCAAAGCTGAACATCATTTGCATATTAAGAATTTTACTGCTAGAAAAAAATACTGCAAAGCTGAACATAGTGAATTTGCTTTATGTAGGATTTCCTTCAAAATATTTGTCTTTTGCCAAAGTACTGTTGACAAATTCAGTGCATGAATATGAATGACTTTTTATGTTAGAACCTGTGAAATAAAGTGTGTGTGCCGTGTTCAGTCTGATACGTTTGACATGTATGAAACATCAGAATCTGTCTTCATTTAATTGATTTCCTCTAATGACTCTTTGTGTCTTTTATTGCTAGCATGTGTGCTCAGAGGTTTTCAAAGTGCATTATAAGCATGTCGTGGCTTTGTGTCCCTCGCTCTGCATTAGTAGAACCTTAAAAGACCAACAAATATAAGTTTGTCATACTTTATCGATGAAATTGTCTTGGAAGATATAAATAACATCTATAGCAGAAACAGAACTCTTGGTCTTGCAAGACAATTTTGTGTCCAGTTGTTAATTCTTGAACAATGTGCACCAATCTCTTACAAAAGATGTGGTTTGCTATGGTTCTCTAACCCAACCAGGTTACTAAAGTACTGAAAATGAGGAGACAACATTACAACAACTTGCCAAATAAGCTAGGTCCATCATGTGCAGCCAAGAAACCTGTGATCTGCCAAAGTTTAAGGGGTGGATTTTGGTACGACTTTTAAAGGTCTGTGTTTCCACAACCAAGACGTTGCTTCAGGCCGTCTACATCCTGTGGTTCTGAACTTTGGATGAACAAATGGCAGCAGCCGTTTATCAGAAGCACCCAAACTGTTCTTGGCGATGGTCTGACTCAGTCCTTGGGCCACAACCTTTTATTTCCTGTTAGCGTTGTTTGGTCTTTGCACCTGCACGTGTCCTTTGCTTCCAGCAAAATGATAGTGACAACGGACATTCAGCATCTAGCAGATGTTATATATGCAATATGCAGCAGCAGTTTTTTACAGTTACCTGCCTGCTATACCCAAGAGACGTGATGATTTACGGTGTCAGTCCTTTCATCACAGAATGGGCCACGTGACCAGTTAAAGTGGTGACAAACTGTTGGCTCTGTCTGTCAAAACGAAAAGTAGTTATTGGGGCTAAAAAAGGATTTACAGCCTATTAAACGTGCAAGAGAGCTGATCCAGTTTCCAGCGAGTCCATCATCAGCTGGGCTGATTCATAACCAGAACGTCCCAAGTGTGAAGTCAGTGAATCAGTGCTGGCCCGGTGCTGAACAAAGTGAGGCTGAAGGGACTGTGGAGACATCAGCACATCACATTTTATATTGGTTTTATTATAATGTTCTTCTAATAAGGAACAAAAGCACAGACACCAACCTCCTGATCTGCGGAGCAGTGGTGGTAGAGGAACTTCATCTCAGCTTTTTAGTAGAAGAGGGGGTGAGGGAAAGGTGGACTTTGGAGGGCTTCGGGGGAGGGAGGATGGAGCAGTGTGAAGTCTTGGACAGGTTTAACCTGACACAGAAAACAAGAACACATCATATTTGTGTGTGTGTGTGTGATCCAAGAGCAAATACTAACCTTGATCCTTCACAAAAACAAGCACAGCGAACAATTTCTCTAAAAATTCTTCTGATGATTTCTACGCTCACTGCAGGAATCAACATCTGCACATACACTCTGTACAAGAGACAAAATACAAATACGCTTCAACGTGTTGGAGGTACCTCGATTTAACTCATGTGGTAGTAGCCCAGTTCTTGGTTGTGTCAGGTTAGCAGTTTAGTGATGTTAGTTTACAGGAGAAGCCGGAAGCACGTTGTGAGTTTGGTTCGTGGTCGTCCTTCACTTTTGTTTCTTTTTGCCGTAGCTCCCATATCCCCGATTTGTAACTATTTACTTTTTACAAAATGTTTCTTGAACTATGGCAGCATCTTATTTATCTTATATATTTAGGCCGTGGATTCAGGGACCAAAACAAAAACTGTAATGAGCAGAGGTATTATCTACTGATTGTGTGTCTGGCGGCAGCCAAGGGTGGAGAGCAGAAGCAGCGGGCAGGCCAATCGAAACGCAGCTCAGGCTGCAGCTGCAGCAAAATCTTGGGCGTAGGAGGAGCGATTCTGGCAAACCGTCAGGAGGGGGAAGTGGTGCTCTACCAACACGGTGTACAGTAAAGATGGAGGCCTGCTGACTCCAACTGAGGACACTGTCAGGCAGTAGAAGGAATACTCTGACAACCTCCATAATCTTAATCTCACTCATAATTAACTAAAGTATCCAAAAGACAACAACTTCTCTTGTTGCATTTAGGTTCCAGTTTAACCAAAGAACAAAAAAGGATACATCAGCTCGAGCAGGTTATACACAACATTTACACTGCACAGATGAGAACACAGCATGATTTCATTCAGTCCAGTCTGTCTGTTAGACAGCGTGCAAACAAAGCATGCGTTCTTTGTAGCATTCGACAACAGAGTCACTTACTGTATGTACTTGTTTTCTGACATCCACAAAAACATATTGGTGTCTGTTATTTCTCCTTGTTAATAGAAACTTTGTGTCCAGCGTTTGAGCTAATTCTCAACGTGTCTCTTGCACTGACCACAATAACCATTTATCGTAAATTAAATTACAGCAATTGGTACCTTGAGCAGGATGACGCTGATCTCGGTGGGCGTTTTCCCTTCAGTGCTCTCAGTTTGTCTCCCTGTGTCAGACTGACTTCTTTGCAGTTATTCTGGACAGACACAGAAAGAAAGACACAATTAGCAGCATGAAAACACAACATTGTGATCATAATTCAGTAGCCTGTTTGAATTCTGCAGTAACCATTAAAAAAGGTCATGTTGATGCTATGAAGTCACACCGCTGACCTCATCCAAGCTATATGACTTGCAGAGCACGGTGTTGATTGACAGGTCATCCATGCTGGAAAGCAGCGAGGACACTGCCTCCTGTTCCCTCCCTGCACAGAGTCAGAGCGGTGAAGCTGCTGTTGCTGCAGCTGCTGCTGCTGACTCAGTCTCTGTTGGACCAGCATCTGTTAAGACCGATGCACGTCACCCTGAACCCACAAACTGTGCTGCTTCCTGCACACAAACATCAAACACACGCCACAAACTAACTGTGATATTATGTTTAGCAGGTATAACATTCAACATCCTGGTTTAGCGTGTAAGTAGACACACAAAGCTAGTAGCCATTAGCAACAGAGCACTACTGTGGCGTAAGGAGGAAGTGTGCATCCAGAGCTGAGGAGAGAAACCAGCTGCAGCTGAACACTGTGACTGCAGTCTGCAGCAGTAACACAGTTTTCAGGCTTTTTTAAAATTACATTTGATTTATCATCCACCAGTTTCCCACTGCTGCAGTCACCACCACCACCAGCTGCACATGGGCACACTGGGGAATGCCTCACCCTGACCTCCACCTTTTGCTTCTCTTCTAACTTTTACTACATTTCCAGCATGCTCCAACCATGACCTCAGCATGGAGAAACATCTTGTGTGGTAACAGCAATAGATGCCACAGCCTAAGGACAGACGGGCCTTGTTTGTCCAGCACATCTCACAGATGCTCGATGAGATTGAGATCTGCCGAAGTTGAAGGCCAAGGTGACACCTCAAACCCTTCCTGATCTACTTGTGCTTTGTGTGAAGACTCCAGCGACACTCGAAGTATTAGTGAACAGCTGTACTCAGTGACCAACGCCTTTTGGGTCATTGCAAAATGTCAAACAGTTTGTGTTTAAATAAAAAAAACTGGAAACAGAAAAAGATCCAAGTGGACCAATCACACCTTCACAGGTAAACGCAATGACCCTGATGAAGGCCACTAACACGTTATTGTTCCCTAATACTCTGTCACTGGAGTCTTCACCTCATCAGAGCTTTGCCTTCTCCGTGCACCTTGGAGGTGAAGTTGCCGTCTGCTTGTGTTTTGTGACAGGGCACATTATCCTAATGAAGTGTTGCAGACGTGTCTGTGTGCACATCATATGGAAAGCATTACTTCTGTACCTTCATGAACGGCACTAAAGGTTAATGATTGTCTCCGACTGAGACCTTTGGAGTCACGGAAATTGGACCGTTTGGTTTGAGCGGTCACAGCTGAGGCACAAACTCACTCTTCTAAGAAGTTTTGCTGTGGACCGATGATAGATCCAGGTCTGCAGATTCTGATCCAAGCAATCGCCTAGGCTGCAGTAAACCGGAAGGTAGCAGCCAATCAGAGTCCCCGTGCGGCCTAATCCAGCTGTAAATGGATGAAGTGTTTAAAGAGACAAAGTTAAGATAAAAGAAATAAATGACATCAATTAAACATACATAAACACTTGCAGTCCTACCTTTACAGTGCACTGCCACTGCCCCGTCTGTACATTCACACACATGCAGAAAGCGTCTGACGATGAGGTCAGAGGGCGTGGTCCCATCAAGAAAGAAGAGGTCGTGGTGTTCAAATCCTGCATCCTCAAACCGCCTGCCATCATACAACTTCCTGTTCAGACGAACCACGGTCCTTACGTCATTTTGGCAAAAGTATGAGAAGTATGCATCGGGTGTGTGAAGGGGATAACCTGGAGACAGAATCAACAATAACTGAGTTCCATCATACGTTTCAATCAGCGAGGGTCTGTTTTTAATGCAAGTACTGTCTCTTAATGCAAACGTAAAATAAGATTCAATGATGTAGTGTCAACTGATTTATGTTGTAAGGTAAAGACATTAAATACAGAGAAAACCCCAACAATCGAACGGCCCCAAGCACCTGCTGACAGTGGAAAAGAAAAACTCCCTTTTAACAAGAACCAGGCTAAGGGAGGGGGAGCAATCTGCCACATGTGGTCGGGGTGAGGGGAGGACAACAGGACATGAGATGGACTGGAAGAGAGCCAGAGGTGAATAATAACTACGTGCAAAGTGGTGTAAATACACAAATTAAAAAGAGCTGAGTGATGAAGAAGCATGAGTGCATCATGGGAAACCCCGAGCCACTGCAGGGTTCAGGCTCATCTAATCCAGCCGTAACAACATGACAACTCACACATGACAGCACTAAGCAGGAAACAATACACGCCATCAGAAGACAGCAGGGTAAGGTTAGCTCTTCTCAGCTGTTTCAGGACGTGCAGGCACTGAGGGGCTGCAGAGGCCTTCTGTCAGGCCAAGCAACATGAGCACTGATGTTGTTTGGAGGCATGCTTTTAGCTTTCAGCTTTGAGATTCTGACTCACCATTTTTTATCTTACCACGAGAATGAGGGCTACTGAACGATCCAGTTCATATCTCCATTTTCAACTCGCTAAAAGCACAAAAAGAAAGGAAAGAAAGACTGTGATAGAGGTTAGCGACATATCAGTTAAAAACATTGGCTCCAGAACACCTTAATTATACCACCACTGCAGTAATGAACACATACAGTCTGTTTTGGGGGGCTTTTACCTTTCATTCGAAATCAGTTTTGTTGTAGTGGACACAGGTGAGCTGACTTTTACTTCACTGAGGTGGTACTCACTGACTGTCTATCACTTGGACGGGGTGAGTTATGGATCAATCTAACTGAGAAACTGAGGAAATACAGCGTGCACCAACGCAGGCCTGGACATGCACTGTACGAGCCCTTGGTTGGCCCTGACTGTGTTACTAACAGCACTGCAAATTAATTGGATGAATAACAACCGTACGTTATTTATTTCTTACGGTATCCTGGTCCTGTTTTCATTGATATAGACCTGTAGAACAGTCAGCACTCTGCAGTCTGTTACCTCATAATGTTCATATTCTTCTGCACTGAACCTTTCAAAATCCAGGAAACCATGTTGTAATGCCTGCAGAGGAAAAGAGCAGAAACAGATTTTCACAACAAAAGCACTCAGAGCATACAACTCTGCAGTGGTTTCACAGATTCAGTTCAATTCAGTTTTTTTTTAGCACCAAATCACAACAAAGTCACCTCAGGGCAGTTAATATTGTACGGTAAAGACCCTACAGTTATACAGAGGAAACATAATCAGACCACAACTATGAGCAGACACACTGGTGACAGTGGGAAGGAAAAACTCGTTTTTAACAGAAACACATGTGTCACCAGAACCAGGCTCAGGGAGGGGCGGCAATCTGACTGACTGCTGAGGGGCTGAGGGGACGGAGACAGGACCAAAGACACACTGTGAAGACAGTGTGAGATTAATAACAAGTATGATTCAGCGCAGAGAAGTAAGTGAAGAAGAAACACCCAGTGCATCATGGGAATCCCCCAGCAGCCTACACCTATTGCAGCATAACTAAGGGAGGATTCAGGGTCACCTGGTCCCATTCTACTTTTAAATACTCTAGGAACAACAAGTAAGCCTGCAGAGCGAGAGCGAAGTGCTCTAATAGGGTGATATGGTACTAAAAGGTCATTAAGATAAGATGGGGCCTGATTATTTAAGACCTTGTATGTGAAGAGCAGGATTTTGAATTCTGGATTTAACAGGAAGCCAATGAAGGGAAGCCAATACTGGAGAAATCTGCTCTCTCTTTCTAGTCCCTGTCAGGACTCTTGCTGCAGCATTTTGGATTAACTGAAGGCTTTTCAGTGAGTTTTTTGGACATCCTGATAATAATGAATTGCAGTAGTCCAGCCTGGAAGTAATAAATGCATGAACTAGTTTTTCAGCGTCACTTTGAGACAGGATATTTCTAATTTTAGAGATGTTGCGCAAATGGAAGAAAGCAGTCTTACATATTTGTTTAATATGTGCGTTGAAGGACATATCCTGGTCAAAAATGACTCCAAGGTTCCTCACAGCGTTACTGGAGGCCAGGGTAATGGCATCTAGAGTAAGAATCTGGTTAGATACCATATTTCTAAGCTTTTCAGGGCCGAGTACAATAACCTCAGTTTGATCTGAATTAAGAAGCAGAAAGTTAGCGGCCATCCAGGTCTTTATGTCTTTAAGACATTCCTGCAGTTTAACTAATTGGTGTGTGTTATCTGGCTTCATGGACAGATAGAGCTGGGTGTCATCTGCATAGCAGTGAAAATGTATGCTATGTCTTCTAATGATGCTGCCTAAGGGAAGCATGTATAATGTAAACAGAATTGGTCCTAGCACTGAACCCTGTGGAACTCCATAATTAACCTCAGTGTGTGAAGATGACTCTCCATTTACATGCACAAATTGGAGTCTATTAGATAGATATGATACAAACCACTGCAGCGCAGTACCTGTAATACCTACAGCATGTTCTAATCGCTCTAATAGGATATTATGGTCGACAGTATTGAATGCTGCACTAAGGTCTAGCAGGACAAGCACAGAGATGAGTCCACTGTCAGAGGCCATAAGAAGATCATTTGTAACCTTCACTAAAGCTGTTTCTGTGCTGTGATGAGCTCTGAAACCTGACTGAAACTCTTCAAATAAACCATTCCTCTGCAGATGATCTGTTAGCTGTTTGACAACTACTCTTTCAAGGATTTTTGATATGAAAGGAAGGTTGGAGATTGGCCTATAATTAGCTAAGGCTGCTGGGTCTAGAGATGCTTTTTGAGTAAAGGTTTAACTACAGCTAGCTTGAAGGCCTGTGGTACATAGCTGATTATTAGAGATAGGTTGATCATATTTAAGATTGAAGCAATTAAGAAGCTTCAATCTAATTAATTAATGGCAGGACTTTGAGCAATTTTGTAGGAATGGGGTCTAAAAGACACGTTGATGCACTGGCTATTTCTTCTTTAGTCGTTTGTTTTCAATTCCTGTGTGTTTGTACATCACTGAAGTATTTAATCATTAGTAATTATTAAACTCCTTTGTAGTTCTCTCTGCTCTCTTCGCTTACGCCTCACCCATAACCAGTCACAGTGAATTGCTGCCTCCTTAGACCTGGTTCTGTTGGAGGTTTCGTCCTGTTGGAAGGGAGTTTTTCCTTCCCACTGTTGCCAAGTGTATACTTCTGCAGTGCTGTAGGGTCTTTACCTTATAAGTTAAAGTACCTTGAAGTAACTGTTGCTTAGAATTAGTGCTATGAATAAAACTGAATTCAATTACTGTTGTTACAGAATAGGAGGAGAACAATGTCAAATGTGGCTCAAACAGGGATTTTTGCATTGAAATGAGGTATGACCAAAATGAAAATTAATAAGTGTCATTTTAATTTTACTAAAATCATCTGTGTTAGACGTTGTTGCTACCTTGTGGATTCCTTGTAAGCAGTCTAGGACGGTGAGGTTAAATGAGCACTCACACACACACACACACACACACACACACACACACACACACACACACACACACACACACACACACACACACACACACACAGTGAAAGGAATACAGTAATAGTAGTGTAGTTATAAACAAAAGCTTTTATAATAGGATAGGGTTCAGATCATATCTGTTCACATATGGTCTCAGACTTGTTTGCACTGTAAATAAACATAAACCATCACTAAGAGTGTAAAAACTAAGCAGCACCTGTTTAGCTGAGCTGAGCTCAGGACTGGGAATGGGGGGAAACACGTTCTTAGCTCAGTCTAGATGAATGAAATCAACCAACTGGCACCGCTAAAGCTCACTAAGAGCTCATAAACTGTTAACAATTCATTCAAATTTCTGAATTCAGTTTTATTTATATAGTGCCAAATCACAACAGCAGTAAAAACCCTACAATAATACGGGAAAATGTTCCCATCCCAAACTTTTTTTTTTTTTGCCTGTCCCGTTTGGCTCTTTTGCCATCAGAATTGTTGTCTAAAGGCAAAGAAAGATGCCCAACGGATTTACTTTACCAAACTGACCATCCCAGCCTTGCCGTAATGGTCCATTTGATTCACCTTTTATTGTTTATTTTATTTTCACTTACTGAATACGGGACAGACTTGACTGGGGGAAAGAAGGGGAGAAAGAAAGAGGGAAAGAGAAACAGCTGAGAAGAGGGACGGGGGAGAAGGGCAAAAGACAAAAACCAACAGAACGGGCAGAGAAAAAAAAATGCATATATCAATCACCTGGGTCACCTGCTGAGAAAGAAAAAAGAAAACAAGCAGAAGAGAACAAGAGTAATAGAATAAACAACATCACAATGATATATGGGAATATGACAGTAAATACTAAATGTTAAACATTATTGTGCAGCACATAAGATCAACAGAACACAGTGTGCTTTGAGGTAGGAGCCAAAAAGGGTGTAGTTTGTGGGTGTGATCACCCGTGTGTACACCTGTGAGCATGGACGCGCTTGTTTTTTGTTTTTTTAAAAGGTTCCTTCATGTAATAATCTGCTAGAGGGTGTGGGGGGGCCACAGCCCCGTCCTCCAGGGCGTGAAGCAGGTGTGGAGGAGATCAAAACTCCAGACATCCAGAGGCCCCCAGAACACAAGAGACCAAGGAAGACCAACAGAGGGGCAGCTGCGCCACTGTCCCGGAAAGAGCTGAGGAGAGTCCCAGATGAGGGCTCACTCAGCAGCCGCGGAGCAGAAGCCAGGGGGAGTTGCAGTGACGCGCCCGTGAGCTCCGCCGGCAGCCAGCTGCGCCTGAGTGACCGAGCCCCAGGCCGAGAGGCCGGGGGCACCCCACCTCCAAAGTGGCCCGAGCGAGCCCCAGGCTCCAGGCCCCGATAAGCGGCCGCCAAGGAGTGAGCCGGTGTGTACCTGGACGCCCATCCCCGGACACAAAGAACCACCAACGCACCGATGTCTGAGGGGGTCCGCCACTGGCAGGGGAAGTGGTGGTAGGGGGAGATAGGCCTCCAAACCTTGGAGGGCCTGAGATGTCCCCAGAGAGGTGGCGCCTGACACCCAACCTGACATATAGACACAGACATACAGGCACACACAGATACAAACATCCATTCCCACCCTCATGCTCCCATCCCAAACTTAAAAGTGTGGGTTTGATGAGGTTTCCTGACTTCCTGGAACGTTCATGCCAAGGTCGCCAAATAATTTCCAGCTAGGTGGAGTTTCTTCTTGTTACCCCTGCTTCCAGTCTTTATGCTAAGCTAAGCTAGATTTAACAGACAGAGAAGAATAGTGTCTCAGTAAATGTAATGACAACAGCCCCAGCATGAAGTGCTGTTTCATAGAAAGCAGCAGCCTGTACCTAAACGGCATGTAGCCTGTGTTGTTTCCTGCTATCAGAGTCCTGTAGGCACCTTCTGGGCTTCTCTTCAAATACATCACCTACAGGGCAGAGGTTAAACTACGTAACTAATAATGGACAGACAGACGGGCAATCAGATGATGTGATGGACAAATGAAATGATATTTACAGCATAGGCACCAATGAGAACCGCAGCATTGGCTCTCTTCTTCTGGTCATAGCTGGTTTAGTGAACCAGTCTCTTTCTAGACATTGTGAAAGACTATAAACCAATAATGATAATCAGTGAAAACAGCACATGTGCATTAATACATTTAAAATAAGCGTCTACTGTCAGAGGAGTGCACACACACCATCAGAGCAAAGACCTTTCAAAATAAGAGTGTAACGCGTTTTCTAAATGATATCTATACAGCATACAAAGCCCTGAGTCTGAAGTACAGACCTTCATCTGCATTACCTTCAGCTTCTTGTTGAGTTTCCAGCAGTATCTGTACAGCGTGGCCAGGTTGAGGGGCCCAAAGTCTGCATAAAAACTGCAACACACAGTAAGAGAGATGTCAAATAGGAGCTTTCAACAATTACAACACAAAAACAACACACACACACACAAATCAGCCACAAAACTAAACCCACTGACAGGTGAAGTCAGTGACATTGTTCATCTGGTTATAATAAAATGCTCCGTTAGAAAACCTTGGGACATTTATCTGGATGTTTCCACCCACACAATGCAGACATGGAGTCAGGTTAAAAACACATCTGTGAAAACATTACTGGCAAACTTCATGTAATATTACATTAAAGCAAATGTAAATTTATAATTAAAACAAGAATTTTAAGCAGTAGTGTGTATTGTGTCTGTATCTGATCAGGATTTTTTTAGTTGTGTCTGTCATCAAAAATTGATTTGAAGTGTTTTAAGTCAGATGGCAAACTCTGCCTAACAAGTCCACTTTATTGCGTGCTCATTTTCTCCTATTACTGGCTCATACCTCACCTTTACGTCTTTACCTCACAAAATAAAGCACCCTGAGGTGACTGTTGTTGTGATTTGGCGCTATATATATTTGCTGCCTTTTGTACTGTCATTAAGATAGACAGTCTTCGGCCTCTTCAAGAACATGCACCAGCGTACATCATTGAACTTTTACAGCCCTATGCCCCTAGTAGGTCTCTGAGGTCTTGTGATCAGGGCCTACTTGTTATTCAGTATACAAGACTGAAAACCAAGGGTGATAGAGCTTTTGCTACTGTGGCCGCCAGACTGTGGAACTCTCTTCCTCAGAACTTAAGATCAGTGACTCAGTGACTGCTTTTAAAAAACAGCTAAAAACACATCTTTTTAAAATTGCATTTTGTTAACTTTTGACTGTTTTTGTTTTATACCTTGTGAAGCACTTTGTGATCTTTTATCTAGAAATGTGCTATATAAATAAAATTTTACTTTACTTACTTACTTTACTTTTGCATTGTCTCTGAGCATTGTAGTCTTGGGGTAAACTTGCTGTGACTTCCACTCCTGGGAAGTGTGGCAACTGCCTTGAAACGTCTTCAAGCAACTTAAAGAAGTCCAGACGCTTTTCTTTGCAAGCTCCTTTGACAACTGCCTTGAAGGTTTTCCATTTATGAATAATCTTTCTCGCTGTAGGATGATGGACTTCAAATTGTTTGAAAATGGTCTTAAACCTCTTCCCAAAGTAATGGGCAGCAACAGTTGCTGCTGATGTCTTTCCTTCTTGGCATTGTGTGTGTGAATTATGCAGACCAGCAAACTACCCAAATTTCTACTTTGATAGAGGAGCTCACACTTGTCGATAATCAATGAATCTAATATATATGAGTGGATGCCAGATGGCTTCCCATTTTTGAGCCTAGTTCTGCACTTCGCACTGTTGCCATGTACTTGTTCTATGGGTGTTGGCTGATTGTTGAGGTCTTCTCTCTATTATTGTAGGGTCATTACCTTACAATATAAAGTGCCTTGAGTCAGCTATTGTGATTTGGAGCACAAAACCTGTGGCTATAGAAGTGGTTAGAACACCAGTATTCAATTATTTGGATGGATGAGTAAATACTTTTGGAAATACAGGGTATATAAATAAACTTAAATTAAGTCAGGGGCAAGCAACCTGCTCCATGATCCTCGAGACTCTAGTTTATTTCTGCTTCTGTTTTATTGTTTGAGAAAGAAGTTTCAGAAAAAGCAGCAGAAATTTAAACCATTTAGGTTTCAGTAAGTTAAAAAAAAGCCTTTTAACATGGTTAATTTTATGTTTTAGTTCTATGTGGATGCTGGCAACTTAAATTGGGTAGACTGTGTACAACTCTATATGCACATATACCATTTGACCAGGTCTCTCAGGTCTCTCTTTGCACAAGCATCCCCCTTTGCATTTGTGTCTGTTTACAAATTGAGCTCTGTGTGCTCTGGAATTTAAAATGTCAACAAACCCTACCTTTTTCCCTTTGTAACATGTACTGTGTTTCCACACTTATTTATTGTTGACTGTGGTCTTTAAAACATTATTTAGATCATACTGAATGACAAAGTCTGTTGTGATTTTTCTTGAGTTGTGTCTTCATTAGAATGTTCAATGTGTAAATTAGTGGGTTGTGTGTCTGATACCAACTAAAAAGACTGAAGTGCAACTGTGTTAAAACGATGCAGATAGTTGACCCTGGTTTCGGGGAGGGAAATATTGTGATAACGCTGCCCTTTGAAACTGCATTAAAGCCACATGACACTCTTTGATTGCTTTAGATTAGCAGGGCTACTCCTCTCACCTAGATTCCCAACAGGAAGGACTTTGAACACACACAAATCCAATCTGCTAATTCTCTGAGGAATTTAAACAACGTATTCAGAGGAGCCTGCAGAGAGAAGAGCCTGGTTTACAGCTCAGGGAAGGGGGTGTTTCCTTTGTCATTCCCCCAAAACTTTCTCTGTGCTCAATTCAATTAGCGGTTGGTACACTGACGAGAGAACAATGAGGACAGCAGGAGTCTTTGTGTTTTTGCTGCTTAACGTGGTCATGGAAATAACTGGTGCTGTGGATAATACAAAGGAATCTAGTTCAGAAAAGTCCAGTCCCAAAAACAAGCTGAAGACAGAAGAGGCTGAACTTCCTCACACCAAGCCTGCAAGTTTTTCACAGTTTTTAGGCAAACTGCTCGTGGTGCCCATGGATGGGAGTCATTGGATAGGTCTTAAAGCCATTGCCCAGGAAATGGGTCGCCGTGGACACAGAGTTACGGTGGTGATGCCAGAGACCACCATGCGAATGGGCCCGGGGAAACACTATGACACTTTGACCTATCCTGTACCTTATGACAAGGCTTACATCGACTCTGTGATGTCCACACACAAAGACATCATGAAAAAATCCTCACAGCCTTTCATGGAGAAGATCAAGAAACGGTTCAGACAGTTCCAGGCCATTTCTGATTTTCTGCACATCACTGCAGAGAAGCTGCTCTTCAATGCCAGTCTCATATCACACTTGTCCCAGCAGGTGAGTACAAATACAGAAGATGAACACAACTTTGGTATCAGCTGCAAAACCAACATTGGAGCTCAAGCTTTGCAAATTGTACATGGAGGGTCTTTTGCTTATACTGTGTAAGAGTGTTGGGATGGAGGTTCTCTTCTACAAGTTGGCAGTCCAAATTCTCATCATGTTGTACATCTATTAATGTAACTGTAGTGGTTGACTGTGTATAGTTCCTAAAATTTTAATTGTATATTATTATTAATAGACCCATGGAAAAAAAATAAAATAAAAAACCCACGCCACGCAGCCCACCCTGACACTAAGGTTTTACACATCAGGACATTAAAAGCTATATAGGCTTTATCAGGTCTCAAAATCGGGCCACTACAACTTCACATGAACTGTAAAACATATTACACCATGACCTTTATTTAAAACCTCTTAAGGACCAGATGATGTTTATTATGTCCTAATATGTAAAACCAAAGACAGGAAAACAGGTGAACTTTCTTTTTACCATATCTGTATGTGAACAGTGGTGGATGCTCATATTAAACTTAAAAGCTCAGGTCAGTACATGTGCAAGTAAACTGTAGACATCTAAATGCTCTGTTTCTGCAAGTGCTTTTTCTTCTCTTGACTTTGGATGAAGTCAGTGAGAGAAGATATGCCAAACATAAATGTACAACTCTGGCTGGCGTAGCATGCACCTGGTGTTCAAATCTTCTGGTTATGAGCAACAGCCAATGAGGGAAAAAAGTTTACTTAAAGGGGGAGGGGCTATAAAAAAAAGCTTCGGCTAGACTGATGATGAACTCGGGGGCTGCACAAAGGTCCAATAAAGGATAAAAACTGAACTGTGAATCATGCAATGCTGTCCTACTTTCAAATGAGCATCATAGGTCCAGTTTAGCCACTTTATACCTTTCTACCTACAATCTGTAAAATCCTCCATGTGTGAACCATGTATGCAAGACAGTGTAGTGCTGACACACAGTGGAAGATTGACTCCTCTCTGCTTTTCCACCTTCTTCCTGTTTCACGTTATAGGACTTTGATGCCGTCTTGACAGATCCCATGCTTCCCATGGGCTCATTAGTAGCTCGGAAATTAGGTGAGCTCCTCTGCACTCAGGTTATCTGTTTGCTTGTACACCTGCACATTTTCTCACCTATCATTACTCAATCACTTCCAGGTCTCCCTACTGTCAATCTGCTGAGAGGAATACCGTGTCACTTGGACATGAAGTCTGCTGGCTGCCCATCTCCGCCCTCATACGTTCCTCGCTATTTCACTGGATACACGGATAAAATGAGCTTCAAAGAGAGATTTATCAACACTTTGGTGAGCCAGGCGGAAGTTAGCATATTCAAGCCTTAAAGCACAGCTTTTCCAGGAATGTTATTTGCAATCTTCTTTCAGACAATGTATGGTCACGAACAAAACACTGTTCGTTTGTGACCATATTGCTCAGGAAATATGTGCTTACCTTCAAATGATCTTTCCTAAATTACTCTTCATACTTTATACTCACCTCATTTGTGGTCATGAGAGTATTATTTATTCCTTACAATTAGTGTCGGTCAAGTTACTTGCAAATAATAATTAGTTACTAATTACTGATCACTTCTCCATGAAGGTAATCCCATTACTTTACTGATTTGTTATTTTCAAAAGTAATGAGTTACTTTAGTAGTACTTTTAGTTACTTTTAAAAACACGATACACAACAATACATTATAAAACAATAAGCCTATCAGCCCCGTTTGATTTTTTTCTGAATATTTCATTTTATAAAATCGAATCAAATGAAAAAGTCTCTTTTAAAACTTGTTTTATTCATTTTAATTTTAAAAAAATTAAATTATATGCAAGAGTGTTTGACTTGAAGAAATGTGTTTAACTTTTAAACCTATTTTCTGCATATTCCAGCATGTAAAGTTTTAGTAACGCGGTAACACAGCGTAAAAGTAAAAGTAATCTACTTGCTTTTTTTGCAATCGTACTGCTTTAATTTACTCGTTACTTGAAAAAAGTCATCGGATTACAGTAACGCGTTACCGTCAATCTCTGCTTACAATGAGGTTCATTTGGGACAAACTAGTATGTCAGTGTTATTAGTATTACAGTACGTCTTAGTTTTTCTGTCTTCAGTTTTGGTGCTGTATTATTGTCCTGTAATGCCTCTGACCCACAGGTGGCATTGGTGGAGCCGCTGTTTTGCAAACTGCTGTATTGGCGCTTTGACCAAATAACCCGTGACTTCCTTGGAGAGAACGTGGGCGTGGCTGAAGTGCTTTCAGACTCTGATATCTGGCTGCTGAGGTAACACATGGAACGTCTGTGTATTGTTGACATTTGCTGCCTGCGTGAGTGTAAAAAACCAAAAAACTGTTGCTGTATTTAAACAGGAATGACTTCACGCTGGATTTCCCACGCCCACTCATGCCCAATATTGTACTGGTTGGTGGAATCAATTGCAATGTGAAACATCCTCTGCCCCCAGTAAGACTTTATGAGTTTTAGACTCTAAATGCATTTATGAACATTCTGATTGACACCACTTACCGTAGGACTGTAAGACCAATCAGGTAAGAGTGATAAATGCAAAGTACTTAAGTAAGTTTGTGTTTTGTCAGGATCTAGATTCCTGGGTGTCTGGAGAGCACGGGTTTGTAGTGTTCACTCTGGGCTCCATGGTGTCAGATCTGCCAGAGGAAATCACCTCTGTCTTTCTGGAGGCCTTCAGACAGATTCCACAGAAGGTATATCAGCATACAGCTTATCTTGTGTTATAAATAAATACAGCTAATCTTAATCTACAATAAAACTATGACAGGTCATATGGAGATACACTGGAAAGGTTACTGACAATGTCCCGGAAAATGTGAAGATGATGAAATGGGTCCCACAGAATGACCTGCTAGGTGTGTGTCTGCAGCAGCACATCCTGAAATGTGAAGCACGCTGATGTGTCACATATCAAAATATCTGATATTTCTGCATGTTTTGTGTCGTAGCTCACCCGGGAGCCCGTGCATTCATCACTCACGCTGGCTCACATGGTCTGTTTGAGGGACTGTGTCACGCCGTTCCCATGCTGATGGTGCCCCTGAACGGGGATCAGCCGGACAACGCTGCGAGGATGGCCAGCAGAGGTGTAGGAATCGTGTTGAACATTTTAGACATTAATACAGAAACTCTTCTGAAGGGACTGAAGGAGGTCATCAATGACAGCAGGTGAGGGAGTCAGCAGACGGCTCACATTCAACCAAAACTTTCCATTTTGGTCTACAAAATGTTTTTTTTTTTTTTTTTCAAACAAGCACATCTTTAGCAAGCAGGTGACAGTCATGGGGGTTCTTTATGGAACATGAGGGGTTTCTATTTGCAGGACCACCGTGCACACCACAAACATCTGAAGATAACTGAATGCAAAACTTTTCCAGGTGCCTGTGTATCATGTGGTTTTTAGACTCAGTGAGACTTTCTGACCTTAACCCAACGTACTTGCCCTCTCATTTCACAAATGACTATTCTGTGTAGTGATGATTGCAGCTACATGAGGTTGACTCCTTGGTGGTCATGCACACCAAAGAGTGTAACACTGGACCTGAATTTCCTGTATTAGCACAGCCTGACTTTTATCATTTTTTCCAGCCTCAGCATCAGAAACTCTTTTACTGATGTCCTCAGAAATGTCCTTTATTTGTGCCTCAGTGTATTTCTGAGTGTTTTGAATATCAGACTTGGACAGATCCCTGTGCTTTAAACTAAAACAGGGTATAGGCTTTTACTTTCCCCCTCACAGGTATGCATTGAGTGACTTTTTCTTAAGTAAATAAAAGGTCATCATTTGTTCAATTGGGTCCACATCACATTAACACAAGTCCTAAAATTAGATAAACCTGATGGTGGTCACATTAATTGCAAAAAATAAAAAACTCTAACAAACCTTCACTGTACCATCTGTTCTTGAAAGAACTTTACATATGATCTAACTCAGCTCTCTGTCATTTAAAAAAAAACCTGCCCATTTATCTGTGTTTTCAGGTATAAAGAGAACGTGAAGAAGCTGTCAGATCTTCATAATGATCGGCCGTCGGACCCGCTTGAGCTTTCAGTGTATTGGACAGAATTTGTGATGCGGCATAAAGGGGCGAAGCATCTCAAATCGACTCTCCATGAACTCTACTGGTTCCAGTACTTCAGCCTGGATGTAATAGTGCTGCTAACTACTGTGGTGCTTGTCTTTGTAATGCTGACAGCAAAATGCATGAAGCTATGCTTCCGTAAAGTGAGACGAAAGTGGAAGCAGGAGTAAGGACAGTTTTTTTACTGGAAGTACTGTGATGTTGTAATTGTATTCTCATCACGGTTTAAAGGATGTTTTGATAAAACATCAGTATCAATAAAACCTTAATGCAAAATGTTGATTACATTCTAATTGAATACACTTAAGAAGCCTTGTGTGATCACAAAGATATTTAATCTAGAGAAAACACAGAATATAATTAGATTCCATTACATATAATCTGGGGTTGAGGGGCAATGATGAGCATTAGTGGCCACCCTTCTTTGGAGGGAACATGGTGTACTCTATAGCCAGAGCTACAGTAAAGGCAGCAAAGCCCCACTTGAATCCTCTCAGCAGAACTTCTGACAGAGTCACAGCACGAGCGAAGCCGCCTGAATACCTCCACGCCTCGTTGCTGCAGAGAAAGGGAAAGTGACAGGAAAGAAAGACGGGCAGCAGTGTCAGATCACACAGAATATAAGGAGATGTCAGAAATATATCATACATGGGCAAAAATACTGACCGTGCCCATGGGTCCTTCAGACCCCGTGCAGCCAGCCTCTGCTGTGTGAACTCCAGTGGCGTTCCCTGTGTCTTCCACTGTCGCCAATCTGGCATGGAGAGCTTGCTGTGGCCGTGGTCACCTCCCATACTGGAAACATAAGCAAACAGGCCATTTTTTTAACCTTCACCTTACTGGCAGACTTTGATTTGCTTCTTGTGTCATCTGTGTTTTACTTAATGAAACACGCTCACTTTCAGTAGGTTCAGCAAATGGCAGCAGCTTACTTAATACAAACATGTTCAAACAGAGGAACTTTTATTTTAAAACAACAGGACAAAGTTCATTGTGACCAAATCTGCAACTTATTTCTGGTATCTGGGTGTAATCATGCAAATGGTTAATGTATTCAAAGGATGATTACATGAAAGCCACAAATAAGCTTAAGGAAATGAGTCCTGTCATTCTCTGTGAAACTGTACAGTAACTCTTTCTGTCTGTGACAGGTAAACACGCCTGTCAGGAATAAAAATCCACTTAACCTAATTTTTTTATTATTGGTTTTTTAATCACTGTTGTATATATAAAACTTTACATAAAATCTCATACTATAAGGCTCACTGTGTGCCTGTGGCAGTGTTACTTTCCCTATGCTGTTTATTTATTGTAGACTTTACTATGTTTATTATATAACCTGCTGCTGTAACACAAACATGTCCCCTGTGGGATCAATAAAATATCCGTTATCTGTCTATCATCCCCTTTAGGGTGCTTAGCTGTAGATAAAAAGTTAGTCATAAAATTTAAGCTTTATTTACATTGCACACTAAAATTATTATGCACTATCGACTTATTTAACAAAGGGAACAAAAGCGCGAGAATCATCAGGATAAAATCTAGTGACTGTAACGACTATCGAGTAAATTCCGAATTATTAAAGATGTGTTTAAGTGCCGTGTCTTTATTCAGTCCCACAAGCCATATTTGCTGCTAGGCTAAACGACACAAACACAAAAATGTTAACCTCGCTATTTACACTTCCTCGAACAAAGTTATCAGCGATTAACTCTCTTTAAATAGCCAACATTATTACTGTGTAGCCTGTCTGGTTAAACCCACCGACCTATTAGAGGATAATATGTCAATTAAACGTCAACTTCACACATACAAGGAGGCTAGCATTACGTTAGCAATGCATTTCTGTTTGCAATTCTTCTAACATTTTCAAACGCCTCTTCCCTGGTGAAAATATTGCTTTCCTGTCGCCTGGTGTGAGAAAGAAACACAAACGACTGTAATACAGAAACACCGAAGATTTTAAAGAGGAATAAATTCGGTACCTGAACAATTGTTGTGACCTCTGCTGCTGGGATAATTGTTACGACAGTTGATGCAGGAATACGGCAAATTATGGCACGGCATTAGGGACAAAACTCCATAACGCTTTTTTTTTCACTTTTAAAGTCACGCTGTTTTTTTTTGTTTTTTTGTTTGGTGCCCGTGATCAACAAAATAACGTTATTTAATTATAAACATATGATTAATTTTCAACATCAAACACAGAACAACTACATAAATCCACAATCTAAATATATTTACACTTAATGACACTTATTATTAACATGCGGTGTTACCATGCTGAAACAATTACTATCGTCTGAATTTCTTTTTGTATTCCTGGCAGCCAGCTGCAAGATAGACATTTCATTTGCAAATGATTAGATGGTCTGAGACCACAGGAGAAAAAATGTCTGTACACTCTGCTGTTTGCACACAGGCCAAAACTGTGAGAGCCGTTTGTAATCATATACATGCTGTCGAGATCTTACCTCTATCTATATAGCGAGGATCACATTCTTTGGTTTCTCAAGTGCATTTAACACAATTAATCAAGAGCAGATGCAGGAAACGTTTGACATACTACATGCCTTCTATACCTTCTATAATACAAAATATCTACCAGGCAGAAAATCAATTTCCATATATTATCATTATTAGTAGTAATACTAATAGTAGTGGCGATTTCATATTCCTGTCAACTGCTGTAAGAAAAGAATTTTCCTAAATATGGCATAAAATATTTTTCATTCCATACGTTCAATATATGATCAGACATCTTTTTAGACTTTTTTATGAGATAATGAGTTCAAAGCAGACAGAGATGTTAAATCAAAAAAGAAAATTATATTGTTCTGTTTTACAGTTTTATTAAATTTTACTCACAGACTTGTTGACAGAATTGGAGAGAAAAATGATATGTACATTTCAAAAGTTGCATGTTACAAATCTTTACTTCTGGACACTTCTCGTACTATTAATTACATACAATTACGTGCAAATTCTTAACAATCAGTCACACACTACAAATACAGACTTTCTAACCAGGCCAGCACGGTGTGCTTAACAGTGTTTGTGGCTCAGAGTCCACGATGCCTTTTGGCTTAGGGATTTTGTGCTCTCGCGGGTCCCATGAGTAAATCAGAGTTTGCTTTTTGGGTCGACCAGTTCATTCAGAGCATCCAGGTTCTCCCCCTCTGGAGCTTCAGGCCATGCACTGTGGTCTGGAGACAAACACAAGAATTTAGCTCCTCGTACTAAATCTAATATATACTGGGAAGACTACAGTGCAGTTGTGTTAGAGAGCTATACATACTCTGTATCTCCCACATGGACTTATACAAACTTTGTCCCGCATCGACCTTCAACGTGGCTCCAGAAATGTAGGAAGCAGCAGGAGAGAGCAGGAAACACACTGCAGATGAGACCTGGGCAAAGACGGCAATTCAAAAATTGGTGATTACAGCTGTGATTTAACCTTTCTCCTTCTATTGTATGGCTTCACAACTACTTCTTTATATCCTCTAATACTGTTTATGGAGCACTGTGAGACCTTTGTGGTCTGGCTTCAATTTTTTTTAACAACACCAAGGGGAATTTTCAGGAGACTCTTTTTTCCTCTAACAAAGCTGGGAACTGGGTTGCAAACCTCTTCGGGCACTGCCAGCCTCTTCGCAGGAGTGAATGGAACGGACATCTTGAAAAGATGTGGTCCGTACTCTTTATAGTTCTCCATCGCTGTTTTGGAAAAGATTGTACCCTGCAGCCAAACAGAGAGATGAAAATCATGCGCATCTTGAAAAACTGAAACAAAACTGATTATGTGCTGAGCTGTACGCACAGGTGCAACAGCGTTGATTCGGACCCCCGAGGCTGCCCACTCGATGGCGAGGCTCTTAGTTAAGTTATCCACCGCTGCCCTCGCTGCTCCTGTGTGGCTGTCGGGGAGGAGGAGACATACCACGCAGCAGGCAATTTAAAAAAAAAAAAAAACAACAACTATGTGACGTTGCACATTTGTGTGTGAATAATGAGGGAAACTGTTCTTACGCCATGCCCGGAAAGCCGTTCCACATGTTGGCGATGATGCTGACGATGGCGCCTCCGTGCTCCTTCATCCATGCTGTGTAGACTGGAGGGGAGAACAACAACGGTCACGCTGAGAGACCAAACCACAAACACCAAAGCCTGTGTTATCTGTGCCCGGCTCACCCTCCTTGCAGCAGTGGAAGGTTCCTGTCAGGTTGGTGTCTACCACAGCCTTCCAGCCCTTAGAGGACATGTCTTCTGCAGGGCTGCTGAACTGACCTCCTCCGTTGTTCACCAGAAAGTCTATACGGCCATATCGCTTCAGTACTGATGACACAAGAGCCTTCACCTTCAAATGACAGAAAGACAAAAAGAAAATCAGCCACTTATGCACTGAAACGAGCAGCAGATGCAGAGCTGCTCACCTCCTCCTCGCTGCGGATGTTACAGGGCACAGCAGTGACACTTGCAGGACTGGAGGGAGGGATTTTCTGTCTCATCTCCCGAGCTGCTGCCTCCAGCCTGTCTGCCTTTCTGCTGGAGATCACCACACTGCAGCCTGAAGACCAACAAGTGAGCCACGAAAAACAATTACAGCACTTTCCGAAATAAAGCTTCGAGTCAATTTACTGTGAAACAACACTGACAGCCACCAGATGTTTGGTGTTTCCAGCTGTTAGCGAACACTCACAGCCACACTTTCACAGTGTCCCTGCGCGCACTTGACCGAGGGACTGGTGCGACTCTTACAGACTTGTTTGTATCTGTGTCGAAGTTCACTTGCTGTCACTCAGCTGCTCCTCACTTCAGACTCTTTGCGCTACAACAACTATTAGAACTCACTCACCCAGCTCCAGCAGCTCCGCAGAGATAGCTTTACCGATCCCGGTGCCTCCACCCGTCACTATTGCAACTTTGTGGTTGAACAAGCCCGGTCGGAAAACACTGGAAGCCGCCATGCTTGTTTCTGGTAGTGATGTGACGTTCTGTATCGAGGCTTGTGCAAAGCTTGTGTCGAGTAATTTAGGGGGCGTTTCCGCGATGCGCGTATCGAGGCTTGCTTCATTTATGGGAGGAGCTGAAAATGATGACGCCCGAAGCCTCGCTGCCCGGCTGTACCACGTGACTGGTTCATGAAGTGGTTCGAACTTTGCCGCGAGCTATGACAGCGATATAAACCCCTCAGACTTCATTCACAATGTGGGTGTTTGATGGAGAGTTGCGGTTAGTGAGAGTCTGGAGACCGTTTGGAGGTTTATGAGAGTGAGGAGAGAAAGTCAGGAGAGAATGGAGCCAGCTAAGAAGAGGAGGCTGTCCTCCCCTGTGTGGGAACATTTTGATCTTATTCCTCCCAACAAGGTATGTAAATTTCTACAGAAGATGTATTTTCATAATACTGATGGTGCAATAAAACTTATGTTAAGCTGTCTGTACTCTTGTACAAGGTGAAGTGTTTGCTATGTGCCAGGGAGCTGGGATATAACAACAACACCTCATCCATGCTTAGGCACTACAGAGCTTTGCATGAGAATAAGGGGGACACCGATTGTGGAGCAAGACCAGGTGAGCCATCAAATGTCATGATAATATAGCATGCAGTAATGTTACTAAATGATATAACAATATTATACAATGCAATAAGTGACATGTGTGATATTTATATTTGTGCTTTGTCTTTATTGTCTTTCCTCAGGAGAACAATCTCAAATAGATGAAGACCTGGTCAGCATGGTGGTTGAGGACTCCCAGCCATTTAGCATTGTGGAGGACAAAGGATTCAAAAGATTTGTTAAAACATTAAATCCTAGCTATGTTCTCCCCACTAAAAAGGCCATAAAAGCAGTGGAAATTTAGTTTTTACAGAATAAAATGTGGGCAGGACTGAGGCTCAAATCCTCAGTGTGTAGCTGTCCATACCTCAACGTTACAAAAGCACAACCACTGTCCACACCCCAACCACACCTCACCTCACAGTAAATGATCATTTCCATTTTAAGCATTTCCAAATAATCATTTTCCATACTGCCAGTATAAATATACACAGTATACTGCCATCACTACAATATACATGTTTTACACACTCCTTTTGTTGTTGACATTTACAGGCTGTGTGCAAAAGGCCACACTCTTCAAATTCATGCCAACTAATAGTTTTACGTCCAGTAGGTGTCCTACTAGAGCAAATGAAGCTTCAAGAAGCTTTGCGCTGGGGTGAACCAATTGGATGAAAAGCTTCAGTGCTTCATGAAGCTTCATCTGCCCATCACTAGTTTCTGGGCCCCGCAGAGGAAAACCGAGGGAGCGTAGCACCAGCAGCGCCCTCTTCTGGATGTGATTTTAATAGATTTGAAAGAATATTGATTCCCAATATTAAATGGTCAGAGGGCAAATACTGATGATTTGTTGAATGATCAGTATTTGATCAGTATTTGATTTTTTAAATTTTATTAAAAGAAACTGTCAGAGTTATTATACATTACAATGCATGCTCTGTGTGTGTTTGTATTTGCTGTGTTTTTGTTTTGTCTTCGATTGACTTTTTTTTTACTCACTATGTGTTTACCACTGCACAGTAGTTATAATTTTTTCTCTCTCTTCTACAGTGTGTCTTTTGTCCCATCTCCCTCCCCACCACCTCCAATCAGTCACTGCAGACGGCTGCGCCTCCCTGAACATGGATCTGCCAGAGGTTTCTTCCCGTTAAAAGTGAGTTTTTTCTTCCCACCACGTGCCACGTGCTTGCTCAGAGGGGGTTGTCTGATTGTTGGGAATTTCTCTGTTATTCTAGTCTTTATTTAACAATTTAAAGTGTAAACTGCTTTTGTGATTTGGTGCCACATACAGTCATATGAAAGCATTTGGGAACCTTTCTTCTGGATGGAATTATGTTTATTTCTTCCTTACAAAATCTCTCCACTTCATTTAAATCTGATGTCAGCCAGGTATTGACAGCCTGCTTCAAATCATCCCACCAATTTTCTATTACATTTCAGGTCAGAAGACAGTGATGACCATTCCACAACATTGTATTTCTCCCTCTGCATGATGCCTTTGTAGATTTCCAACTGTGTTTTGGGTCACTGTCTTGTTGGAATGTCCAACACCACAAACTTCAACTCTGTGAGTGATGCTTGAACATTATCCTGAAGAATTTGTTGATACTGGGTTGACTTCATCTGACCCTGGACTTCAACAAGGGCCCCAGTCCTTGAACTAGCTCCAAAGAATGATGGAGCCTCCATTTGACAGTGGGTAGCAGGTGTTTTTCTTGGAATGCAGTGTTTCCTTCCACTACGCAAAGTGCTTTTTGTTATGACCAAAACACTCAATTATTATTTCATCAGTCCAAAGCTCTTTCTTCCTAAATGAATCTGGCTTATCTAAATGAGCTTTTGCATACAAGCCTCCCCCTGAACAATCTTTGTTTTCAGATCTTTTGAGAGTTGCTTTGACGATCCCATGCTGTCACTCTTCAGAGGAGAGTCAAAGAGAAGCACAACTTGTCATGTGCCACCTTAAATACCTTTTCTTATGATTGGACACATCTCTCTATAGAGTCCAAGGTTTAACAACTAATTTTGGTGTGTACCCAATTTTTTGCACAGCAGGTTTTTACATTAAATTTCATACAAGTAAATACTGCTTCACTAAAAATAAAAATCCTTGTTCATAAAACCAGGAAAACCATATTTCCAGATATTCCTAGGAGATAAAAGACATACCATTTTTTGTTTAAAATAGAGCGAACTATTATGATGCTGAGAGGGGTTCCCAAGCTAATATTACTTTTTCTTGACATGTGTCTTGATTAGAATGTTCAGTGTGTAAATGTGTGGGTTGTCTGATACCAACTACAAAGACTTGAGTGCAACTGTGTTAAAAAGATGCAGATAGTTGATCCTCAGTGTGGCTCCAGAGAGGTTTGGAAAAACACTACTGTTGAGAAATACTGCGATAACGCTGCTCTTTGAAACTGCATTTATGTTTCAAAGGGCTAAAGATTGCTTTAGCAGGGTTATTGCACCCATGCTCCTCTCACCCAGATTCCCAACAGAGACACACGCAAATCAAATCTGCTAATTCACAGAGGAATTAAAACAACTTATTCAGAGGAGCCTGCAGGTAGAGCAGCTTGGTTCACAGCTGTAGAACTTAAAGCTCAGAGAAGGGGGTGTTTCCTTTGCCATTCCCTCCAAACTTTCTCTGTGCTCATTTCAGTCAGCCGTTGGTACACTGACTAAGAACTATGAGGACAGCAGGAGTCTTTGTGTTTTTGCTGCTTAACATGGTCATGGAAATAAGCGGTGCTGTGGATAATATGAAGGGATCTGCATCAGAAAAGTCAAGTCCTGAGAGCAAGCTGAAGACAGAAGAGGCTGAACTTCCTCACACCAAGCCTGCAAGTTTTTCACTTTTTTTAGGCAAACTGCTCGTGGTGCCCATGGATGGGAGTCATTGGATAGGTCTTAAAGCCATTGCCCAGGAAATGGGTCGCCGTGGACACAGAGTTACGGTGGTGATGCCAGAGACCACCATACGAATGGGCCCAGGGAAACATTATGAGACTTTGACCTATCCTGTACCTTATGACAAAGCTTACATCGACTCTGTGATGTCCACACACAAAGACATCATGAAAAAATCCTCACAGCCTTTCATGGAGAAGATCAAGAAACGGTTCACACAGTTCCAGGCCATTTCTGATTTTCTGCACATCACTGCAGAGAAGTTGCTCTTCAATGCCAGTCTCATATCACACTTGTCCCAGCAGGTGAGTACAAATACAGAAGATGAACACAACTTTGGTATCAGCTGCAAAACCAACATTGGAGCTCAAGCTTTGCAAATTGTACATGGAGGGTCTTTCGTTGGTATGGAGATGCTGTTCAATATGGTAGTCCAAATGCAAATGTTGTTGTATTAATGTAACAGTAGTGGTTGACTGTGCATATTGCATTAAATATTAATTGTATTATTATTAATTGTCTCATGCAAAATATGACATCAAATATAGGACTCATTTATCAGTTATGTAAAATTACAGTATTAAAAGATAAAATACTAACTGAACAGAAGAACGTTGAGGTTTGTGGAGAATTTAGTCGTGATGTGGGAGATCTACAAAGTGAGGCAGATGGGTTTCCCACCTGTGGAGTTGATCATGCACAGGATTGTGGCTCAATCCTTATTTCCAGCACTGGGAGAGAAATGGGAGTCTGGAATTATGGGCAGGTTGAGACGATGGAAAAAGAACAACCAGGGAAGTCGGGGTAGGTTTCCAGTTCTTTAACTGAAGAAGCCTCTTGAATGAGAGTTGAAATGTCTTTAAGAAATTTGAGGAAGTCCCGTTGCTTTCTTTCCAAGCTATTTAGACAGCAAGGGAAACCAAATTACCACCGTGTGGATGGAGACAATCTGATGGGGAACCAAAGTCAAAGCCCCTGGATAACCAAGCAGATAACCCGGAAGTGCTGGAAGCACCTAAAAGGAGGAAAATAGAAGAACCACGTGACACGCCGCCTGCCCCAACACTTCGGTTTCACACATCAGGACAATAAAAACTACATAGTCTTCATCAGGTCTTAAAATCACTCCAACTTCACATGAACTATAAAACATATTACACCATGTCATTGTTTATTTAATACCTTTAAAAACGCTTAAGGACCAGATAATGTTTATTATGTCCTAATATGTGAAACCAAAGAAAGGAAAAAGGGTGCACTTACATTTTACCATAAGTGTATGTGAACAGTTACAGTGGTGGATGTTCATATTAAACTTCAAATTTCAGGTCAGTACATGTGCAAGTAAACTGTAGACATCTGAATGCTCCATTTATGGTAGTGTTTATTCTTCTCTTGACTTTGAATGAAGTCAGTGAGAGAAGATAAATGTGCAACTCTGGCTGGCGTAGCATACACCTGGTGTTCAAATCTTCTGGTTGTGAGCAACAGCCTGTTATGAAACGGCTGTGTGCAGGCAGGAAAAGGACCCAAAGTGCAGACTCCGGAGACAGACGTGAACTCAAAAAACAGCTTTAATGCTGAACTCAAAGTAATAGTGATGGCTCGCTTGAAGCTGAAGCTACGGTGCGTGTGTCAAAAAAATCAACACACTGCTTCAGATGCACTGTGTTGAAGCTTGATTCGTTTGGCCAGATTCACGTGCACTGAAAAAAAGGGATTGGCCAGCTCTTGGATTTACGTAAGCATCTTGCGTGTATTTAACACAATTGCCTCGTGCTTTAAAGTTAAGTGTAACTACATAGTGTAGAAACTACATGATATGCAGAGAGGCTAGATTAAATTGTTCATATCATGTTCAAGTGAAGTAAGTCAAAAACATATCAATGTTAAATCCTGCGACACTGCACGGGTTTCAGACTCGCGCTCTTTAGATCGTGGTTTCAGGAAGGCATCCATCTCAGTCAAGTCGAGCAGCCACCTCTACTTTTTTTAGTACACCAAAAAAAGTAAATTGGGTGGTTGTTACATTAAAAAAGTCTAACTTGTAATTTGAACACAATAATTTCATGTTTCTATGAACGTAATTAAATCATGAAGAATCTGTACGAAATTCAAAAACTTAATTTGTTCTTGTTGAGACGACATGATACAATCTAGTAAGAGTGGTTAGTTGCTGAACTCATGAAATTCACAAGATCGCACAAGATTTCAAACTGCAGGAAAATCACTGGAGTTATAAGAGGCAGACAACTACACACACACACACCACATGCATGCTATTGCTATTTATTGTGTATTATTACAAAAACAAAAAAATTCTGCATCAAATACAGGAAATCACATTTCCTAGATTGTTGGCATGGTGGTTAGTGCTGTTGCTTCACAGTAAGAAGGTCCTGTGTTCAAATCCACATTCTGGCTAGTTTGCAGGTTTCTCTCTGGGTATTCTGGTTTCCTCCTGCAGTTAAAAGTCATGCAGTTATTAGAGTTAGGGTTAACTAAAGAGGACAAGAGGAGTCAGTTTTGTCCCTCGAGTTCTTCTTGCCCTCCTCTGAGCACAGTCCGCCCTGGACTGCGTCAAACAGCACTGGGTTCAGGTCTCCGTACTCCCCCGATGCCACCTCAATGACTGGGAATAGAGAGGACAAGCTAATGAGAACGATGCATAACATATAAAAAGTTATGCATGGATATACACTTGTAATCAACTCACTGAAATCAGCTGGAAAAAGAGAACAAAAAGAAAAAGAAGGGGGGAAAAAAGAGTTAGGGTTAACTGGTGATTCTAAATTACCTGTGAATGTAAGTGTAAATGGTTGTTTGTTTCTATGTGATAGACTGGTCAGCTGTCCAGGGTGTACCCTGCCTTGTAACCTATCACTTCAGGGTTATTTCCCAGCCCTCCTGCAACCAGGATAAAGATAGAAGGATGATAGTTGTTGAAGACCCATTCAATTTTTATGGTAACCAGGATCTAGACTTTGTTGAACATTATGTAATATGAAGACAGCATGTAGTATTTAAGTGACCAAGTAGTATTGGGGTAAAAGTTATTGAATAGTGTTGAAATAAAATGACAAAATTGTGAAGGATTAAAATATTCCAAGAGCTCAACTTACTTCATCTGAACATGTTTCAATCGCGTTTTATGAACACAAAATGCACAGGTTTACTGAATATGAAAAAGTTGTGTTGATTTAACTCAGTTGTTTAAGTTTCTGCCAAAGCAAAACATTTGTGTGCAACCAGTGTCCACTATTGAATCAAGTAAATCCAACATGGCCTTTTTTTCAGTGTGATTAGTGACGTTCGAAGCTTCATTTAGAGCCTAATTGCTTCGGTATCTGATTCAATGGTTTATAAGGAAATGAATCATTCGCGGGATTTGTGGAGCGTTTTGATGGTGACAGATAGCAAACCACTGAGAGATTTGGAGCCAGCGAGGAATAGAGGAGGTTCTGTTGTGTGGGAGAATTTTGAGTTGATTTTTGTCAATCGGGTGGGTTTTCCAGCTTTGTGTTCTGGCTGTTTGCTTTTGTTTTGTGCGTGTTTATTATATCTGAAAACGGGAAAAAGGTAAAATGTCAAAAATCTGCTTCTATAATATAAATATCATTAAATAACTTTAGAAAAACTTCCACTTGACTCTTTACATGTAATGTTGTAAAAATATATATTTTATTGTTTAATTAATCTTAAACTGTTAGTCTGCCAAATGTGCAGCAATTGAATTTATTTATTCTCTTTATGTGATAGTTTGTGGGGCCCAGTTAGACTGTATAACTGCATCTCTACCAGTTTCTCTGCACTCCAGCCTCTTCTGTGCCATGTGAAGGGATTTCCCTTAAGGCAGGAGGAATTATCTAAATATAAAAGGAACAGGTTCGGCCATCGCACAATGGAACAAATTCTCTTCTTAAATAAAAATGAAAAAGGGTTACTTTAAATGCATCATGTTTTTAATTTGCAATTTCATAAGCATTTTTCCTTTCCATTTCACAATCAATTCTGCCCCCAGGTCAAAAATATGTCTGGGAAAATTTCCCTAATATAATATTATTTATAAATGTACCCGTCTAGCGGTTAATTGCATAAGTGCATGGAGGCAAGACCTCAGAGCAGAAGCATACTCCATAATGTGTTGTACATTATCATATGTATATTATATGTAATGTGGTATTTTTCAATTATTGAATTTACCAACATCAAGAAGTCACAAGCAAAGAAAGACCACACAATGGTGCATGTTTAAACAAGAAGAGTTTACTGGTCAAAATTATTTATTAAACAAATAAACCACATTTTTTTAACCACCAAAAAATACACATTCAAAGCAACACAACGGCGGCCCAATATCAGACAGAATTCCACTCTGTAGAGTGAGCAATCTTAATGAAGCAGTTGGTTTTATTTTGTGGATTCAAGCTGCTCTTCATATTTTTGGCCACCAGATGACACCAGAGAGGACTGTGTTTGAAGCTTCGGTGCTTCAGAAAGCTTCATTTGGCCATCACTACTGAACTCAAAGTAACAAACTTCCAAAGTACAAACATTAACACAGGTAGGAAACCAAAAAAACCACAGCATGGGTGAGGACAGCTAAGAGTAGATCATGACACGGACACAGCGAAACACAGGACTTAAATACACAGAGGGAGCAATCAGGGAATGGGTAACAGGAGGGAAACACAGCTGGGGCACATCAGGCCTGACGAGACAAAGGAAGCAAAACCAGATGCATTTACATGAGACACGGACTTTCAAAGTAAAACAGGAAACATAACACAGAGACGCAAACTTGACAAGGGGATACAGCTGACAGGGGAGACAGAGCAACTAGAGAACACACAGACATAAACCATGAGACAGAACTCTAACAAAGAAACCAAAGACTAGAAATGATAAATAATATAATAAACTCAAAACCCTGGGTCAACGACCCAGGCATCCTAACACAGCCAATGAGAAGAAAAGTTTACGTAGGGGAGGGGGGGGCTAAAACCGCTTCTGCTGGACTGATGATGAACTTGGGGGCTGCACAAAGGTCTAATAATGGATCAAAACTGAACTGTGAGTCATGCAATGCTGCACTAGATTCAAATCATCATGATGTATCCAGTTTAGACACTTTATACCTTTCTACCTACAATCTGTAAAATCCTCCATGTGTGAACCATGTATGCAAGACAGTGTAGTGCTGACACACAGTGGAAGATTGACTCCTCTCTGCTTTTCCACCTTCTCCCTGTTTCACTTTATAGGACTTTGATGCCGTCTTGACAGATCCCATGGTTCCCACGGGCTCATTAGTAGCTCGGAAATTAGGTGAGCTCCTCTGCACTCAGGTTATCTGTTTGCTTGTACACCTGCACATTTTCTCACCTATCATTACTCAATCACTTCCAGGTCTCCCTACTGTCAATCTGCTGAGAGGAATACCGTGTCACTTGGACATGAAGTCTGCTGGCTGCCCATCTCCGCCCTCATACGTTCCTCGCTTTTTCACTGGATACACGGATAAAATGAGCTTCAAGGAGAGATTTATCAACACTTTGGTGAGCCAGGCGGAAGTTAGCATATTCAAGCCTTAAATCACAGCTTGTCCAAGACTGTTATTTTTAATCATCTTCCAGAATGTATGGTCACGAACAAAACACTGTTGGTTTGTGGTTTCAGTGTTATTACTATTACAGTACGTCTTAGTTTTTCTGTCTTCAGTTTTGGTGCTGTATTATTGTCCTGTAATGCCTCTGACCCACAGGTGGCATTGGTGGAGCCGCTGTTTTGCAAACTGCTGTATTGGCGCTTTGACCAAATAACCCGTGACTTCCTTGGAGAGAACGTGGGCGTGGCTGAAGTGCTTTCAGACTCTGATATCTGGCTGCTGAGGTAACACATGGAACGTCTGTGTATTGTTGACATTTGCTGCCTGCGTGAGTGTAAAAAACTAAAAAACTGTTGCTGTATTTAAACAGGAATGACTTCACGCTGGATTTCCCACGCCCACTCATGCCCAATATTGTACTGGTTGGTGGAATCAATTGCAATGTGAAACATCCTCTGCCCCCAGTAAGACTTTATGAGTTTTAGACTCTAAATGCATTTATGAACATTCTGATTGACACCACTTACCGTAGGACTGTAAGACCAATCAGGTAAGAGTGATAAATGCAAAGTACTTAAGCAAGTTTGTGTTTTGTCAGGATCTAGATTCCTGGGTGTCTGGAGAGCACGGGTTTGTAGTGTTCACTCTGGGCTCCATGGTGTCAGATCTGCCAGAGGAAATCACCTCTGTCTTTCTGGAGGCCTTCAGACAGATTCCACAGAAGGTATATCAGCATACAGCTTATCTTGTGTTATAAATAAATACAGCTAATCTTAATCTACAATAAAACTATGACAGGTCATATGGAGATACACTGGAAAGGTTCCTGACAATGTCCCGGAAAATGTGAAGATGATGAAATGGGTCCCACAGAATGACCTGCTAGGTGTGTGTCTGCAGCAGCACATCCTGAAATGTGAAGCACGCTGATGTGTCACATATCAAAATATCTGATATTTCTGCATGTTTTGTGTCGTAGCTCACCCGGGAGCCCGTGCATTCATCACTCACGCTGGCTCACATGGTCTGTTTGAGGGACTGTGTCACGCCATTCCAATGCTGATGGTGCCCCTGAACGGGGATCAGCCGGACAACGCTGCGAGGATGGCCAGCAGAGGTGTAGGAATCGTGTTGAACATTTTAGACATTAATACAGAAACTCTTCTGAAGGGACTGAAGGAGGTCATCAATGACAGCAGGTGAGGGAGTCAGCAGACGGCTCACAATGTGACGTTTGATCTACATGATCCTTGTCATTCAATCAAAATGTTCTCCTTTGGTCTACAAAACATTTTTTTCAAACAAGCAAGTCTTGCAGGTTTTCCCAACCTTATAAACAGTACATTTGAACAATGACTGAAGCTAGCCCTCTGAGTACACAATGGGTCATCATTCTAGCTACATTTCCATGATGGTGACTCTTTGCTAGTCAAGCACACCTAGGGAGTTTCCTATATACACACAAAGTCTGACTTTGTAGAGAGGCTCTCATAATCTTTTTCCAGCCTGAGCATCAGATACTCTTTTACTGATGTCCTCAGAAATGTCCTTTATTTGTGCCTCAGTGTATTTCTGAGTGTTTTGAATATCAGGCTGCAGGCTTTTACTTTCCCCCTCACAGGTATGCAATGAGTGACTTTTTTGTTTGAGTTAATAAAAGGTCCTGATTTGTTCAACTGGGTTCACGTAACATTATCTAATTTTAATTAGGACTCGTGTTAAACTTGATGGTGGTCACATTAATTGCAGAAAATAAAAAACTCTAACAAACCTTCAAACACTGAACCACTGTACCATTTGTTCTCCAAGAGCTTTAAATATGATTAAATTCAGCTCATTGTCATTTTAAAAAAACCTGCCCATTTATCTGTGTTTTCAGGTATAAAGAGAACGTGAAGAAGCTGTCAGATCTTCATAATGATCGGCCGTCGGACCCGCTTGAGCTTTCAGTGTATTGGACAGAATTTGTGATGCGGCATAAAGGGGCGAAGCATCTCAAATCGGCTCTCCATGAACTCTACTGGTTCCAGTACTTCAGCCTGGATGTAATAGTGCTGCTAACTACTGTGGTGCTTGTCTTTGTAATGCTGACAGCAAAATGTATGAAGCTATGCTTCCGTAAACTAAGACGGAAGAGGAAGCAGGAATAAATACAGTTTCTTTTTACTGGGGTTGTTGTGATATATTTTGTAACTCTGAGCAACACAAACACAAAAACCCTGACATTTGCTATTTTCACTTCCTCGGACAAACAGCGATTAACTACCTTTAAGTAATTAATTAACATTATCACTGTATTACCTGCCAGGTTAAAATCACCGACCAATTAGTGGACCTCTGGACACTTGTAGTGCAATTAAGCAATCAGATAAGTTAAACTTTACTCAACTCATTCTTCTTGCTTCCTCCACTTCTGTACCATTGTATTGTTGAATTCCCTCACAGCCACTGTATTCCCATGTTGTTGCAGTATATTAATGAATAACCTCGTATTGTGGATGGATTATCTCAGTTGTTCTCCTGACTGAAGTTTGGTCCGTTTACAGCCTCACATTAACTTTTATGGAGTGAAAAAAAGTTAACATTCATCCTCCAGCTTCACTGTGTTTATGTTATGCTAACATAGCTGTGTCGCTAGCGATCACGTAGCACCATTATATACCAGCTAGTCCAACTTCAGTAACCCTACAAAAGTAACTGCTGTTTAGTTTCCTGTCTTCATTTATATTGGAAGTGATAGCAGAGCTGTACGTTTGAATTTTTTCAGAAATCTCACAGTCAGAACATGTTATATCCAGAGATGGGCAGTAACGCGTTACTGCTGTAATCTACTACTGTAGATTACTACTGTAATCTGATTACTTTTTTCAAGTAACGAGTAAAGTAATTAGATTACCGTTACTTTCCCGTAGTAACGCTGCGTTACTGCGTTAGTAAAACCGTGATTTTTTGCGAGAATGTCTCACGACAGTGACGTAAGCGAGTGCGCCGTTAGTGACAACAGCTGTGTGCAGATCAACAATGGCTCACATATCGATTGTGGGAGAGAGTATGAGCGTGCAGCACTTAAAGCGTGGAAGTACTGACCTTACTTTGAGTTTGACTCCATAAAAAGTGACAAAAACATTAGTGTCCGCTGTGCGTACAGTGTGTAAATGTGTGGGTTGTCTGATACCAACTACAAAGACTTTAGTGCAACTGTGTTAAAAAGATGCAGATAGTTGATCCTCAGTGTGGTTAGAGGAAGGTTTGGAAATACAGTACTGTTGAAAAATATTGTAATAACGCTGCTCTTTGAAACTGCATTAAAGCTGCAGCACATTCTCTGTAACGTTTGCTTTAGCAGGGTTATTACACTCATGCTCCTCTCACCTAGATTCCCAAAAGAGACAGGAAGGACTTTGAACACATGCGAATCAAATCTGCTAATTCACCAAGGTATTAAAACAACTTATTCAGAGGAGCCTGCAGGTAGAGCAGCTTGGTTCACAGCTGTAGAACTTAAAGCTCAGAGAAGGGGGTGTTTCCTTTGCCATTCCCCCCAAACTTTCTCTGTGCTCATTTCAGTCAGCCGTTGGTACACTGACTAAGAACTATGAGAACAGCAGGAGTCTTTGTGCTTTTGTTGCTTAACATGGCCATGGAAATAAGCGGTGCTGCAGATAGAGAAAAGTCCAGTCCTGACAACAAACTGAAGACAGAAGAGGCTGAACTTCCTCACACCAAGCCTGCAAGTTTTTCAAATGTTTTAGGCAAACTGCTCGTGGTGCCCATGGATGGGAGTCATTGGATAGGTCTTAAAGCCATTGCCCAGGAAATGGGTCGCCGTGGACACAGTTACGGTGGTGACGCCAGAGACCACCATACGAATGGGTCCAGGGAAACATTATGAGACTTTGACCTATCCTGTACCTCATGACAAAGCTTACATCGACTCTGTGATGTCCACACACAAAGACATCATGAAAAAATCCTCACAGCCTTTCATGGAGAAGATCAAGAAACGGTTCACACAGTTCCAGGCCATTTCTGATTTTCTGCACATCACTGCAGAGAAGTTGCTCTTCAATGCCAGTCTCATATCACACTTGTCCCAGCAGGTGAGTACAAATACAGGAGAGTGTTGTGTTTGTATATAACACTGGAAACGATGACTTGTTTTTAGGCACACTTTAATGTTACTGAAAAACGCTCACATCGCACTCTTCCACTTCTTCTCACTCCTCCTCACTTACCTGTTTCACAACAGCGCCACATGGCCTGAACGAGTAACAGCACCCATAGAAGCACATAACATTCAGATTCAGTCTACATAAGCCTGTAATTACAACATCTCCCCTTTTACCCGAAAAGCAGTTCTCAGCTAAAGTAAAGTGCAGGTATTAATCAAACATTAAACAACATGTTTACTTTTAAGGGTGTCTAAACAACACTTCAGTCTTCAGTTTTATATTTCTGACAACTTAAGGAAAAAATAAAGCATGGTGTCTGAGATGAACCACGCAGATCAAACAGGCCAAGCATCTGCTTTTAGCTTAGCTTATCCAACTAGTCTGGAGCCATATTTCAGTAGCTAAATGTGATTTACCTTTGTTTGTGTGTTTGTTTGTTTTTTGAAAACACCAAACACTGTGGCCAGTGGCAGTCCCAGCCTGTTTGGCGCCCCCGGGCGAACACTCCCTCTGGTTTTTGATACAGGCGACACGGGCGGTTGCCCCGGGCGGCATCGTGGTGGGGGGCGGCATCACGGGCATCGGCAAAAAAAATAAAAATAAAAAATTGCTCGTACTCATGCTGCCCCGACATCAGCCAGCGCATATTGTGAATGGCATAGGCACCGATCGGTTTTCTATCGCCCATTTGCTGGGAGTAAGGGCGCCCTCGTTTGCGAGGTGCGCCTGCTGCTTGCGGCACAGGGAGGAGAGGGCGGGGCGGTGGAGGATTCTCTGGCTGGAGCGGCATCTAATAACCAACTCGAAAAATAAAACAAAATAAAAACAAACCAACAAACATGAAAACACCAGACATCATGATACAGGCTTATAATTTGCACCGATGTTTTTTCGAAATTCTATACGCGAAAAATGCGCGCAAGAGCCCTCGGTGCGCCTGCTCGCTGCTGAAGTCAAAGTAAACTTTATTGTCATCTCTGCTATATTCAGTCCAGTATATAGAGAGACGAGACGATGAGGCTCAAGTTACAGCAGTGCAAGTAAACAAACAATAAATATAAGAAGAGTAAGAAAATAAATATACACTTTAGGACTCGGGGTAAAGGGATCAATAACAATTTAAAATTTACAGTTTGATGATTTAAAGTCTCACACACAACCCGTCGAAAGGGGAGGGGGGCCGGCTGCTTCCAAATAGAGCACATTTCATTCATAATGATGTAAATCCAAGCCCATTATGTATTCATGATTTGAATCCTGGGTTGTGTGAAATCCCAGAAATAAACCCTAGAAAAGTGAATCTGTGAACTAAGGTGTAGGTGTGTTAGGTTATGTTGTGGTGATCCTCGAGTTGGGGGATTTGTGTTCATACTGTGACCAAGTGGTCGGCGGGGTTATGAACAAAATAAATAAACTTGACAACGCCACCTAGGGGAATTACACCCCCAGGAAATATATTTAAGAAAAATAAATAAAAGGAATAAAAGAAGACCGCACAGATTCAAGGATGCACACTGAGGCAGGTTGGCTTCCAATATTAAAACAGTTTTATTTATAGAAATAAATAAAATATTATAAATAATATTTTATAAATAAAATATTAAAAGTCAAGATGTAGCGTCATTATTGACAGTGTCCTACAGTAAAAATAAACAATCGTGGAACTTGGACTTACCAGCAGCCGTGGAACCAAAAGAAAAATCACACCAAAAGAATCACTGCAGACCACCCAGTGCTGTACAAAAGAAAGTGTGAAAACGACCCACCACCTGAGGTCCCAGGGCCACTGGCTCGTCCTCCTTCACTGAAATAAAACACAGAAAAGTATGTTAAAAGAATAAAAGGACACTGAGCGTCAGGCTCGCTACAAATCATAAAAAGACTAAAACACACTTTAATAAAAGAAACCACACACACACACACACACACACACACGGGAAAGGCTTATTCCCCACGGGTCAAACTACCACTCGTGCTGGTAATAATTATTCTCAGGCGTAGGCCGGTCTGGCTCCCCACCGGCTGAGACCGGCCACCCAGGCGATTTAGAGTCCCAGCACGACACTCGGGCAGAGAATCACTTCAGCCCGATCACAGAAGTGTGGGTACGAGCAACAGTCCAGGGTAAAATAGAACACCAGGCGAACCCAAAAAAAGGTAAGCCTACTTAATAAAAACAAGATAAGACAAAACAAGACAAGACAGCAGACTCCACCAAGGAGGAGTTCACAACAGCAACTGAGAAGGCAGTCCACTCTTCCAATTTAGGTTGGACACTTTACCATGGAGAGGTGAGTACAGCAGTGAACCCTGAAACAGATAAGTGTAACCTTAAACTCTTATAGCTATGAATGCTAATAAAAGTAGTTCTAACAGCTTACCCCAGGACCGGAGGCACTATACTCTCATTGGTGGAGATACCACGAACACCTCTCTCCGCAATGGCAGAATTAAACAGACTGCTGCGCTACAACAGGCCGGAAAAGGATATTAACACCAATTCCAGTATTCGGAGGGAATCCAAGGTTAAGCGAGAGCATACCTGTAGCTGTCGTATAATCGGCTCTTGCTGATCAGTCCGTCGCAGTACGCCAGCATTTACTGCTGTATCGTACCAGAAGCTCGGGAGGAATTAATCCAATAAGACATCGGCTTAGCTTTATACAGGCTAGCGCCACCCTGCAATCAATGTGCAGGTGGGTTCCCAATTAACCCGATCACCTGATACAAGGAGCGAGTGCAGTGGAAAGAGAGTGAGGGTGGTAGAGCGAGCGAGAGAGAGAGAGAATGAGAGAAGAAAAACAACGGAAGGCGAGTAGCCCATCTGGCTACAATACTGCAGTGCAAAATGAAAACAAATGTAAGATGGACAAGAAAAGGTCAAAGCCATCAGGTGCTCAGTTTAGAAAAAATAGAAAAGAAGAGGAGGAGAAACGAGCAAAAGATGCAGGTAAGCAGATGTGTGATTGGATAATGGCAGGTCATCCTGAAACAATCAGAATCAGAATACTTTATTAATCCCTAAGGAAATAATGTGGATTACAGTTGCTCCAAAAAGAAATGGTAAAAATAGTAACAGTAACAGACTAAACTCCAAACAATACATCATGTTGTAGATTTTAATATTAATTAGTCATTGTCAATTGCTGATTTGTCCTGTTCTCATTGTATGATGAATTATGATGGCTGTTTGGTAGCCGTTTGCATACTATGCATACTCTCTCTCTCTTCATATGTGTGTGCGTGTTTCTCTGGCGAAATTCAGTATGGTTCCGACAACAGTTTTATGTTAATGTATAATCCTTAATATGTTTTATGTGTGTGTGGGGGGGGGCGCCGGAGAGGGGGCACCGGAGGGAGTGTTCTCCCCGGGCGCCAAACAGGCTAGGACCGCCACTGCTCTAACTGAAGCACCAACAGTGACTTTTATAAGGTTTAGCACTTCTCTTTTTGTTTGCGCACAACACACTTTTGTCCTGCATCTGTACCACCTTAGCTCTGATGGAGTTATACCGTCCATTTGTCGACAGAGGTAAAATGTCTAATTTAGTCCACATTGGCCTCCCTCTGACGAGCTGGAAAGGGGACCCACCAGTTGTAGCATGGGAGGTAGCCCAATAGCTGTAATGTAGTTCCGCAACTACAGTTTTTCAGGGTCGCTGAGTAGCTTGTGCTGTCTGAATAGAGTCTTTCAGTACCCTGTTGAGGATGGTACACACTTGTCTTCATGTGATTAATGCAACGTTCAGTCAGAAAATAAGTAAAGGCAGTGGATGTGAACTGTGGACCATTAATGGTGGTAATGGTGCAGGGGTTTCCTTCACAGGCAAAAACAGAAGTAAGGAATACAAGCAGTTGCAGTTGTGGCATTTGGGGTGAATGCAACTTCAGGCCACTTACTAAAATAGTCAGTAACAAACCTGCAGTCATAGGTCCCATGTTCAAATGGACCAACAATGTCGACCACAACAAGTTTAAATGGACCTTCTGGAAACTTGATGAGTTGCAAGGAGCAGGTGAAACAGTAGCTGTTTTATAACAAGCCTGGCAGGACGTGCAGAATTGTGTGGACAGTTTCATCTATGTGTGGCCAACAGCGCAGTTCTCTAAGGCGTCGTTTAGTGCGAACTATGCTTTCATGTTCTTCTAGGCTCTTGACTTCGTGACTCTGCTGCCAGTTCATTTCGCAAGAGGAAGTAAGGTTTGACTTCATCTAGAAGGGACTTTTTCACTTTCGAAAGAATGGTCAGTCTCAGTTTTGTTAGTTTGGGGCAATCCTCACATTCTGCTTTAAAATCAAAAAGTGGAAGTGATGTTAAGAGAGGAGAGATTTCAGCTAGCTCTGTGATGAAATCCTGTTCAGCACCTTCAGCTATGTCAGTGGTGTGCAAGGGAACACGTGACAGGCTGTTTGCCATGATATTCTGGCTTCCAGGATGATACTCCATGTTGTACTGGAAAAACATCAGTCTAGTTGACCAATGTGCAATCCTCCTGCCAGCTCTGTTCATCTCTTTAGTACTTAGCAGAGTGGTGAGAGCTTGATGATCTGTTCTTAGGGTAAATCGGTGTCCCCATATCTACGTCTTTCATCTTTTAACTGCCCATACTCAGGCGAGGGCCTCTTGTTCTATTGTTGAATATTTCCTCTCAGCTGGAGACAGGGTGCGGGAACCAAAAGCAATGATGCGCTCCATCACGTTGGCAGCTTTGGGTTGTAGATTGCAAGTGCTGGGCTTTTCAGGAGCATTTCTTTCAGCTTATTTAAGCTTTCATTTGCTGCATCGGTCCATTTTAGTTTAGCTACGTTATTTGTTCAAAGTAGCTGTTGCAGTGGCTCTACTACTGTTGCATAGTTTGGTAGAAATTTGCTGAACCATGAAGTTAAGCCTGCACCTTTGGTGCAGAAGCTTCAGAGATGCCAGTCAGCTGGTCTGGGTGAGGGCACAAGCCCTCCTTTGAAATGACATGTCCCAGGAACAGAATATGTTTCTGCCCAAATGAACTTTTACTGGAATTGATCTGCAGACCAACATTGGTTAGACGCTGGAGAACAGCCTGTAGATGTTCATCGTGTTCTTCCTTGGAATGCCCGTACACTATAATGTCATCCAAGTAGTTCTGCACTCCTGGTAGATGTTTCAGAGCTGTGTGCATCATCTTCTCGAAGGCAGAAGGTGCTGAAGCAAGTCACTGCGACTGTCAGGGTGAAGATGCAGTTGATGATAAGCTCAGGTTAAACATTCTGGCTATAGTGTGTAGCACCAGCCAGTTTTGTGGACAAATCCTCCATAAGAGGAAGTGAATGACTGCCCATTATTTCACTTTTATTAGGGTTCTCGCAGATCCATACCAGGTCCTCTTTTTTTTGTATGTAAATTTCCCATCTATATTGTTGATCTTAAGTGCTTTAATCAGGTCAAGCTCCAACAAAGGGGTGGCCTTCCAAAATCTGATTCACATCCAACTCCCTGCATTGATGACATAGTTGAGCACCTTGGGAAGGCAAGATATCTAACAATAATAGACCTCTGCAAGGGTTATTGGCAGGTACCATTGACTGGGCACTCAAAAGAGCTGATTGCTTTCTGGACCCCGCAGGACTTGTTCCAGTTTACAGTCGTGCCTTTTGGACTGCATGGTGCCCCAGCAACGTTCCATACACTGATGGATCAGGTACTGTCTGACATATCTGATTTTGCTGCAGTTTACCTTGATGAAATAGTCATGCTATTCCTTTAAGTATTATCTTCTTGGATGGGAGTTCATATTGGAAACGGACCACAAGACTCGTCAATGGATAGAGAAGATGAAGGACACAACTGGAAGGATCACTAAGACGGAGGAGGAAGCAGGAATAAGTACAGTTTGTGTGTGTGTGTGTTTTTTACTGGGGTTACTGTAATATATGTTGTAATTATAAACAACACAAAAATGCTATTTTCACTTCCTCGAACAAAGTTAACAGCGATTAACTACCTTTAAATAATTACCACATATTATCCCCCAATTAGTGGATAATATGTAAATTAAACCTCAACTTCACACATATGAGGAGGCAAGCAATACGTTAGCAAGAGGCGTTTTTCTGTTTGCATTTGTTCTAAAAGTTATTTTCAAACGCCCCTTCCCTGGTGAAAATATTGCTTTTTTGTCGCCTGCTGTAAGAGTGAAACTAAAATGCACACAGGCCAAAACTACGAGAACAGTTTGTAATCATCTACAGGCTGTCGAGAGCTTACTCCCATTTATAATAGTGGTGATCACATTCTTTGGTTTCTCAAGTACATTTAACACAATTCCCCAAGAACAGATGCAGGAAACCTTTGATACCACATGCTGTAACCCTCTATGATACAAAATATCTGCCAGTCCAAGAATCACATCAGTAACTAAACAGTAATTAGTTACTGATTACTTTTTTCAAGTAACTTTACCAACACTGGTTAGTACTAATGTAATTTCATATTTCTGTCAACTGCTGTAACAAAAGAAGTGCTAAATATGATATAAAGTATTTCCCATCTGTTTAATGTAATCAGGGATCTTTTAGAGTCTTTTATGAGATAATGAGTTCAAAACAGACACGGAGAGGTTAAATAAATAAAAACACCCACAAATGATATTATTCTGTTTTACAGTTTTAATAAATTTTGCTCATAGACTTGCTGACAAGAGCATTGGAAAGAAAAACAATATGTACATTTCAGCAGCTGGAATGTTACAAATCTTTACCTCTGGACACTTGTAGTGCTATTAATTACATAAAGTAATGTGCAGACTCTTAATAATCAGTCACACACTACAAATACAGTGCTTGATAATGCTTGTGGCTCAGAGTCCACGATGCCTTTTGGTGTGGGGATTTTGTGCTCTCGCGCGTCCCATGAGTGAATCAGAGTTTCCTTTTTGGGTCGACCAGTTCATTCAGAGCATCCAGGTTCTCCCCCTCTGGAGCTTCAGGCCATGCACTGTGGTCTGGAGACAAACACAAGAATTTAGCTCCTCATACTAAATCTAATATATACTGGGAAGACTACTGTGCAGTTGTGTTAGAGAGCTATACGTACTCGGTATCTCCCACATGGATGTATACAAACTTTGTCCCGCATCGACCTTCAACGTGGCTCCAGAAATGTAGGAAGCAGCAGAAGAGAGCAGGAAACACACTGCAGATGAGACCTGGGCAAAGACGGCAATTCAAAAATTGGTGATTACAGCTGTGATTTAACCTTTCTCCTTCTATTGTATGGCTTCACAACTTCTTTATATCCTAATGCTGTTTATGGAGCACTGTGAGACCTTTGGGGTCTGGGTTCTTTTTTCGTTTTTCAGAATTAGAATTACTCCGACTTATATGTTAAAGTCATTCTGTCTGTAACACATTTTAAGGAGACTTTTTTCTCTAACAAACCTCTTCGGGCACTCCCAGCCTCTTCGAAGGAGTGAATGGAACGGACATCTTGAAAAGATCTGGTCTATTACCTTTATAGTTCTCCATCGCTGTTTTGGAAAAGATTTTACCCTGCAGCCAAACAGAGAGATGAAAATCATGCACATCTTGAAAAACTGAAACAAAACTGATTATGTGCTGAGCTGTACGCACAGGTGCAACAGCGTTGATTCGGACCCCCGAGGCTGCCCACTCGATGGCGAGGCTCTTAGTTAAGTTATCCACCGCTGCCCTCGCTGCTCCTGTGTGGCTGTCGAGGAGGAGGAGACACACCACGCAGCAGGCAAATTAATTTTTTTTAAACTGTGTGACTTTGCAGATTTGTGTGTGAATAATGAGGGAAACTGTTCTTACGCCGCATCTGGGAAGCCGTTCCACATGTTGGCGATGATGCTGACGATGGCGCCTCCGTGCTCCTTCATCCATGCTGTGTAGACTGGAGGGGAGAACAACAACGGTCACGCTGAGAGACCAAACCACAAACACCAAAGCCTGTGTTATCTGTGCCCGGCTCACCCTCCTTGCAGCAGTGGAAGGTTCCTGTCAGGTTGGTGTCTACCACAGCCTTCCAGCCCTTAGAGGACATGTCTTCTGCAGGGCTTCTGAACTGACCTCCTCCGTTGTTCACCAGAAAGTCTATACGGTCATATCGCTTCAGTACTGATGACACAAGAGCCTTCACCTTCAAATGACAGAAAGACAAAAAGAAAATCAGCCACTTATGCACTGAAACGAGCAGCAGATGCAGAGCTGCTCACCTCCTCCTCGCTGCGGATGTTACAGGGCACAGCAGTGACACTTGCAGGACTGGAGGGAGGGATTTTCTGTCTCATCTCCCGAGCTGCTGCCTCCAGCCTGTCTGCCTTTCTGCTGGAGATCACCACACTGCAGCCTGAAGACCAACAAGTGAGCCACGAAAAACAATTACAGCACTTTCCGAAATAAAGCTTCGAGTCAATTTACTGTGAAACAACACTGAAAGCCACCAGATGTTTGGTGTTTCCAGCTGTTAGCGAACACTCACAGCCACACTTTCACAGTGTCCCTGCGCGCACTTGACCGAGGGACTGGTGCGACTCTTACAGACTTGTTTGTATCTGTGTCGAAGTTCACTTGCTGTCACTCAGCTGCTCCTCACTTCAGACTCTTTGCGCTACAACAACTATTAGAACTCACTCACCCAGCTCCAGCAGCTCCGCAGAGATAGCTTTACCGATCCCGGTGCCTCCACCCGTCACTATTGCAACTTTATGGTTGAACAAGCCCGGTCGGAAAACACTGGAAGCCCCCATCCTTGTTGCGTGGTACTGCTGAGGAAGGCCGAGGGAGTCAGAATTTGTGATGCGGCATAAAGGAGCAAAGCAACTCAAATCGGCTCTCCGTGAACTCTACTGGTTCCAGTACTTCAGCCTGGATGTAATAGCACTGTTGACTACTGTGGTCCATGTTTTAGTAATGCTGACCGCAAAGTGTATGAAGCTGTGCTTCCGTAAAGTGAGACGAAAGTGGAAGCGTGAATAGGGACAGTTTTTTTACTGGAATTACTGTGATGTTGTAATTGTAACAAACACAAAAATGCTGACATTGACGATTTTCACTTCCTCGGACAAAGTTAACAGCGATTAACTACCTTTAAATAGTTAATTAACATTATCACTGCATTACCTGCCTGGTTAAAATCACAGAGCAATTAGTGGATAATATGTCAATCAAACCTCAACTTCACACATACAAGGAGGCAAACATTACGTCAGCAAGAGGCGTTTTTCTGTTTGCATTTGCTCTAACATTTATTTTCAAACGCCCCTTCCCTGTCGCCTGCTGTAAGAGCGAAACTAAAACGCACACAGGTCAAAACTGCGAGAACAGTTTGTAATCATCTACAGGCTGTCGAGAGCTTACTCCCATTTATAATAATGGGGATCACATTCTTTGGTTTCTCACGTGCAATTTACACAATTCACCAAGAACAGATGCAGGAAACCTTTGATACCACATGCTGTAACCTTCTATAATACAACATATCTGCCAGGCAGAGAATCCCTTTCCACATATTATCATTATTTGTACTAATGTCATTTCATATTCCTGTCAACTGCTGTAACAAAAGAAGTGCTAAATATGATATTAAGTATTTCCCATCTGTTTAATATATAGTTAGACATCTTTTAAAGACTCTTTTATGAGATAATGAGTTCAAAACAGAGGCGAAGAGGTTAAATAAAACAAATAAAAAATACAAGTGATATTATTCTGTTTTACAGTTTTATTAAATTTTGTTCAAAGACTTACTGACAAGAGCATTGGAAAGAAAAACAATATGTACATTTCAGCAGCTGGAATGTTACAAATCTTTACCTCTGGACACTTGTAGTGCTATTAATTACATACAATTATGTGCAGATTCTCAATAATCAGTCACACACTACAAATACAGACTTTCTAACCAGGCCAGTACGGTGTGCTTAACAGTGTTTGTGGCTCAGAGTCCACAATGCTTTTTGGCGTGGGGATTTTGTGCTCTCGCGCGTCCCATGAGTGAATCAGAGTTTGCTTTTTGGGTCGACCAGTTCATTCAGAGCATCCAGGTTCTCCCCCTCTGGAGCTTCAGGCCATGCACTGTGGTCTGGAGACAAACACGAGAATTTAGCTCCTCGTACTAAATCTACTGTGAAGACTACAGTGCAGTTGTGTTAGAGAGCTATGTCTGTGAAGGTTCTCAGTCATCCAGGTCATCGTAGTCAAAGGAGCTTGCAAAGAAAAGCGTCTGGACTTCTTTAAGTTACTTGAAGACGTTTCACCTCTCATCCGAGAAGCTTCTTCAGTTCTAAGGTCAAATGGTGGAGAGTCCCAGATATAAACCTAGTGGGAGTATCCCCCCACAGAGGGACAAAAGGACCCCCTGATGATCCTCTAATCGCCTGAGCCAAGGTGTGAAAATGGGTGTGGGTCCCAATCAGCCAGAATTTCGGGTGTGTTCATTGTCAACATTGTCATCCCCTATGTAGCCGGTGTATCAGAGAAACTCAGGAGAGTTTTCTCCAAGCATGACATCCCAGTGCATTTCAGACCCAGCAACACGCTCAGACAAAAACTGGTTCACCCGAAAGACAAAACTCCAAAACACAAACTTAACAATGTGGTGTATGCTGTACAGTGCAGCGAGGAATACCCAGACCTCTACATTGGAGAGACCAAACAGCCACTTCACAAGCACATGGCACAACACAGAAGAGCCACCTCCACAGGACAAGACTCAGCAGTCCATCTGCATCTTAAGGATAAAGGACACTCTTTCGAGGATGCCAGTGTTCACATAGAGGACAGAGAGGACAGATGGTTTGAAAGAGGAGTGAAAGAAGCCATCTATGTCCACTGTGAGCGACCATCTTTGAACAGAGGCGGGGGTTTACGACACCAACTCTCTGCCATCTATAATCCAGTTTTGAGATCCCTTCCCAGACGCCTTAACGCCCACTCACATCCTGGGCCATCTGACCTCAGGAATTCGCATGATAAGGTGGGGCCATGTTTCACAATGAACACACCCGAAACTCTGGCTGATTGGGACCCACGCCCAGTTTCACACCTTGGCTCAGGCGATTAGAGGATCATCAGGGGGTCCTGTGTGGCTGTCGGGGAGGAGGAGACACACCACGCAGCAGGCAAATTTATTTATTTTTTTTTAAACTGTGTGACTTTGCAGATTTGTGTGTGAATAATGAGGGAAACTGTTCTTACGCCGCGTCTGGGAAGCCGTTCCACCTGTTGGCGATGATGCTGACGATGGCGCCTCCGTGCTCCTTCATCCATGCTTTGTAGACTGGAGGGGAGAACAATGACAGTCACGCTGAGAGACCAAACCACAAACACCAAAGCCTGTGTTGTTTCTGGGCCCCGCTGAGGGAAACCGAGGGAGCGTAGCACCAACAGCGCCCTCTTCTGGATCTCTTCCGGTAGCTTTTTGCTTTATCTCTGTAACCTTTGAAAATACTGCAGACCAAATACCACTTTCCTTCACTTCCATTGCGGAAGCTGCCCCATCCACATCCCACCTCACTACTGTGCATTGTTATTATCCTTTTTTTATTTTTTTGCTCTCTTCTACAGTGTGTATTTTGTCTCTGTCCCCCTCCCCTCACCCCCACAATCAGTCTCAGCAGATGGCTGCACCTCCCTGAGCCTGGTTCTGCCAGAGGTTGCTTCCTGTTAAAAGGGAGTTCTTCCTTCCCACTGTTGTCACGTGCTTGCTCAGAGGGGGTCATCGGATTGCTGAGGATTTCTCTGTTATTCTCTCTGATGTCCAGGGTCTTCATCCGTCCCTGGACTTCAACAAGGGCCCCAGTCTATGAACTAGCCCCACAGCCCACAACATGTTGAAGTCTTCACCAAATTTGACAGTGGGTAGCAGGTGTTTTTCTTGGAATGTGGCGTTTCCTCTGCCATGTAAAGTGCTTTTTGTTATGACCAAAACACTCTATTATTTCATCAGTCCAAAGCTCTTTCTTCCTAAATGAATCTATCTTTTATTTTGACAGCAAATGCGCACCTCAGGACCATTTATGTACAGCCCTGGTTATAATTTCCTGTGCATTTCAAACCTTGTTCTTTCTGATTTATTTATTTTTAAATATTTAAAGTAACATGGCTGCTATGAGGCCAGCTAGGATCCCTGTGGACCTTGACCTACAAATGATCCAGGACGGATGGGATGAAGAGCCCATCAGCACTGACTCAGAATCTGACATCTAAGATATAGAGGACCCAGACTATTGCCCCCCCCCCCACACTGAACAAGGCCAGTCAGATACAGAGGAGTCCTCTGATGAGTCTTCTGAGGAGGAAATGGATATTGAGTCTAACAGAATGAGCCCCTCTTACTGCTCTAGCCACAATATTCTGAATTAGTCGGCCAGGGCTTGCACCTGGGTTTAGTACTTTCTCCCCAGTAAATGCATGGAAGATGTTCATGTCTGATAATTTAATAGAAGAGGTGCTGACATGCACAAACATAGAGGCACAAAGAGTAGCCACAGACAGGGGAAAAGAGTGGAAAGATGTAATCAAACATCCTGGCGTTCATTTGATTGACCATTCTTGCAGGAAGTGAGAAGAACTGGGATGTACCAGTCGGTGTGTTTTTTGGGAGTCCTCTGCATAACCCATTTACAAGGCCACTATGTCAATTCAAAGATTTAAAGATATTTGCCCTCTCTTGCACATTGATGACAAGAGGACCAGAGCCTACCGACTGAAAACAAACCACATGGCAGCTTTCTGCTACATATGGGGCGTGTTCCTGGTTAACTGCAGGCAGAATTTCATCCTCAGTGATTGTGTTACAGTGGATGAACAACTTGTGCCTTTCAGAGGGAAGACCCAGCTTCTGCAGTATATGCAGAGCAAGCATACAAAAGTGATACAAAAACTGCAATTTCTTAAAATTAATGAAAAAATAAATAAAAATGTCACAAACATGTTTTATGAGGAATACCTGGAATATGAAAATATTACAACTCTTCGTTTTAAAGATTTTGAAGAATAACAACCGAGTTTATAGCTAAATGCATTGTTTCTATTTGGGGTCATTTTTGACCCCACTCGTGGAAGAGTGTAGGTATTGGTAGGTTGTGCATCCAAAGGTTAAATACCTTTTCTTATGATTGGACACATCTGTATTTAAAGTTCAAGACTTAACAAGCTAATTTTGTTGTGTACCCAATTCTTTGCACAGCAGGTTTTTACATTAAATTTCATACAAGTAAATACTGCTTCACTAAAAATCTTTTTCTGGAAAACACAGCAGTACTCAGATATTCCTAGAAAATAAAAGACATACCACTGTCATCTTTTTTGGTGAAAACAGAGTGAATTATTATGATGCTGAGAGGGGTTACCAAATGTTTTCGTGTGAGTGTAAATGCTATTTAATTCATTTAAATAAATGTTTCTGAGCTCCATGGAACAGGTTGGATCAGTGTTAGATTTTAGTTTTTTCCCCTTCCAGCCCAAAAAGGTTAGATTATTTTGGTTTATATTTACTGTTCATCATCTTATCAACAAATTTGTGTATATTTTCAACCTAACCATTTGATTCATTAAAACTATTTTTTCCATTTTTCTCACCAAAGTGGTCCTAATGCATGTCCCACAGCGATGGAGCAGTCAGCAATGTTGACTTGTTGCAATAAAGCTTAAACCAGTTTGGCTGGGCTCTTTCTGCGTGGAGTTCACAGGTTGCATGTTTTCTCTCACAGCACCAAGACATACAAGGTTAACTGATATCATTCTAAAGCAATTGTACAAGGATGGATAAATTGACATCCTGCCTAGTAATCAAAGGTGTACGGGTGTAACACATGTATTTGCAGCTGTTACAGATAGATTAGTTATAATTTCACATCAATGTTTCCTTTAACTTTGCAGAGATATTCCCACGTGATGCTTCACTGAAACCAAAATGTTACCCATAGATCTCAAAGACCCCCTGTGGTTTCTCATTTTACCCCCCACCCAAAAAGACCTGCTGTTTCAGAGGGTTTAGAGATAACCTGAACTCCACCGAAGTATCCTCAATGAAGGGCTACTGAAGAGTCTTCTTGCAGGTTACAACCCTCGCACTTTCTATTTTACAGCTGCACAGTAAACAAACGTACAAAGACACAAACTCCGCTCCAGACTGTTTTATTTTTGGATGTTGAGGACATGTCCAGCTCGGTTAAATGATAGAAAACAAAGTCCCAAATCCACCAGCTATCATGGTCGCTGGTTTACTGGTCCTTCAACTCCTTCAGCCTCCTGATAGCGGACTTGACTGTGACAGCAGATGTTGTGCTGCAAGAGAAGTTGGGGGGGTGCAAAGACAATTATTAGCTTCTACAAACACAACATTCTCAATGTTTTTGAAGGACGGACACGTTGCTCTGTAGTGAGAACCACTTTGGTTTTTGTGAACTCGCCAAGACCAAGAACATTCACTTTTCTTTGAAGCCTTTTAGCATCAATGGAGAAACAAGCATTTCCACTTAAGTTATTGGTTTGTTACTTATTAGACTGAATGCAGTGTTGCTGTAATTCATTTTTATTTTTTAAACTTGCTGCTATCTATCCAGCCTCTGCCTTTCCTACCTGCTGGTTTCTCTCCAGGTTACTACTGTGCCAGTTCTTGATATTAGTAAGCTCCTTCTCTAGAGAAAACCTTGGCCAACAGCCTGATGCACTCAAGCACAAAATTCTTGGACTCAAGTTGTTAACAAGTCTTCCTCCTGCTATCTGGAATCTAAGGAAACCATGTGGAGAACTGGTTCATGTGCCACAGTCGAGCAAAACACCTACCATCACCAGCAGCAGGCCAAGATACGTAGAGCTGGAGTATCAGAAGCTCACCGGAGAGGGAGCTGGTTATATAGCTACATCACATTTGTCATGCACCATATAAATGCAAACTGCATGTAAAAAAGTGTGTGCACAGCACAAAGCTGGACACATACCCTTTAAATGATCACTCAGGCTGAGTAGATTGAATTTCAAAGTTTAATTAGGTCTCTAAGATGACTGGATACTTTTTTCAAAGTAATGTAGTGAGTGATATGAATGTTCACTGAGTCAACTCTGGCTTATTTATTTTAGATGGACACAATTATTTACACCTGATGACCATTAAAGGCTTTAACACATCACACAGGTGTTCTGAGTGTGGAGGGGCACAATCAATGCAGGTGGAGGGTGAGCAGAAAACAAACAAAGAATCCTGCTTTCGCCGTGGGCACACTGTCACCCAAGTTAGAAAAACTTAATGATGAGAAGAAGAAAAAAAAAGACAAACAGCTGAGGGAATTTTTGAACCCCTTTTCTAATCATAACTTCAGCGTCTGCAGCAGTCGAATGACAGAATTAGACCAAAGAGGGAAAGTAACCTACTTGTAAGTCCAGGCACCTCCAGCCACTGTCTTTCTACAGGACCCACAGTGCCAGATTCCAACAGCCCTCCTCTTCATCTTGGTCTGTAAATACAAATTTGCATAGTGAGAACACAAAAGTGGAAACTCAACTTATCTGGACACATCCTTGAGCACTACAATTATGTAATGTAAGCAGCGTAGTCTGCAGAAAGCATTTCTAACACTGACCAGGTCTTTGCTACTGTACATTATGTGGGTGGTCTCCACTGTTGTCCTTACCTTTCCGCAGAAAGAGCAGGTGTACTTAGCATGCTGGGAGATTTCAATTTTCTTCACCATCTTCCTCAGCGACGCGCCATAACGCGTGCCATATTTACCAACGATCCCCACCTTCTTGGTGCGCTTGGCCTGTGGATAACATGAACACACAGTGAGAAAATACAGTAACCATGGGATTTTGTGGTTTAAAACTACAAGCAAATGGCTTCAGCATTCTGCCGTTACTACTACAGGAAGAAGTGTCGGGAGAAGCGCCCAGGGTGGCCCCAGAAAGCGAAAAAAAAAAAACTACTTCTGACTATAATCCTGCAAAATCTGAGCAACAAGGGTGAAGAAGCTGCTGTGACCATTAGCCAGCCAACATAAGCTTCCTTTCAGCAGGTTAGCCAAAATGCTAACTAAAGTCAACTGAGCAGTTCTCGTTTAACTGTATCAAACGACCACTTTTTGGTGGTGCATTACACATTTCAGTTCGGACTTATTTAATTGTGGACGCTCAAAAGACCGGGACTTAAGGAGCTAGTGTCACTAGCCTGCCCGGTACTTGGAGCTCACACAGTTTAGCAATGGTGGCCGCCATTTCTGTCTCAATGGAGAATGAAAACATCGTTTTTACTGCTGATCCAATCCCAAAACGGACATAAATGAAGGCTAGGTATGGCAAAAAAGGTCAACACGAAACCTCCTAATAAGCGATTATATCATTTATAGCAGTGAAACTGTAAGATTGACAAGGATTAGGGTCGGAACAAGCTCTGCTCACCATCGTTTCAGTGGGAGACGTAGGTCCAAAGAGGGATTGCTTAACGCGCAGGCGCGATTTACTCAGTCCGTTCACGCTGCATTCTGGGACTTTGAGTTTTCGTAAAACGCAGACATTGTACAAAAACGTAAAAGTTCGCTTACGATAATATATATAAATATATTTTTTTAGCTCTGGTATTATAGCTAAATTAGAATTTTTGATAAAACAGCGTAATCTACGGAAAACTATAAATAAAAGATATTAACCCGTTACCATGGACGCTTAAGCTGATATGCGCATGCGTATTAATGTGGCGTACGACAACATCCCTGCGGCTGCGAGTTGAAGTCTTTGGTCAATTAGCTTGTCACGATGTGGCTTTTGTTGTTTGTGAATATTTAGCCCATTGAAAATATTATTAATTTAAAAGGAAGTTAAATGTTTTGCTATGAAGCTAACACGGAAACTGGTTCTTGCTAAGGCGAAGGCCTCCGACTTGGAGAGCGTGAAAAAACTGAACTGCTGGTAAGTGCATCCATTTTGGCATACCAGTAATTTTGTTGCCCTTTTAATTACATAGTGATCATTGACGTGAACAGGTACCATTTGTGTTGTGTCTCCTATCTGTGGTAACGTTAGGTTACATCTTATTTTTGCAGGGGATGCAACTTGACTGATGTGAGTAGCAAACTTGGATGTCATGTTTACTCTGACAATTAATTTAGTGTTCATACTTAATGAAAGTTGCATGGATTCATGTGTCTTCTAAGATTTCTATCTTCGCTCAGATGCCAAACATTGAAGTGCTGACACTGAGGTAGGTCCCTTTGCCACACACATAAAATCATTTCACAGTCACAAATGCACAGACTCATTTGGGACGACCCAGTAACACCAGGCTATGATTCTCTTTCATCTGTCTGCAGTGTCAACAGCATCTTGTCTCTCTCTCCTCTGGCTGGCTGTCTGTCTCTGAGTGAACTCTACCTGAGAAGGAACATGATCCCCTCGCTCTCTGAGCTCTCTCACCTGAGACCGTTAACTCGTCTCAGAGTGCTCTGGCTAGCTGAGAACCCCTGCTGTGGAACCGATGCCACCCAGTATCGCCTCACAGTGCTTCGCTGCCTCCCTCGTCTCCAGAAACTCGATAACCAAGGTGACTGTGTGATGTTTTGGGGCCACACTACCGTCTGCTTACCTCGACTGTTTAAGCACTTTATTAGCAGCCACTCATCATCCTCATGAAAAAGTTGAGGTTGAAAATCAGTGTCAGATCTAGGAAGTTGAATTGAAGTCTGACTCTTACTGTAGCTATTCTTCAATGTTTCCTGTGTACAGTAGTGACAGATGATGAAATTTCACTGGCTCTCATGGAAGGTGAAGAGGTCACAACACCCCCAGGTAGTATCCAGAACCAGCATACAACCAACGGACTTCAGGATGCAGAGACAGAGAACGACCCTCTAAACTACAACATGGAGGAGACAAAGTAGGTCTTGTGGCCTGAAACAACTTATAGTTTGCAGAAAATGCGAAAACTGAAGTAAAATTAACAGAAGAAAATATTTCTGTTAACTTTTGTTTCTAGCAAAATCAGAGAAGAGCTGGGAATGAAGCCACTTTCCAGAGACAAGTTCTCTTCCCTGTCCTCTCCATCAACCAGAGAAAGCAAACCAATCAAAAAGGTAGCTCCTCTCATCACTGTGTCCCTTAAAATTTTTGTGGGCCTGGACTCTACTAAAGTAGCTTTGTATGACTCACAGTTCAAACAAACGCTCCTGTCTTGGGCTGTAGCTTGGTGCCGCCTTGCCAGCTTTCTTTAGATTGGCCACCCCTCATGATCAAACATTCAAGCATAGAAAGTGTATAAAAGATGTGTGTAACCGCCTCAGTTGTTTTCGGGACTCTGTATTTTGGAGCTTCCACTTTAGCTCTATGGCGATCTAGACTTTTCCACCATTTGGTCGGCATTATCAGCTGATGCTAGCAGCAGCATTTATAAGCTGTACATGTGTATCTCACAAAAACACATAACAAAAAATGAGCATTCAGTAACAGACTAAAAAAAACTGTGCAATTTACTGTGCTAGCTATATCTTCACAGCAGACCATATCATTTTTTCAGACAGTTTATTTAATTTTGGCAACAACTGACCAATACAATAGAAATGTACAGTTTAGTGTCCCAAACTAGCAAAGTTGAAGTCTAACCAACCGAGTCCACGCCACTAACTTAAGGCCAAATGCAAATGGGCGAGTTACTGTTGGGTACTAGATTAGTCAATACTGCCATAACAGTACTACTGTGCCCTTTTTTTTTTTTTTTGCCTTTGGAGCATATTACCCTCCTAAGACCTGAACTCTTCCACGGCATGCATTTTTAACTTAATAGAGCCAATAGATCTATTTATATTGTGAAATTCATTCAAACCTGGAATGTTTGGTTTGTAATCTGCCAGCTAACAATAAAACTTGTGTTTTCAGTCGCACGCTCTTGATGCAGTTTTGCTGCTGCTGAAAGATTTGGATGAAGAGGAGCTTCATGTTGTACACACCGCCACACAGAACAGACTTCAGATCTACACACTGGACTCAGAAAGGCTTACAAAGACACAGCAAACACAGAAAACAGCTGAAATCCAACATTGATACGTTTCACAGCATGCGCTCAGGGCTAACCCCATCCTTCCACATTTAACACTAAGCTCAGGTTCATAAAAGGTGCCCACTTTGTCCCATTAACATCTGCCTGCAATATGCATGGCATGACACTACTTCAGTTCCAGCTTTCACGTGTGGACTCATCAGTTCCCCTGCTGTCTTTTTTATAGCTGCATGCCTTATTGCTTTGTAAGAACAAAAGATTGTATGTTTTGCTAAATGTAAATCTATTTCTGTAAAGAAAATAAACAGCAATGCATTAACTTTAAATGTTTTTATTTACATAGATGTTGGCTGTATGCGTGAATGGTGCAAAAAAATACATTTAATCTATAATTTAAACTGTTCAGAACCCTGGGGCTCACATCTTATTCCAATGTAACTGTGCTGCTGCACATCTGCGGGAAGAGATGATTCATACGTCTGAAGTCTTGTCCACTCAGTCACCCTCTTCGTTCTCCAGGAAATCCATCAGTGTGCTTGCATCCACAGCAACAATCAGGTACTCTACTCCATCTGCTCCCTGAAGCAAAGCAAATAAATATGATAAGCACCAGGTACTGCAGACACTTAATGAATGAGAGTTGGGGAATTCTAAAGTGGAAGTCCACCTTGCGTGTCCGTATCAGTTTGTGGTCTCTGAACTCTGTCAGCTGAGTCCTCAGCGTGAGGTCAGAGTTCACCAAGAATGCCTCTCGACATCGCTGGTAGAAATCCTGGAATGACAATCCTGCACAGAGGACAAACTGATTACAAACTGCACTAGAAAACGGAGACATAAAAGCCGAATGTGAATGCGCACCTGCGTATGAAGGATTATCTTTGTTTTCCAGCTGGAACTTGACCAGCAGTTTAAAGATTCCTCTGCAAAAAGAAAAACAAGAAGTTGAGTTTTCCCCCCCCCCAACAGCTCTGTACATAATGAGAGAGGTCAGACTCGAACAGAATTTAGAACAGAAATCACAAATGAGTGAATAAAGTGACAGCAAAGACAATGGTTGTCCAAAAGAAACAATATTCTCAACAACAAACAACCATATTCCCTATGAGTATATACTTACTATTTTTCTTGGCTTCAGTGTCCTGGTAGAAAAACACTTGCTGTGTTTTCACTCTTGAAATAAAAGCTTCATAAACTCTTTGAAAAGCTACAAGTCTTGAAGCACTTCTCACAATAAGATTTGACTGTCGAGTCTGTACATGCAGTTTTTTGAAACTGATCTGGGCCCATCTAAGACCACAGGTGAAAACACCTGTTGACCTTCTGCAGTTTGCACACAGACCAAATCTGGGAGTGGATGAATGATTGCAATCATCTATATTTACTCGCAACTAGATAATAACAGCTGCGTGGTGAAGATAACCTTTCTTTGATTTCTCAAGTGCCTTTAATATGTTTCAGCCACTGCTACTCAGAGACAAGCTACAGGAAGTGTCAGTAAACACGTTCATCTCATCCCAGCCTGTGACTGCTGACCGAGGCTTTGGTTCAATTATCTTTGCAGAATTGCTGTAATTCAGTCAGGTAATTTCACAGCATCTGTATCGGATTCATGTCAGTCTTCATTTTGTTTTTCTGAAGCCATTCAGATGTGGACTTGCTGGTGTGTTTTGGATCATTATCCTGCTGCAGATCCCAAGTGCTCTTCAGCTTGAGGTCATGAAAAGATGGCCGGACATTCTCCTTCAGTATGTTTTGGTACACAGCAGAATTTATGGTTCCATTTACCACAGCAAGTCTTTCAGGTCCTGAGGCAGCAAAACAGCCCCAGAGGATCACACTTCCACCACCATATTTTACTGTTGCTATGATTTTCCTTTTCTGATATGTTGTGTTACTTTTACACCAGATGTAATGGAATACACACCTTCCAGAAAAGTTAAACTTTTGTCTTTTCAGTCCACAGAGTATTTTTCCAAAAGTCTTGGGGATCATCTGGGAAAACTGAAACAAGCCTTTACGTTCCTTTTATTCAGCAGAGGTTTTCATCTTGGAGCTCTGCCATGCAGCCCATTTTTGCCCAGTCTCTTCCTTATGGTGGAGTCATGAACACTGACCTAACCTGAGGCAAGTGAGGCCTGCAGTTCTTTGGATGTTGTTCTGGGATCTTTTGTGACCTCTTGGATGCGGTGTTCTTGGGGTAATTTTGGTAGGCCGGCCACTCCTGGGAGGGTTCACCACTGTTCCATGTTTTTTTGCCATTTGTGGATAACAGCTCTCACTGTGGTTCGCTGGAGTCCCACAGGTCCCACCTCTTCCAGACTGAGAGATCTGAATTATTTCATTTCTCATTTGTTCCTGAATTTCCTTGGATTGTGGCGTGATGACTGGCTTTTGAGGATCTTCTAGTCTGCTCCACATTGTCAGGAAGGTCCTATTTAAGTGGGTTTGGATTTTTCCCCTTAATAAAGAAAACCTTTATTTTGAAAGTGCATTTTGTATTTACCTGTTTTATCTTTGTCTAATATTTAAATTTGTTTTATGATCTGAAAACTTTAAGTGGGACAAACATATAAATAGGAAATTAGGAAGAGGGCAAACACTTTTTACACCACTGTATTAGTGATGGGCAGGAGTGCAAAACACTATTGGATGACTTTGTGGAGTGGACTGGGAGGAATCACAAAGAAGCTAATATGCGAGCTAACATTTCTCATCTGATGTCATATTTAGATCCTAGTATTTCAATAACTCATTAGCACCTCATTAAGCTCCTCCCATGGCTCTCTCCTTGTTCATTTAGACAGAAGATTAAAAACAACTACCCAGTAGGTCTTTGGAGTTACCTTGCATTGGGTGTTAAGCTGCGAAGCACATGTGTGAGGGAGGACAGAGCCAGAGCGCCAGTCTGCTGCACCAGGAGGGAGTTTTCATACGATGTCTCCTCCGAGTAGTGCTGGAACGTCACACATTCCCACCACAGCCAGTTAAACTGGCTCTGCTTCAACTGGTCCCACACTGAAAACAAGCAGGATGTATTCAGGATAGATTTCGACAGAATTACCACCTCAGTGCAGACTATTATGAACACCCACCCAGTGGAGCATTGATGTGGTCTAAAGAAGCCACCATGTGCAAGTTTGGCAGGGATGCCAGCTGCCCCAGTGCACTCTGGGTCTTCTCTCCTCGCAGCGTGGGTCCGTCTATATTATGGATGAGCAGGTACACGTGCAGATCTGGGCCTGTGAGGACATCGGTGTAAAACATGCGGTACAACCACACATTCTTGGGATGCACAGGAGCTTGATGGGCTTACTGTCTTTTAAGGTCTGGGAGATAAACTGGATCTGGTCCGAGGGGGTTCGGAAAGTTCCCTGGTGATCCAGAACCTCACACGTCAGCACGTTTAATATCTGTGAGAATTTAATTTTCATGATCAGGGATATTTATTTTATTATGCAATTTATGCAAAATATTTTGATGTGTGTGTGTATACTGACTGATTTAAGAGTAATGGAAGGGAAAAATCCATTAACCACAAGGTGAATTTCTTGCGACAGATGAGACTCCCTGAAGTCTTCCAGCAGAGCTTTTTTGCTTCCCAGACCATAGACCAGCACGCTGAATCCCAGCCTACACACAGACCAGCACAGACACTTTGTACTGCTCTTAAAACACCAGAAAATGCACACAACTACGTTGCAACCTCACTTACTGTAACTGTAACATCCATTTGCTAAAGTGGATTCTGTGTTTGTCGTGCAGCTGCTGGATCTCTTTTGAGTAGCAGGATTGTTTTCCCTCCAGAAGTCGGACCAACGTTTCCTACAAAAACAAAAATAAAGATAAATTCACACTAAATCTATTAGGAAAGCAGCTCATTTACAATGTTTCAAAATGCAGTTAAAAACAAACCCTGTCAAGTTTAGGGGTGTTTAAACGCTCCAGAGTTCGGTCTGACGTCAACACTTTCGAGCTGCCGTGAGCTTCGAAGTACTCCTCAACCATACTGGGCTGGTTCTGAGGTTCAGGCGTGCTCTTGCTCTTCTTGGCAGGAGTCTTGTAGAGAGCTGCTGATAAACCTTTACTGGGTGTTCTCGGGGTGGTCACGTTCTCTTTATCCTCTTTCTTTCCTTTCTGCTCTTCCTCCAGCCCATCTTCATCCTCCTCCTCACCCGAGTCAGAGGGTGAAAGCTCGCTGTCGCTGTCTGACCGCAAGCTTGGAGCTAAAAAACAAACAAACAAAACAAAACATTTAGATTAGAGGAAAGGTGAAATTTCACTTAGAATGAATTGAATTATTCCCAGTCAGACTCACTTGCTATTCTCTTCCTGAGCCTGTGTGGTGTTGTAGAGACAAACTGGACCTTTTTGCTCTGCCGTTAAGTAAAAATAAAATAAAATTCTTAAGTTGGCACCAGAGGTTGCTGGCTTTGGACTTTAAGAAGTTTAAAGGTTTCTATGGTCTCACCTTCTGTGGTGTTCTGCTTTCACCTCTAAGGTCTGAAATAGAAGAAAAGAAAATACTTAACTGTGAGAAAATGAGCAAAAAGATGAGTATACGGAAAAGATGATGAACGTTTATTGTACTCACTCCGCCCCGTTCGACTGGGGGTTGAGGGTTCAAAGTTTGGGGTCGCGCTGAAACTCACGCTTTTTCCAGGAGTCCGAGCCAGCTCACTTGCTGTTTATGAAAAATGTGCAACACAAAATGAGCATATACGATGTCTAAAGAAAGAACTGGAAGGAGATGTATAATATGCAAATGTTTTCCGATCTATGTGAGAAGACAATGGAGGCTCTCACCGGTTTGGGCCATGCTGTGGCTGCGTTTGACTTTCTGAAAGGTAAAGATGGAGGATCCAGCCACTCTTGACAAGCCATCTTCATCTTCTGTAAATCCAAGAGAAAACTGGTCATTTTAAAATGAATTTAAACAAGAAAAAAAGAAAAAGCCTCAGATATTTTCATGCATTTATACGAAGCTAAAAATTTCACAGCATTATGAATGTTCAAATTTCCCACCAAAAATTATATGCCTATATGCCAGTATTGATAAGCATATAATATGTCAATATCAGCGATATAGTCCATCTTACAAACACACTTAATGTGTGCAATGGAGTGAAACTGAGGTGTACAGAAAGTCTCCTGCCATAATCATAAGTACCTCTGTGACAGGAATATTTTTTACAAGGCTTTTGTAGGGATTTGAGCTAACTATATGCAGTCTCTGTCACTAAGTTGAATTTCAGCTGGTGAACCAGCACTTGCTAAATTCCACATTTGTACTTTGCCTGAAAATCAGCCAACGTCTGTCTGCATTTTTCCAAACGTATTTGGGTAAATCTACAAAGAGCAGTAAAGAGCTGAGTCAGCAGCATCGTCAGCTGATCACGGTCTGTCTGCAAAGAAAACAAAACTCCCGGTGAAGAAAGTCATTACCCCTGCTCAGCACTCACCTTCTGCGTTATCTGTTCCTAAAGCTTGGACATAATCCTGCTCATCGTGGACTCCATTTTCATCTCCATCATGTTCCGCATCCTCTCTGCATCCCCGTCGTCCAGCCGGGCTCTTAAACTTTACCATCTTCTGAACGGACCCGGCGATGCTCTGCGCACCTTATGGAGGTACGCACAGTACAGAAAGCACAGTCAGAGAGACACAGAAGTGCTCGTAAACTAACATTTCTACAGTAGCAGAGCATCCATACCCTCCTGCTTGTCCACGATGTGCTCCAGGACATCGCCATCCCCGATGAACTTCACCTCCAGCACACTCATGACTAAAGATAATAATGACAACCAGCACGACTTTAGTTAGTTGCTCGTAACACTACAACATATAATTTGCTTTTCAGAGGTGTAGATGCTAACGCAGGTTTTCAGTCAGTGCGTTTCTATTCACGAACAGTGAATGGCGGCCATTCTTCTCAAACAGCGAGAAGCAGCCCTGCTTCAACCAGCGGCCACACGCCGAAAGTCCAAATAAAAGTGGGAAATAAAAACAGAAACGCGTCTAAAGCGACACAACTTACTGTACAGCGTCAGTACCGCCACATGAAAATGTAAACACGACTTTCACACAGTGACAGCAAGGCAGTGTGCTGCTGGGACAAGTTTCCGCGCCATCCCGCTGAAGTTTTTAAACCACGTGACAAGTGAAAGGTCATTCAGTGGCCAACTGGAACGCTGCTTCCAGCTAAAACCACATTTCCCAAAATGCACTTCGAACACCAGCTCAGTCTGTGCGGCTAAAACCCTACAGGGGAAGGGTTTTTACCGACTGATTAATTATTATATTTTCAATAAGTAATGTAGGTTACTATTAATGCGAATGATGTATTTTCTGTAATATTTAAAAAAAACATTTATCACCAAGATATTTTTTGCGTGTCCGTTCAAACGCTGGCACTTATTTATTCATAGATTACAGAAAAATAGAAGATTAAAGGGGACCAAGAAAATCTTTATTTTGATAGAAAAAATAAATCACAAAAGTTTGCAGTTGTATATAAAGGGTCATTCATAAACATTTATTAGCATTGGTATTAACAGCTGATAGCACAAGTGATATGACTTTCTATTAAGTCATCACTAGCTAGGTCTCCTTGCAGACAGTGAAAAACAGGTGCAGAACACAAAAATTAATTTTAAAGACATAACATTAGTGCAACATGGTTTCTGTTACAGTATGAAACTTCTGAAGCCCACAGTGAGAATATTTTCATTAATTATATGTTTTACCATCAAGATGGCACATCTCACTAACAAAGAAGGAATCGCTGTATGTGTTTCTAATGTGTAAATTATTTGGAATGAGTCTCTATATATCTCATCTGTCCCAAAGAGACAAGAAGGGGGAGACATCGTCCAGCTCTTCACCACCCGCGAGTGGGCGTCCACTTCCCTACCAGACGACCCTTGGAGTGTACATGGTACACAGGATGCATCACTGCTGTTGCACATGACTGCAGAAAAAAAGACATTGTCTGACAACAGGAAAATGTGCAATAAAACTGATGTGTGAATAAGATGTACTATAAATCATTTAGTACTAACATGGTAGGGAATCAGTGTGAGCAGAGAGCCCAGGGGGTATTTGCTGTAGTCCAGTTGTCCTGAGATGGGCTCCACTCGTCCATGCTCCTGGGTCATAGACAACAACCTGGAGGGACACGGCAGTCACATTTAACATTGGTACTGAGAGTAAAAGAGAAAAAAGATACTAAAATAGACTGAGATTTTTTTTTAAAGCATTACTTGAGGTTTGGATGCCCCTCGATCACAGCGTATCCAGTGGGAAGTTTTCCAGCTCCGTCCAAACTGAGAGAGACAAGCAAGAGTAGGTGAAAGGTTAAGTTACATGGTTGTTCCAAAACAGAGCTTACACTGATGATAGCAGGGATGAGTAAAACAAAAAACAGAACTTAGGGGATAGGTATTAGCTCCCATTGAATGAAGTTGAACCCACCTGATTCCAGCCCATCCACAGTCAATCAGGAGCTGGTTCCTGTGTGGACAGTGACCGATGACTCTTGTGAGAACCCTCACAGCCACGTCCTCCAGACAGCATGAGCCAATCATAGACTGCTGCACATCTGCATGCCACAAACATGCATTTAAAAGAAATTGTAATTTAAAGGCCCTTTTGAAAAATATATTTTAAGTGTGACATGTCTCCCGACTATTCCTCAGCTCAAAATACCAATAAGGTCATTTATCCTGCCATACCTATAGACTGTTTACCAAACCTCTGCTCCAAACAGGCTGTTTCAGCGCCTGTAGCTTTAAACATTGTCGGGTCCCGAAGTCAACTAGAAACATGTCGGGCAAGTAAACAAAACTAAGAGGCAGCTATGTGTCATGACCTTAAGAGGACAGTACTGTCGGGGACTGTTTTTATAGGGCAAATGAATTGAATATACACAACAAATAACGAAAAAGTGGATTTTACACCTCACCTATATACTAGGAAACAGTGGGTCTATGTGTACACACCATAGAAGACGTAGTTTCCTGGGTGGACCTCGCTCAGCTGCGCCATGTCTTTGACTGGATGGCTACAGGAAGGGGTGGAGCCAATGCTGGACTTACAGATGATGCCAACAGCCCTCAGTCTGACACAAAAACAATCCCAAAACAAACAAACAAAAAACCAGTTGAAAGTTAATGCAGAATTATTCTCCCAGATGGCTCCAAAAGAGAGTCAATCACACCCATGAGAAAATGCTTAAATTTAGAGCAGAAACATGTTTACAGTCTGGTGCAAAACATGGGATACATCATTTTTAGATATGATGTATGATTTATTTGTTGCTTCTGGAAACAAAGCTGCGTGACTCAATACAAGAAACCTGTGGGCTGTGAAACCAAAACAAAGATGTTAAAACGGCTCATAAAAACTAATTTTCAAGAGTATGAGCAACAGCTGTTATGTCGTGTGCGTTCTTAAATAGCCAGTGAGATAAAATTATTGATTAGAGCAGCTTTAATGAGTCAGTGTATTTTTTTTTAAGCTTTCAGCTTACTTTTCCATGAACTGCAGAGTCAGTTTGGTGGTTTCCTGGGCAACAGCCTGTATTTGCTCAACTCCTGTGCAGTAATAGGTATTCCCACAGTGGGCGTACACTCCTGTAAGTTCCACGCCCTCCGTCTTAGCGATGGCTTCAGCCAGTTTGAGCGCTCCTGGCTCCGAGTGCAGGACGCCAGCTATGACAAAGAGCCGACACATGATCAATCCTCGTGTTAACAGAGAAGTGAAGTGTAGCGCAGGCACTTATGATTAAATCTATCGTGGTTTCCCTGCACGTTTACCTCTCCCATTGCCACAGTCGAGTTTGAGCCAGGCGTGCCACTGCCGGCCATCTTTCAGGGGTCTTTTTCGGAGCTGCTCCAAAGCATCAGGATGGTCCAATAAAATCTGGAAGAGATCCAGTCTCTCTGACAGGGCTGCACAACGCTCTACCTAAAGACACACAGAGACATACATTAAAAATGGCACAGAGAGCACAGCTGGGACATTAACAACTAACAAATATAAAAGTGATGAGAAATTATGTCAAAGTAATGGCATAGAACTGGAGCTATTTTACATGCAAGTGCTATGGCGATATACATGTATCATATATTTACATATATGTATTGTTTCTAGTGATAATATTACTAAATATGATTCATACATTTTCAGCAGGCTCAGTTATTAATAATCTATTTTTTCCATTTCTAATGTTTTACAGCTTTTATGATTTCACAGAATATAAAACAAGGACACATTTAAAGTGTGAGCTGAGAGAACCTTATCAAAGGGAATAGAGTAGGCATAGAGGATGTCATCATATCCATGGTCAGCATAGAAACAGGCCTCTGCCAGGGTGGAAACCACTATGCACCTCTGTGATCCACCCGTCATAATGTCAGCACACTCACTAGACACACACAGAGACCTCATCAGAATCCTGTATACGCAGCAAGTCTGTAAGCATGTGCTGTGTGCGTGTCTATGCATGAGCGTATGAATCCATACAGGGTTTTGTGGGTCTTCATGTGTGGACGAAGCTGGACTCCCAGTTTCTGGCAGCGCTCGATCATCCTCTGGGCATTCCTCTTCGCTTTGTCCACGTCCACCACAAAAGCAGGAGTACACAGGGCTGAGAGAGGATCTCCCTCCATACTGGCAGCACTGGAGTGCACACGCACGCACGCACACACACACACACACACAAAGCACTTCAGATATTTCCCATGCAATTAAATTCTATTGCATGATTGGCTCAACCAGCATATTTCAATAGTTATATTTATAAGTATCTGCTATACATGCACGAATCAGCAAGTAAACTTCATCACACTTGGGTGTAGTTTTGCAACGTCTCTGATTATGTAACGCAGCGCACTTTGAACTTTGACAACACTAACTTAAACTTAAACACTAACTTTACAAATGCACTGCAACTCATCAAATCGTATGTGATCCAATTCACTCTTTAAGCAGTTTTTTATTCCTCCTCTTTTTGGTACTATAAAGACCTTCCGATAATATTATCGTGCATCATAACGATAGATAAATTAAAATCATACTGCTTTCGAATCTGCATAATAGCGTTTGTGAAACAGTGAGGGAACCACCAGCACATTAACAAGCATCGGAAACAACAACAATAACAACAAAAATGCAGACAAATGCAGCACAAACCACAGCTTACCTTTTCAAAACAGCGAATTAGTTTTTCTATGGAAGTTCCGATCACATTACTACGGTGTCCTCGAGGAGTCAAAAATAATGAAAAAAGTACAATCAGGGAGAACCTTTTGCAAATCATAAAATAAATCATAGAAAAAAAAATCTAATATAGAAGCATAGTAGCATATAATACGGTAGCAGGAACAGAGCAGGAGGGAAATAGAGAGATAGCGCGAGCCAGGGACAACAACAAGAGACAACATCGTCACGTTAGAAAGGTATAGTCATCATCCACAACTATTTTCAGTGGCGGATGAAAAAGGATTCAGAAAGTTTATCCATGCAGTGAATCCCATGTTTGCGATTCCAAGCAGGAAAACACTCTCCCAGAAATCATCCCAGACCTATATGACAGAGAATGTGTATCTTCTTCTTGTTTTGCATATTTTAATTTATGTTTTATTGTGCTGTGGTTTGCAGTGTTTTGTGTTGTTTCACTTGAAAATTTGTTTAAAAGGAAAAAGCAGAACATTTAAAAGGTTAAAAGTTGAAATGTAATTTTTTTTGTTGTATTTTATAATTTATTTATTAGATTTTATGTGGAGTGAATAAATAAAAGTATACTTACGGTGGCCCCTAGAGACAAAGCACTTACAAACTTCAAAACACAATGGAAATGCTCCAGGATCATAGTGGCTACACAAGACAGGAAGTACTAACGACCAGATTTGGTGTGGTAGTAACAGGTAAATGGACTTTTTTTTTTAATCATTTGAATATATATGAGTGTTTGTGTATAAATACACAAACAATACACATATGTTTCAATTGTGTAATTTAAGGTAGCTCTGTTTTGAAAGTTCAGTTAATGGAAGCAATGTGTTTTGGAGTCTAAGGTCTGTTAATGGCTGCATCAAAGCATTTTTTTGTTTTTGATGCAAGCTACCCAGAGTCATGCGCCCAGCTTGGGAATTCCTTCACACTGTCATCTATCCCAGGAACAGATGAATCCCAGGAAATGAACCAAATATGATCAAATGAATGAGGGCTCATTTAGCTGTGATGGAAGTGTAAAATGTTGCTCATAAAGGTGCATGAAATGATCTTAGAGGGAGATTCCCTCTTGCCACTTTTCCAAAGTGTTGATGTATGAGATAATCATCAATTCATCAGTTTTTTAAAGTTAAGATGTTTTTAAATGTGATTTAAACCCACACCAAATAGCTTTAAAATCCTTTGTTTAAAGTTAGAATGTGAAGCGACCCCCCCACCCCCACCACTGCGTTGTTATCGGATTTCCATGATGGCTGGTGAGCTATGCTAATTTAAATGGCACACGGCTATCAGAATGGTCACGTGTCTGTCTTATTAACGAACATTACAGGTGATCACGCGCGTGAGTTACAGCCAGCAAGGAGTCAGGCAGTTTTTGTGTGCATGTCTGTGCACGTGGACATTTTTATAGCTTTGTTTTGTCTTCACAGAGTCGTTTTCTCATTCATCCAGCGCACCACTCACCCTTTTTATTTATTTATTTATTTATTTATTTATTTATTTATTTATTTATTTATTTATTTATTTATTTATTCTTTAGCTTTTTTAAATGCTGATGGAAATAAAGCATTTGCCAGTTTCCCACAACTGCTTTTACTTTGAAAGCTGGGCCCAGAAGTATTATTTTATCCTGCAGTAATCCACAGGTCACATCGCTGCTTGGTGCCAGAATAATTATGCCGATGCACTAACCAAAAATGAAACTCAATGCTTTACAATCCCGTTGCCTCCAGATATGAAAACAGCCCTTTAGGGTTAAATATTCAAATCTCAGACACGGATTCCCTGTCAGAATAAATATTTCAAGCTTTCTGTTAACCTGTCACCAAATTTACATTTTGAACATTTGATTTTCAGTATGATTGTTCAAATCTATAGATTTTGCATCTCTATCATAGATAGCTTGGCCAATAAAGGCCTGAAACTGTTCCCCAAGTGACTCCCCCCCCCCCACAAAAAAAAAACAACAACAACAACAAAAAAGCAGCACAGAGAAACCTGCAGCACTTTTGGCAGTAATAACTTGAAGCAATGATGTTCTGTATGATTTTATTGCTGTTTCACATCACTGTGGAGGAATTTTGGTCCACTCTTCTTTACAATGTTGCTTCAGTTTATTGAAGTTTGGGGGTATTTGTTTATGCACATCTCTCTTAAGGTCGCACCAACGGATTTCCATCAGGTTAAGGTCTGAACTTTGTCATTGCATTGAGCTTCTGGAATACTCTTCCCCTGTCAGTGAGGGAAAGTGCAAGTCTCCCTATCTTTAAGAGTCACTTAAAAGGGTGGCTGAGGCACACGCAAACATGTGATCATGTTTAATCATGCTTTATGTTGGACGTGAAAAAGAGTTAGTGTATTACAAAAAGGGAAACAACTATTAGTGTAATGGGTCAGTGCAATATCAGGACAGTCAGGGCATGTGTGGGGTTTGTGCAATATAACTGATGTGTTTCCGTTATTGTTATCTGTATTGTCCTCTGTTTTCCACTCTTCTTGTCATTGTTTGTTCTAATTTAATGTGATCACTGTTTTTGTCCTGTTATTGTTGTCTCTGTATGTTTTTACTAATTTGTGTGTAACACCAACCTGCCAGAGGGTCTGCAGATGGAAATTAGCCCAAGGCTATAATCTGTATTAAACTGATGAGAAGCTGTGTTCACCCCAGAAAGCTCCCAGAAATTTGGGCAAATGTCTGCTGTGAAATTTTTAGCCAAACCAAATTGCAGGTCAGATTCAAGCTGAAAATTATGCAAGTAGTCCAAACCGTTCCTGAGATGCAGAAATGTTTTCACATACACAAAATTCAACGATTGTGCCTCCAAACAAATTACACTTACAAATGCTTGTACCACAAACGATGAAAACAGGAACTGCAAAGTTGAGACTGAAAAGTGTTACACTTAAAGTGATAATGTGACAGCTAGCCATTCAGCTGACTCATTGGTGACTGTAATAAATGCAGGTTTCATTATAGAAGAATATCGAGGAGAAGACAGATGGCAGGGAGTCAGAAACGAGGGATGAAAGTGCAAGATGTTGAGGACAACTTATGAGCCCAGGCGTCAGGTGTGAACAACAACAATAACTGGGCTGTATTTAGGTGTAGAGATCACATGACCATCAAAGAGCAGTGTAAGAATGGGAGAAGATTAACAGGGGAGCAGAAAAAGAGGTTTATGGACACAAACTGGGAGAGGTGGCACGCTCAGCACATTAGACATTTCTCAGGAGGGTTGAGGACCCTTTTGTGTGAGCGAGGCTTGGGTCCCAGGCGGGGCTCCTGGTTCTTCAGGGATGTGTCATCAGGAAATGAGGAAGGCGTGGGCTCAGGCTCTGAGGGTGCCGAGACAGCAGCGGCAGTGGCAGCGGTTGGCTCTTCCTTGGCTGGTGCATCGGCTAGGGGTGCTGTTTGTCTTTTGCCACAGGCTGGCTGGCTTTGGCTTCGTGAACTTGAGGAACTGAAACAAACACGCTGACACGTGATGTCAAATTGGACACAGCCATCGTGACCTCATCCCCTGGTTATTGCACTCTGTGTTGTGTGTAGTGTGACGGACACCACCATGTTGATTTTTTGGACCCAGAGGTGATCATAATTAGGTGGACCAACCAGCAACATATTTGGGCCTGCAGGCACTGCACCTGCCCAAAGTCAAGTCCAAGCCTACAAAAGATACAAAGTCCAAGCCTAAATGGAGAGACGCAGTTACTGTCCCTCCATTTAGGAGGGACAATCAGCCAAGTACTGATTGTAATGTGTGCTCATTGAGGATAATTCTATTGTCTTCTATTGGAATTACACCACTGCACCAAGGGTCATAGATGGGCTGCTAAAAAGTAGTCCTTTATGGGAGGGTTGCAACAGGATCGGCTTCTGATGTAAAAACTTTGAAAGCCCTTTGTAACTATAAGAAACAGCCCAAACTACATTATTGGTAAAAAGGCATTACACTGTTATTGTGACAGCCATTCTACTGTTACAGTTGCTAACCAACTGCAAATATGAAAAACAAAAGAAATGGAAGAAATAATTAAGCTACTCCTAAAAACTCTTATCATACATGGTCAGTCTATTTGCATCAAGTCAAGGCTCGGGAAAGCGAAACCATTCAATACCTTTCAAAAAGATCTGACTACCTCTACTAAAATGTAAACATTGTCCCAAAAGAATAAAAAATCTGATAATGTCCATACTTCTGCTAACCCTTCTTATACACCCCTCTCTTTGGTGTCTATAGGATATGGATGTAAATGTTGCTGGTGTGGTCTATACATTTAATTTTTTAAATCCACATGGTTGCTAGAGAAGCTGACCCTGTCTTTTAATGTCACCTGCTCTGGGTGAATGGGGGAAAAAATACAACCCGCTGTTAGTTACGGAGAGTTATGAGCATGAAAGCTTCCTGTTCTGCAGAGTGTCAGTCTGGCTAAGCATTTTGTTTGTGAGTCAAAGCTGTCCTTCTTTTATACAGGCCTTTATAATTAAAATACATAAAGAAAAATACACAGCAAATGAGCAAAATATATTTTCCTTTACAATATAAAGAACTAGTTTATTGGTTTGAATCATTATCCAGCAGTTCCAGCAGGAGGCAAGCTGACTAACAGTTACTGCGTAAAACCGAGGAAAGTCACTGGTGTCAAAGAAATTACAAACAGGCTGGCAGACACAACAGACAGTGCTGGGATCATAATATCAGGCTTTATTTGGACGTCAGGTTTACAGATTTGGTTCATTTAGGCTTGCGTGTTAATCAGTGTGCAATTATCTACTGAATATGCATTTGTGTGTGTAATTTGTGTTTGAAGCATGTCTACATGTTTTTATGCCCTGATCAATCTACATTTACAGCATAACATGAAGTAAAAAACACATTCAATACCAAATAAAATGGCTTTGTCCTTGTTTTTCTACTTTAGCACCTTTTAAGTAAATACTGACTTCCTGGAAAAAAGGACTGTGTGTGTGCACACGTCTGTGAGAGAGGGAGGAAAAATGTGTTTCGGCAAACCAAAAATTAATACAAAATAAAGCCTACTGATAAAGTGGTACACATTCAGAAATCACGTACCTCTCCTTTGGGAGGTCTTTGGCTGAAAATATAGATTTGAGATTAAAAGAACAACTGATACAAATGATACTGCATGTCTTTGTGTGTGTGTGTGTGTGTGTGTGTGTGTGTGTGTGTGTGTGTGTGTGTGTGTGTGTGTGTGTGTGTGTGTGTGTGTGTTGGTCCTGCATAGACTGCTTTTGCTTTTGGTAAATTAATTTTCTCCCATAATGACAGGATATGTAGCCCCCTCAGTGCCTTCCATCCAGTAATGATAGTGACCACAGAGGTGTGGTCTGTGAGGGTGTGTTTACATGTACGCTGAAGGAGCTGGTCCTTCTTTCCTCCCATGAATTCTCGTTCTAGCTTTACAGTTCCTTTCTAGCATATCCAGCGGATGAAGCGCTCAAAGAAGGCCGGCTTGTTCAGCATGGCGTAATCGTCTCCCCTAAAGATGGCTGACGTGTCTCCGAGCGCCACCTTCTTTAGCACCTCCTCATCAGTGTCGCTTCCCATGGCGATCACCGTGGGAACGCCTTCCGCTCTCTTCATGGCGCTCACACCTTCATCCAGCTGCTCTCTGGCTGTGATGCCATCAGTGATGAACACGAAGGCCACCTCAGCGTTGCGGCGTGACAAGCGACTGTTGCCCTACAAACACAACATAAAACAAATAATAAAGTCGCGTATCATTTGAGCATTTTTTGCTCCATACTTGCGACATTAGTGATGCCAGAAGATTATCAGTCAATCAGTGAAAACTCCAGGGAGTCAAAAAGACAACCACTAGGACTGCAAAAAAAAACAACACACCAAAATGCCAAAAACTGCAGTACCTCGTCTGGCCACATGAGGCAGGCTCTAAAAGTGAGTCAATCCCCACAGACTCCCTTGTTAAAATGCTGAGCTTTACAACAGAGTTAACAATGCTACAACAGAGTAAAAAACAGTTTTGATCTCTCAAGCTGACTTCACTGACTTCATCCTTCAAAGTCTCTGTGTTTAGGTTAATTTTTAAGTAACACAACAATTTAGACATTAAGCACCTTCAGCCATTTACAGTTAGAAGCGGGTGTTGGCTAGAACACAAGCTGCGTGTCACCTCAAACAGCTGGAGGGAGTGGTCTGGACTTCTCAAATGAAAAAAAAATAAGATGTGTATATTTGTTATACCTTGAACACCAGATTGTTGACAGCATAGATGATAGCGCTGCCCAAAGCAGAGGAAGAATCCATGTAGGTGACGCCTGCTAGTGAATCGGAGATCACTGTGAGGTTATGCGTCAGTGCGAACTCCTCCCTCTGCTCCGAGGGGCTGCCGTACTGTAACAAAGCCAGGCGGGAATTCCTATCGTCATTTTCGCCAGTAGCCAGGACGAGACGGCGAGCCACATTCTCAATGAACTCTTTGGCCCTGCGGTGGTTCTCCAGCCCCATCCTCTCAGAACCATCCAGGAGGAACACCATATCCACTGGCCGCTGAACACAAGCAGCCACAGCAGGCTCTGGAACAGACACACATACATACATAGCAGGGTGTTCGGTGAGCTACAGCTGGAAAACAGATGCTCAAGAGTCAAAGCCCGCAACAACAACAACAACAAAAATATATATACACATATTAACAACAACATGCTGTAATTCCATGCATGCCAGCTGCAGTCCGGCTCTTTCAGTATTTCTTTGAGTAGCCTTCCCAGATTCTGACCGGCCTTGTCAATAAAGCACTGTTTTAGTTTGCTCGTTGAGTTTATTCTCTTTAGACATTAAAATAAAAATAATATATGAATGTATCCCATTTTACAGGAAACAAAATGAACAACGTGAACAATGTTCACATCAGCAAGTTGCAGTCACAGAGCTAAAACAATAACATGACATTGGATTGAAGCCACTCTGTGGTCCTTTTCTTCAAGTCATCCTACTTTGCAAGCCAAGCCACATGCAAAAAAAATCCCCCCGAAAAACATGCACCAGTCAAGGGCACATCATACAATAGTTCCCTCACAGTCGGTGCCAATTCATTTAACCAAACATTAACATACACCATCCTCTGACTCACATACAGTATGCTGTGAATTGTGTAAAACCAGATATTTTCCACATGCAACAGCCTTTCACCGACGTGATTCATTCACAGGGGAAAAAAACATAAAGGCTGTAACCATGGATACGTGCAAAACAGCAAAAAAAACTGTCATCGGAGTGATTCACAGTGAAAATGAGGCTCCATCAACTGTAACCGAATAACAAGAACGGCTCTGTAGACAAATCTGCCTCCAACAAATGCATGACATTCATTTTCCATTTCAATTGAAAATGTTTTGAAATACGTGATCTGTACATATTACTAACAGACATACTCAGGATTACTGTGCTATATCCATAAATGTTTATATTTATATTTATATTCTGAGGCCAGAAGGGATCATGAATCCACATTTTGACTGAAGTCAATTCACACAAAGGGTTCTCTGAAAGCTTAGTAAAAGACCAGCTTCATATCATGCAGTTCAGCCCAGGTGTATATTTCACCTGCATAGTTTAAACAATAAAACAATGCCCACAGTTTGAATAAATTCTATTCTTTGTCCAGCAGTAAGCTTATTAGTCAATGGCATCCATAATGGCGAGGTAGCATGGTTAGCATATTAGCATTAGCAAAGTCCTATGGCTTTCGTTGGGTCCCCCATAATGTCCCCATAGACATATTTGAAGGAGTTGATGAACAGCTGGGTCCACTGCTGCCTGTCCGCTCCTTGGGCGAGTTTGGCTCTCTGGGCTGTGTACGCCATGGTCGCCACACCAATCCCATACTGTTGCTCGCTCAGGCCGTTCAGCAGGCTGGTCACACCCTCCAAAGAGGTGGGGACCAATGAGGGGCTGCCTTCCTCGGCTAGTGGCTTCCAGGGGGGTGGGGCTTGCCCCACAGAGATGCCCCCTCCTGCAACGAGTGGGCGGAATAACATTGTGGGCGTGGTCCCACAAACACGAGGCACCAACAGAGCCAACTGAGATGTCGGAGGTACACTGAGTTGCTTGAAAATTCTTAGATTGAGCCAAAAAATGTAATCGCACCAATACAAAGGAGGTGTAATGATCTCTACTGACCTACTGCTCGCACGGTTTAACAAATTGCAACCAAATCCTAATGCAGTCTAACGGGGCAGTATGCTTCAAAAAGAAGGCAAATCTATTGGTATTTAAGTTGTAAATGGCCACCACTGAAGTGAAATGCAGGGCGATTTGTATAAATAGGTAAAAGTACCTCGATGGAAGAACTTTCAATAAGGCAAAACAAAAAGTAACTTAATTTGAAGCATAGTATAAATGTTATAGGAATAAATGAAGCTATAACAGGACACTTAGACTTATACAAAAAATCCTACCTGATTTACAAGGCAGATCAGGGCACACGATGAAAGGATCTAAAACAAAGATAGCGAATATGTCAAACCATGAAGAACAAAACAAGATGGTTAGTCCACTACATGCTGCACATAATGAATATTTCTGTGTATTTACCTGGGCAGAGCACGGTCTCGATCTTGTCAATGAACTCCTCTGCCACTAGGTCTGCAAAGCGTCTCATTCCCATTACTTTACCATCCCTCTGGCAGGCGATGCTCTTCAGACTCTCATTCTCCTCGATCTGCTCAAACATGTCTCCGATACCAATGGCGCTCACGTCAACGTTGGGATCTCTACTCACATGCATTGGTTCACACAAACACAATCGATGAGATAAAAATGATCCTTTTCACAAAAAATGAATCTCAAACCACAGCCCCAGTAGCACCTGCAGAGGTAGGTGAGCAGATTGTCGTCATCTCTGGGGTCAAAGCGTCCGTCGGTGATGACGACGACAGTGACGTTGGCTTTCGCTCTGCGGCTGTCCCTGATCAGGTTGTCGTAGGCGTACTTCAGAGCAGACGGCGTGAACGTACCTCCTGCGATCCACTCCAAACGCTTTACTGCATCCTGAGCGATGGAGACGACAGTATGAGAGTTGTTTGCCGCGTATTATGTCACATCACCACCATTATTTTTACAAAGGCGCTTCATGTCTGACTACGGCCTTGTTCTATAAAAACAATTATGGTAATATGTGCTGAGGTGAAATTATAGGCTGTAATGACACCCAATGGTTTGTTGAATCCCTTTTTTTTGTCATTTACTGCCTTGGTTTTTTTGAAATGAAACAAGCAAAAGGATGGATGTCGGTAAGAAACTAAGCATTTTACCTTAATTATAGTTATAGAGGTTACAGTAGCTTGCAGATCAGAAAGGCACTATCCCTAAATTATACCCTGTTTTATTATCTTTTTCATTCTTAGTGGAACCATAAATTACAAAATGAACACTCTGTATTATTAAATAGGACTTAAAACTAGCACATGGGACCATGAATTTGACAGTGAAGTGATTTTCAAGGCTATGAGTCAATAGATAAGTGGATACATTTTCCCATAAACTTTCATAGAGACAGATTTGTTTTTGCAACCAGATGAGTCGCCCCCGTCTGGCCATTAGAAAGAATGCAGGTTTAAGGTACTGCTGTGTTGACATCACTGTTCAGATTCAGAAGTTATTTCCATTTTTTTCAGACACACCCTAATGTAATAAAATAGGATAAAGTTTGCACTGACCACATTCAAGTTCAAATTTAAACTTGTTTACCAAATGTAATCAGCAATTGTAACAAACAATATTTTGAGAGAAGCTGGATTACACTTCTTACATTCTTTCTAATGCCAAGCAGGGGGCAGATCGTCTAAGCCTCAATTGTGAAGAGGTCTGGGAAAATCACTCTGCTTTTTTAAAATTTGATTCATGATGTCTGGAAAACACTTTCTTAACTAGTTTAAAATCTCAGTGCTAAGTTTCAAATCTTCCATCCAACGTGTTGTTGGGTTTGTTGATTAAAGCTCTAATGAAAATGAAATAAATGAGGCATATCTCTGGGCGTGGTAGCCTTCTAACTTGCAAATTGCTTCAGTATTAACTTGAAATCCAAGATCTGAGTATGATCCATCCCTGGCCTGGGACATGTGCTTTTAAAAAACTGAAATAGCACTGGCTAAAATGTAAAACTGAAAGCTTTAAAATGAGAGCCCCCAAGTCAATGGGTGACATCACAGTGGCTGATCAACCTGTTATATGCAGTGTATCATCGTTTTTATTCTTTTCTGATTTGTTTATAATAAGAAAAACATCATATGTGGCCAGACACTTGCTTTATGATGGTGAATTCCATCTTCTGCAGCTCAGACACTACTAAGCAACGTACTGAGAGGAACATGTGCAGACTGATCAGCCTAGTTCATTAAAAAAAAACATCTGGTGTAAAGAACAATCTCCTCTCTACTCTAAAAATAAACTGACACATGTGTTTGTGTCCGTCTGTGTGAGACCTTGAAAGCAGCCAATGAATCAATCTTGGGGTCGTTGAGACGGATGGCCTGGAAGGTTCCACTGTGACTGTACTGAACCACTCCCACCCTAGTGCCTGGAAACAAGCGTGGCTATCTTATTAACAGGTGTAATTGGGAGTTATCTTGTAAAAATGTGAACTTAAAGCCTGACAGCTGTATCTACCTGTGTCTGACAGAGGGTCTTTGGCAAATGATCCCAGTCTGCTGATGGTGTTGATGACAAAGTTCTTCTCCAGGGTGAAGTTGGTGAGACCCACGGACTCTGAGCTGTCGATAACAAACACGATGTCCAGCGGTCCGCAACGTTTCTCACAGTCTAGAGATGAAAACGCAGCACGCTGTGAAGGTCTGACAATCTGACAGAGCACTTTGATGTCATGAGTGTTTAGAGAGAGGCAAACAAACTCACCACAGCAGCCACACGTCTCTCTGATGTAGTTCATGACGTCACATTCCTGCAGGAAAAGACAGGAAACATCATTAAATCATCATCATGTGTTTGTGCTGACATAATAAAAGTGTAGTTGGTTGCAATATTCTCACAGTGAGGCCGGGATCCCCCTCAGGGCCAGGATCTCCCTGCAAAAAGACAATGCGAAATATCACACTGCGAATGCAACTACATTATGGATCTGTCTGTTTGTTTTTTGTGTACTCACATCACGCCCAGCTTCTCCTTTTGGGCCTCTTGATCCAGGTTCACCCTGGGACCCTGGCTCGCCCTGTTGGAAGGAAATAAATCACACAGCTTTCCTTTGAGCGAAAGAGAAACTTCAAACTTCATCCGAGGTGCTACTTACTGGTTGTCCTGGAGTTCCTTTAAGTCCAGGTTCACCCTTTTGACCACAGTCACCTCTGGTGCCACGAGGTCCACGCTTACCCTTGTCTCCTCTGTCACCCTGCGTATTATCGGGGAAAATTTCATCACCTGGCCATGTCAGGCAGAAACTATAAGCAGTGTTAACGCATTGATTCTAAGTTACCGGTTCTCCTCTTGATCCCGTATAGCTAAAGCCAGCTCTTCCATTGTCTCCCTGAGTAGCGATAAAACAAAGAGTTAAAACAAGGAACTGCAGCTATGAAGACAGCTACCACAGAAACAAACGTGGAGAGTCTAACCTTTGGTCCGAGGTTTCCAGGCTCTCCTCTAGGTCCAGCATCACCAGGGTCACCTCTGCTGCCCTAAAATACAAGCAGAGTAAATGGAGAGTGGATTAACATATATGTCTTTAAGGGACTTTTAAATATAGTTCTCAAATGTGACTTTTAACCCACGGTTCTTCCTTTCTCTCCTGGTGGGCCTGCTGGTCCCCTAGGTCCTGGCAAGCCAACATCACCCTGTTCAGAACAAAGAAAAGTGCACATGTAACAAACTCAAGTAGATTAAAGAGCTCAAGACTGTATAGTGTTCAATGACAATGAATCAATGAATGTGACACCGCAGTTCATAGTACCTTTGCCCCATCGCTTCCTGTTTCACCGGGAAGGCCCCTCTGGCCCTCAGGCCCACTTTCACCCTGAAACACAGTAAAAAACGCCCTTCAGCCTCCCAGTGGTGGAATAATAAAACCGATTTAAGAGACAAATCATTTGAGGATATGCGAATAATTCATCACGTAGGTGATGTAAAAGTTACAAAAGGTCCCAAAAGTTAGTGGGACCTCAGACGATAAGACCAACCACAGCGCTGTCCTGGATGATTTAGTAGATGTCAGTGTGACATGTAAAAAATATTTACAAAAAAGTCTTGTAAAAATCTTGGAGCCTTTACTGACTGATTGGACTGTCATTTCTGAGGAAACTCTTTTTTCTTAGTCTATCCTTTTCCTTGTTGGCGCAGGTCAGATGCTTATTTGTAAGCAAAAAAACCTCTCAGTTAAGTTGTTGACTGGTCTAAAAGGCTGATTGGTGAGCCACAGCTGAGGCCAGACAGTTCCAGCGGTCGGCTGCTTCGATCTTACTTTGACCACTCGCATCCTTTGCATACTGACTTTGAGTTTCTTCCTTCTTGATGAAGGCTGGCAGTGTTCAAAGTACAAAACAGCATTCATTTCTTTTGCTTATCTGTTGTTTTATGTTTTGCATGTGTATGTTGATGAGTTGCTCACCTACTGTAGACCAAACCACCTGAACCTGACATTTACGATTTGTGTCAGTGTGTACATAAAGACATACCTTCTCTCCCTTAGTGCCTGGAGGCCCTTGTGAACCCTTTGGACCATAGTCTCCTCTTCTACCCTACAAACAAAAAAAGGCATGGCAGCTGTGATGCCACATAAAGACAAAGCTCGCAGGAGAACGACTGTTGGCAAATGAAATAGGTGTTCTCACCTTCTCGCCTCGAACACCCGGGACTCCAGAGGTTCCCTAAAAACACACAACACAGCAATCAGCGCCTTGAAGCAGGTGAATGAGTGTGACTTTGTTATTTATGTGGGGATGCATCTTACAGTGTTTCCTTTCGCTCCAGGAATACCAGGTGATCCAGGACTTCCCCTCTCTCCCTGCAGATGAAACACCAGAGTTTAGTCTATCACCTCCAACACTGATCATACTAATGTGACTTCCATGCTGCTATTCTGTCTGTTTGCTGGTACAGAATTTACCTTTGGTCCACGATCTCCGTCTGGGCCAGGCGGACCAGATCTTCCAGGGCGCCCAGGATCTCCCTAAAGACAATTAAGCAGACTTTCATCACCTCTTGAACAAATTATAGATTTTTAAATTTTATTATTTTTACAGCAGGAGCGACCATCTACCTTGTCTCCATCAGATCCGGGAGGACCACGTTCACCGACATCTCCAGGGTGACCGTCAGGACCCTGCAAACCATCAAAAAACAGACCATAAATAGATAGCATGTAATAATAGTTTTGAATAGTAATCAGTGACGTGACATACCCTGTCGCCTGGGTCTCCTTTGCAGCCTGGAGCGCCGATTCGCCCAATTTTACCCTAAAGACAACGACAAATACATCAGAAAAGCATCCCATGATCAAAAACTGGGAGCGTCATTTCAAAATAAGAGCATTTAAGGAAAGACTGCTTGAGTCCTACCTTCTGCCCATCTGTCCCGTTGCGTCCTGGGATGCCAGCCACACCCTAATGAGAACAAAGAGGAAACAGTTAGATGAGAAAAGCAAATCACCTTCCAGCATTAATGATTATTTAGAGATGACGTTAGATTAGACATACCTTTTTCCCCTGAGTTCCAATCTCTCCCTGTAGTCAGACAAAAGTCAGTAGTCATTTTATGTATAAGAAACACAGACGTTACTTTCATTCATTTTCAAACATCTCCATAGCCCATTCATAGTTGAAAAAATCCAAAAGCCACACCTTCTCGCCTTTTAGACCTGGTTCTCCCTACAGAGACGGGACAAAGAAAACCATGTGTCATTATAAAGCCTAAATCAATGTTAAGAGTTGCACTGATGAAGATGATGGGTAGGCGAAAGTGTGGCTTCTTACTTTGATACCGGGCTGACCGATTGGACCTTCGATACCGGGGTCTCCTGGGCGACCTCTTTCTCCTTTTATTCCTGGCTCGCCATTGTCTCCTTTAGCTCCCTGCAGTCATCGAGTTCAGACGAGAAAACATTTGTGAGGATCAAAGTCACATAGGTGAAAGTGCTCTAAGCATGAGTGTTTGTGTGTGTGTTAAACTCACTTTTTGTCCCCTGTGGCCTTTTGGACCAGGAGGCCCTTTTGTCTCCAGACAGGACACATTGTAACACTGCGGTTCACAAGACACAAGGAGAGACAGTCAGTGAAGATAAAGGAAGGCAGCTCATAAACGGATCCTCTTCTGATTCTCAGGTGTGTCTTACCTCTACATATGCCAGATGTTTCTGTGAAGACAAAGGACACAAAACGTTAGCAGTAGCTGTCAGTAGCTGTGACTGTTTATGCGTGTGTGTTTGGAAGTTACCATTGTCTTGATGATTCGATCAATAGTTGGGGTATCTATCGTGACTCTGTTCTGGCTGAAGTTCACAGCTGCATATTCATTCCTGTAGAGGGACACTGGAGAGCTGGCGATGTCCCTCAGCCCAGTCTCCTCTATGTTATTCGATGCTGCCACAGCAAAGATATGGATGCCCTTGTCACGAGCCTCCTCTGCTGCCACCTTAATACCCCCACACGGGTTTCCAGTCACATGACCATCAGTGATGACAACAGCAAATCGGAGGGCCCTGGGGTATGAGGGTGAGCTCTGTATCTCCTTTGCCATTTCTCTGAGGGCACAATCGATGTAGGTCCCTTTACCCAAATACCTGATTCCCCTCACACCCTGGAAACATAGAAAATCAGAGGCGTTATCATGAAGGATGAGTTACAAAATTTGTGTTATTTTATGTTATTTACAGCAGAAACATTAAAGGAGAAGCCTGATAGGATGAGGCTTAAAACCTTCCTGTTTTAAATGTTTACAGTTAACGCTGGATCAGGTGACCGTGAATCCTTGCTTAGTTATGCTGCATTCGTCCGAGGCTGCTGGGGGCTTCCCATGATGCACTGAATGCTTCTTCTTCATTCACTTATTTTCCCTCACTATGTGTTTATACACCACTCTGCATTTAATCATTAGTTATTATTATTAGTCGACTCTCTTCCACAATGTGGTTTTTGTCTTGCCTACCTCCCCTCAGCCCCAGACAGGGAGGGCAGACGGCTGTGCTCCCCTGAGCCTGGTACTGCTGGAGATTTCTTCCTGTTAAAAGGGAGTTTTTCCTTCCCAGATGCTTTAGAATAATACAGATTCTCTGTATTATTGTAGGGTCTTTACCTTACAATATAAAGCCCAATGAGGTAACAGTTGTTTTGATTTGGTGCTAATACATAAAATGAACTTGAGCTGAATTGATCCGTCTCTGTGCCAATTAGGCCAGCTGGCTATTGGACAAAAAGTGAACAGGTGTATTTGAAAGACTAAAGGTTTTTGAGATGTGCGTCACTCACTGTGATGAAATCATTCTTGGATGCAAACCGACTGAAAACACTTTGTGTCTGGGAGAAGTGCAGTCCACCGATTTTCCAGGTGATCCGCACGACACCCCTGAGCTCTTCATCATCCAAACGCTGTGCAAACCGCTCCGTGAATATCTACAGCATCAACAACATTACACAACACGGCTGTTACTTTTACTAAATCCAACAATAGGGATCGTTTTAAGCCACAGAGTTGTAAATAAATGAGCAACCTTGATACTCTCCACAAGTGCTCCAGGAGGCGGCTCCTGCAGGGCAATAGTCTCCGACGTGTCTATGGTGAAATACACGTCTATGGGACATTCGTTTTTTTCTAGAAGGGAAAAGATGAGAACACAAAAACACAAACTTAAACCTTCCTTCCTGTTACATCACAGAGTACTTGAATCAGACAAATGTTCCATGTTGTGTTAGTGAAACTGTGGCTGTTCAGTTTTGTCGTGCTCACTGCTGCAATCGGTTTTCTCGGCACGAGTCAGGGCTCCAAAGAGAAGAGCGAACAGGACGAACTCTAACCCCACCATCTTCTTCTTCTCCTGTCACGGCACATTGAAACACACTTTTCAGTTATTGCAGTTGGGAAATGAATTCGGCAACTGCAGGATAAAACAGCAAAGAAAGGCAAAGACATGCACGATGAGATTATTAAGATGAAAAAAAGAAATGATGAGAGAATAGCCTTTAATATATAAAACATTATAAAAAACCCTGAAAATGCACGCTTCACTATATGAATTTTTTGTATCTAGAGTGCTTTTTTCCTGCTTAAAACTGAACTTATTTTTTTTTTCATTTTCTTCATCTGACATCAGTGTCAAACAAACACATGCAGGGACTGTTGTACAGTGAACAAAATGGCTGCCGTGCAGTTATGTAAGAGGTTTGAAAGCATCACATGAGTCAAACTTGTTTTGTGTGTGTCCAAAGACAGAAAAGAAAAGAAAAGCTAAAAAATGTAATAACTGTATGACTGTATGACTGTGTCGCTGTAGAAACTTAACCCGCTGCTAAACTACAACCAGATTCCATCAAAGTTCAATGAGAACAACAAAACTTGTGCAGGAGTGAAGTAGTTCAGTTCAAGCTCAAAGCTACGAGGTATTGACCTGATTATATTCTCAAAACAAAAAGCATGAAACCTCAGCCGTGTTCCTGAACATCAGGGTCAGCCTATGGCTGCATCTGGAGACCAGAAAACAGGTTGTTGATTGGATAAAAAGAAAGGCACACATTTTTATCACAAACCAAATTCTTTCAAAGGTCTCACTCTACTGCCATCAACAGGATTTCTCCACTCTCACATAAAGCCAAAGCTGTCACAGCAAGGTTAACTCATTGAGGGCAGGCTCGGTGACCTTATTTGCATCACACACTTTACAGCTTTGACGGGACATGTCTCTGCCATTCAAAACAAATGTACAGAAACCAGTTGCACATTGGGCCTTGTGGGAGCTCTTATGATCTGGGCAGAAGCAAAATGAAAGAAGCTAAGAACTCTATTGCCCATCACTCCATTTAAACTAGGAACTCCAGCTAAAATAATGTCTACAAGAGCACAGTATGAAAAAACGCACACTAACGGCGCAAAACAGGAGAAAACAGCTTCCGTCTGAGAACAAAGAACTTTCAACACAATTTCCAATACTACATGTGTCATTCATATATGTCACTCTACACAGCTCAGCTGTTCTGCCGGTGGAGCTCGTATCTGTGAAACAAAATGATTTTCCCCCACCAGCGCTGCTGAGTGAGTTTTCATACAGGCCTACATTTTATTTTAATGCTGGAATATCAGCCAGAACCTCGTCAGCGACGCGCTTTGCTGCGGGTCCCTCTAGCGGACAAAAGGCTGTGAGCTGCGCAGGAGTCCTGCAGCTTCTGCAGATGTTCCTACTCCTCTTCCACTGCCCGGGCCACGAGCGAGTGGGAGCTCTCACAGCTTTAGAGCTCAGAGCGGGTGAATATCGTGCAAAAAACCCAAAGAAATATACAATCCACTCTCTGATATTTTTATTTGTTTGTTTAACGTTTGTGAGTTCTCAGAGAAGGTTGACGCTCTGAGAACTCACAAACTTCTCGCCTGAGAGCTAGAGTTCACACAACAGTTTTCGTCGGCTGAGAAAACACCGTCATTTCAGCTCATAGGACTAAATTACAAGACACAGAAGGAGAGAAGAGGGAGACAGGCAGGTTCACGAGAGAGACACGGGGGGAGAGAGCGAGAGCGAAACAGAGAAGCAAAAAGAGTCTGTGCGTAAAAGTGCAGCTTACCCAAACTCTATACAACTTCAGAACTTCGTCAGCAGCTTATCTTTTGATTATCTCCTCATCTCCACAGGGGGGTGGGGGGAGCCGAGAGAACGAGTGATACAGGAAGAGAGAGTGGGAAATGACACCCTGGATGCGCGTTTGCTTCCCGCAGAAGAACCGTCCGTTCGTCCGCCTGTCCCGGTCCAACCCCAGCTACGAGCTCTTGAGCCCTCCTCCTCCTCCCAGCTCAGCTCAGTGCGCAACGCCGTCCGCTTGGAGGCGCCGTGGCTTCGCTGGAACCCGTGTGTGTGCGCGTGCGTGTACCAAGTGCCTGCCGTGCCAACAGGTGGTCGTTTGCCAGAAAGTGATCGCCAGTGTTTATATGTGCTCTTTAGTTCTAATGTATTTACTTATCCTGATATAAAGTCTGCAGTCAACGTGTATTTATGAAGAACTCATATATAAAATAAAGAAATGACCTGATATGGAAATATTCTTATGATTCTGCATTATCATACAAGCTCCGTGTTCTACATCTTTGGCCACTTAAACTAATTAAATTCTCTTTATAGAAGTGTGATGTTATATTTGGGCTGATCAATCTTCTGTCTTGTCATATGAATATTCTTCTGGCTCAAAATGACTTGATATCATTGATGAGAGATATATTTCTGATATGCTTGACAGATTATAGGCCAACAAGTCATTTACAGCATTCAATTTTTCCCCCCAAGCACCACTAATTTGGGATGCCAAGACTTGTTTCTGTCTTAAACGCCACAGTTTTTTTTTATCATTGCCATTCCACAGAACACATGGTGAAAACCTTAGGACATGCTGAGCTTTCAGGTCCTCGAGCTAAAGCATTTAGGAGGTATTCACAGTTGATCTCAGACATGTGGCAGGTCAGAATGAAATAAAACAGGATAAAGAGCAGACTCACCCCCCTCCATACTCCTAACCCACCGTCTTGCCTGTTCCTGGTGATATGCTTGCAATTAGTAGGCCAAGCTCTGTAGTTTATACCTGGTGTAAACACAGGCAGCCTGTGCATGACTCTGCGCACATGTTTACATATTTTGAGGGACTTAAAGCGAACTATTTACCTACTTCTATGTGTTAACGTAGTGGGAGTTCTCCCCTTTTTTAGGGGATTTACCCTGTCTGTGCACATCTGCACAAACAGTTAGATTTATAGTGTGAATGGAAAGCATGTCTTAATTTATGTTATCACAGGAGGCAAATCAGGAACAGAGTTGTACATCCTTTACATGGCAGAGCCAACAATGTGGAAATGAAGCGGTCATGTGGATTAACTCACTGTGGAAGGAAGATGCTGTAAAAAATAAAAATGAAAATCTGGAGTTTTATTTTGAAGCTGTACCAAGGATCAACATAAAATACCTTGTCAAGCTTTAGACGAAGCGTCACGAATGAACACGTAACGAATCTGTGAAAGGACATTTTTGAAGACGTTGCTCTTAACTTTACCTCGCTTACAGAGGTGTCTGGAGGTGAGGCAGGAATCAGCATTCTGCCGTGTGGGAAGATGAGAAGAAGTGCTGAGACAGAAAAGAGAATGACGAGGAAGAGAAGGCCAGCTGCTGACCAGAGTTATTACTATGTGAAGCTCTTCTCTCTGGATGGGGAAGGGTTTTTCCTTAAAAAGAGAAGAGTGGAGCAATGTGTGTGTGTGTGTGTGATGGAGAGATGGGGGTGTTCTGGTCTCTCTTAAAACTGGGTGACTCATAGGATAGGAATGACCTTCCTCCCGAATAAGAGTAAACCAGTCTCTGCTTCTCTGTGTCTCTCTGACACACACACACACACACATTAATTTTTGTCACATGGACTGAAAGAGAGTTCTGTAGAGGGATTACTGTAGAAGAAAAGTGTCTAGAAAACTATCATACTCAGACACTGCTGCAGCTTATTTTCTCACAGTTCCATGGAAAAGGTCACAAGGAACAATTTATTTGTGCCTGTTGCAAACAACTGCAAATGCACATGAAGGGCAACATGGGCAGGGGGGGAAATAAAAATGTTAAGAGCTGTGCAGTGAAAAAGCAGACAAACATTTTTGCTGTCTGTAATGAGCGCAGAACAAACTGAGTGCAGATATGGGTTATTTGATGTGCTTTAATCTCTGTGATGGTCACTGGGTGTGTGAATGTGAGCCATTCTTTCAAGAGGTTTTCCAGAGCAGTTCTTGATCTGTATATGTATATGTGAACAAATGCCAGGATATTACATATAAACATTACACAAGTTAACATTAACCCCCATTTTTTGCTTCTTTTGGCAGTCTCTCTCTTCATCCAGATGTGCTTTGTCTTTAGACAAAACAGCTGGTAGTTGTTACCTCTTTGCATCGCTCTCTCTCTCTCTCTCTCTCTCTCTCTCACACACACACACACACACACACACACACACACACACACACACACACACATGCTCACACACAGACACAGACACACACACACACACACACACACATGCTCACACACATGCTCACACACACACACACACACACACACACACACACACACACACACACACACACACACACACACACACACACACACTTAAATTTCTTCTTCTCTGTTTTTTTCTTTTTTTCATTTCTTTCACCCTCTGAGGAGGTTTAATGCATAACCATTTCCAGAGTTCTAGAGAACTATAATAGACAAACACTTTTTTGCCGCTTTTTTGGACACATCTTGCAAAAACATTTTCTACACTTTCAGCGAATTTCCTTGGAAAAAGTCTGTACTGAGGTCTGAGGGCAGGACAGCACAGAAAGGTCCAGTCCCCTCAGAAAACAGAAGGAGCACGGGAAATTGCAGAAAAGCTGCAGAACAGCCAACACAAGCTATGTGCTTGGCACCACTGTGCAAGTGCATAGCTGCATGCATGCAACAGATTTAAAAGGTGCATGCAAATGTAAATCATGCATGGCAACATGCAACTGGACACACCCATGCATATGCGCATAAAAGAACATGCACACTGGGGAAAGATCTGTGGAACAATCTGATAAGCGCCGTTCGGGCTCAGGTCATTTTGAAATTACTTGGACACAGGAAGTTATGTACCAAACAGTACAGAGATACACACACCCCGAACAGAAGTGAATGTCTGGTGCACACATAAATGCTGCACAGTCAAGATCTGAACAAAAAAATCAGGATCACTGGAGGGGAAAACAGCAGATTTAGTGAGGCAGTCTCAACGAATTTCTCCTGAATTCTGACTAAGGAGATTTAATTTAAAACATGTGTTTCGCATTGAGCAATAGAGAAGAAAATCAAACATTTGTGTCTGTGGATACAGAGTGATGAAGAGGCAAATATTTTAAATAAATCATGGACAGTTTTTGCTAAACGAATTCCTTCTCTTGTCCTTTTCTGCAAAGAGGTCAGCAGTCCTGTATCTTGTCTTGCTAGGGGCATTTCAACAGGCTGATACTTGCCGTCACAATGGGTAGCACTTTGGAAGCTGTACAAGACTACTGGCCTGTTACACTGAGAGATGGAACATTAAGCTGTCTTCAAATGGGAAATGGTGACGTTAGCACTTGGACATTTAGCAGTGTAAAACAGGCTGAAAAATTCTCCTCACTCTTTCCTGATTATCTATCAAAATTATTGTTTTATTTAAAAGAATATTAAATATTGTTGCAAAGAACAGGTAAAAAAAACCAAACATGTCTACAGCACAGCTAGCAACTCTTGGAGAATTTCCAGAGTTAATGGCAATGCTGCATGCTAATTTGCTAATCTCACAACCACACTTTTATCTAAGTAAAGTTTCACAATATATTTTTTTTAGTTTTGTATGAAATGAAGATTAAACTCTTATGCATGAAATTTTTCATGTTCCACCAGGAAGAGGCCTTAGGACACACCGAGGAGATTACATCTCTCAGTTGGCCAGGGAATTCCTCAGTGTTCCCTCAGATAAGCTTGAGAAGGTGAATGGGGAAGGTCTGTACTTGTCTGCTTAGGCTTCTGCCCGGATAAGTGGATGAAAATAGATGGATAGGTAGATGGGTTTGTGTGGATGAAAATCCTTTGCACTCAGTAGTTACTGATACATAACCCATAGATATCACCAAATGCTGGTTCCTCCTTTGAGATGCTCTTCAAGGCCTTTACCATAGTCACCTTCAGTTGTTGTTTGTTTGTGAGTTTCTCTGCATTTGATAAGTGTATTTGGTAATACTGAAGCTTAAAGGAATTTGTTCAATTCTAAACTACCATTCGCTTTAATTTTCTGCCAAAATCTCTGGCGTCTGACGTCAGTTACATGAGTCGCTTACCTTGTCCGTCACTTCCGTCACTTACCTGCTGACATACCCTGACACTTTGACACTCTTGTTTTTGTCTTTCTTTATTCTTTTCCCTTTTTCTCAGTACTCTCCAGACTCTTTTACATGTTTTCTGGCAAAATCGAATCTGGCCTACCTGTTTTCGAGTGAAGCCAGTAGTTTGCGTCTTGTTGCAAACCCTCTGTATTTCCATTCTTATTTTGTCTCATTTTCATTATTGATTGTATAAGATCTCTATCTCCTTGACAGCGTTGTACACTTGGTAGGATGTTATGAAGACATTTTTCTTAACCGTAGAAATAATTCTCTCAGTTGTCTGCAGTTTAGTTGTTTTCTGTCTTCCAGATGTTTTGGTGTTGCTGAGCTGACCAGTACGTTGCCTGTTGATTTTACCACTCCCAAATATTTTTGCTATCTCCCTGATACGTTTATGATGTTTTTTAAGCCCGATGATGGATTTGCCCGATGATGGATTTGCCCACTGATATCTCTTTGGCCATCATTGTTACTGAGAATGACATTAATCAGCTATCTGCTTAATTGCTTAATTTATTATAACCAGGAATAACAAGGAAACAGGCCTTACCTGTTAGTGGGAAAGGGGAAGATTAAAAAGAGAAAAGAGAAATAAGAGCTAAATACAAACTCTCAGAAAGAGAAGACCGCAATTAAAGAGTAAAAAGAGAGGTACGAAAAAGACGTCTAGCAATCTGAGCTTAAAGCAGCATAGCTAAGGGAGGGTTAAAGGTCACCTGATCCAACCCTAACTGTATGTTTTTATAAAAAAAAGAAAAGAAAGAAAGCTCTAAGCCTAATCTTAAAAGTAGTGAGAATTAGGGTTAGTCTTCTGGATCCAAATTGGGAATTGGTTCCACAGGCCTGAAAGCTGCAGGCTCTGCCTCTCATTCTACTTTTAAATATGGCCTGTAACTGGTAATGGTATAGCGCTTTACTAGTCCATAAGGACCCCAAAGCACTTTACACAGTCAGTCATCCACCCATTCATGCACACATTCATACACTGGTGATGGCAGCTACATTGTAGCCACAGCCACCCTGGGGCGCACTGACAGGGGCGAGGCTGCCGGACACTGGCGCCACCGGCCACGATCACCCTCCATAGTAAATACCATAGTAACCACAAGTAAGCCAGCAGTCTGACAACAAAGTACTCAGTTAGGATAATAAGGCACTATGGCATCTTTAAGTTATGATGGGGCCTGATTATTCAAGACTTTGTATATGAGAAGGATTTTAAATTTGATTCCCTGATTTAGCAGGGAGCAAATGGTGAGAAACTAATATGGGAGAAATATGCATTTTGGATCAACAGAAGACTTTCCAGGGAACTTTGAAAACAGCCTGACAGTAATGAATCACAGTATTCCTGCCTATGAGTAACAAATAATGTGTATGTGTTAGTCCCCATAGGGAAATTACTCCTCTGCATTTAACCAATTCACCCAGTGAAGCAGTGGGCAGCCACCAATGCAGCGCCCGGGGAGCAGTGTGTAGGGACGGTACCTTGCTCAGGGGTACCTCAGGGTAGCCGTTCAGTGGAGTCAAAACCCCGACCTTCTGATCATGGGGCAACCACTCTACCTACCTGCCCCAAATGGACTAGCTTTTCAAAAATGACTCCAAAATTCCTCACACTGTTAGCAGACATCAGGGTAATGCCATCCAGAGTAGAAACCTGGTTAGAAACCACACTTTCTAAGATTTTTAGGGCTCAGGTACAATAACCTCAATTTGTTGGAGTCTAGGTGAAGAGAAATTCAGTCAGGAAATTCGGTCATTTGTGTACTGAAGACTTGTCTGTAGTTTAACTAATTGCTGGCTTCACAGCAATGTAAATGTATGCATTGTTTTATAACACTACCTGAGAGATGTAAAAATTCTTTTTTTCTCCTCAGTGTTTTAATCTGAACCAAAGAATTGTCAGTAGAGGTACATGAACATGTGTGAATGGATCTTTGTAAACTACCTTTGCGAGTGTGTGTGTACAGGACAAAAACAATCACACTTAGGTGCAGCAACCTTTATTGAAGGAGCTCTTATGAAACTACTGCGGCTGTGCATCCCCACGGTAAAAATATCTTCTTTAACAAAAAGGGTAGAGGCTAATACACTGAAACTAGTAGCACCACAGATAACAACAACAGCTCAGTGACTCTGAGCCAATGAAGATAACAACACCTTTGAACTTCCACTTAAGGTGATCTAAAAACCTGTGTGTATTTTTCTGTGTGTGGGTAGGTGTGAGAAGTGCCATGTTTATTTTCAAGGTTTCCACCATGGCAGATTCCAAGGTCACTGAACCAATGTATGCATGTAAGCGTATGTGTGTGTGAAACTGAGGCTTTTCTGCTCCACAGACAATAAAGAACAGTTTTTTATCATTACTCTATTATTTGAACCAGCGACCATAGCACAGCTGTTTATGGACCAACGCCCCGAGGCTCTGTGTAAAACACACATTCACATGTAAATGATGTCCACACACTGAGAGGGTTCACACATACTCACAGACAGAACCACACAGGTAAGGTCGAGCTGTGGAGTTCTGGTGAAGCAGGCTTTCTACATAAGCCTATCTGATGTCACATCCTGTTTTGGTGATTTAATATAACTTTGACATAATGAACAGTGTGAGTTTTCTCCAATTGTGGACTAAGTTAACACTTAAAGATCATGGAGGTGGAGTTTAAAATAAATCAGTTCACAGCTGTGATTGGTCACTTCATTTTGCGTTACTGTCACACAACAGATCTGACACCACTTGAAAGAGTGGCTAGAGTTATAATGAAAATAAGAAAAAAGAATCCACATTAGACTCTAAACACAATCCTTGAAAGGGCAGGAGGTCCGGTCCTGGAGAGGCAAGTAAGTGCTGTTTCAAAGAGCCTTGTTTAAAGCTGAAGTCAGAGCTGACAGTGATACAGGGATACCTGAGTAGAAATCAGCCTAATGCAGATGAAAGCTAGAAATAGACACGTGCTAATACTGATGGCTCTCCAGGACCGGAGTTACCCATTTATTTGGCACTTTTTTACCCTGAACTTTACCTCCAAGGCAGAAATTTCTAAAAGTGGGAGGTTTAGGTCAAATACCTTCGTTTGGTTATGATCTCAGCGAAGGCACCGGGGTTTGTACACAGCCTAACATGGTCTGCCTTGGAGGATCAAGTTGGGGTAAAAAAAAAAAAAAGGTTTCTGGGTAATTTTTGAAGAAATTTACATTTTTTCTGCCACACAATCATTAGTCATTTTGCGACTTTCTTTTCTTTTTTAAACACAGTGTACTGTAAATGAGTGAGACTGAATATTCATTGGACTAAAAATGTAAAGCGTATTAGTCCTGTTGTATGGTGTATCCCCATTCAGGGCATGGACACCCTGCGGGAGACGGTTTGGTAAAAGACCCCACGGAGCAGAGACGGGTAGTCTGGGAGACGGAACAGATGGCGCTGAGCGTATGTGATGTCGGCCAGCCGTCCTCTGCTCACCAGAGTGCGCAGGTTAGCCTCGCTGACCTGGGTGCCAGCTGAGATGACATAGAGCTCAATACCAGCATCCGCCACCTCGCGAACACGCTTCTCCAGGACAGGCTGGGTGACGCCCTGAGACCTGCCGTCAGAGAAGAGCACCAGCTTCTTACTGCCTGCTGATCCATCCCCGCGGGAGGCTAAAGTCCTGATTGCAAACTCCAAGGCCTGGGTCACGCTGGTGCCATCGTTTTGGAAGGTAGCTGCTTTAATTTCCTCAGACAACACCGTCAGATTGTGATTCAGCGGCGCGTCCAAGCGAGCATTCCGACTATACTGGCCCACACCCACTCTAATCTGGGCACCAAGCGACCTGTTTGCGTTCAGGAAGCGATCAGCCAAGTGTTGGGCAAAGGTTTTGCTTATTTCAAAGTTCTTCTGGCCTACGCTGGCCGAGCTGTCCATCATCACCAAAATATCGGTACTTTGAGGAAACTCGACTGCAATATAAGCAGAAATAATACACACAACACATCTGGTCAGAGATTTCCAACACAGGAGAGAGAAACACAGCATTTATTTATGATGTCTTTAACATCCAGATTCTAATTTATTGTTGGTTTGGGGTTTTTTCGACTTTCGTTCACTGACTGTGTTGAGATGTATTTTTTTCAAACAATCCTTAAAATAATATAGAAAAGGTGAGGCAGAGGCAGAAGTAACTAAAATTAAATTTTAGCCTAAAGCTTAGAGACAGAAACAGAAAAAGGGAATTCGTTCAGAGTTACCTCTAGCCACTAAGCACAAAACATAGAGGTAGGAGGGCTGACTCTGATCTGAACGTCAGAGCTCATGTGGGGTCTGTCACTGAGTCTCCTTCCTTCTGCTTTAAACTGTTCGACCTTTTCTAAGTCTGAGTAACACAAAGAAACTGATAACATGCTTTTATGCCAACAAAGCTGGATAATTGTAATGCCCTGCTAGCTGGTCGACTTAAAATGTGTTACATCAGCAGAAGTTAGATCATTTATTTGGAGATAAGAGAAAGATTATATTGATTCTGAAGTCTATACTGGCTGCCTGTCAGTAGTGAATTCAAAATCATTTTACTTGTTTTTAAACCACCTCGTGGCCTTATTCCAGTATCTATGTCTCACGTGCTGATGGCATATAAAGTATTTCAGGTCTTTTTCTTGTTCCAGTGTGGAGGAAGAAAATGTTTAGAGGCAGCCATGAGGTTTTACCCACATCGCTAAAACAGCAGCAGCACCCAAGAGCAACAGAAGGTTTTTGAAATCTCTAAAAAGAAATTTAAATCAAATCTTTTATGCTGAAAAGATTGGATTTGGGGTTTTCTTACATGTCCTACTGATGTCGCATATTTTTATTTGATTTTTTAAAATAACTTTCTATGTTTTTAACTATATCTTTAACTTTGTATTTTTGTTGCTATTTTATTTGTGATTATTTTTATTTTTACATTTTTAATGTAATATTTTAATATCTATTTTTAAATTGATTTAAGCTTTATTTGACTTACTCTTATCATACCTATAGGCCATTTCAAATTTAGATTTATTTCTTGTCTGCTGCATATTAATTTATTATATAATTTATTTGTTCCTCCTTATTATGTCTTTTTGACAGTTGTGAAGCACTTTGACCTGCACTAACCTGCATGAAAGGTGCTATAGAAAAATAGCTTTGAACAACTGATTTCTGAATGAGGGATGTAAGACATTGTCAAACCCAGTAAAATAGTACAAATATAATACAACCCAGTGTAACTGTGTATTGGAAAATAATATCAGACTTACTGGGACATCTGTAGTCTGGGCATTTCTTCTCTGTAACAGAAAGCACAAGATAAGTCAGTTTATTTCCAAATTACTGTTTCCAGCTGGTTAAATAACTGCAAGATCAGATACTGGCGTGTTGTTTTGTTACTACAAAGAAGTCTTTAATGTTTCTCTGTTACCACAACTGACACAGACGCCTGGATATCGCTGTATATCGTGAATATGGTGTTGCTAAAACAACACTAATAACTAGATAAGGAGTGCATTCATAGGTTATTTAAATATGTGGAGCTGTGCTGTACCTTTACAGATTCTGTCTGTAAGGTTCTGCAGGAAGTTGTCGTCGAGAAGTTCAGCAAAGTTATCCAGCACGAAGGAAAAGCCTGGTTTGGGGTCGCTCTTACACACCACGTCGTCGAGCTGCTCTTGGTTGGGCTCACGGCCTGAGTAGTCCTTTACTCCTAAACCACCAACCTAGAGATGAAGCAGGGACCTTTTAGGGTTGCCTGTACAGGGATGTGATTCAACCTTCTACAGTGTGTGTTTCAAAGTGTGTCACACTTGCCTGGAGGCCTTTACCACAGAGTATGTTGAGGGGGGTCTTGTCTCTGTCGATATCAGAGCGTCCATCAGTGAGAACGAGAACGACTTTGTTCTCTTTCCTCATGACACTGATTGTGTTGCTCAAAGCAAAATCAAGGGCCTCGCCTGTGTACGTGGCCTCAGCTAGCCACTTCATGTCTCTCACTGCCCTACACACACACACACACACACACACACACACACACACACACACACACACACACACACACACACACACACACACACACACACACAAAGAAAACGTGCTTAGCATTGAAACATAAGGCAAAATATACAACATGCTGTATTCAAAGGTTCTTTCATTTTATACATTTAAACAGTCATTTCTGTTTCCAGATAAGTAATTACCACTTAGAGTGTATTTAACTTAATAGCGACAGATCTATTTCTGATCAGATCTATAGTGCTGTTTTTTTAGGGTAGAAAAGTCCCTCATTGTCCATTATTGCCATTGTTTGTATTGAGAGCATCATAAAGGCATACAGGGGACGTTACTTTGGACTTCTGACCTGCTCGTCAAACTTTCTAATATTATCTTTAAAAACGCTTTAAAAACGACTTAAATATCCACTGCTTTTGTTTATATTGGCAGAATTTAGGGAATAATCCTGGTATATGGGGATTTGAAATATACTATTATAGTTTGCATCTATTTCTTTCAAGTTGACCCCAAAATGTCTTATAACTTTAAAGAAAATATTATCAAGAGAAAGAGAATGAGCAGCCTTGTTAGTTAGAAATCTAAGTTATACAGGAAACTCTCCATGTTCATGTCCGGTTATTGAAAAATCAATACCTATTATCTATTACCTGCTCCTGCATAATGTTTGTGTTATCAGCGTAAACATCTGCAATGCTACCCTTCTCTCATTTTTTACTGCACTGCAAAATTCTTAAAGTACATTTATAAAGAACAAAGAAAGCCAGAGACTCCTGCCGCACGCGTGTGTGAACTCACTGTTTGAATTCGGTGAGGCTTGAGGATAGTCTGACAGCTTCTTGGGCTCTTGATCCACTGTACTGGACAACACTCACTGTGGACTCGTCGACAGCAAACTGGAAAGAAAAAAACCCAAAGCACTGCATGGTGACTGTGTGTTTTGGTCTGTGTGTGTTTTCCTCTGTCAACATTTCTGTGTCCCACCCATCCTGACTAATTGCAACCAAACTGGGAGAGGAGAGTCACTGGAGAGACATAAAAGCATGTTCCAAACCCAAGAGAATATCTTTCATTCACACTTTTCTATTTTGAGGTTTGCTCTCGAGGCGAGCATTTCGTAACATCTCTGAAAAATAGCTTTAGCACCATTCTTGGAATGATTTTAAATAAACAACAAATCCCACAAAGGTCAAGCATGTGGCTGACAGATGGTGGTAGAGATTAGGAAAAAGGTGAAGAATATGAAATGCAATGCTGTCAAAACAGAGGATAAATTAAAGGAGGATGTTACCTTTACTTGCTGGTCTTTTATCAGCCTGTCAATGACTGTGATGATAAAGTCTTTGGCAAGAGCAAAGTTTGTAGAACCGATACTCTCTGAGCTGTCCACGATGAACGCCAGGTCCACTGGTGCACACTTACACTCTGGAGACACACACATGAATAATTTCATAAAGGCTAATCGTCAAAGTAGCTACAGACAGTGGAGAACAATATAGGCAATGACTCCAAACTCACCACAACAAGCTGGGGGTGATTAGAAGAGCATGGGGGAAAAAAACCACAAATCAAAGTTAATGAAATGCAGAAATAAATGTATCATGATACAATCTGCTTCGGTTTTCATTAGGGTTAGCCTAGCACTGAGCTAAAGAAGGCCAACTGTTTAAAGTGGCCCTATTATATCAATTTCCTGCACCATATTTGTATTTTAAGACTGTGTAAGCTTTGCTTTGGTTCAGTTTTAGCTGTTCTTTTCTTAAACTAAAAACTTGAAGCTCTCAAAATGCAATAAATGCCATCTTCTATTAAAGCACTAGCTTAAAATACCTGAAATACTCTGTGAAAAAAAGTGAAACAATCCTCAATGTTTACTCCATATTATGACCTAATGAAAGCTGCTGTTACTTTTTCTCTGGGCTGATGATCTAAACTCAAACGCTATTATTACAAGTTTCTGTGCCACACTGCTCTGCATCTGGCTTTCATTTCCAGTTGAAAGGAAACAAAGGAAGCGATATTAGCCTTAACATCTTTCCTGTTGTGAAGAAACGAGAAATGAGCAGGAAAATGCTTGTGGCACCTTCCCAAAGGACTGTGGCTGTGTTTTGAGCACTTCTCTTATGATACTTTTGCTGCATTGATGGGATGAATATACCAAATGGCGCAGCTGGTTATGAACAATGAATAAATCAAAAGGAATCAATGGTTTTGGACTTCAAGTCAACAATGGTAAATATAAAATCCTCTCATGCTAGGCACAAAACCGTCCAATACATCCAACACTTACAACCTCCGAAAGCAAACGTTTGGTCATGACCCAGTTCAAATAGGAAGATGACAACCTGCCAGTTCAATCAGCTCAGCAGTCCATAAGTGACCAGCAACCTCCAACTAAGACCAGTATGTCAGATGTCTGTCCATCATCCAGGTCATGGCAGCCTTAAGAGCTTGTCTTAACTTCTTTAGCTTGTCAAAACGTTTCACCTCTCATCATTCAACAGCACAACCCTCAGGTGTACACTTGTACTTAAAGGACAATGACAATGTTCATATTTTGGACCGAGTAGACAGATGGTTTGTAAAACCAGTAAAGGAGGCCACCTATGTCCATTGCTACATTGTAGCCACTGTCTTGAGATCCCTTCACTGTTGCTTCAACCCCCCACCTCACCTCAAGTGACATCAATAGGTCACATGACAGAGGAGGGCAGGGTCTCACAGTAGTTTCAGTCTTAAACACCGCTGATGGTATTAACCAATAGTCAGTAGCAGGTCAAGTAGCAGAACAACAGCTCTCAGGATCATTTCCAAAAGAGACAACCTTCAGTAGACATTAAATACCTGAGACTCTCCACCTTTCGTTTTTAGTGATGAAGAAGCGTCTCTAAGTTCAGTTGTGTTCTTTTTTTCAAGCTCTTAAGAATATTTCAGATGCAGACCTATGATGGCCAGCAGATGTGCATAAACAGATGTTTGTGGACCATATATAACTGTTTAAACACAAAGTTTATTTGGATTTTTTTTTAAAAGGAATGATGGTAGAGGACTATATTACATCAGTAGATGCTTATTTTGTTAAACACTGTTAGTGGAGCAACATCCATTCATTCATTTTCCAACACTTTTCAGGGTCTGGGACACAGGGTCAGCAGTCTAAGCAGAGATTTGGACTGCCTCATCTTTGCAGTAGCCTAAGCAATGATGTGGTGGCAGCACTCTGCACCACTCCTGATGCTACACCAATCCATCTGTCCATTTCCCTGAGATACCTGAGCAGCAACTCCTTTGTGACCTGGAATGAGCACTCTACTCTTTTCCAGCTGAGAACCATGGCCTCAGGCTTGGAAATGCTAATTCTCATTCCTGCTGTTTCACACTGGGCTATAAACTGCAAAAGCAGAGGAGATCCCGAGGCCACAAAACCAGAAACCCTTCTCTGCTTGACAATAACTAAAAATTGCCTATCCATAAAATTTATAACTAAAATCTGTGTGCAACCCTGCTGGTTCTTACCTTTGGCAATGCAAACCAAGCTGTTACTAAGGTTGTACAGGCACAGAATGGCCCATGACAGCAGGGCAGACACTTCATACTACTAAAGCAATCCCAGAGGACACACTGAGGGATATCTTATTATTTTATTGTCTATAAAATACATGCAATATCCTTGAGAAGAAAAGGAGTTGGTCATATGTTCAACAACCAGGATGAAAATCAAATTGTTCCTCGTGGATCTGAGGGTCGACCAATGGACAGACTCTCCCAAAAGCACCCTAACAAAGAACATCCCAGAGAGCTGAGGTTTGCTGATTCTGCTAAAGTTGGACCACAACCTTGTTTTCCCTTCTTAAAAAGAAGAAACATCACCCCAGTTTGATAAACCAGAGGCACTATTGTTGAGTTCCATGCAGCTTTGCGTTGGTGTATCAACCTAGACAGCCCTCCAGTCGAGAAAGTTGCCCAGTCTACATGACACTGAACCCCACTGAAGTCTAGGTTCCTCAATTTTCACAGTTTTTCACAAACCTACTTTTTCACAGTAGGTTTCTAAATTCCCCTCTGTAAAACATCACCTTATCATGGTGGAGGGGATTAGATCCTATACTGGGATGGGTCTCTCAAGGAAAATTAGTGCTGGATATGGATGTCCAGTTTGACTAATACCCAGTATGGTTTCCTCCTCAGTTACAGTACAATCAGGTTCAAATTGAAAAGGATAAACAGAATAATTCCCTGTTTATCTTAATGTAAAGTCCAAGACTGTTCCAACTGTTCAACATCACTACCCAGACTGCACTGAGACTTTTTAAAAATCAGATTTAAATGGATGACGTTCGTTTTTAATCGAAGAGGCTATACATGTGTTTTTAGTTAGACTTTAAGCCATCCTTTTTTCTGACTGGGTGATCCTGACAACCAGAAGCTTCAAACAGCAGGTCTTCTGTTCTCTTAGTCAGAGCTCTTTGCCTGAGATGACCACATTAGGGAGATCCCCTGTTTATGACATCATACAAACCAAGACTGAAACTGACAATCTGAGGTCTTAACTTTTGGCTCACAGGGATTACTTGTACATATGCTGACCTCATTATCTGAAACATCTGCAATGTTTAACATTCGCACTCACCACTGTAACTGTAATGTATATATATATACATACATATGAATGACAGAGAAAACTTTAACATAAAGAATTTAAATTCTGTGAGTGGGTGTTCAAGAAGGCAAACCGTTAAGTCTTGAACTTACAGCAGAGCTTCATAATGATATCCAGAATTTCACAATCCTGAAGAGAGAGGCAGAGGATACATTACAATATGGCCGCAGACCTACATCACATTACATAATATACAAACACGACACACAGCCAGCTCCCTGACTGCTTTTGAGCCGCTCCAAAGGAGAAGAAAATGAAAACATGACTACGTGATATTTTACTTAGAAGTCAGTGAGCGGCTTGGGGTTTTGTGTTCAGGAAATTGGTTGTGTGGCTTTGGACTGAACATACAGTATCAGTTGCAGATGCAAAACTTGCACAGCCTCAAGGGGGAATTAAGTGTGTTAGCACTCTGGTGCTACGGCTAAATTGAGGGCGAAGGCTCACATTAATTGGATTGCTTCAATTTTTATCTTGATACTCACATCGGCTCCTGGTGGTCCGGGAGGCCCTGGTGGTCCCTGAAAAGGAGATAGGGAGACTTGAGTGATTCATCCTCCTGAAAAATGTCTATGTTTTTTTTGTTTTGTTTTTTGTTTTAAAAATCTGTCCAAAGGTCTATCTGGTCTGGCTTCAAGATGACAGAGGAAAGTTTTTGTGTTTTAGTTGGAATTAAAAAATATGGGGGGCTTCTTTGAAAAAGACGTTACTCCTCTGACTGTACGCAAGGTTCTCACCATGACTGAACCCACAATCCGCGCCCACACATTTCATGCTCGCCACTGTCGTTCTGCAAACATCTGAAACGTCCAAAAGTTCACTGCCACAGAATTTTGGGAGTCGTTTTTTTTTCTTCTCTCGACTGTAGGAAAACCATCTGTTATGTTTTAGCCGACATTAAAGCTCTGTTTAAGGGCACTCGTTTCTGCGTAAAAGACACCAGACTAGCACACACACATTACAGAATGAGAAAGACAGGAAAAGAGAGCGAGGGAGAGAGACAGCCGTTAATTGTAGAGAAGAACAGCACTCGGAGCACATGACGCAAACTTTTCAGTGGTTCCTCTCAGAGAGCGTGCGATCATTTAGATTAATGTCATATTTAGATTAAGCTTTGTTTATATTTTCACATGAAGCAACACCACAAAGTTTAAGGTTTAAGGAAACATAGGAATGATTGTTTTTCCATCTCTTAGCATGTGGTTTGGTGTTGTGGTGTCTGTCTGAAACATGGAAATGGACAGAGTTGAAAGCTGGCTGTGCTCTTGTTAGCTCACTTTCTTAAAGGCCTGCTAAGTCTGTATTTCTTTCCTATTAAGAAGAATTAATGTTTTAATGAATTAACTAATCAAGTGCACAAATAACATTAACAGAAAAAATATGTCAGCATTGCCCATGAATCTATGTTTTACACATTCATACACCACAAACATACGTGCACACTCCATGTCATTCTTACCGGCCTGCCCTCGGGCCCTCTGTGACCTTTGGCCCCTTTTGGTCCTAGAGGCCCTGGTTCGTTATTCTGTCAAAAAAGAGAAAATGAATGGAGATTAAAAGAAAGGGTCACACCTTTGGTTTGTTTTTCTCTTTTGAAATAAATGATTGTAAATCTTTTCAAATTACAGGATGAAAAGCTATTTAAAGAAACTAAGTTGATTTACACACTAATCACAATGAACGTGCAATGCTGTGTGGCAAAGCACTGCTAAACAATAACCACAGCTCATAGTTTTGTCTAAACTGGAAACAGCTGCAGTGGCACACACTTTTTAGATCCAGAGTCCAACTAAAACCTTCATACTGACTTACTGTATAAGTGATTACCTGACTGCAAAACAACCTGATTAGTGTGTGTGTGTTCATTTGTTTACTTTTTTTATGACTCTGTGCTTGACTATGGAAATAAGTAATAAATGTAAAACTTCAGAAGAGTTTTGTCTCCGAGTGTGGTAGTTCATATCATAAAAGTGGAGGAGAAGGAGAAAGTGGAGCACCGTCATTTATTTTTGTGTATACAAAGACAATGCATTCCTGCTTGCTCCACACACAGTTTCAGAAATTGTAAGCACGAGTTTGTTGCCTGATCTTGGAGAAATCCACTGAAGTGCTGTGCCATGTCTCATCATGGCCAGCTATCTAACTATGCAGCGGGCTAAAGGAGCCAAAGCCCCTGCAGCTGCTGCACCCTGACACACAGCTGATCGCTGTGAGAGCTACTGTAAACAAATTGATTTAGGACAATGATCACATCGTTGAATTTGAATGTTCCCACAGATACTTTTACACACTTAAAAATTTGAGAATGACGGCAGGCAGCTGAAATGAATTTCACAATAATCCAAAACTGAAAGCAGATACCAAAATAAAAGAAGATTTAAAAAAAAAATCTTTGAAACACACGAGAAGAGCAGAAACTGTTTTAAAGTGGGTGCTTGTGTGCTTTAAACGGCTCATTTTGGATAAAAGTGTATTTACTCTCTTTTTTTAAAACGACTTCATAAACAATGTGAATGAAAATATTACAGATCATTAATGGACAAATGTCTGTCCTAGAAACCTTCTGATTGGGAGTGACATGTAAGGCAGGAAGCAGTGTAAGCAAAAGGGACTAGCTCACAGTGTAAAGTCACAACCAGCAGATCTGCACTCCTGCAACACAACCATCTACCTACAGTGGACAGATACAGCGGAGACATGAGGGCTGTTGGGGAGACGGTACTGCCAACCATCTGGCTTTTTCACACACATGCCAACAGACGTGAGCCTTTAATAGGAACACACACGTGTGCACACACACGCACACACACACACGCACATATATCTCAACATACATGTGCACACAATGCATGTGACTCCAATTACTGCTCAACTTCAAATGCTAGGATGTAATGAACATGAACTACATCATCCATAGTTACACAAACAGCCAGACAAATCATAGGCTTGATTTTATGGCGTTATATTTAGCGATCACATCCAGATGCAACTGTTTGTCATACCTTTTGCAGGATATGATCTTAAAAGTATGTTAGCCACAACTTTAAATAGGTGGGAAAGCCACACGCCGTTCACAGCCTTCCACCATCCAACAAAAAGCTTTTTTGTGAACAGCTGAGAATGTGGAAACAAGAAAGTCACTGTCTAGGGAGAAAGACATAAGAAGAAAACAGAAATGCATGCATGCCTCTGAGAATGAGTGGAACATAATAACTTCTTTCTGTTCACTGAGATATACAAAAAATGGCATCTAATTATGTTAACTATGGTTTTTTTAGTCTACGATTTTGTCATGGACCGATACAGGGTGCGGTGTGGAAATTAAACCATTGTTAAATGGTACGTCATTTTGGTAACTAACTGGACTTGTTTTCCAAACCTAGATAAGAGAACAGTCACCACTGGACCACTGTCCAAATACAAGGCTGCAGGCAACAACAGGTTAGCTTAGCACCCATTCTGCTAAACTAATTCCTGTGTGTTCAAAGTGGTTTACAATGACAGCATGCACCCACTAGCACTTCTAAAAGCTCATATATATATATATCTTTTGTGCAGAATGCTGATTTATGTACCAGGTCAGCCCTTTTGGCATACCTCAAACAAGTATCATTGGGTTGAGTTAAGCTATAGTCTTCATGCTTTATGCTAAGCTAACCAGATAATTTGGGTTGCCTCATGTATTCATTTAACAGAATATGCCCATTACTCTGCTGTCAGAGTGAATGTATCATGTACATTACTGAAACATTACTACAGTACCAAACAAATTTTAGTAAAATATTGGGTGACTGGGTGAATTGTACGGCATCTTATCCTGCTCTGGCTGCAGTAACATAAAGCTTTGATGAGTGGTAAACTGATCTGGCACTGTAAATCCACAGCTCACAGAGTGTGACTGTTCTGCAGAAAAAGGTCAGGGTGCACCGATGTATGGATAGAAACTTTTAAGCCATGAAACTCGAACCCTGGAAGTGAAATTATTTAAATGTAAACACGGCCAAGTTGAACCAGGAATAATCTCTCTCTCTCTCTCTCTCAAACACACACACACACACACACACACACACACACACACACACACACACACACACACTCCAGAAAAAAAGTAATGCAGTCCCCTCATCGTCTCTGCTCACTTCCTGGTAGCCTTGACAACAACATATACACAGCTGCATCAGCTCAAAGCCCTCATCCCCAATGTGTTCAAAAGTACTTAAAGCATTTCCAGCTGCTGAACAGGAGGAAAGTGTGGGAGAAAGACAAAAAAACAAGAGCAGCAAAATACTTCTAGACTACAGAAGAAAAAAAATAATGAAAAGCAGAAAAGACAAAAAGTCACTTTGTAGTATGAGACGTGTTAAAAGACGGCAAATGAATAAGGAGATATGAAAATATATCTAAAATAGTAGCCGTGTGACTCATATCCTGTCAGCTCTCTGCGCCAAGAAAGGAAAGGAGGAAAGATAAAATGAGATCAAGAGCGAGTAGCAACTCAAAAAGGGAAAAGAAGTCAGAGTTGGACTTACATCGGGGCCTGGATCTCCGGGCTCGCCATCATCTCCTTTGGGTCCAGGCGTCCCCCTGCCACCCTGATAAATGCACAGCAGATATAAACAGTTACATGGGAGCACTGGCAAAGACAGATGATTAAATGATAATGATGATAAAAGGGCTAACAAAGCCCATTAATTTTAGCTCAGTTAATCGCTGCCTCTAACAAACGTGCATCCCAACATCTGATCTCAAATTAAAAAAAAGAGTGCCCTGACTGTCTATGTAAAAAAAAAAAAAGAAGAACCTACCGGCTCACCCGGGTCTCCACGGGGCCCAGGATAACCCTAAAAAATAAAACCACATAAGCATCAAAAATATACATAGTTACAGCGAGAAAGCTGCTCCACACTTGAGATGCCCTAACTACCTACCTGGAAACCATGACAACCTTCTGTGCCATTTCCTGGAGCACCATCCGCTCCCTGAAAATAAGAAAGAGAGACACTTACAGATCCATCTGCACACACACACGACCGGAGTTATGATCGATAGAACACATCTGTCTCCCCCCTTTCTCACTCACCCTCTCTCCCATAGGGCCTCTGTCTCCTGGAGCTCCTTTGATTCCTCTCGGCCCTCTGGGTCCCTGAGAGAAGAAAGGAATGATGAGATTAGAAACACATGAAATGCAACATGAAAACATTTGGATATTGCTGACAGATACTGAGTGTGTGTGTGTGTGTGTGTGTGTGTGTGTGTGTGTGTGTGTGTGTGTGTGTGTGTGTGTGTGTGTGTGTGTGTGTGTGTCTTTGAGTTAATGTGTGGACCAAGACTGTGAACCAGTTCTATTTCTTGAAATTTCCACCTGAAAAACACCTAAAAAAAACCTCTCCCTGATCACATCAGTGGGATCAGACGGAAGTTCAAATTCTAAATCAGAAAGTAAATAGCAGCCTCTCTCGTGATGATTCAGTAAATAATCATGTGATTCAGTGAGCTCTAAAACCAAATTTGATTAATCAGAAAAGAAACACAAACAAAAGTGCAGCATCTGTTTTACTGACAGTAATACTGAGCACTGATCCGTTTTAATAACAGACACGTCAGTCCCATATAAAGGCTTAACAGTAACTATTAGTATCTGCAATCTGTCAGAGATTCTGGCAAGCTGACTGCCTAGATTGTGTGATAACGAGCATCAAACCACCAACAGACATGACAAATGAAAACAAAGCTGACTCACAAAATTTTTATGGATTTAAAGCTACATCAGCGGGTTTGTAGCACTTTAGCCTTTGCTATCTGAAAACACAGAGTCAAATCTTTACTATTACTTTGTAAATGACATGAAAGTATGAGACAGTCTCTGTTTGCTTCTAACGTTCGTCAACTTTAAACAAAAAGGCAGACCAAAAAAGTCTCTCATGTAAAATTACAGTTTTAACTTTGGCAGATAAAGGGCAGTTCATTTAGGAGCCTCTCGCTCATGGAGGAACAACAAACTCCCAGAGTCTTCAAACACTCCTGCACTTTCATTATAACCTGTACATTTGTTTTGTTGGACTCACTTCTGATCCGGCTTGGCCTTCATCTCCTCTGTACCCGGGAGGCCCGGGCTTGCCAGCTTCACCCTGGAAAACAACAACATTAATGACAAACTGTTTAAACACTTTTACTGTACATAACAAAAAGGGGGATTTTAAAAAAAATAAAGTTTTAACAGCGTCACTATTTAACAACTACACTTCCCATGAGTCTTTGCCTGAGGAAAAGTTTCTCAATTTACTCAACTCTTCCCATCGCTGTGTCTATGTGAGCAGATAATCGCCCGGAGAGCAGTGAAAAAAGAAATTATGTTCTCTGCATTGTAACATTATTCAGTAGGATGTTGTGAAACAATTAAAAGTCACTGCTAAGATCTGGTAACATCTGGATCAATCTGAAATGCCGTATACGATATTTAGGTTTGGATTTAGGTTTTGGACTTTCAAGCAATAAGACAAACACACCACAGCACTTCTTTATATTCTAGTTAACACACAAAAAATACTGTTAAACACTCCTGTAGAGTAATGCTATGCCATTATTCCGGTTGTCCGTTATTCCATGTTTTCCATACTAATCATTTCCTTAGTGTTCACTGACAAGGAAAGTAGCACAGTCAGAAGCACAAAAGAGCCATTGAACGCTCTGACATCACGGAGGTTGCCGCAGCTGATGCTTGTAACGTATTATTATTATTACACTGCCTGGTGCCTTATTAAGAAAAACCATGGTGAGGCTTTGGCTTGAGAGGACGGAGAGAAGAACTGAGTCAGAGGGGAAAGAGTGACTGTTGATGTTCCCAGGAAGAGGAGTAAAATGGAGAATAAGAGGAGGGGAGTTGGGGTTAAAGCAGGGAGGAGTGGGCAGCACTGCGGGGACACAGCCAGGTCTTACTTCTGGAAAACCTGGCCAGTTTATCCCCACTTAACATGAAATATGCACAACTGCTCACATGTGCGCATGCAGCCACTAACATGTTCCTACGAAAGGAAAAAAAGGATAATTCCAGAGAAAGAGCGAGTGGTTTATAGTTGGGGCTGTGCCGTGCTACACCACGCAGCATTGTAAGCAGGGCCGCTAACTGCTCGTGCCTGCTCGAATGCCTGCATGGTTGCTCATATTTGAGTGAGTGTTTCTGTCTTACGGGGGCGCCGTTGGGGCCAGTTGTGCCCTCCCTCCCTTGTTCTCCGCGGGGTCCTGGATCCCCCTGGCAAGGAAAAGAACAAATGTATAAATTAGACTAAAGGCATTCAAGACAGTAACAAAAGACAAGGAACGCAGACAGAGCCAGGCTTTAAAAAACAGTCAGCTCAGTGGGAGTACATGAGGAATTACACAAAAACTGTTCTATTAAGGTCAGTGTGGTTACAGTGGACTCACTATACTGTACACGTGCCAAACTGAATTTCCCATGAATTTCTGAGGAGAAAATGCTGAACTGGTGAAGGCCCGTGAGGGACTGGGGTTAAACCTTTTATCAGCACTTACCGGTTCTCCTCTTGGGCCTCGGTTTCCACGGGAACCTTGCTCCCCCTTCTCTCCAGGTAGCCCCTACGAGAGATTTTTGAGACGGTAACGTGCATTTTGGTAGCTGTCACACACAAAAACACCATTTTAAAGTCAATATATTTACTTTCTCGCCCGCAGGTCCATCATTCCCTGGTAATCCCTGAAATGCAAACATAGCAGAAACTTATAGAAGCTACAGTGAAAGTCATGAACTTCATTTTTTTTTTTGGTTTTATCCAGCTTTATCGCTTACATCTTCGCCGCGCTCTCCTTTGTCCCCGTCAGGACCACGAGGGCCTGGATCACCCTGTCACGACAAACATGGTTAATTCTGTATCAAAGTTCCTGCTTTGTCATCTCTCGTCGTTTCTGTGTTTCTCTGTACGCTGACTCACCTTTGGGCCCAATGGTCCATAGTTTCCAGGTCGTCCTGGTTCGCCGTCCCTCCCGGGATCTCCCTGGAATGAGCACACAGCACCTTAATACAGGGCATTAAAGGCCACACAAAATTCTAGCACCCAGAACTCCTTCTCTCTTACTTTTTCTCCTTTAATTCCATAAGAGCCAGGGTCTCCCTTTGGTCCATGCTCTCCCTGCGAGCCCTGGAAACACACAACACAGAGACAGTTTCAATGCATGATCAGAAGCAGCTGAGGTAACACTCCATCTTGGAGGCTGCCGTACTTGTAAGCTCATGTATATGTGTGTATGTTTACAGTACAGCTATATGGACTCATCCAAACAGTCTGACAGAAAAGAATGTAAACTAAGCCAAAGATTAAAGAGCACATGGTGTGGTCTGCTGGAGATACCAGGCAGAATTTGTGTTTGGACCAAATAAAAAGAAAGAGAGCGACGTTCCTAGGCATGCACACAATAGCTAACGGCTAATCTATAAACAAAGACGCTGAAAACAGCATTGGCTTATCTGAGGGTGTGTTAAAGTGTTCAGGAGTGTAATTAAGACAAAACATAAACTCTGTTTGTCCCAATGTCGACACATCTGATTGCACATTTGCAACTTTTCTAATTAGTGTCATGGATCTCATGATTAGCTCCCATTTGCACTTGGCCATGAGTGTTAATGGTGCTCGATTAAAGGTCATAAAAGGTTCAATGTATATATTTAAACTCACGTCTTGTCCAGGAGAGCCTTTACAGCCAGCAAGTCCAGGGAAACCAGGTTCACCCTAAAGGGGAAAACACACAAAAACATCTAAAAAAACGGATACATCTGAGAGGAGAAAGATGGACGCATCAGATGGCCGGACTTTACTCACCTTGCGTCCGTCGATTCCATCCTTTCCCCTTTGACCTTTGTCTCCCTGAGAAGATGGAACAGATGGAAAGAATAGAAAGAATTAAAGCGAGAGGAAACCATAAGATTCCAGGGCAACCGCCGGTACAACGGCCTCTCTCTCTGAAGACAAGAAGTCAATATTAGCTCACCTTGTAGCCTTTGTGTCCTCTGTCACCCTGCAGAAAACACACAAACACAGAGTCAGTCACTCGAGAATATTAAAGCACAGAACTGAATCTTACTAAAATATATATTTTGGGGGTATCTGACAGTACCTTCCCTCCTCTTGGGCCACGGTCTCCCTAGAAACAGAAACACATACGTCATTATTATTACACAGCATGGGGGATGAGGTGAATGATAAGGTGGGAAAACTGACTGGAGGTCAGCGGTCATGACTAGACAAACATACACATACTCAGAGTTACCAGACTGCCTCCTCTTGAGAAGTCAAACTTAATTTACTTGGAGCAGGATTAATATCCTTCTAGTTTACTTAATAGTGCAGAAAATTTAAAAAACAAATAAATACTTTGCTTCAAAATATCATGAAGGCTCCCTTAGATCCCAGCTCCAATCTATCAGCATGTTTTATTAAGTGCACTGTACCTTCATTCCACTGTAACCGACAGGACCAGGGTCGCCAATCCTGCCCTGTAAGAAAGAAATGGGATAAACGGACAGTTTTTTCAGCAGGTGCACCAAGTGTTGGATGCCACATACTTTTTATGCTTATTATTGGAGGAAGCCACCTACCACATCACCAACATCTCCCTTCTCTCCTGGCATCCCTGGTCTACCTATTTCTCCCTGTAGAGAGAAGGGGAGGATGGAGGTTAGTCAACAAGGTTTAAATGGGACGGTTGGAGATCTGTACATAACTACATCTCTCAATTTTCCCAACAGCTATCCCACCTTAGAGCCAGATTCTCCATCTGGTCCTTTGTCCCCTCCAGGAGCCTGTAGGCAAACAAAAGTTAGCTCCAAAAATATAGTCCAAAGAGAAATCACGCTTGTGACTTATAAAATAAAAAAGGTAGTACTTACAACGCAGTCAAACGAGCAACACTGGAAAAAAAGAACAAAAGATTTTAAAAAATGAAAAGTGTGTCTGTGCGTCTATGGCTGTACAGAAGATTGGATACTTAGTTTTGCTCAAATCTAAGTAAGACATGCTGTTAGGCGGGTGCGATCACACTGGAAATACAAAAAAACCATGTTTTCTGGTGTCACCTGAACCTCTCACATACACAGCGGTAAAAACAAAACAAGCTATTATAGTTTTAATAGTAATCGCAGTAATCTCAATTAGCTTTTGGATGTGGTGGCTGTAGCATCTAGTGTGTGCCCTCAGTGACCTCTCCTAGTTTCCTGTTTAGTGAAGTTGTTTAGTGAAGTTTACATCTCAGTGAAGATTCACTGAGATGTTCACTTGCCTCAAGGACCTTGAGGCAACTGTTGTAAATTGGTGCTGTATAAATAAAACTGAATTGAGTTGAAATATGCAGCACAAAAAAAAAAAAAAAAAAAAGAGTACAGCAGAGAACCCTGGTTTTTAAATACTGCATTTTGACTCAAAATGAATCAGCAGAGCTCATCAGATACAAATAAGATGTTAGGCTGTTTCTTTAAAAGCACAGTGCTTAATATTTACTCAGCCAAAAATATGTTTGAACAAACAAGAGCTGAACATCGTCACATATCTGAACAATTTCAGACCTGTGGCACTCACTCCCATTCCCGCCAAATGCCTGGAGAGACTGGTCATTAAACACATCAGAGCTGCTTTTCCACCATCCCTGGACTCGCACCAGTTTGCATACAGGGAGAACCGGTCAACCGAGGATGCGATCGCCACAGTGCTGCACACATTACTGAAGCACTTGGAACATAGGAACACCTATGCACGGCTCCTCTTTGTAGACTACAGCTCGGCTTTTAATACCATCCGGCCATACAAACTCCGTCCCAAACTCCACCAACTGGGACTTAACTCCTCTCTGTGCAACTGGATTGTGGACTTCCTCACTAACCGTAGACAGAGTGTCAGAGTGGGTAAGAACACCTCTTCCACCCTTGTGGTCAACACCGGTGCCCCTCAGGGGTGTGTTCTGAGCCCTCTGCTATACACTCTCTTCACCCATGACTGTATTTCCTCCTGCGCGTCCAATCTCATTGTTAAGTTTGCAGATGACACTACAGTGCTCGGACTTATATCCAACAATGATGAGACAAACTATAGGACAGAGGTGCAACAACTAGAGTCATGGTGCCACGACAATAACTTGGTCTTAAACACCAAAAAGACCAAGGAGATCATTGTAGATTTCCGGAAGAGGGGTCATAACAACCATCTGCCTCTCTTCATTGGCAGTGAGGCGGTGGAGAGGGTGAGCAGTTTTAAATTCTTGGGGGTAACTGTGACCGAGGACCTGTCCTGGGGCAACCATATCACCTCAGTTGTACGGAAGGCCCAACAGCGCCTCTACTACCTGAGGAGACTGCGGAGCGCACACATTCCCAGATCTCTGATGTTGAACTTCTACAACTGTGCCATCAGCAGCGTTCTGACGTATGGATTTCTAGTGTGGTTCCCCAGCTGCACCAAGGCCGATCAGCAAGCACTCCAGCGGGTGGTGAAAGAAGCTGGCAGAATTATTGGAACAAGTCTGCCAGAGATCAGTAATATCTTCCCCACTCGCTGTCTGAGGAGGGTGCACAGTATCCTGCGGGACCAACATCACCCTGCGCGCCACCTTTTCCATCTGCTGCCCTCAGGGAGAAGGTACAGGTCTATACAGGCCAGAACATCCAGACTGGCCAACAGCCTGTATCCACAGGCTGTGAGGCTCCTGAACTCTCTGCCCCCCTCTCACGGACAATAACCATATCCAACTTCTTAATAGCAATGAACTGGTCTGCATTGGTGCATCATATCTTTATTCTCTTCCCCCTCCTGCCCCCCCCCCTCTTTCTTAAATAGATAACTATCATATCTGATATCATATCTCACAGTACAATAATATTGAATGGGTTGCATTGTTGTATTTTGTCATGTTTCTCAGGTCTTTGTCTGAATTTCTACGAACATTATTGCTAAGGATGGTCTTATTGCATTGGAGTCACACTGGGTTAAATATGTACACTTGGGTTTTAAGGGGTATTTATTATTTTCTTCTTTTTTTTGGGTTGTATGGAAGCCCCAAACGCAATTTCATTGTTCTTGACAATGACAATAAATAAATAAATACTAAATACATTATTGGTGACATTTTTTTTTCTAGCCAGCCTTCTCAGCCCCAAACATGAGAAAACCCAGGCCGGCTTCTGCAGCAAAGCATGCAACAAGCAGTGAAGTTAACTTTATCTAAATAAAAATAAATAAATAAATAATTGGACATACCACATCCTTTGTTTCATTTGTCTGGAAAGAAGAGATAAACCAGGAGTTAGTTTGAAATCCAAATGTTTCAATGTTCAGAGACGAGAGAGAGAAGAGAAGAGAAGAGAAGAGAAGAGAAGAGAAGAGAAGAGAAGAGAAGAGAAGAGAAGAGACGTACGATCATGTTAATGATGGTTTCAATGGTTGCCATCTTGCTGGTTCTGAGGTCATCTGCAGCAGTGAAGTTCTGTCTGTAGTTGCGGTCTGTGGCAATGAGAGACAGCCTGGCTTCCTGTAAATCAAACACAAACATCTTTATCTACGATCTGGCCACACTAGTATCCGAATGATTAAGATTAACATCTGCCAACATGTTCTTCCTGACATTAGCCGGTAGAGGAAAATTGTGAAATCCACCATGCAGAGATTCCTGGCATAACATGGTATTAAGATTAATGATACTTGTTTTTACCTGACTGTGAACAGAACACATTAAAAAAAAGCATTTTCAATACAGTGCATGCAGAGTTTAATCTGTATATCTGTTTAATCTAAAGAAGCCATGGTGGAATCAAAAACATTTGGAAAGATAATAATTTGTTTTTCCAGAATTCTATTTTCTTCAATTCACTGTCTCTTAAACTGTTTCACTGTGCTGTGGGGTTTACACTTGAGCTATGCTGGATTTGTCTTTAAAGCAGACCTTTTATGCTCTTTTTTTTTTTTTTTGCTCCACGTTTGCATGATTCACAGTCTAAACAAGCCTTGTTTATCTTTAATCGAGTCATCCTACAACCCATCAATTCAATGACCTGTCTGAAATTAAGCATCCCTCCCTCCTCCTTACTGCCTGTTTTCATCTTATTGGCTGGTGCTCAGAAACAGAAACAGGTGGGAGGAGCTTCTGTGCTTACAACCTGATATAGCCATATTAGAAGTTTCAGCTTTTACTGATATCCAGCAGAGCCTAGAGCTGCCTTAGCTAACACTCTGACCTCATTATCTGAACACTTGAGAAAAAGAGAAAAAGTGGACTACGCTCTTTAGCTTCATATGGCATCAGAAAGCTGAGTTGACCAGATCATCCAAAGAAAAACATCTTCTTAGTATGACATTTCTGTCTTAATGCATTTGCAAACAGGATTTGGTTTATAATCATAAGACTTATCCCTTATATTTCACAATTTAAAAAAACTAGAACAGATGTCTTCATCAGAGATCAAATAACCGTTATCATGTACACATGGCTATGTAAGTATAAACCCATGAAAATAAGACTGAAACTGATTTAAGTATCAAACTCTGAAATCAAAATTAACTTATAATAGCTAATTAGTGAAAATGACACGCCAAACCTTAACTCCCCCAAAATGTATTTGAGCAATGCACGGCTTCATTTGTGCAAAGTTTAATAAATGATCTGTATGTGTGTGTATGCGTTGTACCTCCTGGTCAGGTGAGATGGCGACAGCGAACACTTTGACCCCGTGTAGCTTGGCTTCGTTAGCAGCCTCCTGCACACCTCCACATGGCTCTTTGTAACCAGTAATAGGATGTCCATCAGTCACCACCACCAAATACTTGTTCTCATGGTAATGGGAACCCCTGCAAGCAGGTACACACGTATGCAAACACATTCAGAAATGTTGTCAGCGTCTTTATTATTTCAGGATGAAACTATGCGCGTGCTGTTATTACCCAATGAGCAGCTCAGCGAGGCCCCTCTTGATGGCACAGTCGGTGTACGTGCCCTTGCCGATGTACGCGATGTTGTCGATGGCTGTCTTCAGGGCATTGCGTTCGGTATTCAAGTCACTCAGCTCCTTCACCAGTTTGACTTCGTCACTGTAGTGCAGCGCTCCTGAGTTCCATGTCAGGATGCGGTCACACTGGTGGCGCCTGGATAAGCAATGGTATTAAAATCAAACATGGTACAGACAGGCAGGGGTGGACCAGAACTATGCAGATTCAATCACAGTCATAGTCAGAGGGCTTTCTTTAAGTTTTTCTTTTTCATTCTGCTTCACACTTTCATCCCATTATATTTCATATAAAAGTAATTGGCAGAGTTCTGTCATTTGATTAAAAAAATCTAAGCCCAGGTGTTTAAAAGTTACTCTATGTTACATTTCCCCAACTACAGCCACTGTAAGTAGTGGGTGTGGTGGGTAGGCCAAAAGGACTCTGCACCTGTAGCCACGCCCACAGTGTATCCGAGTATGCTGTACAGTGCTCCTTACTGGTACCTGAACACTTCCTCCAGAACTGAAGGTAATTTGTGTGTGTGTGTGTGTGTGTGTGTGTGTTTCTTACATGTCTTTGAGTTGATCTATGAAGTCCTTGGCGAAATTTTTGATCTGGTCAATATAATAGGAATCCGGTGTCCTTCTGAGGGCAACACTCTCAGATGTATCCAGGACGAAGAACAGGTCAACAGGACACTCTGTTCACAAAGCAGATAATCAATGACTGTGATCAGCAAATATAATCCCACGATTTAAAAAAAAAAATGAAGAAGAACGAAAAAATGATCCAACTAATGTGATTTCTAGCTGCTTAGATTTCTCTAAACGTGTTAACAATCAGCTTCAACACTGGTGAAACCAGCAGAAGTCATTACTTCAGCACCAGAGGCCTACAGCTCATTATAATGAGCAACATTAGATCATCTCATTGGCTGATCATGTCATACAGGTAGGAAACCTCAGCAGACTATCTGCATCTATAACATGGCTGTTTGCACAAACACCTGTCCTATGACTCCTGTCACCTCGGTGGGGGAGCCGGCCTGAGGTTCTCGGCTACTCTGACATCACATATCAGTCTGCTTTACAGCCAACACCTCACATGACCATTAGGTAAAACGATAGCGGACTAGGATTCTATCATCTTGGTTGTTAGTGCATCAAAATACAGCAAACAAACGACTTCATTGCATTCGACACAATAAACACACTTCAAGTGCAAAAGAATCGCACTAGAACATCTGCTTGGAAAGCACCAGATGTTTTCAGCAAACCTACCAGCAACTCTGCGCCGTTGGTCCTGCTGTAGTTGCGCTCCAGCCATGAAAACGCACAGCAGCGCGAGGAGACTTCTGAGAGTCTCCATGATTAAACTGTGAAAGAACAACTAAACCACGGCACCCAACCCCCGACAAAAAACAACTGCGGCCCCAAGCCCCACACCTCTAAACTGATTTCGTGAAGTTTTGGCGATCCAGAGGTCTGAGGTTTCTCCGAGGCGAAACCCAAGAGCGCGCAGAGGAGGACCAGAGCGCACGGTGAGGGGAGAGGAGGGGGGAGCAGGAGGAGGAGGAGGAGTTTGTAAAGCTTTCTCTAAGGAAGCTGATGAGAAGCAATGTACCAGAGCGCGCACGGACCAGCAGTTTACGCCAATTACCCAGATGTGCACGCTTCCTTAAAAGGGGCCAAACAATAAACTGGTGACTGTCAGCGAGACTTCAGCATTCACAGAGCTGATTCTTTTTATTTTGGCATAAAGAGAAAATGTGGAAACTGGACATTTAGTTTTTCAGTTTCACATCGTTTATAGAGAACGCCCCTTTAATGTTATTTGGTCACTACGCGGCTGCCCCTTCATCAAACTGCCTACATGTCACCCACAAAAATCAAGAAACGCAAACCAGAATAGATGAAGCTGAAATCACTTCATGTTGCTTAATGAAAACCATGTGGCGCACATCTTGGAAGCATTTTGAGCTCTATTCCTGCAGAAATCTGCGGAAGATGGGGTGGGGGTTGGTGGGTGGAGCTTTAACACATCTGGTTCATTTTAAAAGTCCAGACCAACCTGAACATAAAAGCAAGACGAGAAGGGCGTGGGAGCGCGCTGCGGTGGGATGGTGTCTCTATTGACCCTTTGGAAGCAGCGCCATCTAGCGCTGGTTGAGGGCTGACCTTGGAAGCTACTTTGGAAAGAGGGGGTGTTCATTTGGCAGGGTGTTGATGGGGGGGGGGGAGGTGGATGCTGCACAGTTGCTGCCGACATGTGTGTGTGTCTGTGTGTGAAGGCATCGAAGGTCTGGCCTGGACTCAGATTTTCCACTGAGATCACCGAGTTAGGGAGAGAAGGAGAGCAAAGAAGGGAGAGGAGGAGGGACTAGGAAGAGAGAGGGGGGGACACATCTGGTTATGATCTGTATTTATTAGCAGGCTCTCATTGTAAATCTGTAGGATTTTTGGCAGATGTGGTGCTCAGCATGAAGCGTGATGCATGCATTTCACAATACGTGCCTTCATCAGGAATACATTATTCCATAGTAAAACTCACAGGAATGCACAAACAGAGCTCTGCTTTAAGCTTTGTTTTTGTGAGTTACACAACCCCCTGGAATTTATGAATCTGACAAGTTGGACTGGAATCTGTTTCATTCACTAGAAGCAAAAGCTTAAGCTATACATGTGAAGAAACAGGAGACGAGAGGCTCGGGGTGCTTCCAGAGAAGACCAATGTTCACAGGAAATCAGTAGGATTTCTTAGTAAGCTAGAAGGAAGGCAGCCAACGCACCTCCAGCTAGAAGATGCTAACATCTTGCAACATTTAAATCATTACGACAGCCAACTTTGGTGGTTGCACCTCCCTGTGAATGGCAGAGAAATGGGTTTGTTTTGAGAGAGAGTAAAACTCAAAGGTTGCTATGGACGAGTGAGCATGGATGAGATGTAACTGGGATGGGGAGTAAGAAAAAAACCTGAAGTTGAAAAAAGACAAACAGAGCTTCTTTTTTTCCCCAAAGGAAAAAAAATCCCATAAAACTCAGCACAGATGGAAGAAATTAATGGTAATGCGTCTCTTACATAATGACACATCATGTTTGCCTGAATTTCAAGTTAAAACACAAAACTGGGAACAAAGTGGTCCGAATCCAGCTGTTTTTTAGCTGGACGCAAAGTAGAGAATTGAATTTAAAAGCTAGATAAAAATGTGGTGATGCTTTTTATGCCGCCTTTAAACACTTCAGAAATGGCGGGACCCCAGTGAGGAAATGAGGAAACGAGAAGAAACTGTGCTTTAATCAAACTTCCAAGCTGTGCCAAAGAAAGCAGATAAAGGGGACATGGGCCACAGCTGCAAAGCTGTATTTGTTTTCCTGACAAATAAATAATTTGATGATAGACAGTCATTATATCAGCTCTGCTGGTTAACTAACACGCATCAGTGCATGGCAAACTGCTTAATAGTCACCTACTGCCATCTAGTGAAACTGAAGTCTAATACAGACACCTTTTGTTTTTCTGAGAAAGAAAAAAAACTTAACAGAGATAAGGAGTAACGAAGGGAATTTAATCTGAAATTCACAAACCTTTCAAACCACAGAGAGAATACAAAAGGTGAAAAAAACAAAACAACAAAAAGAAAATGGGCTTTTTAACTTTTACAAACTCACACTTATTTGTCATCCAGCATATTTACAGAGAACATTTTTTCCACCTCTGCAACTTTTACCTCCTTTTCCCAAACTATATCTTCATCCACTTCAGACATACAGCACATGCCCCCCCACCCCAATCATCTCAGTGACAAAATATTCTCTGAACTCCTTTTATCCGTCTCCCCTGATCCATGTGAAGCAGAGCTGGTGTTTGTGTAGACCAGATATAATGCTTAAATGCTCTGGCAGCACCTGAGGTGACACTTCACATGGCACATTCTTAGCTGACTCTTAACATTAGCCAAGAAAGCACTGACAATCCACACAGGACCCGACTCTGCTGCAGCTCTGTTCAGTATTTACTCTAGCTTTTACTGCAAACATTTACTAAACAAATGAGCCTTGCCTTCTGAAAATTACACCCCTCGCATGACAAACTGCAATCTCAAATAATCACATTTGCCCTTTCGGTCTCTGGCATTCCTTTTGACTGCTTCTTATTAGACAACCAATATATATATTAGACATTGTGGTTACTCATGACTTAGGAAAGAGAGGAGAAGCTTCTGTGTGATTACAATTGTAAAAAAAGGCCAATTTAAACCCAAACCGCGCTGCTTATTTTGAAACTGAACCAAGCCGTTTTGGGTCTGACACTAACCATGGTTTTAAAAAAAAATCATGAAACTAAGTTAACAAATACAAAGGGCCAACATGTGAGTCAAATTTCCTGGCTTAAAGTCTTGTGGCTCAGGCCCAGAAGAGGGATGTATGCCCCTGTGCTCTCAAATGTGCAACGTAGCAACAAATCTCTGCTGAACCCTTTATATCTATGCTTTGTCATCCAACTTAACTGTCAGCTTAGCTGCAGGGGGGATTGTGATGTTTAGGAGACAGCGTTGAATCTTATCATCATCAGAGCTGCAGTCTGCCCCGGTCAGTTAATCACGGTAACCTCATCATTTTCACAAGTGTGGTGATCGAGAGCTGGGTCTAACAACTGTCACAACCGACACTAAGAATCAGGATCAATAATCAGAAGTTCAGACAAATATTTATCTCTGTAACTATTAGGGAGGTCTGGAAAAAGTAAGTTCCAACTAACATCTCATTGCATTCACGCATGAGAAACTGATGCACAGAAGAAAAAACAAAACAAAACAACCAAAGCCAGATGGGAAAAGAGGGAAGAATTTGTTTGTGCTGGTTGGAACAATCTCGAACTAATGGATGAAGAACAGGAGCCGAATCTCCTCGCCTCACTTTCTACAACAGCCAATCGGCATCTTTCCCGTATTGCTTGGTTTAGTTGGTCCATTGAAAGTTTCTTAGATAATGTCAGTTTTCCTTCATGCCTGCTTCAGCTCATGTTTGAGTGGCTTTTCAGGTGCCTCCTCAGGTGGTTCAGACAGGTGTAAGTCTTGGGGCAGATCTGGCAGTGATACGGTCGCACCCCCGAGTGGTTCAGCATGTGCTGCTTCAACACGCTTCCGTCTGAGAAGGCCTTCCCACACTGGGAGCACACGTACGGCCGCTCCCCCGTGTGCACGCGCATGTGAACTGTGACTTTGTGCGCCATTGTGAAACCTTTGCCACAGACCGTGCACTTGAACGGCCTCTCTCCCGTGTGAGTGAGCCTGTGCGTGCGCATCGCCCCCATCTGGGAGAAAGCCTTCCCGCAGTCTGGGCAAACGTGCGGTTTCTCGCCCGTGTGAACCCTGGTGTGACTCCTCAGTCCTCCGGCCGTGGAGAAGCACTGCGAGCAGTGAGTGCACTGGTAGGGCCGCTCTCCCGTGTGAGTGCGCATGTGTTGCTTCAAATCATAGCGGTTTCTGAAGCCGCGGCCGCACACCAGGCAGCTCTCCGGTCTGTCGTCGTTGTGGCGGAGCTCGTGATTGGCCAGGCATTTTTCGGAGAGGAAACATTTGCCGCATTCCTGACACTGATACGGTTTCTCGTGGTCGACCCTCTGATGGTACTTGAGCTCGCTGATCCCAGGAAAGGTCTCGTTACAGTATCTACACCTGAAGCGATGGTTGGGGCTGTAGGGGAGCTGATGTTCACTCATCTGATGGTTCCTCAACAGATGAGCCATCTTGAAGGTCTTCCCACAATGAGAGCATTCATATTTCGTCAGCAACTGGACACACTGGTGTCTGACGCGCTCGTGCATGGACCTGAACTGGCACCCACACTTGGTGCAAATGTGGGCGGCGTTTTTACACTTCCTCTTCCTGTGCCCTGACAGGTGAGCCTCGGTGCGGAAGGCTTTTCCACACTGAGAGCATTTGTAAGGCTTCACAGCTGTGTGGAATCTCTGGTGTTCAAGAAACTCAAAGCGATATTTGAAGCTCCTGCCACACAGCGGACAGTTATGGGTGACTCTTCCTCGCTGGTAGACTGCTTTGACGGACCTCTTCCTGGAGGAAAGAGACACTGATGTCCGATGACTCGAGCCACTTTTCCTGTGTTTATCTCCACTCATTAACTTGAGGGTGTCCATTTCACCAACCTCTTCATGCCTTTGTTGGTGTTTGTCCAGACTCTTTGAGGAGATGAAGCTCTTTCCACATTGCTTACACTGATAAGGCTTCTCATGATCAACTTGCTGATGGTACTTCAGGTCACCTATTCCTGAAAAACCAATCCCGCAGTGGCTACACTTGAAAAGGCGGCTTTGAACATGAGTTAGCAGATGTTCCTTCAGGCTGCTGGACTTTGGAAAACTCTTTCCACACTGCCCGCAGTCGTAGTTACGTCCTCGTTTCGGGCAGTGATGTCTGAATTTCTCCAGTGACGTTGGAAAACTGTTCCCGCATTTGATGCAAAGATATGCCGCATTTTTGCATTTCCGCAGCCTGTGTCCAGCAAGCAGAGTGGCTGTTCGGAAAGCCCTCCCGCACTCAGAGCAGTTGTAGGGCTGCAGCCCGCTGTGGACTCTCTGATGTTCAATGAGGACAGAGTGATGCTTGAAGCACTTGTCACACTCGGGGCATTTATGGATTCCTGACTGCTGTCTCCTGCGCGGAGACGAAGTAACATCGGCCCTTTTTGGAGATTCGGGAAAGTCAGCTGAGGTGGAAGGGTTTGTGGACAGCTCTTCGTCAAACATGACAATCTGAGGGACGTCATTATTTTCATCATCACAAGCACTCGGGTGGGAAGCGATGGCTACTTCCAGAGATGGAGGGAGAGACAGCGAGGGGATCAGAAGATCATCTGACTGAAATGGAGCTGCATGAAAAGAAACAGGAAACAAATATTAATATAGTCCCACATCTTGAACTAAAAGAAGATGCACTGACTAGTATATGCATACCAATGCTGCTCTTTGCTAATTTCCCGTGGCACTGTTTACTCTGGAGAAGAAATTTAAGGTCCTCTCCGTTGGACACGCACTGCATATACTCCTCTAGGACTGAAGGGGCAGCACTAATCCAGGATGCAGTCTGTGAGACACAGGCACAAAAAAAGCACATTTAAAAGCGCTCCTTTATTTTATCATCTTAAAAAGATCCTCTCTGTACCTGTTTGAAATCTGGTATTGGCAGCAGCTCCTCGAGTCTTGTGAAAAACTCACAAACTAGGGTCTCGAGCGCCGTATCAAAGTCAGGGCCGTACTCCACAGGAAACACATTCTGCCACATGGGAAAAAAGAAAAAAAAAAAGATCTGTACTGTCAACATACAACCTCGTCCTTTTACACATGTTATTATAATCACATTTTTAAATGTGATTCAAACATTGTCAGTCCCAACTTTACCTTGAGAAAGTGTTCTCTGCCATCCGTGTCTTCAATGAGGCCTTGCACCAACTTCATAAAGTTTGCCTCTGGTGCTTCAATTACAGGATCATTGGTCTAGATAACCACAGGACAGGTCATAGGTCAACAGCTAATAATTATTTTCATTATTACTGTTGAATTACTTCTTTAAAAAATCAATTTGTTTGAACAATCCTGAAAACAGTTATGTTTTCATCATTTTTTGATTTTTACAAATTAGCCATTTATATATTCCAAATTAAAATACGCTAACAGGCTCACCCACCTCCTCGATGCAGGAAGATTGGATTCGGTTAAGGTGGCTCTGAACCGCCTTGAGATCTTCAGGGTGTTCAGAACGCAGCAGTTCAAGAGTTGTCTAGAAGAAGCGTAGTTTATAATATTAACACGTGCCTCGCGTCCTCGTCTCATTTGAATAGCTCCTTTTACACACGTCATGCGATCCAGACATTTCACTTACCCTTGCTCTCAGACCCAGTGAGAGCAGCCTCCCTTCCCTCTTACTCATCAGTTCAGGAACTGCATCTGTTACCATGGACACAAACTCCTCCAGTTTCCCATAGTGCTTTATGTTCCGCTGGCGCACCACTTCCCACATCACAGCAGACATAAGGCGGAGTGGTGGGACCAGGAGAGCCAGCGAGGACAGGGGAACACTGAATTCTTTGGAGAGAAAACAGACTGGGTCAAACAGGCTGTCAGTCAGGTTAATTAAGAACCTGGTACCCCTCTGTGGACCCGAGTTTACATGAGAATATTTAACTTTGAGGCAGAACAGAGATCCCCTTCGTTGTTTCAAAGGCTAGATTAAATGTTATTAATGTAAATAATTGACCGTGCCTTAAATATGTCAATAGGAAGAAGGTAAATGAGTGGGAGATACTGTTTTTTGTACAATAAAACCACTTGTCAGCACCGTCTGTTCACCATCGCTACTGTCCATCCATGAGCTGCAGAAACACAAGACTACAGCCCGTCCTTAGCCTAAAGCACCAGGTTTGTGTGCATAAATAGGATAAAATTCAGTTGTTTTACACTAAATTAACCACAAAGACAAAGAGACGATGTGAGTTTATTACGGAGGCATGAGCAGGTTAGATGGGTAAACAGCTAGTGGTAGCTTAACGCTAGTTACTTTATTTAAAAGGAATCGCGTTATAAATGCCTGTTAATAGACCGATTTTTTAACCGCATTTGATACACTGAAGCAAGCCTTTTCATGCAAATAAAATGTTTGGAAACGCGGACAATCCCCACTGTTTCTTCCATATCTAGAGCATCAGCTAACTTGCTGGCTACAGGGCAAAACCCGGCTTAACGGGGAGCAAAACAATTCTTGTTCCAGAGATTAGTCGAGGCCTCCTCAGCTCCCAGTAATCCTTCTCTTTGGCTAGTCGGCTAACCACATAACAAGCGAAAATACAACATGTTGTTGCTCTCCACGAGGTAACACTTACCCATATCATTCATTGTGGAATTCATTAGCAACGATGGAAGGAAAACGCAACATGAACAGCTAATTCGTTCATAATATCGGCTAGTGTAGTAGCTAACCGAATATACGGCTTCAGGCGCCAACTTCTTCCTGAAGCACGCTGTTCATATCGCGAGGAGCGCTGGGCCAGTAGGTTCATCAGGGAGGTTCGTTTTGTTTTACGGGGCAGCCCGTACACAACGAGTCCCATTTACTTTTGTAAACGCACCACGCCTCCGAAAAATCTAAATAATAAAGGGTAGCGTAAAGACCTGGCTCAACTGTATTTTATTACACAGTTCGTACACTGTTGTTATGCTCATATTTTAAGTTCGGAACAGACGTTACAACGTAAAGTGTAAAAAAAAGAATCAACAACTAAAAAAATAAAAAAATACAGTAAACAAAGTAATAAAAAAACTACTGCCATTTCAGCTTTGGAATAAGAGTTAGAAACTTTTTACTTTCAACTAAACGTAATTTTTCATTTGTTTCGACGGTGTGACTTTATTATTTTAAACACAGAAACACATTAAACAAACCCACAGCAGGATGTTTAACCTCCTAAGACCCAAACTCTTTCATTACATGCATTTTTAATTTCTCTTTGCCATTTGGGCTGATGAATGTAAAAACAAAGAATTAGCAGTTTGTTTGTTTTACCTTATTTTTGTTTCAGAGGAAAATAAGATCCACATATGAAGATGTTCTTTTTAAATTTAACCCTTGTGTGGTGTTCATATTTTTGTTACTCAGCCAGTGTTCATGGGTCTGGTGGACCCGCTAGAGTTTTGGCTTTCCAAATTAACACTATCAAACAATTTTATGTTAAATTACTCAACAGATGTTTACTTCATCCCAATTACAAGCCATATGAACAGTAAACATGGTTAATTTTTTCCCTTTACCTTTGTTAGATCACATTTATGAATTAATATGTGTCTCTTTTTTTTATTTTTTTTATAAAATGTTATAAAAAATAGATCAGTTATAATCAAGTGGAGTGAGTGGAAAGACAACACATTTACACGTGAAGCAATATGTTTCACAACTAAATGGGATCAGCTGTTCATCAATGGTGACATTAGGCCCAGGGTAAAAAACAGGGGGAGGTGGCGCACACACTTATCCCACACTGTCCTGATGGCAGCTAGCTTGTCTCTCTGCCGTCGAGCTGGTCTGTCATCTTGGTTATCAAAACGGATAATCCTGGAAATTTTGTGGAAGTTTTCCAGAGACATTGATGCATGGAAAGGTTCTTGCCGGTTTCTGCATCCCACAGGATTCTGTGGATTCCCCTTTGGACCTCAAAACTCCTGCAAGGATAAGAACCCCAAAGTAGGCCTGCAGATCAATTTGGTCCATCTCCTTCCACCTCTCTCCAAAAACACACGTCCTTCTAGATTACTGCAATCCAGAATAATTTTCTGGATGGAATCTGGGATGAAAAGCTCAAATGAAGACTTGATGTCCTGCACATGAGTACCTGTCAGCCGTGTTGGCCCTGGCTTATCACAGTAACAGCTCTGTAGGGTGGCTCATTTCTTGGGCAAGAAGACCATTCAATTTCACCAGTTATTGACATCCATATTTCTTCACTTGCTGTCTGGTGGGCTTGTTCTGGTCCTGGAGCTGGCAGCAGATGGGGTACTCGTCTTTGTTTGGTTACTAAATGGTGCTCAACCTCATCCTCTTCTTCAAAGTCACTGTCAAACTCTGAATTTTCAGAAATGTGAAATATTCTGAACCCTCTTTGTCAACATCATCCTCCGAAGCCCCTCTCTCTTCCAAAATCAATTGGATGGCCCTCGCAGCAGATAATCTTTTGCCATCTTGATCAGTTGTGATAAAGAACCACACTGGCAAATTCTTATTTATAGTATTATGCCCCTAATTTGCAGGAGGGACAGGGTATGAGAAAATAAAATTTGGATCCCTCAAGAAAGAGGGTAAAATGTGCAGGAATGTAAGAGCAGACGGTGTTGATAGTTGAATTTTCAACAATGTTGCAACTTTGTGCGGGAGCAGGAGGGGAAGAAAACACTATCAGCAGCACCAGAGAGGAGGAAGACAGAGTGTGGGAACACAGGACCTGCACTTTCAACACTTTTATTAGGCCTGGGTCCAGTGGACCCGAACACCTTGTATGTAATGTAAATGCGTGGGGGGAGGTACAGTATGAGGTCATTGAAAATTAGTTCGGATTTATGTTCTTCACAGAAAATAAGCCAAAGCCAATGAATTTCAGGTTGAAAAAATAATTAATTGTTTAATTTTTCTTTTGAGAAAAACTGAAAACGGGTCTCACAGACCCGAACACCATACAAGGGTTAAATAGAACAGTGACAGTATAAGGTCCTCATAAGTGGATATCAGGCTGTTGTAGAGCAACAAATAGGACAAATAGGTGGCAATTATCTAGTTTATTCTGTGTTTACAATATTGAACAGTGTCACTGGTAAATAATACTACTCCAGTCAGTGTTACCTCATAGAAGGAAAAATAATAATAATAATACAGGCACTAATAAACGCAGAAGGACACCGTTTTCTTGGATGACTTCAAAATCACATTTTAGGATATCAGAAAACAAATAAAACAAAAACAACACAACAAACAAAACATCTGTATGTCAGGACCAGAAGCTGCACTTGAGAGTGACATTTTAAATGGAGGATAAGGAAGGAGTCTCTAAAAGAAAAGAAGAAAACAAAGTCCAAATCCTATGATGCAGTGCATGAAGTCAGCAACAGTGTGTACAGTGTCACTGCACAAAGACCTCATCAATGGCAAAAGACCATTTGATAGTCAGTAGAATCAGAGGGTCTGAGACTGGACTACACTGTGAGATTTTAAGTGTCTTTTCAGGTGACTGAGGCACGTGTACGTTTTTGCACACAGCTGACAGGCGTAGGGCCGGACTCCTGCATGGTTCATTGTGTGTTTTTTCAGTTCGCTGCCACGTGAAAAGCCTTTCCCGCATTCAGAGCACTCGTAGGGGCGTTCCCCAGTGTGAACACGCATGTGGAGCGTCACTTTGCTCGCCCTGGTGAATCCTCTCCCGCACACCGAGCACTTGTATGGCTTTTCCCCCGTGTGGGTGCGCCTGTGTATCTGCAGCTCTCCGGCAGAAATGAAAGCCTTGCCACAGTCGGAGCACAGGTACGGTTTCTCTCCTGTGTGAATCCTTACGTGTACGTTCAAGTTTCCTGACACGGAGAAACGCTTCTCGCAGTAGGTGCACTGAAAGGGCCTCTCGCCTGTATGACTGCGCATGTGAAGGTTCAGATCATGCTTGCTCTTGAAGGCTTTGCCGCAGCGTGTGCAAATCTGTGTCCTCTGCTGTGTGTGGCGCAGCTGGTGAGCAGTCAAACACGCAGCCGAGCTGAAAAACTTCCCGCACTGCTGGCACTGATTGGACAGCTGAGGAGGATGGATCTTTTGATGTGATCTTAGCTCGCTTATACCCGGGTATACCTCCCCGCACTGTCTGCATGTGAAAATGCGGTTCTGGTTGTGAGTCAGCTTGTGCTTAGCCAGCAGGTACATTTTCTTAAAACTTTTCCCACAGTAAGGACAGTCAAACTTGTGGATGCTATGAACACACTGGTGTCTACATTTTTCCTGCATAGACTGAAAGCTTTTCCCGCATTTGATGCAAATGTACGCTGCTTTTCTGCACTGTGTCCGCCTGTGACTTGATAGATCAGAGCTCCGCCGAAAAGCTTTCCCACACTGAGAGCACTTGTAAGGGTTTTCTCCGGTGTGCAGCCGCTGATGCTCCAGGAGTTCATACTTGTAAATGAAGCACTTCCCACACTGAGTGCATTTCTGTGCAACTCTCTGTCTGAGAGGGCCGATCACAGAGCTGGATACCACATGACTCTCAGCAGATGAAGAGGGAGCTTGGCGAGTTGTTGTAGCTTGGTCACCACACTCCTCCACAACATGTGTGTCAGGAATGCTGTCGGTGTCTTTTCCTCCCGCCTCTTGTTCTGCGCTGTGAGACTCTTCCTCATGTGGCCATCTTGTATCCCACATGTCACCATCTCTGGGCTCTTGAAAGGCAGCTGCTTCAGACACTCTTTGGTTTTCGAAAGTTGGTGCATTTGATTCCACATCTTTGGCGCTGTTGTCTATCAGGGAGACGGGGAGCGACAACGAGGAAAAAAGCCGCTGCTCTGAGGGAGATGGCACTGTTTGAAAGAGGAATTAAGAATTCAAAAAGAAAAGGGTCAATAAAAATAACTGCATCCAATACCAATGCATTTTTATCTTTTTCAATTAACTGAAGGTATTTGGCTATAGAAATCCAAAACACAGCTCCCAATGTCAATCACAGGACCTACAATAGAAATACTGCATCTGACAAATACATAACTCTGATTAAGTGCACATATACACTTAAATTTTATTTATAGAGCCTCAGTTCAGCAACAGCAGTCATTTCAAGGCATCTTATACTGTATGTAGCACACATTATGAACCCATTACAGACTGTCAGGTAAAGAGCCTACAGAGTGAAGAGAATCCTAATGATCAGATCACTCTCTGTGTGCAAGCACTTGGAGATGCTGAGGAGGAAGAACCCTTTTAAACAGGAAAGACCCCCGGCTTAAGCATCATTAGTTTGACTATGGTTGCGGGGGGATGTGAATGAGAAAAGAAAGGCAGACAGACTCACCACTTGAATCTATCTTGGCCATTTCACTATTGCGAGGCCTGGTTCTGAGCAATACTTTGATGTCATCAGCTTCAGTTACACAGTGCATGTACTCCTCTACCTCAGCTGGTGTATCACTGATCCACAAAGCAGCCTTTATCAGATAAATAATATGATTTTAATGCACAGGCCTTAGACTGCTAATCTGTGAAAACGCCCTAAAAATAGTCATTTCTTACAGGTAAAGACTGTGGACCTCTACCTGTTTAAAGTCTGGTACTGGCAGCAGCTCTTCCAGTTTGGAGAAGAAGTCACAGAGAAGCTTTTCCAGTGCTGTGTCAAAGTCGGGCCCATACGCCACAGGAAACACATTCTATCAGGCGAAAAGTTATTATTAAACACCCTCACCTATTTATATTTAGACTAACTGTAAGACAAAAGCAGAGACACACTTTGAGGAAGTGTTCTCTCCCTTCTGAGTCGTCCAGGAGTCTCTGAACAAATGTGACAATGTTGGCTTCAAGAGGGTTACCTTCTGGATAGACCTGCAGAGTTAAATAAACAGTTAAAGTCAAGCAGAGCTTCTGAATCAGCCAATAACCAACATCCAGGAACGTTAAGCACTACACACCTGTCGTGAGCGAGTTTGCAGCAGGCAACCCAAGTGTGTTTTAATGCCTCCGAGATCCTCAGAGTTTAACATTTGCAATATCATCTGGAAGAGACGTTAAGGACAGACAAACAGTGAAAGATCAAATGTAAACAGTGAAATCTACCTGCTGCCTCTTTCTGTTCTACTTACAGAAAGACTTGCCTTTAACTACCTCTTGTTACGAACTTGCATGTTCATGTGTTTGTTTTGTGCAGGTGATGTATCTTTTTATGTTAATTCAGCTGTGCCAGAGCCCTGCTCCGATTGGTGTGTGGATACACTGCCCCGACGTGACTGGTTCCAGCTGGAGGACCCGCCCATTAAAAGAAGGCTGGAGTGTTATGGCGGGAGAGGTCCTCGCGTTTCATGACCCAGCAGTGTACCTGTGGCAGCTGCTGGCTGCAGTGCGGCTTAAAAGTTGTGGAAGTGGAGTGGGTAGGGGTGAGCTGCCGTTTCTTTTGATCACCCGTTTTCTCCTGTTTTGAATTAGTTAAGGAGCTCAGACTCTGTCTTTATTTTTGGACTTTGTTTTAGGAAGGTCAGGGGTGTGGGATTTGTGTAGATTTGTTTTTGTTTATTATTTTGGCCTTGGCTCACCCTGAAGTGTTGACACTCCCGTTTTGTTGTTCCTTTTTTTCCACTTTGTAAATAAATCACATTATAACGAACGGATTTGTTTCCTCTGGCTGCTTGGGTCTTGGTCTTGAGCGAGTGCCTCACTCATGTTACTGCCTGGCCCTAGACGGGTCGTAACACCTCTGTATCTACAAATGTGACACTAAAGATTTAAGAAAAAGTATTATGTATATTTGTTACTCATATCATCTTCAAGACAAAGTAAAGTTTTGGAGTTTGTGATCATCCATCCAACCATTCGCTTCCGCTTATCCTTTTCAGGGTCGCGGGGGGTGCTGGAGCCTATCCCAGCTGTCATAGGGCGAAAGGAGGGGTACACCCTGGACAGGTCGCCAGTCTGTCGCGGGGCTAACACATAGGGACAGACAAACATTCACCTAGTGGCAATTTGGATTAGCCAATTAACCTATCCCCACAAGCTGCATGTCTTTGGACGGTGGGAGGAAGCCGGAGTACCCGGAGGGAACCCACGCAAACACGGGGAGAACATGCAAACTCCACACAGAAAGACCCCGGCCTGATGGTGGAATTGAACTCAGGACCTTCTTGCTGTGAGGCAACAGTGCTAACCACTGTGCCACCAGTTTGTGATCAATGCAATGCTTTTATTTTGTTGTTAGATTAACAACTGCACGAGCCAACATAATCCTTACAAGTTTGTAAAATGAGAAATTCCACAGTCAGACAAATATGCAAATACCTAAGAAATTTTAACATGATAGAAATGTGACTAATACATGTGGAGACTGAATCCGCAGTATGTTTCCTTACCTTTGCCCTCAACCCCACAGTGAGCAGTGTCACCTGATGGCTTGTTAAGATGTCGGGAATGGCTTCAGATACCAAGGACACAAATTCCTCCACTTTCCCATATTGCTTGACGATTTTCAGATGAACCACCTTCCACATCACAGCCGACATCACCCGCAGTGGTGGAACCAAGAGCCTCAGCGATGATGGAGGCAAGGGCCCCTCTGTACGTGCTAGAACAGTACATTGATCCTTTCAATGAATCTGTAGAGACTCCTACAGCATCAATATTCTTCACACTTTGAACAGTTGGAATGAGAAAACTATTCATAAAAACACAGGTGTCGGTACATAAAAACTCAGTTTTCTTTAGGTTGTTTGTTCTTCTTAAAAGAAGAAAATATGGTGTCAGGTAGAAGTCAATGAAGCCACACGTGACAAAGATTTTAATAGGCTTCCATTAGTTGTGGGGAGAAAAAAAATGAAAACACCAAAGTATCACAATATTTTTGCGTGCCAGTACATACGCTGAGAGTACTATGAACATGTGAGCTAATCTTATGCACCACTATCCTGAGATATTAGCTGAGCAAACTTACATGAAATCGGCTCAACCATTAAAAAAAACATCCAATATTGGACACGTCTAGCTTAAGAAAGCTACCTCCTAATTTAGAGCAAGCTCAGTCCCAAATGTGCTGATCGCAAAGGAAACACTTAAATGTAAATTTCCGTCTATACAGTAAGCAACAGCTGTGATTTCCCCACAATTTATCACAGTTAATAGCTGTATTATCAGAAACTTAATTGCATGGAATTGTTTCAGGTTTTAGTGACAGTATTGGTACACTTGACAATCTTATTGTCATAAAAAAAATGAAGTGAAATAAATTTTTCTCATTGGACAAAACAAATAATGACAAAGTTTAACTTTAAGAACATAATTGGCAGTTGAAAAAAAGATGATAAGTGACAATATATGTCATTGCAATACCCAGCATATTGCAAAAATGTCAAAAATCACAATAATATTGTTTTGTAAATTAAGTATCGGTAATACTGTATTGTGGGGTGTCCGGTAAGTCCCACCTCGAGCTTCTAGCTTGTGTTATCTTATTGATGTGTGATATGAATGTGTGCTTAGGATTGGTCCACCCTTTAATTTCTTATCTGTGTATGACACTACTACCTTTCTGTGTAATTAGGATCTCTCTTATGTGTTATCTTTCATGTGAACAAAATAAGACTGAAGGGGCACTGCCGAGCAAAAACAAACCAAAAAACTTTCATCGTCTGTGATTTATCGGCAGGAAATTTACTGAATATTTTTCAAAGTGCAGTATAATTTCTTCGACTTTTTTTTTTCACAAGCTGTCGAAAATGAGTCAAAGAGAGGAAGTTAACGTTAGCGGAAAAGCTAACGACATCAAGACAAACAAAGACAACCGATAAAGAAAATTAACCTTTACCCATGTTGTTATCCTGAAGCGCTACAGCTGTTCAGCGGACACTGAGGAAGGCTCCCTCATAAAATAATCTTCCCGCTGGGGTAACGCTGACAACAAGCACTCGCTTCAACACACCTCACCGTTTCCAGTAGGCGGACAAACACAGCAGAGTAACTTCCGGACTCTTCTTCGTGGTGCATATGTTGGGTTGACAGCTCTACCGCCCTCTACTGTCTGCTGCAAACAGCTCAATAACAGCAATTACACGCAGTCAGAGACGTCTCTGCCAGTTTATTCAAGCTGTAAATGTAAATGAAAAAAACCCTCTCTGTTATACGTCTTTAGTGGTAGTTTATAGCCTAAATGACAGTAGTATGAAAATGATTAATATCGTAACATTTGGATGAACAAAAAAAAATTATAAAGAGGAGGACGAGAAGATAAGCAGAAGCGATCAGAAGGCCATAGTAAATCACCAAACCTTTATCACATGTTCTCTAGTTTTTCATTAATACTGCATGTTGATGGGCCTTGTCTCCTTTCCAAACTAAATCTGCTCATCCTTCAGACTCATGTGTAGTTGCATGAACCCCCTGGTGGTGGCAGTGAAGGATATGAAACAGTCATGGCTCAGTAAGTATTTATCAGAGGCAGAGGATCCATGGGAGAAGTAATTAGATAGTGCCTCATCAGGCCATCTGGGCAGTATAAACCAACATGACTAAGTAAATACCCTGCAGCACATGTGGTGACTGACAGACGCAGTACCTAAAAAGGCTATTTCCGCTCTTTTCTGTTTTTGTTTTTGTTTTCTTTTGTTTGTTTGTGTTCTTTATGTGTCTCTCAGTCCTTTCAGTAAAGCCAGCCTTGGTTTTTACTTTGCTGTCACCCACAGCCACTCGGTCCAGGACTAAAAAGTTACAACAACATGCAAGCTAGCTATAACTTTGTATTCCAATATCAATAAAACTGGGTGATAAACTACTAAAATACACGTGTTGCAGTGTGGACATCAAGTAAGAAAATCTAACTCACTGTGAACAGATTTCAGGTAAGAGGATCTTTATCAAAAAACCTGACTGATTGAGTCCATAAAGTTTATTTTGTTTAGTTTTTTAAGGTACCCAAAGTCTGTAGGATCATTAAAGAAGGCTTTAAAATCAACTTCACATATAGAACAATTAGATCTATTTTCTTTTAGAAAGAAAGTAATTTAAAAAGAAAATTACCCATATTTAAAGTATTTGAGGCTTAACATGAAAATACCAAAAGCACTATATAAACAATTTTAATTCCAGAGAAGTTGGAACAGAGATTTAAACTGTTTCATGAAAAATATTAGCTCAATTTCAATTTGAAGGCAGCAACAAGTTTTAAAAACGATGGGATGGGGGCAACAAAAAGGCTGGGAAAATAATTAGTATTACAAATACATCTGCAGTTGGCAGCATGTCAGTAACATGATTGGGTATAAAAAGAGCATCTCACATATAAAGATGGGCAGAGGTTCACCGGTCTGTAAAACACTGTGTTTACAAATGACACATGATACAAATCTGATTGTGTGTCATTTAAAATGAAATTTGCCAAAGTGGTCAGAAAAATCAGAGATTTTAATTCTTTTTGGTCCTTCAGACTAAAGAGGAGAGGGGCCATCCAGCTTATACTCAGTTCAAACGCCTCCATCTCTGATGGTGTAGATGTGATTAGGCAGCTTGCGCATCTGGAAATGCACCGTCAATGCTGAAAGGTGTATACGGGTTTTAGAGCAACCACGCAGACCACATCTTCTTCATTGAAGGCCTTGCATATTTCAGCAAGATGATGCTAAACTGGATACTGCATCTATTATAACAGCATAGCTTTGTAGTAGAAGAGTCCGGTTCTTTACACAAATGAACAACATTTGGAGCATCATGAAACAAATGCTATGACAAAACTGAGGACAAGAGTGGGAAACGTTTCTCTCCCACAAGCCCAGCAGTTGCTCTCTTCAGGTCTCAGATCTTTACAGACTGTTGTTAAAAGAGTGGATGTTACACAGTACTAAACATGGTCCTGTCCAGACTTTTGTTGAGCCTTTCACTTCCAAATAACCTTTTTTTTTTCTTAAAATGGTGTATTTTCTTATGTAAACATTCATATTTTCTGTGCTCTACTGTGAATAAAATATGGGCTTATAAGATTTGGAAATCAATGTATTCTGTTTTACTTACATTTTACTGCACTGTCCCATTTTGGAGGGGGGGGGGGATTTGGATTGGATGTAGTTAACCACTGCAAAACTTTAGAAACTTCAGACTTTAGAAGGTCCATGCCAGGACAAAAGTGTCGACCACCTATTTAAGATCTTTTGAAGTGACATAACTTTTCACATAACTTTAAAAAGCTTTAAGCTCATATTCTTCTCAATTTTTTGCTCACAGTGTATCAATTTTTCCAACATAACGTTTTATTTTTAATGTTTTTCTTTCAATTTTTATCGCTTTTTTCATTTTTCTTTTCTTTTCTTTTTTTTGGCAGAGACAGGCCATAAAAACCACAAAACCAAGAAGTCAGAGATTCATTAAAAACAGCTGAAGTGTAAATGTTTGTACTCCAAGAGTGGAGAACCAAGATTGACCTTAAAGACTGACGATGATGATGATGAGACACAACATGAGTCATGACCTTTTTAAAATTTATTGTTATATATATGTATGTATGAATATACTGGTGCCATATTCATCATATGTCCCTTGTATTAGGTGTTCACATCATATGCAGTCAGTGTTTCTAAAGCATTACGTTGTCGTCGCTTCTTTTTTAATTATTTATTCTTACTGTGGCTGTGCATTTTGTAATTACACATAGTGCCTTTTTAATCTTTTAAAAAATATTTTAGTTTCTCTCCGTGATGAAGCTTTAATCTCCGCCACATGTCCCAACGCTTAAAAAAAATCAGATCAATTACCAAGTCACATCCAGTCATGCCACATTTTTTTCCGGCCCTTCACGCATAAAAACCCAAATTCAATTTAAAGCGAGCATCTGTCTGTTACCACGGTCGAAGAGTATAGCGTGTGTATGGTGGACAGGTTAATGCATGTGTGCACGCAAGTGTGTAAGAGTGCGAAAGACAGGAAGAGAGAGAGGAAGACTGTGTGTGTGTTTGTGTGTCTGCGAGTGTGTAATTAAAACAAGTGAACCACCCCCCACCTTTTTTTCTTTTTTTTTACACACAGATTATCCCTCCATCCCAGCTGGTCAGAGTTGGATTTGACCACCCGACAACGAGAGAGAGGAAATCTCTTTGGAGCTAAATCCAAATTGGCACCCTTGATTTTTTTTTTTTTTAGCAAACTGAAAATGTTGGCGTGTTTAAACAATGAATTTGACACTAATATCTAAAACATATTAAGTAGAAAAACACACTGACGTCTCGAGGTATGAACACTGTAAAACTGGTTTTGTAGTTAGTTTTTGTGGCTCTTCAAAGTATTGCTAAATTTTTCGCATGTGTTATAAATCTCCCATCACTGTGTGATCACATCACATCACTGACACATGAGTCTGTGTCAGAATGAAAAAACTAAAATAAACTAAAAAAATAACAACAAGTGGAAATGATTAAGATCACTCAGGCTGGTTGTTGAGGGGTTTTTGTGGTCATGTTGCTTTTGTGCTGGCATTATGAACAAATTTAAGCTGCAAAGGGCAATACGAGCACACTCACAAGGACAGCACAGTGATGCAAAGGTTTCTGCACATCTGTTTGGCTTTTTTTTTAAACACATGGACTCTGAGAGAGATTGAGCGAGAGAGAGATTTAATATCGCCCTGACTTGTAATGAGGTCAAATCAGTTAACTGGTTCCTCATGTGAAAATGAAGATGCTGGGATGCTGCTCGGTTCTGAGCGCAGCTTTAACTGTCCACTGTGTGGTCAGTGAAAATCCACAGGTCTGTAAAAGAGCTTTATTATCATTCAGTAAAACAATCGATAAAATGTTTAACCTAAGTGCATTACAGACAACCAGGTCCTCAAGGAAAGTCTTTTATATAAAAATGAAGATATTATATTTTTATAGTTTTAACATATCGTATAATGGCCACTATGAGAGTCACTGAAACGGTCTTTAAATATAAATATATCACAAAAAATATGTAAAAATTAGCTTTACACTCATCATACAGCCTAGAAGCTGTTTACGCGCTTAATTACAAAATGAGCTTTCAGTGCATGCATGCTCTTCAAACCCACATCAGTCAGATCAAATTAAACGGTCTAAAGAGATTCAGAGTGTGCGGACAATAATCAATATCAGGCACATGATTCAGGGATCATCAGTACACACAGCCCTTCTTAGTAACTGACACACAAGTTAAATGTGCATGACAATACATGACAAAATAGCTGTAAAAGGTTTCATTGTAGTATATTTTTTTATAATGAATATGAAATACTGCTTGTTTTCTGTCATCTGAAAATGCATATATCACCTTCATTTAATCAATAATGATATTTTGTTGACAAAAAGTAGTAAAATGAATGTCATTTTATGGGTTTGGCTTGGCTATGTTTTTTCCTGCATTCTGGATGAGCAATTGCTAAAGTTGTAAGCTTTGGTTAAAACTGTAATACGGTAGTATGCATTAACATATTAAAACCTGAATTAGCACTTTAAAAGTGCCACAGTCAATTAAAACTAGAAACTTCAGCCTGCAGGCGAGACTGACTGCCATCAAAACATTTGGACATTTCTATCAAATTTGTATTTGTAGAAAATAACTTATTCAACAAATATATATTTTTAACTTCATGAAACTTTTAGCCAAATCTGTTTTTGATTGTATCGTCAGTTTGTTACTTAGGCGCATTCTTTAATACCTTTCTTTAATAATTTTTAATTTGCTGCATATATCTTGTATTTCTCAGTTTGAGAAACCAATTTCTTTTTTTGTCTGCTGTTCTCTCGGGGGTTTTGCTTGTCCATTTATCATGTAATCAGAGAGAAGCTTTTCACTGCAGGTGACAGTTCTTGGCCTTGAGGAGGGATGTGTTGCTTCAGACACAAATTTTACTTCACGAGGACTCCTGGTTTTAGCAATAAAAATTTATTAGTGTAAACTACTGTTGTAAATTCCTTGAAGTCATGATGTTGTTTCATTGGCATCTGTCATTGGATAGTTTTATTAATCTGCAAGTAAACACTCTCTAATCTAACTCTCTAATTCTGTAATGGCTCAGTCACACTAAAGTAAAAGTAGGATGGCAACCTCCTTGTGATTAGGAAAAATCAGTGATTGCATTTCATTTTTTTTGCTGTTGAAGACAGGTTGTAAGGAGTTGTGGTGGCCAGTTGCTTGCCCAGAGGGTGAAAGATTGTGACTGCACAGTTTGCCTGGTGGGCAGCAACCTGTCTCCAAAAAATTGTGGTTTAATTCAGACGGACTGCACTCACTTTCAGACAGATTGTCGAAGGTTTGCAAATAAATTATTTATAAAGGCAGACAGACTGCAGCAATGTCGGCATCAGTCACACCCGACTTTTGTGTGAGCGCAACTCATCTGTGAGCAATCTCTTTGCTATGGGGACTTGACTCAAATGTTTGCCAACTGGTTGCAGCAAGTGCAGTGTTTAGTTGTCTTATAAAGTGGTGGATAAACAAATCCATTCAACGGAAGACCTTATTCTAAATCTGATTAATCTGCTTCTAACAACTTGGTGCCAGATATCACAAATGACCTTTGCAAGTCTTCTGGTTTCCTTACTTCAATGACTCAGAGTTGTATTTGCTGCACAGTGAGGACCAATACGATACAAGGGAGCTGGTTTTAATGTTGTGGCTTTGTCTTGATAGGTCTAGGTCGATATTAAAAAAGAGTGCGTGATTATGTCTGATGCCATATTGTGATATTTTTAAGATGACGTTTAACTTCAGAGCTGTCCATGGTACTCTTTTGAACGTTGTGGCATAACTGACATCTTCCATTAAGAAAATAGAGGCCGAGTTACCTAAAAACACTGCATATTCCCTCCATATCTGTTAAAATATAAACGCTTTTTTTTTCTCTTAGACCGTGAGTAATTTCAATGCATATTCTCTGCTGTAAACAAAACAGACAAAAACAATACAATCACCCTCCGTTCAACTGACTCTCAAAGAAAAGTTTCCTCATAGTTTTCCCCAGGCTCCCTGAGTTCAGAGTCTCTGGATACTGATCGGGTCACCTCAGAGAGGCTCAGAGAGGCTGCCCTGGTCACACTATCATAAGATGGTGGGGAGGATGTTACAGTGTCGTCTGCTGTCTCTGCAGCCCCCACAGGCCCATAATGCTGGATCATGGTGGCTATCAGACCCTCCGTTTCTGGAGCATTCTCCACATCCACAACTGTCTCGTAGTTTATCTGTCTGTAGAGGTAGGACGCCTGCTTCATCTGCCGGCGCACAAGATGCCTCCTGTAACACCTCTGGATGACGATCGCAGACACCTCCTCGAGTTTGCGCCGCAGTGTGGAGGTGATGGGCTCGTGGGAAACTTTGGACGGGTTGGTCATCATGAACTTCTCCTCCATTTGCTGTTTCAGGGCATCCATTTCCCCCGACTCTCCCAGTACGCGCTTTGTGAAGGCAAACAAAATATCCAGGCAGTGGATTCTGTCCCCACTGACCATAGGGAGGTCCATGGAGATCAGGTGGATTTTGTTGGGCTTTGGGATACGCAACGGTTCCGACAGAGTGTCAGCAAAGTTCGACAGCATGGAGAACTCAATGAACTGCGTGGCCTCTGAGTCAAACTTCTCCCAAACCTCGTAAAACATTTCAAAGTCATCCTCGCTCAGGGGCTCTGTGCTCTCCTCTGTGGCAACACTGAAGTTCTCCAGAATGATAGCTATATACATATTTACCACAATGAGGAAAGAAATGATAATGTAACTGACAAAGAAAGCTATGCCCACCGAGGGGTTGCCGCAGTTTCCTCGGGTGTTGGTGCCTGTGTTGATGAAGTTGAGGTCACACTCATCTGGGGGGCTGGACATTATAGGGCTGAGCAGGTTGTCCCAGCCTGCCGAGGTGCTGATCTGGAAAAGGCAGATCATACTATTCCCAAAGGTCTCGAAGTTAAACATATCATCGATTCCATCTTGTTTCTTCACATAGGCAAATTTTGCCATGCCAAAGATTGCATAGATGAACATGACAAGGAAAAGTAGGAGACCAATGTTGAACAGTGCTGGCATGGACATCATTAAGGCAAACAGTAAAGTCCTTATTCCTTTGGCTGCACGTATAAGTCGGAGTACACGTCCTATCCTTGCCAGTCTGATGACTCGAAACAGGGTCGGCGATACAAAGTATTTCTCAATAATGTCAGCAAGAACAATCCCTGAAATGAGAGCAGACAGGAAGTGATTTGTCTCATTGCACAATGACACACTCAAATTAACCTGCAGCACTGTAATTCATATACTGTTCAAAAAGCCCTTTTTAATCAGAGTATAACATCAAGTAAATTAAACTTGTGGGATATTGATGTGGTCAGCTGTAATTGCAGCAAAAGGTGGTTCTACAAAGTATTTACTCAGGGGACTGAATAATTACGCACACCCCACTTTGCAGTTATTTATTTGTAAAAAATGTTTGGAATCATGTATGATTTTCGTTCCACTTCTCACGTGTACACCACTTTGTGTTGGTCTTTCATGTGGAATTTCAATAAAATTAATTCATGTTTGTGGCTGTAATGTGACAAAATGTGGAAAAGTTCAAGGGGGCCAAATACTTTTGCAAGCCACTGTATTATGCTAACCATAGCTCTGTGCCTAGCCACCGCGCAGCACATCATTATATACCAGCTAGTCCAACTTCAGTAACCCTACAAACGTCACTGCTGTTAAGTTTTCCATCTTCATTTATTTTGGAAGTGATAGCAGAGCTGTACATTTTAATTTTTTCAGAAATCCCTCAGTCACAACATGCTATATCATGTTTAGGTAGAAACTAGCAAGCTAACTCCCTGCTAACTTCTAACTCATTTCATAAATTCTGTTTTCATGGATGCCTGGATGTTAAACTCAATTGTTACTCCTGGTAGAACAGCCACACAGATCATTTTATTAAAGATGAAAGAATTTAGACAGTGTTTAACTTTCAGCGATGTTAAAGTGACTGTGGGACCTGAAGCAAAGTTTGGACCCGGAAATGACTAATGAGGTCAGACTTAAAGACTGGGTTGCTTAGATGTTGAAATAACAACAGGACAACAATGAGACAACCCCCAAAACAGGTATGTTTTTACAGGTGGACACTCACAATTTTCCCTCCTCATCTTTTCTGACTGGTTTTTTCACTAGCTTGGCATTTACAAAAATTGTAAACAAAAATATTTTTTTTTACTTCTTACCGACAATAGAGAGAATTATCACCACGAAATCAAAAATGTTCCATGCAACGGTGAAGAAATAACAACGGAGGGCAAAGATCTTGATCAGGCATTCGGTGGTGAAGATCACAATAAAAACCAGGTTGATCTTGTTGAGGATGGACTCCATTCGCTCTGACTGCTCATCGGTTTCCACCATCATGGTCACCATGTTGACAATGATGAGCATCATGATCATAATGTCGAAGGCTTGCTTAGACACCAGATCAAAGAAGAAGGCTTGGATAATGTTCTAGGATCGGGAAAGAACAAGCAAGAATACAATTTAATTTATATAATCCTTAACAAGGTTTGCAAGGTTAATGATATCACTTCAAAAAAATACAAAATATTTTAAACAATATATAAAGTGTACAGGTAAAAATCTGTATCTTAAAAATGTGCTACATTTGCAATTTATATAGCTTTACCGTGGGTCTGGGTATTGGCTTTTGAGGTTTTTTAGTTCCTAACTTCTTCATAGCATTGTAGTACTTCTTCTGCTCTTCAGTCATGAAGATATCTTGTCCTCCTAAGTGGAAAAGAAAAATATCTCACGTTACTTTCTTTCCTAAAACAATGACAGGAGTTGTTTTCTTTTAAATGTTCAATCTGGGGGAATTAAAACCAAAAATCCTGCCACCTTATTCTTACTATAGAAAATTTTCCTTTGTACTTTTATTGGACTATTCATGCATTTATTTCTGCAGCTTCAAATAATAAGAACTGCACGCAAATATCAAGTGATCCCAGCCTGAAATCAGCGTTTTTAATACTCATCTTTCTTTTCTGCTGATTGAAATTGTCAATGATGACACCGATGAAGAGATTGAGGGTGAAGAAGGAGCCAAATATGATGAAGACTACAAAGTAGATGTACATGTAGAGGTTGATTTCTTTTATCGGTTGTTCCTCCACCTAAAAACAAATGGGTTCATTAGTCAGTTAGTTAGTTAGAATTTTCATGGTATAGGTGTGGAAGAAAATAATATACTTACTCCTCTTGAATCAACAGCTGCATACATTATTTCCATCCATCCTTTAAATGTAGCCTGTAAATAAGAGAATATAGTACGATGTCATAGTCCAGGCGCTGCATTGTAATGTTATAGTAACAGCTGATTTCATTTTTAGAAAGAAAACAACAGTGAAATGTCTTTTATGATCTGCTGTAAATATTGCAACATGAGAGAGACTGATTTAAGTGTCTGGACAGAACAGGAGAGGAACAAAACAACAACATGAGTAGTGAACAAGTTCTCAAGGTGTTTATTAGCAAAAACAGGCTGGCATCATGTTTGACAGGTTAAAAATAAAATCAACTTACCACTTGCAAAAGAGAAAGGTAGCCAAGCCCCACATTGTCAAAGTTGACCTTGACTTTTGTCCAGTAGAACTGGGTGTCATTCATGGTGAGGCAGTCTGACTTGTTGTTGACCAAAGAGACACTGTGGATGAACCCCGTTCTGTTCACGCACTTTCCAAATTTGCCGGCGAACAGATTGACTCCCATGATGCTGAAGATCAGCCAGAAGATGAGACACACGAGCAGCACATTCATAATGGAGGGAATAGCTCCTATGAGGGCGTTCACCACGACCTGATGAGCAAACAAGAAATCAGGTCAGTCCCAGAGAAATAAAGTATATTCTATTGTTGTAAACAGCTTATCTTTGTGATCTCTGTAGTGCACACTAGTCTGGTAATCTTGTTTTCTACATATGCTATGATGTGATAGTTGAAGTTTAGTTTCCCAATTCTAACTTGAAGCCAACAGGACAATTTTTCACAGTGATTTACGTTATGACAATCCCTTGTATGATAATACATGTGCTGTGTGTTGATAATCAATTTCACTCTAAATCACATGTATGATTTTTGAAAGTACAGGAAAAGTCAGTGGGATACATAACAATGTGGCGATACTGTCATACAAATTCAGGGTATATGGACAGACACACACATTTATACACATGGCCACTTTATGAGCTACACCTTGCTAGTATTAGTGTGAGACCCCCTTTGTTTTCAGAGCCCAAATCAAAATCACTCAAATCATCTCCCCCCACATTCTGGTGCTTGCTTTGAACCTAAGCTGGCCCTTTTACCATGTCTCCATACCTAAATGAATTGGGTTGCTTCCATGTGATTAGGTGTTAGTAAGCAGGTAAAAAGATGTACCTAATAAAGTGGCAGTTAAATAAACGGAGTGGCTGTAGCTCAGTAGAGCAGGTCATCTACAGATCGGAAGGTTGGTGGTTCGATTCCTGGCTTCCCCTAGTCTGCATGCCAAATATCCTTGAGCAAGATACTAACCCCAAACCATTGGAGTATGAGTGTGTGTGAATGTTACTTAGAAAGCACCTAGAAAAATGTGCTTGTGCGAATGGGTGTGAATGGGTGAATGCACAAGTTGTGTAAAGCGCTTTGAGTGCTCAGAAGAGTAGAAAAGCGCTATATAAGAACCAGACCATTTACCATTTAAACTGCATTAAATCACAATCACTAAAATAAAAGTATAACAGCTAACAGCTACTGTTATAAAAGTATAACAGTACTGTAAAGTTTACATTTAGTATGGCTCGGTTCAGCATGTACCCTATAAAACACATATACTGCTGGAAAATCTAGTTGTCAGAACTTTAGAGTAATTTACATTTTTTACAATAAGATTGGGAACTATACATGTTTGCACAAAGTTTAGGGCTAATCTAGCAAGAAGCTAAAGAACTGCTGTCTTTCGTTGGATAACTAAAGACTTTACATGTAACAAATCCCTGAAATACTACAACACATCCACAGTGACATCAGTTCCAAAGTTTTATCCACTCAGCAGCTGTTGAGACATTTCTACCTTGTAGAAAACTACTAATCAATTAAGCTGTTGTGGTAGTCCCAGTGCTAAAGTTGCTTTATAACTAAGAGTTTATCCATAAGTGAAAGAATATTAATGAGATTAATCAGGATGTTAGTAGCCAACAGTGACAGCAAAGGACAGAAAACATATTTCTCACCCTCATGCCCTCAAATCTGGACAGAGCTCTGAGAGGTCTCAAAGCACGGAGGGTCCTCAGGGACTTGATGGCAGTAAAGTCAGAATATCCCAGTGAATTTGCTACCAGGCTTATCAAGGACACCTATGTGGAGTACAGAAAGGTGTATGAACTCTGAGAATCATAAAACAGACATCTGTGCTTAAACCTTTGAGAGGAAACAGCGAAAAGTACTGAAAAAAACAATATCAACTGGTCTTATCAGCACATTTGCCAAGAAAGTGAGTATATTTTTAGCGACTCTTATAAAGAATCAAAAAAACGGAGGAGAGTCGTAAGAGACACGTCAGAAACATTTAAAGAGCCATAGTCACATTTTTTGTGTGTATTTTGGGACATTCCACAGTTAGGAACACAAATATTGTATTTTTGAGGTTTAGATTTGATTTGGTTTTTGAATCATCGTTTCAGCAAATTTAGACTTCCACTCTATTCTACATCCAAAAGAGACAAAACAAAATGGTATTCCGCTGTTGAATGACCCTTGGATGACAGCTATGGATGAAAATGGCATGAAAGATATGTGAGAAAGTCGAGTCATGAAGGATGATGAAAAAACACAGACAAGTATGCACATATGGTAAAAACAGTATCCATGCATGCATACTCAGCTATATATGCATATAAATATGTATATATATCAAATAGAGTGAGTTTTATAAAGAAGTTTAATCTGTCTTTGCCAAATTTGTTTCCCATTTTGTTCCAAATTGATCCAATAAGTTCATTCAAAACAATTTAGGGCTAATAAGGTCCCAATGATCTGTATTTCTTTATAAAAGTCCTTTTAAAGATGCGTTTGGCCAATATATCTAAAGAAGATACTCAAAATCAATTTCAGGACTACAGAAGTCTTTGGCTCCACCACAATACAGACAAAAAAAAATACAAAAATAAAGCAAAAGTAGGAAAGAAAAGTTTGCTAGGACTTCCTTTAAACATAAAAAACAGAGAACGCTCGGTACCTGAGTTACACCAAACAGGTCACACATGAATTCAGCTGGTGCAGTTCAAAAAGAAGACTTTACGTTCCACAGTAAACCAGATCTTCTGTAGATAAGCCTCAGATCACATGAAACTGCGTTTGGTTTTGATATAAAAGCCAAGGTCCTGTACCCAAGCGGTTCAAACGATGATTGCTGAGAGCGGTTTTTTAAATTATTCTTATTTTAAATCTCATTTTATATGAAAAGCATTTGTTTAGAAACAAGACGGTGGCTTTTGATATCGCAACAAAAAGCGCTTACGAGTGAAGAAACACAGAAGCATTTGTGATGCGGATGCAAGTTTCCAGTCCCAGACTCCATACTCCATACTCACCTGGGACCTGCTAACTACAACTTACCCTAACAATAGAGCGGTCTGTGGCAATCTGTGTAACAGCAGGTGAAATCAGAGGAAGTCAAGGGCTGCATGCCTCGGGCACTTTGAGTGACTAAACACTTACAGAACCGCATCCAGTTCCCCACAAATGTGTGGCAAAATCCTACTGGGGAACGGCCAAATCCTGACATGAGAGCAGCTGCAAAAATCTACAACGTATCTACTGTTTCAGTGTGAATTAGCACTTAGTTCTGCAGCGAACAGGTTCAGGTATTGAAAATGTTGTCTAGAGCTAATTCACGTGCTCTCCTGTGAAAAATCTGGCATCATTAGAGCTATAAATCCCACAAGTACGGCATACATTCAGCTACATCCTTTCACGTCATATGATTTGAAAACCAAAGCAGCAAAGCGTTAACTTACATCCACAATCAGAAAGTCGAGCCAGCACCAGTAGTTTGTAAAATACGTCTTGAAGCCGTATGCAATCCACTTGAGGAACATCTCCAGGACGAAGATGTAGGAGAAGACTTTGTCAGCGTACTCCAGCATCACCTTTATGACTTTTCTCTTTTCAATGTAAATGTCTTCAAATGCCTGCAGTATAAGAAAACGCAGCATTACATTTCCATTGCTCAGCATAAGAAAACCATCTGTGAGAAGTTTTTTTCTTTAAAACTACACAAAAGGCGCAATTTGGACATCAGCCAGCTCAACGTCTCATCAAATCTACTGCTGATACTGTTGGTCAATCCAGAGATTAATAATTAATATTGGTATTGGATCAATACTAATCTTTCTAATTAGATCTAGGACCCTTACCAGAGCCCCACTGCTGAGCAGGATCATGAAGATGATGAATGTCTCAAACCAGCTGTGCTCCACAATCTGGTAGCAGGTCTTCCTCAGCCTCCACCAGGCCTGTCCTAGTCCATGGCTGGTGTTGATGTTACAGCACTGGCAGTGTCTCATGCAGACTGATGACCGTGTCAAAAAACAAACCGGCATTTATCACAGCATGAAGGAAAAAAATAAACATTTTAAATGAATGCACGTTAGCAGATTTAGTGAGGTTGCTACTTTCGCTCACATTCAGGAAAGCATTCATCAGGCTCCATACTGTCTTCATCCAGCACTGACAAGTTATCCTCTTCCTCTCCGGGCTTCCTTAGATCCACTGTGCTGCCCTCTGACAGGCTGATCTTCTCCTACAAAATAAAGTCTGAGTGTTTACAATCACGTGCCCTCGTATGGAAACAGCCCTCAGCTCTTTGACATCTGCATGTGTAAATACAGAATATGAATCTATATTAAACTAGCAAACAGTGATTTGTTCTGGTTGTGTTCCCCAGCCTGTTGTGATACTGCTGATGCTGTTGTCATACATTCATGTCACACATTAAGAGTTTTTTTTTAAAGAAAAAGAAGTTGCAGCACATTTTCCTGCTCCACATGAGCCTGCGTGCATTCATCCCATCAGAGCCGGCGCACCTTGATGGACTTTCAATCTCCTGTGAGGCTTACTGCAATTTTGATGAGATTTTCACGTGTTGTAACAACAACATATTTCATATGATTTACAGGACAGAGGTGCAGCTTCAATCTCGTAAAATGATACGAAATTTAATCCAGCATTAAAGGGCATGCACGGGATCTGGAAACCAAATTACCAGCATTGCTCATCTTAGAGTTTAAAGACAGTGAGAAACATAATGGACTGATGGCACATCAGAAAGTAGTAATTGATCCCATTTAAGCAAAGGAGATTTATTTACACTCTAGAGAAGACTCAAATACTTAACTATAGGATTTCTTTTTAACAATATTCTTACATATAATATGTTTATCACTTTTGTGTGTGTTTAAAGCTCTGCATATGCAGAGCAGCTGCAGATGCCCAGTTAAGCTGATGGACGATTGGAGGTCCCCCCCGCCCCCATTTTTCATGATGCCTAGTTCTAGTGTGGTGTGCAGCAGTGCATGGGAGGGAAAGAGGAAGAGAGAGCACCAGACTGCAGGCTGCCCAGCTCAGCTGTGTCAGTTTAATCTGCTCTACAGCGCCTGGCTCCACATCTGGCCTGCTCCTGTTTTTCTGCCAGACAGGACAGGAACGACACATCCTCCGCCTCAACAAACGCCCGATCTGCAGGACAGTCTGACTCTAAAGCTTTCGAATGAACACAGTCAAATCCAAATCTATACAAAAACTGAGGAGTGCTATTGCACTCTCACTGTTGCGTTTTCATGCAAATTAAAGCAACTATACACACGGTGTTAGTTACTGTTGCTGAGTGCACGGTAAACTCATTTAATATGTACAGAAATGCAAACAAGAAACAAACTGTATCTCAGTCATTACAGCTTCGTCCAGTGTTGGTGTGTAAGTTAGCTGTCTAATGCCGGGCAAATAATACTAATGCACCTACGGATCAGGGGTGAGCTTTTCAAGCTGCGATGCCTGACCCGTCGAATGCTCGGTGTGCTTCCCTAAGATTCCCTAAGAGGCTTTCAGAAGTGTGCTAAAGACATATCTGTTTAGGCAGGCATTTCAGCGATGCACCGTCTGCTGTATACGTCCTGAAGTCTTGAACTGCTTTAATCCCAGATTCTTTTGTTCAGTTGTTCATGTTTTTATCATTTTGATTTCTATAAACGTGTTCTGCTTTCAATTGCAATTTTCTTTACTTTATATTTCAATGATTTCAATGATGTGTTCTTCCAATGTTTGTACTCTTAATAATCATATAATCTTACAGTACTCGCTAATGGGTGTAAAGAGTGCTGTGGACAAAAGTACAGGGAGACCTAAACATCAAACCTACAGGAGTTGCTCAGCCATCCAAACACATGAAGCTGCACACAGTTTTTGTGCTGATGGTAATGCCAGAAGAGGTTTTGAGTCAGAAGAGCATTGGTGACTTTTACTCACTATGCACCTTACCACTTGGCAACCTGATACTGTAACTTTAAGTGGGCTGTAACTCCATGGGTCATTGCTGTGGCTCCTAAAAGCTTTCCCTTTGTAATAATAGCACTTACAGTGGATCGTGGAATATCTAGAAGGGAAGAGATATCGAATGCTGACTTCTTGCTACAGTGACATCCTGTGACAGCACCACCTTCAAATTCTGTGAGCACTTTGGAACGAGCCATTCTTTCACAAATGTTTGTAAAGGCTGACTGTGTGGCTAGGACGCTGATTTTCTACACGTGTCTCAATGGGACTGAAAATCTAAATTCAAAGGATAAGATGTGTGGCTTAAATAGTAATGGCCTCATTTTCCTGTTAGTTAGGGATAATCAACCCCTTTAACATGTGTGTACTAAATATAGCTTTAAGCATAGCTCGGCACACATTCAACCACATCTCATTAACATGTGTGTGGGTGTGCGGGACTCTATGACAGACTGATTCCATAGCATCATCATCATCATCAGAATTAGAAAACACAGATGTTACTAATAATATTTAGGCTACCAGCACAAAACATATATGCTTAAACATACACACATATGTTAAACAGTATAAGCTCTGTTTTAGCCACAGCTAGTTTGGAAAGTGTGCAGCCCTTCTGTGTCCAGTCATTAAACATGATAAACTAATCCCACCATTTTGATATCATGTTCATTCTCATACAGACCCTTTGTAAAAATTAAAAGCTTCTGCAAAATCTTTGAAAAAACTTCAATTATTCCAGCACATCTCAATTTAATAGGTAGATCAGACAATAATTTCAAAATCATAATTTGTTGTCAACGTGGACTTCTTGAGTTTATCTCAGCATATACAAACAGCAAAAAACCAAGTAATTACTCATTTATATAATAAGAAACACAAGCCAAACAAACAAGTTGAGTGTTTCAAATGACAAGATGAGATTTCATTCTTAGCGAAAAGTATGCCGATAAAATCACATTCTCTAAAGTATGTAAGTTCAGAGAGCATTAAAGCCTGAAGTTAAGCCCCAAACATGATTCTGGGCACGACATACTTACCAGTTTGTTTTCTTCATCCTCTGATGACTCTGAGATCTCCTCCTCCTCCAAAAACTCCACATCTGACTCCCCAGGCGCGATAGGAACAATGACAGTCAGGTTTGGGTTGGTCATGTAGCTGTCCTCCTCTGGTACGATGTACTTCTCTCCATAACGTCCAAAAATCCCCCCATTGCTCTCCATGTGATTTCCGACCGGCTTGAGAGCCTGACTGGTTTCCTTGGCTTTGTGTTTTCGACGCTTCAAGCTCCTGTTGCAGAGGTTGATGACGCTTGTGACAATCCAGGAAAAGCCGGAATGGATGCGAGCGATGGCAATCTGAATGTTATTCAAGTCCCCGTCTTCGTCTGGAGCAGAGAGATTGTCTGAGCTGAAGGAGCTCAGCAGCAGGGCCAGAAAGAGATTCAGCACCTGTTGTTGACATACCAAAAAATGTATGTTTACTTACATCTGAATGGATGAAACTATTAAACTTGCTTATAGCTATTTAGCCGTAACCACTTAAACCCTTAGCCCCTTTCTCTCTTTCTTTTTTGCATCTACAAATAAGAAACACATTTCAACCAAATTTGCTTATGCACAGAAATGCTACATCCCATTTCCACACAGCCTCTTTATTCAATATGCCACACTCCACAATAATAGGTGGTGGTGGGTAGTGTGTTAATATGGCCTGCAGCAGAGATCCTTGGTGTGAAAAGGGTTAACAAAGCAGGACATTGTATAGCCATATTATGCTTGTATCACCATCTGATGCGCAAAGCTCTGAATTGTTTAGTATGTATGTATGCTTTATCATTTGACATAATGCCGGACATGATGTCCCATATATTTTGTCAACATTGGCAAATCCCACAAAGTTCTGCAACAATGATACGCTCAGGTACATATGGCTGATGTTTCAGGCCTCCTGAAGTCAAGGTTCAAAGCATCCAACTCCTAAGTAATCTGTCTGCTAGCTTAGAGAGCAGCAGCACGGGGCATAACACTGCACATATGTGTGTGTGTCTATGTGTGCATTCCCTTCATGGGTGATGTGCACAGTTGGCAAGGATCATCTTTAGCCACTGAGCTACTCAGAGATGGGGAGCATGAGCAGATGATTAGTGATGAATGCCCTCCGACCTTCTCACCCCTAAGCATCCTGGATAATCCCACAGATAAACTGCTTTCCCACGATTCATGTGCACAGAGAGGTTCCTGTCCATTAAATTCCATAGGGAGCGCTGTTGTGATCTGATCTTTAGGCTAACAAGGCAATACAGTCAATGAAAGTGTCTCTATCCACTAATAGCATCTATGTGATACTTGAGAAACTGCTATGTACACCTAGAAATATCTAGTACCATTCTTTTGACTGGGTTTGAATTATGCAAATCTCTTGCTAATTTTTTGTCAAAAGAATTTAAACTTATCCTAACTACAAAAGTCGAGGGGAGCAAGTGAACAAGTAAATAAAACTAGATTTTTACTGGGTTAAAATAGTGCTATACTAAAATACAACTATTTCTGCATGTATTTCTATTACCAGGATCACCACTGGAACGACACCACATTCAAAGCAAAACAACGTTGACTATAAACAAATCCTGCAAATTCAGCGCGCTTTTGTATTCTTTAATATCAGCTCACAGGAAACGGCTGGCCATATGGGAGGAGCAGTGAATGTGGGTGGGCGTATACAATTAAAACTGAATTAACTGCTGTTTTTTTTAACAGCTGCATGTGTTGGCTTGCAAAATGAGTAAAAATCAAAACTTGGTGTTAAACGGGGTGAACGCTCTGCGGTGTTTGTGCAACACTTGGGTCCCCATTTCACCCGTAAGGCTTAGCTCATTAGTGGTGGATAAAAGGGCAGTAAAGCTGCTCCAGCACTGAGTTTGTCTCTTGTCGCTTCAGTTTGCACGGCAACATGTGTAGATAATACACATATGATGCAGCACAAATAACAGAGGGTTTTTAAGTTGAGGTGATGTGTAAAAATGCAAGTGAAAATAGAACGAAATGATCTGCACATCTCATAAATCTATAATCTATTAAATTTGGTAGAAACTCTGCTAAATCTAATCTGAAGCAAGACCATGACACTTTCATTTAATACAGCATGCTGAAGAGTTGCTCATTTACAGATATACAAACTAATACAGCTTGCAAATTTTAACATAATTAACTTGAAGGATGGTCCATTCACATAATACACAATCAGCAGTCCTCTCTTGTGCCACGTAATCCCAGATTACTTGTGACATCACCAAGTGGATTTGGTAGCATTGAAACGCTACTGCATCGCTCTTAGTCATCAAATACTGTTTAAAGGATAACTTTGCCTGTCACAACTTTGCCTGAACATCAAAAGCACTTCTTCTGTTAAAGACAAATGATACACTCATACCCTCCACATATCCTCCATTTTTTTAAATCTTTATTAAGGAGCAATGGATTCAATCATTTTGTAATGCTTACAAAAATCCATACTTCTATATGTTTAAATAGGCTGAGTAATTCCACGTACTGCCTGGACACCTTTTTTTAACAAGTCCGTTTTCAGAGTAGTTCAGCCACTGACCTAAACATTTAAGGTATGTTCAAAAATAACAAACTTTAATTTTCTCAGTCTCCCCTTCCAGGTAATTTCCCGGGGAAGTGCTGCTCCAGTTCCTGCACAGTTGGTAATTTAACTGCACAGTTGGAAGCAAATCTCAGGGTGGTGGGGAATGACTTGCTACCACATGGTGATGTGACAGTAATTTCCACACTGAAAGTTTGACTTTGGGGTCATTTCTGGTGAACAACCATGTTGCCTGTGCTCCTGACATGATGTGAGGATGCTCTCTGAGTCGGGTGGCTATGACTTTGAGATCACTGCTATGAGCAATGTGACGGTTGCGGCATGAAAGTTGGTCAGTTTGTGACAGAAGTTGATGTTTGCTCTCTATGCAAGCGCAGCTGATCAGAACAGGACTTCCAGTGAGAGCTTTCCAATGAAAGAACGTGAAGGAGGGATCAGATAGTTTAAATTAGGACTGGATTCATTTTCCAGCTTTTTGACTGCACCTCGTGCCTGATCCTGTAGTTGGCATTTGCAGCAGCAATGTGGTGCATGTAGGACTGAGGTAAATGTCACTCAGTGCAACACTGTGGTTGACTCATTTCTACTGTCTGAACTTTACAGCACAGAGGAACAGGGGAAAAGCCACACAGACACTTCTCAAAAGAAACTCTTGTTGAGTTTAATCTTTTTGTGAGCTTTGCCGGTACAAAAAATATAGACTATCACTCAACATAACCTTAAACAGGTTAGAGTTTAAATGCCAAGTCATAATAACTTACCACCAAGTTCCCTATGACCATGACCAACATGAAGACCAGGATGCAGAGGGGCTGGCCAGCCACTTCCATACAGTCCCACATGGTCTCGATCCACTCGCCGCACAAGACCCTGAACACAATCAGGAAGGAGTGGAAGAAGTCCTTCATGTGCCAGCGAGGCATCTGACAGTCAAAGGAGATCTTACAGACACAGTCCTGATAGTTCTTGCCGAATAGCTGCATTCCCACCACAGCGAAGATGAAAACAATGATGGCCAGCACCAGCGTCAGGTTTCCCAGGGCGCCCACCGAGTTGCCGATGATCTTGATGAGAGTGTTGAGAGTGGGCCAGGATTTTGCCAGCTTGAAGACTCGCAACTTATGATAAGAGAAATGTGAAGACAAATGATGCTGCATCTTCAGAATAGACTGACTATTACACTGTACAAGTTGCACAAGTTAACTAGACTTCAGAGTTAAAACCTTAAGAGACTTTTATGTTTTTAGATGTAGTCTGATTATTAGATATAATGTGCAACTCTGACAACTCTGTTCCTAGGTATCATCATTTTTTTAATGGACATATTATGCTTTGTCCATATTTTTATCTTAGACTTCACCCATCCGAGAACCCTTAGTTCATCAGCTGTCTGTTTCCCATTGCAAATAGTTGAATCTGCTCCCGTGTCTAGGTTTTGTCTTCTGTTCATCAGGAGCTGATCAATCGGAAATAATTAATCAATTTTCTTCAAAGTAACACAGAGAATGAACAAGATTTCCCTCACCAATCTGAAAGATCGCAGGACGGACAGTCCCTCCACATTGGAGAGGCCCAGCTCCATTAAACTGAGGCAAACAATGACGCCGTCAAAGATGTTCCAGCCCTGTTGGAAGTAGTAATAGGGGTCCATGGCAATCAGCTTCAGTACCATCTCAGCTGTAAATATACCAGTGAACACCTAGAAAAAAAACACAGAGTGACAAAAGGACATTTAGAGGTGAAAAATCCAGCAAAACACTAGGAATATTATATAGCTACAGCTTAATTAGTAGAGCATTCACTGTCTTTTAGATGAGTTGTTTCTCTTTTGTTGACCACAAATAAACAATTTTACACAACCGCCTTCAAAAGATGTGTAATTTGAATTTTATTAATGAGTGAACTAAAAACATTTCAGTGAAGGTTTCTGCACACAAACCTTAGTTCAACAGAAAATATAACAATGTATTTCAATGTGTTATTTCATTTTTGTTGTTGTTTTTAATTTATTCATATAAAGGTACATATAAAGTTATATAATTTTAAAATTACTTAATGTATTAATGTATTTATTTATTTACCAAATCTCTGTCAGAGTCTAAAATTCACCGGTAGGAAGAGATTTCAAAACAGAACAACAGGAAATCAATTCCACCTCTTGCTAAAAATACTCCATGTTATTAAAGATAATCGCAAATAGTCTAAAACAGAATCTTTGACAGCGGATCAGCATCACTGTATTTGACCTCCTGTCCTGCACCTGCTTTAAAAATCAACCTGTCTGCAAACAGAGACGGATTATCTGAATGCCGGCCAGTTCAGTTTCCTCTCTGTTCCACTCTCCTCTCCTTATCTAGCACCCGACAGCACTTATAGAAAGTGTGTTAAAAGCTGGAAACATCCCTCTGGTATCTTTAAAACCCTCTTACCAGATTGCCCACTGAGAGCATGGTGTTGAACTCATCAGTCATGGGGTAGTGTTCAAGTGCCATGAAGAGGGTGTTCAGCACAATGCATATGGTGATACCAAGATCCAGGAAAGGATCCATCACCATTAGCTTCACATACTCCTTCAGCTTCAGCCACCAGGGGCAGCAGTCCCATATCAGATACTTCTTGGCATACGTGTACCAGCAGGGATGGCACTTTTGCCTCGACTCCTCCAGCTCTGCAGAGACACCACACGGAAATGATTTATATCTGCAGATAACTTGATCATTTTTGAACAGCTAAAACCTGAAACCAGCGGCGATTCTAGGGTCCTTCTGCTAGCAAAGTTAACTAAAGTTAAATGTTATTTGGGCAGGTGGAGGGTTGGTTGAGAAAACCAGTTCTAATTTCTTCTACTACGCCTTCATTATAACAGCTGAGCATAAATACAGAAATCAGGGGGAAAGCTGGTTTGGCTTTGTTTGGGAAGTAGCAAAATCCACCTACTGGGACCTTAAATATGTTAGGTATCATCTGCTTAATGACACAAAACAGTACTAAAGAAATAATGGGAGATATATGCATTTGTTACACTATTTTCTGATGTAATAACTTCCTGGATATGTTATTTAGCAACATGTAGAGGATCTAGTAACCTTCAGACAAGACCAGGCTAGCTGTTTCCAACCCTTTTGCTAAGCTAGCTTCATATATCCCCAAAAAGGGATGTAATTTCTGAACACTTCCTTAAACAGTGAAATGGACGCACCGTCCATGGCATCACTATAAAAGCTGACAGAGCTCAGGCCCCTTTTCCTGCGCACGGGGGATGGATCTGTCACTGTGGGGGAAGGTTGCAGGAGAGGCCTTGGAACTGTCTCCTCTGTGCTGGAGGGCTTCTGGCAAACAGAAAATATCTAAAAAACAAACAAACAAGGCTGTATTGTCATGTTCTTATAAACTCATATTTAAACTTTTCAGAACAGTCTCATAACAACGGCTCCGTCACTCACTGTGTCTTCCCTGACTCTCTCCATGCTGTGAGCTGGCATGGACGTAGGGGTGAGCAGACCCATAGTCATGACTCCATTGTGGTCGAGGGAGATGTTCAGTCGACCGTTGACATTGAGGCTGGGGGTGAAGATTTGGGAGCAGTGGCTTCTCACGCTGCCCGTTCTCCTCTTCCATGGCGTCGCTGTCGAACTGGTGCGACTCCTGAAGACGTCTCCGTGAACGCTGTACTCGTCGTCCGCGAAGTCGGCCTCTGAGTTGTTGCGAACGCGGAAGGAGCTGAAGATGCTGTTCTGGCTTCCTCGTCTGGTGCTGAGCGGGTGAGAGGATAGCGTGGCCAGCAGAGGGTGGGCCGGCAGGGGGGACAGGGGAGGCTACAGAAATATGGAAGAACGCATTAGCTTCTGTGGTTTCAACCATTAACAACTCGACAGCGCGCTCCTTAAGGTTACATACCATTACTTCTTCCAGGGGCTCCATCTTCTGTTCTGCAGCTTCTTCTGCCGTTTCTTCGGACAGCGTTCTGTGAGATCTTCTTCTTCTGCTGCTGCTTCTTCGTATACTTCCTGTGTACTTCACACAGAATGGAGACAGCTCCGGGGACAACACTGAGTCTGTCTCCTGTGCTTGTCTTTTTGCTGCCAGCTTCACATGGGATGAAATTGTTTGAAAGAGTTACAGTTGTGTCTGTCTTCAGCTGAAGGCGCACATGAAAATATGACAATGCACCGCACTTACTCTTTGCTCTCTTCTCAGGTGTTCCATGGCCATCTGAAACTCTCTCTCCTTCTGCCAGGCCTCAGCGATGGTTGCCTGATTCTGCTCCTCGTAGGCCATGGCCACCACAGCCAGGATAAGGTTGACCAGGTAGAAAGAGCCCATGAAGATCACTAGAACAAAGAAGATCATGTAGGTCTTCCCAGCTGAGCGCAGAGTCTGTGGGAATCAAAGAAAGTAAAGGCAATAAAAGCAAATTCACCAGAGTCACTGGTTCAGCACTGTGTATAGTCATAAGGCAGATCATATGCTAAAGCTAAACAACACAGGTCAGTACAAAAAGGTTTCTGGCCACTTTGTGAAGTGACGTCTTATTCAATATCCGTTTAAGTATGTTAGTTGTGTTTCTCCACTATGTCACCCAGTTACTGATTCTTTGTGAAAGTGAAAACTACTTTGGCCCCAGAGAAGACCAGCAAATAGAAAAACGCTCCGAAAGCTCACAAAAAGACAACAGAAGTTGAATAAAGAACAAAGGACATGGGAAAAAAACTAAACAGAAGGAAAACAAAAGGAAGTAGAAAAGAACAAATCTGGGAGACAAAGTGATGAAACATCTGCTTAAGTAACAGAAACCAGAACATGTGAAAGACTGAAGTGAGGCAGAAGATGCAGGTAATCTGTGTTTTAATAGCAAGACACTGTAAATACATGTTTGCTCGTACATTTCAGCGTTAGCTCGTCACTTCCACAGCTGTTCTGTCCCCAAAAATGCTTCTGTTGTGTTTTCTAAGGGTCTTTTCTTTGTGAGCGTTTGAGTTGTTTTTCTGTTTCTATTGTGTTTTATTCAACTTCTATTGTTTTTTTTGTGAGCTTTGGTGACGTTTTTCTGTTTGTTGGTGTTTCCTTAAGTTGCAATGCGTTTGACCTCTTAGAGCCACTGCTGAAAACACTGAACCTATAAGAGGAAAATTGAACTTTTAAGTTGAAGGTTGTAACTACAGGATGCTGATAGATGAAAAAACCAAAAGTAGAAAATTGCACCTGGTGAAACAGTTTTTCCCAGTAGTCCTGCGTCATGAGACGGAAAAGTGCCAGGAAAGCCCAGCCGAAAGTGTCAAAGCTGGTGTAGCCATAGTTTGGATTCCTCCCTACTTTTAGGCAGTCAAATCCTTCTGGACACTTCCTGTAATGTGCAAATGATTGAGAGGTAGAAGATAAATGATTAGAGGCCAGGACTGATAAACAAAGGCCGAACACAGGAAATTAAAAGCAGCTGCGGAGAGATATAGCCGTGCCGGTGTGCGTGCTGCTTTCCCAGAGTTAAAAACATTCTACATGTGGCTCTTCACAGAGAAAACTGGGAGATGAGTCAGTAAGTACGTACTATCATCACCGTTATTTCAAAGAAGACGGCACTTGAAACCTGTTTCAGACAGGAGCACTAAAATGCACTGGAGCAAAAAGAGATTAGCCAGATGGATATCAAATTGCAGCAGGAAAAAAAAATCAGCTCGATTCCAGCGCCTCTGATCTTCATTGTCAACATAGTGGCATTACAGCAAATATTTAAGTCCAGCAGCTGAGAACAAGCTGGACTGCCATGTCAATCTCAGTGTGGAATAATTTCATAATGGCAGGCAAACAGCTGGGCGGAAGAGCGCTGCTGTGAGAACAGCTGTGGATCTCACCAACACGCCAGCTCACTAATATCCAGCAGCGAGGGCAGAGGATGCTGTGTGAGGCCAGCGACATCTTCCTGTCAGGCTGGCCCTCTGCTACATCACTCACACCAATCTGTTCACCTCTGTTAATCAATGCACATTTAGTTTATTTCATATCAACATTGTTGAGCAAAATTAGCAAAAATCTTTCTGTCAACTCGGCATCTAAACAAATGTTGTGATTTAAAAATTCGACTTTTGTCAAAAGGAAAACTTTATTTAAAAAAAAATGCACACTAACTGAAAACAGTATCATGCCTGTAAAAAATAACTGTCTTTTGTTTTAGTCTTTGTCAAGTTTGTCAGCTTAAAGAGGCTTTCGGAGCACGTGCTAATGGAGACTGTGATTTCTACAAGACTCCGAGTGTACTCCCAACTGTAAAGTTTATCCCGGAAATTTCCACCTTGTGTTTGCTTGAAGATGCCACATGCCATTGATTTTCTATTGTCTCTGGTCACAACTGCAAATCACTTCCTATGTGCACTATGTGGAGCTTCCTATACACTGCAGCTTAATGCGTCTTCAAGCAAACATGCCAAGTATACTGCTGAGTTCCTGTCAACTAAAGCTGCTTCCTGACAGGAAGTGATATACGGCAATGTCCAATGAAAGACCATGTTGGGTCTAAACTCAGAACAATTCACTTTAACAGACCATACAACCTCAATGACATTGAGCGACTAGCTGGTGATGCGACGAGGGCAGATCCGAGATAAACCACCAAGGAGAGTATAGGTTACTGATGATTGACATCCATGTAAAGCGGCCCTGGTGTGCTGGTGATTAATTCTTACGTCTGAGATCATTTTCAGCACAGTACTTATAACTTGACTTTGGAACATTTTATATACTTTACACATGAAATGACTAGTCTGGAAAATAAACTGCAGCTTAATTAAAAATGAAAATAATAATACAATGGTAAACAATGCATGGAAGGTGTCATATCACTAAGTTTAGCTAACAATATTTCCTGTAATCATCACTATTCCATGTTTTCATCGTGTCATTCTGCAATCAAGTCTGAGCAACTTTCTGTAGGTGCTCAGACTAGGTGCCTCTGTATGCAGTTTATAAATGAATAAACTGCACTCAATGATATGCTTGTTAATCCACTGTTGTCCATTAAACAGCTACAAAAATGTGAGAGTCCTTTCGTAGTTTTGTAATTGTGAACAAGGTGCCTGCAGAGTTCATGTCCCATTAGTCTCTATAGCAACTGCCCAATGGAGCAGCTGCTGATACACACAGATATAACTCAGCTGTGCATCACATCTAAGTATTCTGCAAGTTTGTTTTTTCATGCATTTTTACCACTTGCTATTACTACTATTACTATATATATCTGTTCTCAGGCTCTAGGAAGTTATTTTTATATGAATTCTCTACCATAGTACACTGAGCAAAAATTCCCTTTTATTTTTTTACTTTACTGTTTGGGGGCTTTTGCCTTGATTAGAAAGGAAAGCAGGGAATGAGTGAGTTGGGGAAGACAAAGGTAAAAGCACCTTGGGTCAGAGTTGAACCCGGGCAGCTGAATTTAGCCTTGGGGTATATGGTCAGCTGCTCAAACTATGAGGTAAAGCAGTACCCCCATTTCATTCTTTTAACCACACGTCATTAAGAACAAACCCATGGCGACAGTGGCGGTCTACCCCAACTTCCTCAAAGCCTCTTGAGGAAGTTGGGGTAAGAGCTAAAAAGGACAACACTTATTGATTTTTTAAGTTAATCCAAAGAGGAAACCCAGGGAGCTGAAAATGAAGCCACTGCTGAGTGATGCAATCTGCAGTTCCTCCAGTTGAAAAGGCCTTATGATTTTATTAACCTGTTGCTTACTGGAATTATAGGAAGCATGCAGCCAAAAATCTAAAAAGCGACATGTGAAAAGAAAGGCAAAATATGAATAATAATTGATTTTACAAGTCATTTTGTGCAATCATTGGAGCACAGCTAACACAGGGTCGGGTGTGTTAGACCTCTATTAAAGCCCTTTGCTCCATGTTTACAATGTTTGGTTTTTTTTAATATTATATATGTGAGGACAACATCAATTTCCTGCTGTTTGTATAACAGCAGGAAATAACATCTGTCGGTGGCAACAGTTTTTTTTCCTGGGTGGGGCTAAGGCGGTGAGTTTCCTGCCCGCATCGCTCCAGCTCAGGGCAAAAGTGGAAACTTTCAATACAATCAGTCATAATCCTTAATGCATAGTGGTTTTAAGATGTAAGGGGATAAGCACTTGCCTCGACTCTACAGTAGGCGTGATGGGGGCTATGCGCATGTGTGTGACTGTGTGTGTGTGTCATCATAACGTATCCAAAGCTTTAATTTGGAAATCTACTCAGGGATTACTTGTTGGAATACACTCAAAAGATTAAGCATCCTCTATGTTTTACGTCCTCCATCCTGACCTGCTTAATATCTTGCTCTCCTCCACAGCCAGCCTCAGAAAGTTCCATCTAAAAATGTTGCACAAGTTAAGAGGCCATCTCAGTTATCTGCCAGTAAAACCATAAGCTACCTTATGGTATCTTTAACCTGTCAAGCATGTCACGAATCTGTGCCACTCTTGCTTTAGCTGCAGTTTAGCTGGAGAGAAAGTTTTTTAAAAATGCAGTAAGTGCAACAAAATGCATTTTCTTGATGATGATGTAGCAATGTTAAAATAAAAGGGGACAAAGACGCCATTAAAAACAACAAAAAGGTTCAAACTCTGCTGTATCGATTGCAGCGCTCTGTTAGAGCTCCACAAATGGCAAAAACACAAAAAGCGGGCAACAAAAGAAAGTTCACATGTAGTGACTTGTAGGTGGGACAGCTGGGTAGGTCTCGCCTGATCTTACTGACCCACTATTTAAGTGAGTTTAGTGACATCATTTCCCCGTCCAAATCTTTTGCTCTGACTTCAACACAAATTACTGAATCAGACGGTACTTCTTGGGAGATTAAGGTCCTGTGCTTTTGGAGGAGAGGGATTAAAAACTAAAGGGTGGCTGGATTCTGTTGCCTCTAAAAATATGTGACTACACTCATAATAACTATAACTGGGAATGGGAAGGATTATAAGTTGCAAATTAAATATAAATATGTATTTTTTAATTGTTCTTTGAATTCTATATAAAAACTGGAGTTGTGGCAGTCAGATAGTGTTAGCTTATTCATACTGGCAGTTTTTGTCTTGACTTGATTGATTGATTTGATTTGATTTGATTTTATTGATTAGCATTCAAATATCTCAGTGAAGACAGAACAAAGATCTACCACAAAGCAAGAAAGCATGAGACAAGGCTAATCAAAAGGTATTGGCTGAAGCATTTGCTTATTACGCCTTTTTGCATGCAGCTCCTGTACACAGGGCTCAAAGCAAATAATAAAACAAAGCAAAAACAAAACAAACAAACAAACCAAGAAGAAGAAGAAGAAAAAAACTTTCCACCTTAGAGAAGTAACTACATCAAAGCAAAAGAATCAAGAGGTTTTTTTTTCTTCTTGATTATTCTAACAAAATATCTGCATGAATTAAATATATGCTAAAATGCTAGTTTTAGCCACGGGCGACCGTGGCTCAGGGGGTTGGGAATCGCATCTGTAACCGGAAGGTCGCCGGTTCGATCCCTGGGCTCTCTGTCCTGGTCGTTGTGTCCCTGGGTAAGACACTTTACCCTACTGGTGTTGGCCAGAGGGGCCAATGGTGCGATATGGCAGCCTCGCTTCTGTCAGTCAACTGTAGCTGCTTCCACCAGTGTGTGAATGAATAGTGGTATTGTAAAGCGCTTTGGGTGCCTTGAAAAGCGCTATATAAATCCAATCCATTATTATTAGTTATTAATGTCGGCTAAACATTAGGTCCTTATTCAAACATTAGCTGATCATTTATAGAAAACGTCAAACTCCTCAAACATTTTAACTCTAAATATTCTCTGCTTTTATTAAAATATATATTTTTTGTTTTTTAGTTCACTAGCCTGGTTAGCTGTAACAAACATTGTGCAAAGGGTTAGCTTTGAAGCAAGAGGAGCTATTTTTGGTGCGCCCTTTTTTCAAGAATAAAAAGTTGATTTACTTTATTCTTAATGACAGTGTTTGAACAATTTGAACTGGTATCAACAAAAAATTGATAACAGCCATTGTAACAAAATTTCTGGTTCTTTGAGGAAAAAAACTTCTGTCCACGCAAATGTCAAAAACAGCTATTTTTTGACACAGTGATTGTCTCCGGCCAAAAGCTACTTTTTGGCCGGAGACAATCACTGAGCTTACATAATCCAACAGTACTATGCTGTAGAAGTGAAGTGACCACCAGTGACAACCAGAAGATTGCTTCGAGTATGTGACTAGCTGAGGGTCACAAAAGACCATTTAGATAAACTGTGGACAAATCTTTTTTTTTTATTTTAGAATCAAAGTAACTAAAACTTGGCTATAATCTTCTGATCATTAATCACTTTGGAAAACATGATCTGATAGGGTTAAGGCTGGAATGGACCGCTGGAGCCCCTGCTCAAAGCGTGTGTTATCTCCACTAGCAGCATTCTGTTGGATTCAATTGAGAATCCAGAGCGTCTCATAAGGAGGCGGAAGGGTACCTTTCGCCATACTATTAGACGCCTCGGGCCGGGACAAATCGTCGGTATGTTGGAAATGAGAATGCTCTGAATCTAAAACCTAAAGGGTCAGGAGAGAAAAGCATATAAGACATGATTTAAATAGAGAAATAGCATGAGGGCAAAGACCACTACATTGTGTAACAACACTCTCAGTGAGATGCACGTGGCTAAAGCTGCTTAAAAGAATACAACATATGAAACTATAACCCACAACAACATCCAAGGTTGACCAGCGATGTTTAAGCAGACAAATCAAGTTCAGGTTGGCCAAGTTTTTTCCCTTCATTGTATTACTCTGATTCCTCTTGATATAAAAGGAATCTGGCGTGCCTTCTACCATAACATAAAGCTTCTGGTATGTTTAATTACAGAATCATATTCAACAATTTCTTCACCATAAAAGAGAAACATTGCAAATATGCTACATCATCTCCTGCTGTCTCTAGGTGCTTATCCCTGCTTCTCCAAAAAACATGACAAGCTAATGGTACATGAAGTAAATGCATGACATAAACCTATAAGGTTTCATATAGAACCACCTTTGTTTAACGTGCAAATAAATTGAAAACATCTGCATCAAACTTCCCTGCAGAGGCTTTAACATCATCACCATGTTTTATTTGCTATCATTCATTATCTTGTATTATTAACAAGAGCACCTAATGGAAGCCATTTGTTGGAGCTACAGGATTTCAGATTCACACAGATGGGTATTTAGTTCACTATAACCCCTGAACTGGGCCTGGCATTGGGCAGAGTCATCCTGTTGTGCTTGTTTCAAAAGCATTTGGATTTACAGGATTATTCAGTGCGTAGGCTGAGTAGCAATATTTGGATGGTTTCAGACTGTGCCTTTGACTGGGAACAAAGTCCATCACCCATTTCACCTATGCATTTACATCTATATTTACTTACATCTAAGGACCTTATATTTAGCATTGTTTTGACTTATTTTAGCTCAGCAAGCAGGTTCGTCAGAAGCACTAGTTAAAAGCTTCAGTACAGTCGAAATAAAAATATGATAACAAAATATCAATCCCAAAGTGTTCTAGTCTGCTCCAGTTACCCTAATCACAGCACAGAGCTTTTGAGATGATGAAATCTCCAAAGACCTCCCGCTCTCCAGCTGGCAATGCCATGTCTCTCTGTGAAGAGCTCCAGTGGAGCCGTGGTGATTATCCACGCCACATGTTGTCTTGTGCTCAGCTTCTCTCAGGCGAAACCTCTCCCTCCAATGGGATCAGTTACCTATATATTATACCTAAGTCACAGACTGAGAATCCTAAATGACAGGACATCATCTATCATTGAATCCTCCTTTTCTTGTGAGCCTTGAGCTACATGTAACTACACATATATATATATATATATATATATGATATTACATAAGAGCCAAACAGGTGAACAGATTAAGAAGCAGTAAGAAAAGTGAATGTTTACTTACCCCGCATCACTTCCATATCCACATATTAAGGCATCCTTTGCTCCTTCAACTTTGTAAAAATTATCTGAGGAAAAGCCAGTTAAACATACAAAAAGTTGTAATATGTAAAGTATTAAATATTACATTGTTAAGAGCACTGTACATCTGATGATCAATAGCAGGCTCTTCTATTTTTGGCTGACCTTCACTGCTGAGGAAGTCCTCCGTGGAGCTCCAGGTTCTGTTGTTGCAGATGAAGGATGTGTTGGGGCTAAACGAGGAGTTGACGCAGTGCGAGAGACTGCGGACGCACTTTTGTCGCAGTAACCCCATAAAAAGCTGCAGGCCGATGAGGGCAAACACGCTGAGACAGAACACGGTCAAGATCATCACGTCTGCCAGCTTCTTCACAGACTGGATCAGGGCACCAACGATGGTCTTTAGACCTTGTGTGTGTGTGTGGGGAGGAAACAATATGTATTGGTTGTATGACACCATTACAGAAACCTTTGTGAATAACATTTAGACATTTTAGAGAGAACTAAAAGGAATCAAAGAAACCTGATTGTTCTCTTACCTGGGATAACTGAGATGGTTTTCAGTGCTCGCAGTACTCGGAAGGTTCTCAAGGCAGAGACATTTCCAAGGTCTACAAATTCAGTCAAATATCTGGAAATTCATACAACAAGTGAAGAGAAATCACATCTTTGTCTGGAATGTAGTGTTACAAGTTTATATTACAGCTTTTCAGCTGGTCAATGTTAATCTGACATTTTGTCGTCTTTTAGCTCATATTTTGGTCTCCACCAACCTCAAACTATTTTGTGTTGAGCTGCTTAACATTCCACTAAGTTCAATAGCTAGTCACTAACTTAGTCTGCATGGAGTTAGGTGCTGGGGATGCACAGTGAGTACAGGCTACAACAAAACATTTTTGTTTAAAGTCTCCTGTTTTTGCCCTTTGCTCTCAAAAACAATGCTGCAAGGGCTCACATCCATTCATATGCATGTCATGTGCAGCTTCAAGGATGAGATCCAGTAGAAGTGTTTGTTTTTTTGTAACAAAGCAAATGTTGTGTTTCAAATCACCACGGAGAATTATTGCTTCACTAAGTGAGGGAGAGGATTTTTGTTTTTATCAGATGATTGCATTACATTTTTCTTAAAAACTGTTCCTCACAAGAGAATACAAACACAGATTCAGAGAATCAGAAGACAGTGATGATGTGTGCAATGGTGAAATGATATCTGTACTCACGCCATCATAATCACCGTGAAGTCCAGCCAGTTCCACGGATCTCTCAAAAATGTGAATGGCACTGTACAGAAACCTCTCGCTAATATCTTTATTGCTGACTCGAATGTGTAAATACCAGTGAAGGTATACCTGGAAAAGATCCATGGTAGGAGAACACAATGTAGCATTAGCACCAAGGACAACGTTACACTGAAACAAACTGGAGCTTTAAATACATCTCAACACTAAAACTATTTATAGTAAGATAACAATGAAGAGTTGTGTTTGAGATATGACGCAGCCTGCTGAAAGAGCTTGAAAAAGAAAAAAAATACTACTTGTTTAATATTTGTCACCATTTTTAAAAAATCTACCAAGATTTGAAATCTAACTATAACTAAAATCATGATAAAGTCCAAATCTTAAAACATATATAGACTGACAGATATAAAAAAAAGAAACTACATGTAGTGTGATGACAGCGTCACACAACTCATTTTCTCAGTTTGTGGTTTTTCAGAGTTTCGTGCTGTTTTACTGTATAAGTGGCACGGGCAGTTTATCTGCTGATGGTGCAATTGTACAATTGATTATCCTGTTTGGTGATCTGTTTTTGTAACTACATGGTCTTTATAGAGCATATATACACTCACTGACCACTTTACAAGATACCCTTTAACTTCAGAGCTGCCTTAATTCCTCATGATTCCTCAAATTCAACCAGCTGCTGGAAACATTCGTCAGAGATCCCGTTCCATCACATCCATAATTTGCTCTATTGGACTGAGGTCTGGTAATTGTGGAGCCCATTTGCACACAGTGAACTCACTTCCATGTTCAAGATTTCAGTTTGAGATGATCTGAACTTTGTGACATGTGGCTAGGAAGAGCCATCAGAAGATGGGTACAGTGTCTAAAAACTGAAAGCAGGCAAGATGAATCCATGCTTTCATGTTTTTTTACACCAGATTCTGACCCTACCATCCAAATTAAATGGAGACTCATCAGACCAGGTGACATTTTTCCATCCATCCATTCCACTTATGGATGGCGAGAGGCGGGATATACGGTCACTGTCACATGGAGCAACATTTTTCCAATCTTCCTTTTTGCAATTTTGTGAATTTAGTTTCATTCTCTTAGGTGAGAAGGTGTCGCCCCTGTGGTCTTCTGCTGGTGTAGGCTTCAAGGATTGTAATGCTGGGTGTTCAGACATGCTCTTCTGCCTTCTTCTAGTTGTAACAAGTGATTATTTGAGTTATTAGAGGTTCTCCTCTTACCTGGCGTTAACAAGGCATTTTCAAACATTGTGAACTGTCATTCACTGGATACTTTCTTTCTCAAACTGTTGTCTGTAAACCCCGGCAATGGTTGCGCAGAAAAATTTAGTGAAAATCCCGGTAGCTTCTGAAATACTCAGACCAGCCCATCTGACAACAACAATCACGCCACATTCAAAGTCTTTTAATTCACCTATTCTGATACTCGGTCCGAAATTCAACAGGGCAAACTGAACATGTCTACATAGCAGAATGCTCTGGGTTGCTGTCATGTGATTGGCTGATTAGACATTTGTATTAAAGAGCAGTTCACTAGCTGGACCCACGTCCTCATTTTAGGTTTGACAGCGTTTTGGGGAAAGCCTCGAAGGCAGATCCCCATGTACTAAATACAAGTGAAGAAGTTAAAGAATTGAAAACAAGGAGGGAGGGAGGGTGGGGCACGTAAACAAGAATGAACAGCTTGCAGAACTGGAGGAACCTATATAGTTGACAACCGGAAGGAGCGTGTTTGGAGGCGTGGTCCCGCTCCTGAAATTCCGATACATAATCTCCAATTAAACAGGTATACCTAATGAAGTGATCAGTCAGTGTATGTAAGACCAACAATGCGGGAGACTGATTAAGACAAATGGAAAAACTATTGCAAAAAACAAAACTGCTTTTCTTCCCACATTAACTAAAAATGAATTCCTGATGTTGCAAAAAGTAAAAAAGTCTCTGTGAATGTGGACAGCCTGTTGCATGCTTCACCACCTCTTTACAGCATGCACAACACATTATATTGCAAGATTCTTCTCTTGGTTCAACTTAACATGCAAATGTGGTGTTTTCAAGCATGGCGAATATATCACATGCATCATATACTTACATATGTCAATTGATTCTGCCAGTTGCCACTGACAAAGCAACAAACCCCAGCAAACTACACATTAGAACGTATGCAGACAATTTTGAATCAAGAAAACAACTTCAAGCTGCATTAACTTACTCCAGGTACTTGGTCCATGTTGGTGGATCAGACATGGCCATGAAGAAACAGTTGGTCAGGATAGTGAACATTATGAACAAGCTAAACAATGTGAAAAGAGAGTTAAGGAATGTGTACTGTAAGGTGACGATTTACAGTTACCCAATCAAATACGTTTTTCTGATAAGCAGACGATGTATTCAAATAAAACAACAAAGGTTTATTGTAATCCTGTGGAGTATATACACGAGGATGAACGGTCACTGTTTGTACCTACAGACTACAGTAAATGCAGATTATAAAAAACAATGTAAACAAATTCTATTTAATATCGACTCGGTAGAAAAACATAATCTCCCATATGGAGACATGGACTGAAATCCTAAAGGATCTACTGAATCTTTACAAATGATTGCAAAGATTAAAGTGCTTTAGCATAAAATGATAAGAAATTCACTGAAATGAACATTAAAGTTTTTCGCTATAATTTAAATTATCTGATTGATTATATTACATTATAAAATAAACCGATAGTTTGGGTATTGAGGGCTTTTAGCCTGCACTTCAGAACCGACTGCGGTAATCTGCATGTTTCAGAGAATCAGTAACAGAAGTGAAATCTATAACAGGGGAGAGTTGGAGGAAAATTTGGGAAAATTACAAATCATCTGTCTGACAACTAATAGTCAGCCATCACATGATGTGAAATCTCCTTGCTCTTATTTCATTTCAGAGATTAAAAGAGGGATATGAGGGGATTTAGTGTGCGATGCCAGAGAGAACCATCACAAAGATGTTTCAAAAATAGGACTGGAAAAATCCAATAGAAACCTACAGGGGGGAAATCAGTAAATATCACAAATTGGCTTATCTGTCAGCAGGAAGTGAAATCTGGACTTTTCATTGTAAAATATATAAATTACAGTAGGAATGGTTCAAACTAGTTTGTTCACGGCAGGACATCTGAGTCACAGTCTAATCCCCATGTTATCACATGTCAGGAAAATGACATTCATGTTTTTAGTTTAAAGAGAACAACCTTTTTTTTAGTGGTTTAAAAAGTCCCTTTTCAAGTGTAGCAGGGGAAGAGGAACACATGAGCCTTCAACAGATAAATAAAAGCAGGAAGAGGCACATGCAGAGAACCCAAAAAGGATATGAATGAACTAAAATCTTTATGGCAATCGCTCTGATGAGGTGAAATGGAGTAAATATGTAAAGTGCAGATGTGGCGCTGAATCTGAAGATGGCCTTCCCTTTGTTAAGTACTATAAAGGTCTGCAAGGGGGGAGAAAAAAAAGAAAAATATAACATTATTGACAGAAATCACATTTTTGAAAAGACATCACACCAAAAAAAGCATTTCTTAAAATGATTTTCACTTTGTGCACAACAACAACAGTGAATCGCAGCAGCAGCAGGTCTGAGCAGCAGTTCAGCTGCTGTCTTTACCAAGCAGGGATAACAATATAGCTACCATCTGTGTTAATATTCACCGTGAGCACTTATGGCTCCAAGAGGTGAGCGAGCAATGAGTGCCCGTCCACACTGTTAGTGAGGCCGGCTGAGATAATGGAGACAACTCCAATGGGAGCTGACCCTTTCCCCAACAGATGTGGCATTTATTTAAATATTTTTCCGTCTTTGGATAATCCTCCCATCCAGCAGTGCGCCACATGCCAAAACAAAGAGACCCTGAGAATGACTGCCACATCCTTTTTTTTTTTCATCTCTCCATAAACGGCCCATTAACGGGCAGCAGCAAATCAAAACTTGCTAATCCTATTTCTGCATCCGCAAGAGATCTAAAGCGAAGCAGTCACAGAGGCCACGTCTCAGCTCGCTGCTCCAAATAGCCACTTGCTAAGTTCTGTGAAAATGCCAGTTTATTTGGAGGCTCGCTATCATATCGTGTTCAAATTCAGATGAACATTCATCAGCGAACATGGCAGAAAATATAGCAGCAAAATTCTGCATTAGTAACCACAAACACTTTCATTTTCAAGCCGATTATTAATAAACGTGGTTAAATAACTTTAACATTGCCAGGGATTCGCCATGGTTACAATCTCTTTAACGGTTGCCAAGAAATTGCCTCTATGAAGGAAACCCCAGAAAATGGTCATTTTGTGTCAAGTATTTCTTTAACCAGTAAAAATTATATTGATTCAGTCTGTTAAAACAGGCTGAATTTTGTCTCCCACTACTCCCACTGTAAAAGTGTTGATGTGCTCATTTTAATTTAAATGGTACATAATCTTTGGCAGATTTATCAATACTGATCATTTTATTGCAAACATGAATAAGTTTCTGCCCATAATGTCTGTGATTGCTGGAACCAATATATCTGTGACATGTTTCTTTAAGCAAAAGACAGTTAGCTTTGTTAATACAAAAGAATTTAAAAGAACTGCTATCATCATCATACATTAGTTTGGGCATACAAACCACTCAAATAAGGGCACCTTTGCAATGATTCTCTTTCTGGAACTCTAGTAGAGATATGGAAAACCATTCATCCAAAAGACATTTCATTATTTGGTGTTTTGATGATGGCAGTGAAGAGAGCTAACACTGTAGTCTTAAAACTTCCACAGGTTTTTACGTAATCTGAGTTGAGATCAAGCTGTCAAGTCATAAAAATCATATAACTACAAAAAAACCCAAACAACTCCTATTGGGAGTAGTATCCTATTCATCCGAGCACAACGGTCATCACTCAGAACAAACTTGTGCTGATTCACAGTAACCCTTTCTTCCACAAGGGGACAAGCAAACCCAAACTCTTACCCTCTGGTTCTTGTAGTAAAATGGATCGATGTCTTCCAGCGGCACCCCAATAAGTTCTTGAGGGATTTCACCGAAGATGCGTGGCAGTTGCTTCCCTGCCTCCAGGTCGACCCTGGGTTTCGGTGGCTCTGTCTTCTTCTGAGCCCCCTTGGCATTCTTGGCCTGCTCCTCCGCAATCCGCTGCTCCAAGGCAGCCAAGGATTCGCGAGTGAACCGCCGCAAGCCATCAGGACCCGTTGGTAACAGCATGGTTGCCATCTTTTCATCCTGATTCTCCTGTACTAGAATTTACTTACAGCTACAGGGAGGGAAGTATAGATTGAACACAGAAAAACAGATTGAAGAAGGTGAGGATAAATACATTATATACTGCATGAATCAGATCATCTGCCTGTAGCTATCTGTACCAGTAGTTTGGTAAAACAAATTAAAAAATGTCTGAAAGCTGGATTGGAACTCATACTCAAACACTAAATGTAAATGTAAACAGTAAATGAACTGAATTGGTGTCAGAGAAGACTGTTTCTCTGTCACCTGATTATTATATTATACTGATTAGATTATAATACTATTCAAAATTCTGCATCTATCCATCTATCTTTCTTGTAGAACTGTGCTGTCCTTCGGGTGGCGCTGTCACTTGGTGTTCGCTCTCTCTGCGGTAAAGTATCACTTCCTCTTCCTGTTCCAACACACAGGGGTGTTTTTGAGTAGTTTATCTGCATAGCAATTTAATTAAAAACTTTTAGATAACTTCTGTTTTCACAGTATAATCTTCACGTGCTTCATCCAAAGAACACTCTGCTCACACTACTGTTTGAAAAACTAGTTCATGCATTCTAGACTTCTAGGCTGGACTACTGTAACTAATTATTATCAGGACGTCCTAAAAACTCCCTGAAAAGCCTTCAGCTAATCCAAAATGCTGCAGTAAGGGTACTGACAGGGACTAGAAAGAGAGAGCATATTTCTCCTGTTTTGGCTTCCCTTTATTGGCTTCCTGTTAAATCCAGAATTGAATTCAAAATCCTGCTCCTCACATACAAGGTCTTAAATAATCAGGCCCCATCTTATCTTAATGACCTTGTAGTACCGTATCACCCCATTTGAGCACTTTGCTCTCACACTGCAGGCCTACTTGTTGTTCCTAGAGTATTTAAAAAGTAGAATGGGAGGCAGAGCCTTCTGTTTTCAGGCCCCTCTTCTGTGGAATCAGCTTCCAGTTTAGATTCAGGAGACAGACACTATCTCTACTTTCAAGATTAGGCTTAAAACTTTCCTTTTTGCTAAAGCATATAGTTAGGGCTGGACCAGGTGTCCCTGAATCCTCCCTTAGTTATGCTGTATTGGTCATAAGCTGCTGGGGGACTCCCATGATGCATTGAGTTTTTCCTTTTCAGTCACCCTTTTCACTCAGTATGTGTAAATAAACATCTCTGCATTGAACCGTGTTTGTTATTAATCTCCAGCTGTCTTCCACAGCATGTCTTTATCCTGTCTTCCTCCTCTCACCCCACCGGTCCCAGCAGACGACCCCGTCCTTCCCTCAGCCTGGTACTGCCGGAGGTTTCTTCCTGTTAAAAGGGATTTTTTCCTTCCCACTGTCACCAAAGTGCTTGCTCATAGGGGTTCATTTGATTGTGGGGTTTTTCTCTGAATCTATTATTGTAGGATCTACTGTACAATATAAAGCGCCTTGAGGTAACTGTTGTTGTGATTTGGCGATATATAAATAAAATTGAATTGAATATAGAAATAATTAAAGATATATTTTTTTTAATCACAAAACCCATTTTATTTGTATCTAGAAAGACATATACAGCTATAACTTAAAAAACAAAACATTGCCTATTTTTAACTCTAAAAAAGGCTAACAGCATTGTTGTACAATTTTGGCAGAAGAAAGCAAAAACTAGACTTTGCAGATAGATATTAAAGCACTGAGTGGCTATTGTGTCAGATCTCTTCTACAGCTTGGTGTGCTCTCTCCCATAATGCCCAGAAATCTGTTACTGACTGAATTTGAACATGTTTGACTCTCTGTGCCAGCATTCAAAATCTGAATCCAGTCTGAGGCACATTTGCTGTATGATTAAGTTTAACAGCCAGTCCAAAAACTCTGTCCTATATTTTTGAACTAATTACCAATTGTCTGTGCAATGCACTTATAACATAGCTATATGTAAAAGATGGACACAGGCAACATGAAGTTACATATTAATTTTTTAAGCCCTGTTTTCCCATTTTGAAGAGTCAAGATTAGCATTTATCTGTGCGCCATGTTAGCTGGAGCTAGAAGTGAGCATATCTGGACAAAAGTGTGTAGCTGTAAGTTATTAGCTAAGCCTGGGTAGCGAGGATGAATCCATCAAGTGCATGGGCCCACTGCACAGATCAGGCAGATATCTTTAAATTAGAACTATATAATTAGATAATAAAATACTAGAATTTCACTCACCACAACTTTAGCACAGGCCTCTGGATGGACTGTTAGTACAATTAACCACACAACAGGCTGCATATTTTGTTGGATAAAACTACAACTACTGATTATTCTAGTTAGCAGATGTGAATCCTAGCAAAGAGCTATTAGCAAAACCTGCATGTGCACTCACTTCTCTGTCAAAACTGCCGGACTACTAAATTAAGCTAAATGAAGTTTAAAAAGGCAAGTCATTAAAAAGTTCTATCACTGTAAGGTTGTCATGAAAGGGAAAGGGACCAAAAACATTACCATGGGAGGTTTTCAACACTTCTGACTTGGCTTCCAGTCATGGAGGCTGTTCCTTGACTAATACAGCTGCTAAGCAACCTGCTAACACATGGTTAACACAGCAAAGTGTTACTTAAAAACATCTTCGAGAACACTAAAATACTCAAACTGAGGCTTCAAAACAAATCATGTCATGGTGCCTGTGTCCAGCTTTCCTAGACAATTTATCATTTGTTTTTGTGTGGCATCCTGTTCGTCTTTCACTGCAATTCGACTGCACAACTTAACCGATAATGCTTGAACAACCACTACATCCCATTCCCCATTAGATCATTTAATTACCAGTATTGTACTACTGGTCGAACTACAATACACACTCAGTTACTCCTAGTTTTGTTTAGGCTAGCAGCCCTGCTTTGGGGTCTAAAGAAGAAGAAGAAAAAACCCCAAAAATCACAATGAAATATTTTGGGCACCCATCTTGATATGAGGTTTGTAGCATTTATGAAGGAGACAGATATGCCACTGAAGCCCTCACACGGTTCATTTCAAACATTGCATAACAGGATGAAGACTTCAGTCAAACATGGGATTAGCTCTTATTGTTTTGATGGTAAGACTGTGCTAAAGGAGGTTAAGAGACATGATCTAAATTGTTGACTGTTACCACAAACCACCAGCTTTCTGTTTCTCAGTCAGACTAAGGCAGACATAGTTCTAAATCAGAGGGATTAGGAATCAGGATTAGGATGGCGATCATTTGCTGACTGCAACAGGTGACAGCAAGAAGAGAAAATGCAAAGCTATCAGTACATTTACACATATTTAGCACACTTTGTTGTCACTACAGCATCACAAATGCCAAAATGAGCTCCTGAGGCTTAATTTAAACTGTATGCTTCTAAGTTTTCAAAATATTTAAAGCTCAGGGCAGAAATTATATAGGGTACAAGAGAAACAGCCTGCAATAATAAAATCCTAAGCGTAAGTTGTCATTCTGTTGCCACTAAAACTGAAAACAAGAACTAGCTTCATAATTGCTATCACCAAATGTGACATCAAACTCCTTGTTTGGACTCCAGGTCTCAACCAACTCTAAAGATATATCTGGTATTTTCACCACATTCTCATGCATCAATAGTTAATGACTACCAAGAAAATATGAATATTTTTTCTCTTTCAGTCTACAGTGAGATCATTTAAAAATCAACTAAATCTGCATTCGGACATTGAGGGCACGGTGGTGGTGCTTCTCAAACAAGCAAAGCAAGCAAGCTCATCTATCACACAGGGTTGTTTTCTATTTGCCACGTTTGCTTGGAAACAAGTTTGAAAGCCAGAAACTGTGAAATGTATTAACCACAGAAGCAGAACAAGTAAAGTCGACACTGGGATGAAAATGTCTGTTCACCATGAGCTTCTTCTTCCACATTATAAACAATTTGGATTTGAGAAATGCTCATTTGATCCGTGCTATAGCTTACTTGGACTCTGCCATATATTATATAACTACAGTGTAATATTATTTACACTGTAAGTACTTCCTCCACTCTGTAAAACTTCATTAGACTAAAAAAAAAGATTTGTATAACAACTGTTGTTAATTTTAGTCTTTCCCTTTGACAAATCAGAGAATAACAGGTTATTTTGACTCGAGAATTACAGATAAAGGCGGAACAGCTTGAAATCCTGCTCACCTCAAACCCACAGTCTAGAAGAGTACATCCGCTTTGTTCTGATTGGCATAAGCATTAAGACAGGTTGCAGGTCATCGGTACTACACCGTTATTTTTACCAGAGAAGTAAATATAGCTTAAACAGCTCGAAATCCTACTTGTGGATGTTTACAAGCCCGAAAGCAGCACATCTGCTTTGTTCTTAATGGCAAATGTCGTTCCCATGGGATAAGCATTAAGACAGTTTTCAGGTCATCTGATCAGAGATAAAAACCAAAGTCTACTCGTAAATAAAGATAAATACTAAAGACGTTATCGAAAACTCACTGCTACATGTTATCCATGACAGAGTCTGCTATATTAATAACTCAAAAAGCTTTCCAACAGGAGGATTACATTTCGATGCCCTCCTTTTGAAAGAGAAATACCATTGTATCCTTTTCCTATTGACTAAGCTCTGCGAGTTTTGCATCTACTCCTGTCCTGAAATGCATTGATCCCTTCACACGTCCAGCCAGACGCTAGTTATCTGCTTTCACTTGATCTGCTTATTTGGCCCAGGTTTATCTCAGATCAGCTTGTCTCATACACAGAATCCAGTGCTCTCCCATTTACTGTCAAAATAAAGAGGTTAAGGCCCATTTACAACATCATAAAGCAGATAAAAGGTTCAAAGCAATGATATTTCTGTCATGAGGCGACGGGACAGGATGTGACGAATCTTTCAGCGAAACACAGCCCCCAACATTCAGTCTATAAATCAAATGAATGAATGATACAAATTTAATGTGAATATTATTAAATGCACAGAGAGGACAACTGCCAGCATGCACAGTTTCACTTTGCATGCCAGCTTACTCATAGGAGGAAGTGGTTGTAAAGTATTTCACTCATTTTAGTTTGAATAAAATTTAATTCCCATAACAGCCAGATGTGCTGTGGTCATCAGCAGTGCAAATAATTAAGATAATTAGATTGAAAGCAGAGCAGAGCTGCACACTGGCAGTTTTCACATGCAAATGCACGCACATGCACGAACACATGCATTGTGACATGGATTCTCACATCAGCTAACGCCAGAATTTAGCTTCGTACAGCTATGCATTGAAAAAAATGGTTAAAGTAAAGACTCACAGTTCAATAACTGCATGAAGTCTGATGTGTTTTGATGTAAATTAATATGGAACATTATGATAGGACAGTGACAGAACAGTTTGGGCAGTTTTGAGGTTCAATGCATGCGTACAAACCAACCTGATAATTCAAAGGTAACAAAACATGTTTTTAAAGCACCTGTTGACTTTATGAGAGTCTGATTCTAATGCTGAACTTACACTGAGGCATAAATCCAAACTTTCAGCTCTGTTAAGTATATAAACGGCTTTACTGACAATATTCTGTCCCTGCGACGACAATAACTGCAAAAAGAACCCTAAGCTTCAGCAACACTGTAACAAAGTCTGTGTCTGTTACCAGATGTTTATATAAAGTCTTCTGTGACTCTCACGTGTGTCACGGTTTACCAGTTATAATCATCGAATGGTAACTCCTGTTTTTATGCCTCTCAGGGCATCTGTGGATTATTACAAATCGTCTCCTCCTGTTTGGTCCCTAAAGTGCTCATAATTAACTAATTTTTCTCTCATTAAAAGTGAAACATTTTAGAACATATAAAATAGTTAAACATATAAAATGTAGGCTTTTGGAATGTGTGGCTTACCTAAAATAAATGGAAAATACTGTCTTATTCTATAGTTCAAAACAAGTAAGCTGTGAATTTTCTCACAGCTTACTTGGTAATTGTAACTATATTCGAATTGTTCAGTTTCAGGTTTTTATGGCACAATCTCTAAGTTGCTTAGACCATGGTCTAAGCAACTTAGCGTAACTTAACGTATATTAGCAATTTAGCTAGTTTCGGCACTCTCTTAGCTCAAATTATGTCTTTTTACAAACGTTTTTACAAACGTTTCATGTGTAAAGTTGAGGTCACAGTTCTGAAAAATGTGTACACATAGTATTTGTATAAGTTTGAACTTATATATGTGGTTCGGCCACAGTCTATGGGTTCGGTAACCCCTGCGCAGCGGAACGGCGCGAAATTTGATTCCCTGGTAGCTGAATGCAGTTTACCGTTAGTGTATTAATGGTTTAATAAAATCACGTTTTTACATCCATTCCAAGGCCATCAACACACATGGGCGGCTGAATATAACGTCTAAAGGAAATATCTTAACACCGCACTTGTTTAAAATATAACAAGGGTGTCGCAGCTGGGGTTTGATAGTCGCGTTTTAAGCAATGTGGGAACTTTTTCAGCATGTAATCTGAGCTTGTAATACGGTCCTGCGGGTGTTATCGCTATAAGTAATCGGTCTGAAAGAACAGACGGCAGAAACTGTCGGAAATCTGAAGAAAGGAGTCACCTTAGTAGTGAATATTAACAAATTACAGCATTCTAGTCTTTTTTTTTCTTCCAAACTTGAAAGGGCACAAAAGCATGCTCAGACTCTGCTCTCCTGTGTCCAGTAGTCCCAAACAAACATCTAAATTTAAAAATGAAAACTTTGCATATCAAGAGGATTCACTCTAAAGATTTGCTTTATTTTATTTAATTTACTGATTTTTTTAAATGAATATTTCTTTGAACTGAAAGAAGTTGTACAAAAGGTTTTAATGTGTGTGATATACGGTTTTTACCCATGTAAAAATGTGGTGATAAATATTCTTACATGGAATTTAGAGTTTGTACTACCATTTATCTTGCAGACAATGAGGTTGATGGTGACACAGTTGACTGCGGTCTTACTGAGACTATGGTTGCATACCTTTTCCAAGGATCCTTCAAAAAGCAGGTTAAATTCAACCAATTTGTGTCAAGGATGAAGGAATCTTCAGTGACGCTGACTCTACAGACTGTCTCTCCAGAAGACTGGCAACCATCTACTTCGTCAACTTCAATAAGGTATTTTCTTATTTATAATGAAGTTAGTATGTCTGAAACATACATGTTGGCTGTTATGCACTTTTAGGATTTAGTTAATATGATCATTGTTTCTACCATATGTATTGTTACTGTAGTGTTTTATACTTCAATTCATGCAATAAAAACAAACGCTTAACTGTTTTCACAGCAATGAAAATACTTTGAGACTACCAGCGTCTTTTGAAATTCCAAGATTTCCCAAAAATCTCCAACTAAAACTGGACAACAAAGAACCGTGCCATAAAAATCCAAGGGACAGACACACAATAATCAGAGTTCTATATGAAGCTGTGGCACAGTATACTATGTAAGTTAATCAGGGTAATGTTAGCTTGTTGCTTTAGAAAAAGCTGAATCTGTCATATTGAAAATAAACGCTACATTACTAAGAAACAATAACTGACACTTGATAAAGTTTGTTTGTCAGCAGTTGCTCTAACACTTATGTTTCTTCTGATATTACAGGTATCCCACAAATTCTGAATATGTGCAAGCTGTGAAGACGCTGGTAATGAAGTATCCTTTCCTCAAGGATCGTGAGGGAAATGGTTATGTAAGTTAAATTTAAAATTTGCATAAGGTTCCTTCAAGATTACAAAGTAAAAGTGAAGCTTTTTTCAATCTTGTTTTGTTAGTAAGACAATCTGTAGCCTCTCAGTAGGTTTGTATGAAGTATGTTTACTGATTCTTTGTTGGGTGTATTTTGTGTAGATTGTTTTTACAGTAACTTATGTTTCTGTTCAACAAGCACACATGGCATATGTCTTTGAGACGTAAATTCAAATCAGAGCGGGCACCACTAGTCGACAGTGAGGCAGTGAGGCGTTGTAAGGAGAAGTTTGGTTCTACGAGGAGAGGGCAGCCTAATAAATGTCAATGAACAAGTCAGAGAAATGTTTGTCAGGTTGGTGTGAGGGACATCTTGAGCTATAAAATGTTCTTGCCTCTGTTATTACATCTAAAACTAAGGATTAGGGATGCAACTGTACCCCTTTTTTTTCCAAACCGAAACAATACCAATACTTGGATTAGAGCACTTGCTAATACAAAGTACCAGTGCTAATACTTCTACCTCACAAAATATTATTAATTAGAAGGCGCTAAAAGAGGGTGAACTAGATTTTAAAAAAAAAACCAAAAAAACATTTTAAATATGACTCCAAAACTAAAATTTCAAGTTAACAATTAAGATTTTATGTGAAATTATTTCAGAGTTTCCATATTTTAAATATTGGTTCATGGTATCGGTTAACTTTAACCGATACGAGTTCTTTGTGATGCACAGATTGTGTCAGCTCTAATTGTATATTTAGTCTTATGTTGGGTTTCTAATCTGTTTTGACTTTCTCTTCTCACTCTTGCTTTCTTTCAAGGGACCATGCGTCCAAGGAGAGGATTTATTATCCATAGACGCCCACTTAAAGGTCTTACAGTGCCAATTAGAGCAGGGCGATATGGCCAAAAATATTTATCACGATATATATTTGAAAATTTGCGATAACGATATAACTGACGATATAATTGATGCGAGACAAAATACAACTCCACAACATTACTAGCGCAAAAAGACAACCTTCCATTTATTTTCACGTAAACAAGAAGCTGGTTTTTATGTACATTAAAGCTTTATAAAAATGTAACAGTGCAAATGCAAATTCCTTGCTGAAAGTTTAACCCAAAGGCATTTCCAGTAGAAATGGGCTGACATATCCTGAGCATAACCATGTATAATATCCACTGAAGTTAAAAAGAGGTGCTTTGCAACATTAAACTGCAGTGTGCAGTACGCATTTTTCGGACCATAAGGTACACGGGATTATAAGGCACATTAAGCGAAACAAAGCAGTCAGATAAATCAAACTTTATTAAACTCATTCTTCTTGCTTTCTCCACTTCTGTACCATTGATTCATTAATGTTGAATTCTCTGGCAGCTGAGCTATTCCCATGTTGTTGCAGTATATTAATGACTAACCTCGTATTGTGGATGGATTATCTCAGTTGTTCTCCTGACTGAAGTTTGGTCCGTTTACAGCATCCTGCCATGCGATTGCATTTGTCTCTAACCATGAGGAACCTTCACGTTAACTTTTATAAGTGGAAAAGTGTTAGTGTTCGTCCTCCAGCTTCACTGTTTATGTTATGCTAACATAGCTGTGTCGCTAGCGATCACGTAGCACATCATTATATACCAGCTAGCCCAACTTCAGTAACCCTACGTCACTGCTGTTTAGTTTCCTGTCTTCATTTATGTTGGAAGTGATAGCAGAGCTGTACGTTTGATTTTTTTCAGAAATCTCTCAGTCAGAACATGCTATATCATGCTTAGGTAACTAGCGAAACTAGCGAGCTAACTTCCGCTAGCTTCCTGCTAACTTCTAACTCCGTTAAATGTAATAACTTTTGTTTTCATGGATGCCTGGAAGTTAAACTTTATAGTTACACCTGGTAAAGCAGCAATGCTGATCGTTTTATTAAAGATCAAAGAATTTAGACAGTTTTCAACTCTCAGTGATGCTGCAGTGTTGTTTGACCTGAAGTCAAATATACGGAGTTTGGGACCCAGATTACTCCCAGATTTAAGAGCATCTTAGTCCGACAAACACGACAATAACAACGGCCGCTTGCATGTTCTGCAAAAAAATGTGCTTTGTTGTGTATCTGACGGACAAACACCAAACCAGTTCCACATCACGGAAGTTGCACCATTTTTACAAACCAACAATCGGCCATGTGCGTATGAAAACAAAGGCACTGCGCATGCGCGTTTTACTCCCATTCTATCGCGATATTTCATTTTCCTATCGTTGCCTAACATTATACCGGTATTACCGTGAACGGTATAATATGGCCCAGCCCTAGTGCCAATATCAGAAGATGCAACCAGATACAATGGTGGTTCATAACCGTGTGCAGCAAACGTTTGCTTGGCGGCAGAAAGAAATTGCAAATGGTATGCCTGTGGAGGATGTGTTGAAGAAGTACCCCTTCTTAGGGATGCCTACTGGTGTAAGTCAGAAAGCTGGATTGAACTTGGAAATAGCTGTCACATTTAACATGTTTATAGTAGTAAATTTTATTTGCCCTTGACCTTGTTTTCTTCATCTGTCCCTCTTTCCTTTTTTCGTATGTTCATGTAACTTCTTACAGCATTGTTGTTAAATTCTATAAAAAAAATAATTATGCAGCACCATACATAATTAATATCAACTTTAGATTATTTCATTTTCATACACTGTTATTTTGTACTGAAAATGAATTTTTTACTTGTAGCTGTGCAACGAACTCGGGTGGATCCAACCAACAACGGGTAATGTAAGCCAGCGATTTCGTGAAGGGCTCTCATGTGTTGCAGCAAAGGTGATTGACCTTACACAAGGGAAAACCCCACTCTACCAGCTCTACCTTGATGCAAGAGAGGAGGCTCTCACTGATGACCTACCGGGTATTTGCTTTTTTTTTTTTTTTTTTTTTTTTAACTTCAAGGCTTCCATTTTATATAATTTTTATAGGTAACTGGAAATGCCAGATAAAATGCATGGGTGATCTTGTGTTTTGTTGTTCTTTTGGCAGATCTTGACACAAGGGCTGCACTTTTATTCCTGCCATACGTCTTCAAGGAGAAACTGGATCTCTTTGTCATACTTGGAGAGGTGTGTGTATTAAAATATTTAGTCTATATAAAAGGAAAACAAATGTATCTTTTGTTAAGAGACTAATATATCGTTAGCTTCATAGCATAAGTGCCTAAGTCATTGACTTAGTCAAATGACTTAGGCAATTATGCTATGAAGCTAACGATATTGCTTTCCTCTACCTTCTCTTTTGACTTCAAAGGTTCATCCTAAAACCCCCTATCCAACTGTTCAGCTACTTCATGAAGACTGGAAACCAGTGTTCTCCAGAAGCGCTCCAAACATTGTGAAGTTGGATGGCAGTGAAGTGTGCAGAAGCTCGTGTATTTTTGAAGGAATCATCTCTTCTTTCTGCTTGTATTTTGTCTTCAACCTTGCTTATCCAAAACATCTGAAGAACACCCTGATTTTTCTCCAAAAGTACATTGTGAAAATAGATGAGGGTGAGGACCGGCCTCTGCCAATCACAGTCACCAGACAAATAAATCTTCTGTATTGACCACCATGCCTCAGCCATATCAGTGCTCCAAATGTGGCAGAAGAACCTTTAGTTTGACAAAGCTTATTCAGCACATAGGACTTATTCATTCCCATGATGCCAATTTTGATATAACCTGTGGACTCAGTGACTGCTGTTCTTCCTTCAAAAAATATGAATCTTTCAGACGACATGTGTATAGGAAACACAGAGAACAGGTGTTGTGTTAATATTGACACAATGTGGGTCTTTTGTGGAAAAATTCTCATTCCTCTGTTATATGACAACCATTTTCATTCATACAGTGTTAGAGTTGATAGTGAATGGACGTTGCTAAAACCTGGACAGGAAATTGATGTTGCAGCTTATGACACATACTCTGTTGATAACAGTTTGTATGTAACAGTTAAGCAATGTATTTAAGAAGGTAATAAATGTGACAAGTATTTTTGACTTTGTATCTTCAATTTTTCAAATCTTGAGAGGAAAAATATAGGAAATCTGTGTGTAGATACTGAACCTTTAGAAAGACATTTTTGTACTCCTTTTAAGGGTTCTTTTTTGTACTTTATACTAAGGGTACAATTTTGCCCTTTAAAGTACAGGTTTGACGTGTAAAAGGTACAAATTACAAGGGTACAAATCAGTACCCACAGTTTAGGGTACAGAACGGTACCTTAGAGGGTACCACCCCAGTGACAAGCCATTGTACCCCTATAGGTACATTTCTGTACTTTAATTTCTGAGTGTGCAGTGAAGAACTATTATTATGCGACAAATGTATTTAAATACATTTTGTTGCTCTGTAATCCAGCCATTGTTTGTGATCTTAGATTGTAGCTCACACTTTTGTCTAGTTGACAGATTTCCATATAAACCTTCTATATATACCTTAACCAAGCCTTTTTTTCTTTTTGCCTTCTTCCATTTTCTGAGTTCAGTTTTTAAAACCTTGAACCTGAACAGTAGAGTATGAATCACTACACTATAGTCCACAGCACAGTGTATTAGCTATGTGGTCTTAAATAGTCAATAGATGATTTTTCAGATTCTTTCAGATTCTAACTTGTAGTCTTCAGCTCTTTAACCTATACGAATGGAGTAACATGACTATTAGACATGGCATAGTTCCTTATAGAGCCACAGAAGACTATTGTCTCCCCCCCCCCCCCCCCCCCCCCCCCCATCTTTTATGGGACTACAGTAGGACTTTGTACTGCTGCTATCTATTCCATCATCTTTTATTTTAAGATTGTTTTAACAGGTAAGAAAGTTGTTATCAGGCGATAGCTCTCACTATCTGGTTGTTAACTCATTTCTAACTTAAGACTGCTTTCTTTGGATTTACTTTTTTTTTTTTTTTAAATAATGCTGTATTTTGCAATCGAAATATTAAAAACTACACTAAAAACATTAAAAAGTTTAGAAATGAGTCCAACTTTTTTCAAATTTTTCTGGGGGGTCTAGTGTAACTGGGCCTTCTGTGTGTTCTTCATCACCATGTTATGTGTCCTTCTCCCCCTCAGAGCTTCATACTGTGATCTGAGGTGCACAGCCTGAACTGATGACCTACTTCTTTGGCAGAAACCTTTCAATGTAATTGCAAAAGATAGCTTAAACGCCAAGCATACAGAAAGTACACACATATAAAAATATAGACAGTGGTAAAATGATCCACTCATGAAACCAGTAGCTGATAATGAACTGAATCCCAGTTGCCAGTGTTCAGATATTACTTTAAAAAAAAACACCCAAAATATGAATATTACAACTTATCAAAAGTTACATGAGTCACATTAAACATGAAGATTGTTGAGCTTTTTTTTTTTTTTTTTTTTTTTTAAAGTGGTTTGTGATGTCATGAATGACGTGTAATAATCATTACATTAAGTGTCTTTTCACTTCATATGGAGATAAGAAGCCAAAGGAAACATTGACCTCGTTAAAGTGAATTTCCACATGTAGCTTAACCCTAAAGCTTTTTGAAACTGAACACTTATTTTTGATGAAGTAATGAGCGCTTCTCCGTTAACATACGGCCCTTATGCGAATACAATAAAAAATGAAAAACAAAAGGAGAGAACAAACAGCCAACAAGTCGTGCCAATCATTTTCTGCTATATGTTTTTGCAGCCACATGAGGATTCCGTGCAGAATATACTTACATGTGAAACTGTGAGTTTTACAGCATCGTTTCCAGAATGAAGTTCTTCGGGTTTTAGAAGAAGAAACAACCAAACCTTCCGTGCAAAATCCATGTTTTCTTTTCAAGGCTCACTTCGCCTCATCGTGGATCCAAACTCAAGCCCACGGGGGAAAAAGTGTCATCAGAATCCAGAGAAAAACGGTCAAAACTGACTTCTTGGTAAGCGCCAGAGGTCTGCAGTCACCCTATTTTGGACATTTTGAAAGCTGTCACAGGTGCGGTGTAAGTAAAACTTCGTCCTCTTGCCTTCCATTCGTGAGGCCCGTCGGTTTTCATCCCATGAAGGAAAAGTCTCCGGCTGCCGAGCGTGGAGGATGCTGCGCTGTCTCGATTTGCCCTTGAGCAGGAGAGCAGTGAGGGTGGGGGAAGTGGGGGGGGGGGGGGGGGGGGGGTTGCTGGGCCACAGAGGATTACTGCGCCATAGGCGTCCCATGGCGCTCTCAGGCATAATGTGCGCTGTGCTTTTGCCACATCACCAAGTATGCCTTAGTCCAAGGACTATGAAGAAACTCAAAGTTTATTTCTGTAAAAAGTGTGTGTGGGAAACGCCCAGTCTCCTACCAGAGAAGCCAACATTTCACGTGCCTCACCTTTCACACGGGGGTTTTGAACACTTGAAACACTTTTGTTTGGTTTAATGGTCAACCAGAGGCATGCACACCCGTGAAGAACAGCCAGAGCCCGAGTTCACAGCATGCACCCTACAGTGAGCTGATTTGGTTTGGATTCAAAACCTGATTCGCATGAGTGAATCCTTAAAAAGACGTGATTTCACACCACCGGTCCTCAGACTTTTATTCTGTCTTTCCGGGAGGTTTGGACTTCGTGTGCAGCTCATGATAGTGTATTACCCCCTCTAGTGTTCGGTAATAGACTTTCTTTTTTGTATGGAGCAGGAAGAATTCTTATTTTCAGAACATTGCGCAGATTGATAGACCCAAATACTGTCTCATCAGGATTCATACATCACATTTTGTGCATTAAGGTATAGAGGAAGGCGGGACATATTTTAAGCTTATTTCTAAGTCATTCTAATAAAAGATAAAAAGCCTGGTAAATAGTTTACCCAGATAATGTGAACATTGGACGATTGGACAGTCTTGTGTTAATCCTCCTCTGCGACCATATAAACAGATGTTTATATTTGCATATTATATAATAATACAGCCATAACGATTACCCAGCGTGCATCATGGTAAACTGCGCGGAAGTATCAATCACTGTGCCATACAGGTACTCGGATCGATATAAATATTGATAGTTTCAATACCAAAGCTGGTATTGATATTGGCTCGAGACGGTTAGAGTCAATACTTTCTTTCTTTCCCCTATGTACCCCACTGAATTATTTCATGAACAATTATAGCTATATCAAACACGCACTATGAAAAATGTCTCTGCACCTTTTTTGTGTTGACTGTCACATCTGTTTTAATTATGGTAGCACATAGAACAATATAAGTTGACCCAAAGTGCTTGAGAGAGAGACGTATTTAGATTCTAGGTCTTCAAAAAACCAAAAACAAAACAAAAACTAGTTTTAAAATACATAAATTATGTTACATTGATTATTACATTTTTAAATTGATTGATACCCAAAGTGTACTATTACAAAACAGCACCACTGTGCCAGTGAACAAATCCCCAGGAGTGAGTGGTGGGGAAAGACAAAAAAATGAATAAAATAAAATCCTTTTAAGTTAACAGTTTAGGAAAGTGTAGAACAACATTACCCAGAAAGCCCAGGTACATATGTTTTCTTTTTTTTCCGGATGTAGCATCACATGAATTCACTGTCAACATGCAAGATGGCCACGCATCACAGGCAAAATGCTGCTGGGCGGAGGAAAGTACAGGTAAATTAGAGGCGTTACATTATTGATAAATGTGTGACAACGGCAACATCGGGGCCTCCAGCTTAAAGATGCTCTTCACAAACACCCGATAGGGAGTAAAAAGCACATGCACAAGATAGCGTTGCAGTTAGGTGTCATGACTCAAGCCAGCTAACCTATCTAGCTTAGCATACGAGAGGTGTTAGCGGCATGTGCTAACGGTCGCTTCCAAATGATTACATGCTTTTGCAAACATTTTTTTCATACGAGCAAGTGTAAAATACTTTATAAGATAACTACAGATATCGCCTGTCAGTACAAAATAATAACACCCCTCTTGGGTTGCCGTTTGAAGCTGTTACGGCGTTGACGGAAGCTAAGCTAGCTACTGTGTCCGGGCTCCGTCTAATTGCTAGTGAAACGTACGCGTCCGGGCAGGTTTGTCGTGAACCATTGCCAGTATGCCCAGCTGCCGTAAAAATACACATTAAAGTTATGCACTTTCCTTGTTGTTAAACTGAAACCGGTTTGCATTATATGCCAGTGTGTGTGACATTTAGTTAAGGTCTGTGTTTGTCTCGTTAACTCTGCAGGTCCTTGCAGTGAAAGTTCACGTTATACAAGTGTTAGAGCGTTAGAGCTTAAAGGGTGGGTGTGTTGGGTGGGTGTGTTGTGTGGGCCAAAACAAAACAGGTCGAGATTAGGAGTCTGAGCCCAGCGCCCATTCTCCTCTCTGTGTTCCAGGTATCATATGTCATTAGAGATGAGGTGGAGAAGTACAATCGAAACGGGGTGAATGCACTCCAGCTCGACCCTGCTCTGAACCGGCTCTTCACTGCAGGGAGGGACTCCATCATCCGGATATGGAGCGTCTACCAGCACAAAGTACAGCTTCTTGCCCTGCTCCGTTATGCTAAAACAGTCAACTCATTTTACACAAGGCAGCTGCTTTAGTATGCATTTCTCAAATCTCATGCCTAAGACTGTTTTAACTGTCCTTGTCCTCTCTTGTTATTGTAGCAGGACCCATACATTGCATCGATGGAGCATCATACAGACTGGGTTAATGACATAGTCCTCTGTTGCAATGGAAAAACTTGTGAGTTTTTTTAAGCTGTTCAGTTCACCCAACATTTTATTTTGAAACCCCCGTTTCTAATCTAAAAAAAATTTGCTTTCAGTGATATCTGCCTCATCGGATACGACAGTCAAAGTATGGAACGCACACAAAGGGTTTTGTATGTCAACGTTACGAACACATAAGGACTACGTGAAAGCGTTGGCTTACGCTAAGGACAAAGAGCTGGTAGCATCAGCAGGTCTGGACAGGCAGATCTTTCTTTGGGATGTGAACACACTAACAGCACTCACTGCTTCCAACAACACTGTCACCAGTAAGTAAAGATTTTGCAGTGTGACACTAGTATCCATTTCTGTCCTCTGGACAGAAGCTTAGATTAGATGTGAATTGTACTGAGTGTAATTTGTATTCAGCATGACCGATATGTTTATGTCAAAGTCAGTCTGTACCTTTGCACTTATTATAATTTGTCTCCAACAGCTTCATCGCTGAGTGGGAACAAGGACTCAATCTATAGTCTGGCTATGAACCAGATGGGCACGGTTATTGTATCAGGATCCACAGAAAAGGTTTGTGACACACAGATGGACAGATTTACACAGTGCCCAGTGTTTACACTAAGGAATAAATGCAAACTTTCAGTTGTGTTAAATTTTTGAAAATACTGAGACATAAACAGCTTCACTGAGCAACAATCTGTTTCTCTAACTACAATAAATTTTAAAAGGACTCTAAGCTTCAATAACTCAGCTCTCAGGAGCGTCACAGGTACCAATTATAATCACTCATTCAGTGATTAGAATTGCTTTTTAGGGTCTCTGTGGATTATTACACGTCTCTTAGTCCTGTTTGGGTCCCTAAAATGCTCATAATTGTCTTAGGGGTGATGTATAATAGCATAGTTTAAGCGTTGCTCTGTAATCCAGGTATCATTTGTGATCTTAAATTGTACCTTCACAGTTTTGTCTAGTTGACAGATTTCCAAATAAACCTCAGGCCTCAACAAAGCCTTTTTAGCCTTCTTCCATTCACTGAGTTCAATTTTTTCAAAAACTTGAACCTGAGCAGTAGACAATGAATTACTACACTATAATCTAGTAATTGCCTTGTTAACTTATTTTTACTAATTTCTTAAAACGCAAAACCCATAAAAAGTTCTTTCATATTCTAACTTGTAGTCTTCAGCTCTATGTAGGTAGGTTACATGGCTTTAGTAAAATGACTATTATAAGAAAACTTAACTCTAACTTCTCTTAAGAATTTGTAAGCAAGTGATAATACAAGTTCTTCACTGACCTTTGGTTTCTGTTCAGATATCCTTAAAGCATTTCCATTAGGCTGTCACAAATCTGTGGATATTATAAACTATAAAGACTGCTTCAAAAATCTAATATAAAGGAAATGCATGAATGGTGTAATTGAGTGCGTACCTTGCTTTGTTTTAGCCCAGTAGGATTATCATGCATGTAAACACAGTGAAGTAGTGCCTGCTGTCGTTACCCTTCTTGTGTCTTTCTTCAGGTTCTGAGAGTGTGGGATCCTCGAACATGCGCTAAGCTCATGAAGCTAAAAGGTCACACGGACAACGTCAAATCGTTGCTGCTGAATCGAGACGGCACTCAGGTGAGTTAAATAATCTAAAATGCCGTGGCTGCCAAAGAGCAGAGTTTCAGAATCTAAAAGTCACCGGTCCTCCCCACAGTGCCTATCAGGCAGTTCAGATGGGACCATTCGCCTTTGGTCCCTCGGCCAGCAGAGGTGCATCGCCACCTACCGTGTGCACGACGAAGGGGTGTGGGCCCTGCAGGTCAATGAGGCCTTTACGCACGTATATTCTGGAGGCAGAGACAAAAAGATCTACTGTACGGACCTGCGTAACCCAGACATCCGTGTCCTTATCTGTGAGGAGAAGGCCCCAGTGCTCAAAGTAAGGGTCCAGCAAATAAGGGCTAGATTTTTGTAATAACTGCATAACAACCTGTGTAATAGTTAATTTTAGGATATATTTAACCATAATATTGAAAATATAAAAGGATGGGTCTCAGGGTCATTCAGCCTTTTGCCTTTTCTTGCACAGATGGAACTGGACAGATCTGCGGACCCACCTCCAGCAATCTGGGTCTCCACCACCAAGTCATCTGTTAATAAATGGGTAAGCATGCGTGACACCTCTGAGATCAGTGATCCACTGTCAATGTAGTGAAGTATAGATAGAGGGTTGTTCATGTGGCCACACCTAACTGTGTTCAGCCATAATTCATCTGCAGTTCATTTAAAATTTAAAAGCAGCTTTGTAATTCTGTATTACAAAAGAGAAGAACAAGGAGTGGGGAAGCAATTATTAAAAGTTTTTGTTTTTTTGGTGTGTGTTTAGTCTCTAAAGGGAATGCACAACTTCAGATCATCCGGAGAGTATGACAACGACTGCACCACCCCTCTGACACCACTGTGTACTCAGCCAGAACAAGTCATCAAGGGTACTTTTGTTTTTTGTTTCTTTTTTATGTGAAAGTATACAATCCTCCAAATCTCTTTTCCCTCTGTTAACTAACAGCGCTGTTGATGTTGCAGGAGGTGCCAGTATTATTCAGTGCCACATTCTGAATGACAAAAGACACATACTCACCAAAGACACCAACAACAATGTGGCTTTCTGGGACGTCCTAAAGGTAAACCACACACTCTGGCATTAATGATTAAGATATTAGGATATGGGATGTGCTCTTATCTTGGTCTTTATTGGTCTTCATAGGTGGGAGGATAAGTGAAGGAGATTTCAGGGCGTGGCTTGCATCACTAAATGTCACTGATTAGTCGAATATATCAGAATCAGAAAGCCAAATTTAAAAAAAAAAAAAAAGCTGCTAATGCAGACTGTTTTTGTTCACTGTTCTAAGACATGACAACATGGAGATACAGCAGAACTGGGTGGTGATGCCCAACAAGAATGAATGGTTTTATAGTTGTGTAAAATAAAGAAGAGCTGTTGTTTTTGGTTTGTGAAATGAATGATTTTGCCTTATTTTTTAATCTTCCTGGGGCTGCCGTCCAGGAAGAAGAACTGATGGACCCCGAATGAACCTTTAGTTCTTCTGAAAGTTTCCCAGGCGTGGGTGTTGGGGCGGAGAACTCCACTGTGGTTTTATTGGTGCTCATCCACCTGAATGAGCTGATGAATCTGTGTGAATTAAAGTGAAATTGTAGGAATGCACACCTGTCGATATATCTGTAGTTTGAAATGACCTTTTGTGCTCACATTTGACCTGTAGGCATGTAAGGGCGAAGACTTGGGGAAGGTTGAATTTGACGAAGAGATTAAAAAGCGCTTCAAGATGGTCTATGTGCCAAATTGGTTCTCTGTTGATCTGAAAACTGGGGTGAGTTTCAAACCTGGTAATACAGGAGCCCGTCACATGATTTGACATTCAGTGTTTTCTAGCTGAGTTCTAACTTCTCCTGGTTGATTCCTGTCGTGGTTATGTGCTCGACAGATGCTCACTATCACTTTGGATGAGAGTGACTGCTTTGCTGCCTGGGTGTCTGCAAAGGACGCAGGGTTTTCAAGTTCCGATGGATCGGATCCAAAGTGTAAGAGATTACATTTTCTATACTAATGAAGGTTACGTAATGCAGAGCCAGAGGTCTAAGTTAGCATTACACAACGCTGATTTCTCCCCTTTGCAGTGAACCTGGGCGGACTATTGCTTCAGGCTCTGCTGGAGTTCTGGCCCAGAACCCGAATCAACCCCATGGACGAGGAAGAGAACGAGGTGAACCATGGTGAGGAGATTGATTGTCTGATTCAATTATCCAGTGAATGCACAAACTGCCAAATGTCTGCACCGAGGGGAGCGTCATCGGGGCATGTTTTTTCCTTTGTCTTGTTTCCCTCGTCTTTTTATCCACTTGGCCTCAAACATGAATTGGCTGCAAACTGTGCCAGTGAGCGCATTCTAAGCCAAGATGTCATCGGGTTTGTTGATTATGTTCTTGTTCCCTCAGTGAACGGAGAGCAAGAAAACAGGGTCCAGAAAGGCAACGGATATTTCCAGGTGCCACCACACACACCAGTTATCTTTGGAGAAGCGGGAGGCAGAACCCTTTTTAGGTAAGCTCTCACCAACAAACTTTCAAACTTTTAGATCGTCAGTTAAGGTCATGTTAGAAAGTCAAATCTTCCCCTTGTGATGTCATCACATGTCATTAGAAATGGTCGCACAAGTCCAGCGTTTCTTTTGATCTGCTTTATTTTTACGCTGCAGGTTGCTATGTAGAGATTCAGGCGGAGAGACTGAATCCATGCTGCTCAATGAGACAGTCCCACAGTGGGTTATTGATATAACTGTAGATGTGAGTATCTCTGCTGATTATTATTTTTTTTAAACCTCCTTTCCGTTGATCTTTTATTAAAGTGTGCATGTTGTGCTTTTCATCTATCCTGTCATATGCAGTGTTCCACTGGTGGCTGATCATAGTAAACCTGGTCAAAGTTTCACATAATAAAATCAGTGGATAATAATCTCTGTGACACTATTGGCTGATCATAGGGTCATAACTTGAAAGAGAGGGGCTATCTTAAATATAATCAAGCACAGCACAGCACCTAATGTTTTACATTTCTTGTTTGCAAAGGGTAGCCAATCATCAGAAAGTTGTCTGACAGTGAGTGTGAAAGAAACCTAAGCAGCTCATTTCATATATGTTCGACATGAGAGGCTGCTCCGAGACTCAGTATAAGATAAATAAGCATTATTTTTGAACTGTGGAGCATGCAAAGCTAGTCCAAGAATAAAAATATGGAACTGGAAATGAGCAGCTGGCTCCCTTTTTAAAGCCTTTCCCTTATTTGCCCTTTATCCTGGGCATCATCCTTCATCTGCTCGTCTAACTTTGGTCTACATCGCTCTACATAATTTATTAAAATTAGAAAGCCCAAGTGCTCGTGTCTATATTTCATGCACATTTCATTCAAAAATTAAAAGAAGATTTTTTAAAAATGTGGCATGAGTAGTTGAAGCCCACTGGTTTGGAAGCTTGGAGGAAGAAAATCATGACTGCTTTTGTTGCTAAACACTACAAAGTGTTAATACGTATACTCTAGTTGGACGGCTTTAGTGTGGGAAGGAACTAAAAGCTGCATAAAACAGGCAAAAATAGCCCTGTGTTTGTATTTGAGATTCAGTACTTCTGAGTTTGTGTAACATGTTTTATACTTGGTACAGATGATGGTAATGAGTACTTCCTTGAGTTGCTTATAGACTAAAGCAGAATTGTGACTCCAATGATGATTCTCTCTCAATCAGTAGTGGCCAGAATATACAACACCTTAAAACCTGAAGCAGCAAAATGTTATTCATTTATCAGGTTACTGTTTACAAATGTGACCTGACCAACTTTCTGTTATTTCAAACTAAACACTCTGTTCTGTATAAAGAGACTAGACGTGCACAGCTTGCCTGCTCTAATAGTAATCCACTAACACTCAGTTGTTAGTGAATGAGTGAACATTAAGGCAGTTAGAAACGACGAGCACTAAAAATGTGTACTTGCCTTTCACAAATTGCTCTATACTCAGTAGGGACTAAGGTATGACATTAAGAGCTATGACTGTGCACTTTATCACAACATGATACAAATGTGAAACCTGATTGCAGGAGATTTCTTGCAGTGAGAAAGCAGAGGGAACTCTGCAGCATTGCCGTTAAAAAAGTTCTTCAACCACTTTGTGATTTATTTACTCAAGTTTAATACATGTTATTTTTATCACACGGTCAGAACTCATTTGTGTCAAACAAGGTGACACAGAGTCATTGCTTTTAAAGTACACGGACCAGCTGTGCCTGGCTGCGTAATCACCGCACTGCTCGCCAACAGGCCCGGTCTAAGCCAGAAAAAAGCTCAGCGGTGTTACAGATCCATCACTGTTCTTCCCTGGATGAAGCAATACCATTTTCTTGTATCTTTGTGATGTGACATTTGCAATTAAATTTTGTTCTCACGTTTGAGTTACACGTCTTTTTTTTTTTTTTTCCATGACAGAAAAATATGCCCAAGTTCAACAAAATCCCGTTCTACCTCCAGCCCCACTCTTCCTCTGGTGCAAAAACTCTAAAAAAGTAAGTTTGTAATTTCTCGTATTTCAGCAAAGATCCGTGTCACGTGCAGCTCTGCAATGTTCAGAGCCGGGTTTTATACCTCCTTTGTCGCACAGGGACCGACTGTCGGCCAGTGACATGCTCCAGGTGAGAAAGGTCATGGAACATGTTTATGAGAAGATCATCAACTTGGACAACGAGTCACAGACCACCAGCTCCTCGGCCAACGATAAACCCGGGGAGCAGGAGAAGGAGGAGGACATGGCCATGCTAGCTGAAGAGAAGATTGAGCTAATGTGTCAAGACCAGGTGGGCACATCAACACGCTCTGTGAATGCACTGAACACAACTTCTCTTTCATGTTAGTAACCTTCTTTTGTTTTTGATTCATCCAGGTGCTAGATCCCAACATGGACCTGCGAACAGTTAAACATTTTATCTGGAAGAGCGGAGGGGACTTGACACTTCACTATAGGCAGAAGTCCACGTGAAAGTCGTCATTTTTAAAAGCAGAACTCTTTGTCATTTGCCAATCACCACCCACCTCTGACATGTAGTACCCTAAAACCCCATTGTGTGGTCAAGAGTTGCAGTAACAGTGAGAATCCAGTAAAATTTGTGGGGACATGGCTCATGTTGTATTATAGGAAACTGAGAAGAACAGGCCGGCGCAGCCAACAGACACCTGGGAAATAAGTGGTCCATATTGTTTTTTTTAAGTTTGGACGTAAATGTCTCCTCTCTGCATCCTTTTTTTTTTTCCTTGTTCTTCTTCCTCACATCTTTGACTGTCCCTGCCCACCCTTTCCTGATTGGCATTTTATTTTTGAAGCGACTGAAGTTTGTGTATGTATGCACACGGATGTAGTAGACTGTCTGTTCTAGTACATTCCAGGAAACTGTCCTTGTTCTACAGACACTCCAGTCCTGTCTCAGCAGTATCACCAGTTTAGGAGTACACTTGGTCTCTGGGTAGCCTCACAGTCCCTCAAAGACAAAAAAACCCCTCTGTTCTGTAGTCGACGTCGTCTGCATTAACTTGAACTTAACCTCGGCTTAGACATCCAGTTAGTGCAGAGCTTGAACCTCATCGACAGAAGCAGTCCACGTTGTCTTTTGTTTTTAGCGGTGTTATCCTCAAAGGAATGAATGTTCTTTATTTTGTAAATATATGTACAACATTTTTCATTTAAATTACTTTTTCTTTTGGTTTTGCAGCTGTTTTCTTTTTGTTTTTGTACAGTTTACTTAAAAAAGCAAAACACACAAAAAATTTTTTTCCAAATCCCTGCAGCACATTCATGGTCATGAACGCTAAATGACTTGAATGGTAAGATTTGCATTTGTTGATTTCACTGCAATCTAAAACTTGCAGTTAGTATTTGTGTAGGTCATCTTAGCAATTGGGGAAATTATATATAGGGTATATATCTTAAACAGTAATTCATGCTTAGATGCTCTGCGTTTGGTTCACGAGCATGGACTCTGATGACAGCGAGGGTTGTTCCTAATGTATATTTCATTTAGATTCAGTAGGAGTTCAGTGGAGCATAAATTTAACTTGAAGGGGAATCTCATCTGAGATAACATACGAACATTCAGCCACTGTGGGAACTTCACCAAAGTGTAATAAATGCTAACACATCTTGTCGCTTGGTGTGTCACCAAGCCACAACAACAGATCTTTTCATTGTAATTTCCTGGAGTTTAATTTTGCCACGAGTGTGTGTAATGCCATAGCAGGAGGGAGGATGCATTGAGTGAGCTCTAATTGGCCAAAAATAAAAATCCAAGATGGGTACAAATAATCAGGCCATAACTCTGCAATATCCATTATTGTAATCATTTGTGAAATATGTATATTTTAGGCATTCAAAGAAATAAATTGGAATGGTTTAACAATGACAGGTTTTACCAGGATTATAAATGGCTGTCTCGAGTTGTATTGTGTTGAGCTGATCCAAGTGAAATAAGAGAAACGAGGGACTCATTTTTTTTCTCCCAGTGATTGTTTAACCATCGAAGATTCACCCATTTCACATTCATCAAGACTTTGCACTCATTCCTAATAAAACAGACAATTCATTGATAAAAATATCTGCAAAAAATACTTTTTCTTATTTTACACACTAGCACCTACTTGACCAATGAAAACTATTAAGATGCCCCTAAAAAAACAAACAAACAAACAAAAGTGAATTACTCAAGTATTACTAACTTGGCAGTCTTAGATTTAATTAAATGCTTACTTTACATTAGCAATGCATTGTCTATGAAATGAAAGGTGGGTATAATCTAGTGTTGCATAGGTCATGGAAATTAAAAGGGGGCATAAATCTGGCTATACAGCAGTAAACATCCATTTTAGACTCATTACAAAGTACATCACTGAACAAAATCTAATTAAATATTAGTGTTAAAAACAAAAGTAAAACCTGTGCTGTTTCTATTCAGCATCGTCCCACAGTGAAAGCCCTTTATGTAGTGTCACCAATCTGGAGGATATAAAGTAAAATGTCCCATGTCTTATAATTAAAAGTGTTTCTTTGGGTAAGAGTTTAAACGACGTTGCTTCAAAACATTAAAGGTAACACTGCACCACCGCCAAAGACTATGGCGACTAATCTGAGTGGCCAACCGTCTAGTAACTTCAAAAGAATATTGATAATTGTCCTTGATATAAAGGTGCAGCTGTGCTTTGCAATGTCTGTCTTTGGAAAAATTCAAGTTTTGTCACATCGGCCTACCAGAAGCAGTCTCATTACCCGTATGATCCAAATTTGCACTCGGAAGGAAAAAGTTTGACCTTTAAAAACTGTTCTGGCTTACAACTAAGCAGTAACTAAATTCTCACATACAAAACACACAGAAGATTACTACAGTGCCTTTTCCTCACCCATCTTCTGCATTAATGCTGTAGCTGGTTTATGTAGTGTCACCAATCTGCTGACGCAGTCTTACATGCAAACAAGACAGACTGACAAGATAAAGTCTTCCCTCTGATGATCTATCCTAAAAATCATTTCTTTAAAAACAAAACAAAACGATTGTCGTCGACACTTTGCATTTGTCTGGCCTGACTTAAGCCTACTCAAAATGTGCCTTCTTGGGTTCCTACTCATCATCGTGCTCATGGTCACAGTGGTGAGCAGAAGCCACATGCAGAGGCTCTGCGATCTCATCCACTGACCCGAGAGTGTCCTCGATGGCCTGAGGTGGAGACCTGTCTGCGGTGGACTCCTCGGTGACCAGAGATGGGATGAGATCGACAGGAGATGAGCGAGGAAGGTCTTCAGCGGGCACAGAAGGCTCAAGAGAAAAAGACAACGCACCTATAGTTGGACTTTGGCTATCACTAGACTCAATGAGAGAGCTCTGTGGCTCTGCACACTCTGTGAGCAGGTGGGAGAGTCCAGCTGGTGGGACACTTGAATCAGCAGACAAGAGAGCAGGAGTGAAGTCTCTGGCTGCCTGGGAGATGTGCTCTTGTGGCTCATTCTGGTGGTCTGCTAATGATGGGAGCAGAACACTGTCCTCCAACTCTTCTGTAGTAAAACAAATATGGTTGAATTCAAAAGAAGTGGATGAGAGAATTATATTAAACATACAACATATTTCATTGGCAGATGGCTAGTTCTCACTGAGCCTGGTTATACTAGAGGTTTCTTCCTGTTAGAAGAGTTTTTCTTCCCACGGTCACCAAGTGCTTGCTCATAGATGTTTCATTGTTGGGGTTTTCTGTGTATTATTGTTACGTTTTTACCTCAAGTTTTTCCCAAATTAAAAGGCGACCGTGGTTCATGGGGTTGGGAGGCTCATCTTGTAACAGGAAGGTTGCCGGTTCGATCCCCAGCTCTCTCTGTCTTGGTCGTTGTGTCCTTGGGCAAGACACTTCACCTACCACCTACTGGTGATGGCCAGAGGGGCCATCGCTTCTGTCAGTCTGCCCCAGGGCAGCTGTGGCTCCACCAGTGTGTGAATGTGAGAATGAATGAATAGTGGAATTGTAAAGCGCTTTGAGGGTCTCGAAAAGCACTATAAATGCTTTTCGAGCACTTTGAGGTGACTGTTGTTCTGATTTGAACCTATATAAATGAAACTGAATATATTTCTTAAAACTGATGCATGAAAGTCACTGGACAGTGATGAACAGCTGCCACACTGACTTACCAACACCAGATATCTCGCTTTCCTTCTCCTCGTGCATCGCCAGCGAGGTGTTTGTCATGTCAATGGATGACATGGACAGATCCAGCCTGTCCACCAAGTCTGAAGGATCGGGGTTCATCACTGCCATTTCAGAATCAGAAAAACCTGGAAAATTCCAACAATAAAACACACATCTTAAGAAGATTTTTGCAAACACAGCATATGCTAAGGTGAACAGAATCTTAACTGACCAAGCTCGGTGACCCTTTGAATGGGTGGAGGTAGATAAGAGTCCTCGAGGGTGACCTGCTCCAGGTTTAACTCTTCACTATTGCTTGAAGGTGCCATGAGAGGTGCCTGGAGACACACGCACACGGTGAAAGTTATTGACCTGTGTCAGCTTCTCAAATGTGAGATTTTGCTGTATTTTACTGTCACCTCTGTGTATCCATGCGCAGGCAGCTTTGGAGAGTGTTTCTCCTCAACATCAGGGGCAGAAGGCTCGACTGTTGATATTTCTGGATTAGCAGGGATTCGGTGCAGGTAGCCATAACCGATACCGCAACCCAAACTGCAGACAAACATTTGCAGATGCTATAAGATATAATACAACAACTGATTAACAATTTACACATGAAATCATAGTTGCAACATGCAAGACCATCACCAAGTAAGACCCTATTCTGGGAATGTCTTATTTTAGGGATGTGAGCCTGATAGCCCACAGTGGGCTGGACCATTTTCTGTTGGTGTAAACTACATACTTGTTATGTCACAAAAAATGTTCTTTTTTCTGGTTTTCTAAGGAGCTTGGAAAGAAAAGTGTCTGGACTTCTTTAAGTGGCTTTAAGACGTTTCACCTCTCATCCGAGAAGCTTCTTCAGCTGCAGGGTCAAAAGGTGGAGAGTCCCAGATTTAAGCCTGGTGGGAGTGTGCCCCCGAGAGGGACAATGGACACCCTAATGATCCTCTACTTAATCACATGAGCCAAGGTGTGAAAACGTGCGTAGGTCACAATCAGTCAAGGTATCGGGTGAGCTCATTGTGAAACCCCGTTCTCACACCTTGGCTCATGTGATAAGGTAGAGGAAGTCCAGAACTCTAGACAATTTTCTTTCCAAGCTCCTTAGACTACAATGACCTGGATGACTGAGAAAACTTCACAGACATTTTTCTGGTTTTGTTTTTCTTTAGTGTGGGCCCCTTGTAAAAAAAACCCTGAAATTTTTATATCATAAAGTGAAAAAACAGGAACTTTTCTTTGATTGAAGCATTTATTTATTACTTAATTATTAATTGGTTTAGTTAAAATTGCCATAAGTGAGATAGGAAAAGCTGTAAAACTTGTGAAAATACAGTTAAAAGTTTAAAATGTATGTCTTCCAGTGGCCTTAGGGTGCATCTGCATCAAAGAAAAATCTAAAAATAGTGGGGGGGAAAACACTAACACGCGTTAGAATGTGGAGTCCAGAAACCACCGGGTGACATGACAATGATTACATCCATCTTTTATATACTGTCAGCTGCATTTGGCCATACCTGCCCTCTCCTCCCCATGCTCCGTTTGGTGTGACCACCACCTCTCTGCATAGGTCCGTTTGTGTGTTGTACACCAGCAGCTTCAGAGGTTTTCCTTCATGGGCCTCAATCAGTGAGAAAAAGTCTTCTGACTGCAAATGACAAACTGAATTAACTACTGAAGGTGCAAATTCGAAATTTTCATGCCACAAGTAATGTTGCATGGTTCTAATAAGACATCTTACATCTTGCAAAACCTGATCTGCTCCCACAATATAGTCACTGTGGGGCTGAAGCCCCGCCAGTGCAGCCGGTGAACTGGCTTCCACATCCTTGGAGAAAACAGAAACAAAAGATGAAGCCATAATGGACTCACAGCTACAGAAGCTGAGACTACAGTGAAGCACAATGCGTTTTAGTAGTTCTTTGACGACGCAACTCACCAGGACATGCCAAACATTTTCATTGGCCCCCTGGTAGCTGCAGAAGCGAACACTAGCGCCCAGCAAACCCTGCCCTCCCCACATGCTACTGGGCACCACCTCCAGCTCACGAACCCTCGTGGTTTTAGTGCTGTACACCTCCATCTTCACTGCTCTCTCCACGTTGGCTTTCAGAACCTCCTTCAAAAGGTCATTTTCCTCATTCTGGTGTGGAATAATTAAAGAAGACAACAATTATAGCAACCAGCTGTGTTAACCTTCTTCTTTTTTCATGTTCATCATATTTATCTACAGTCGCAGTGAATAACCAGTAAATGCAATTGTTATTATATGGCTGTAATTAAACTTACAAGTCTCTTGGTGTCAAGAGACAGGATGAAGTCGAAGAAGGGCTGCAGGCCAGCCTTCTCTGCAGGGGAATTTGGCTGCACCTGTCAAAATAAATACAAGCAAGTCTGCACTTTAATCTTTGAAGAAAATGATTTACTGGAATGTTTTAATTCAAATTAATATATAAGCAAGCAAATGTACAGAAAAACTAAATATTGCATCATTATTTTAAATTGAAAAAAAATAACAGCGTCGCAAACGCACATCTTGATCAGTCGCATCGATTTATCAGTCGATCGACTAACCATTTAAGCATCTCTGAACTATAATCCAAAGTACTGCTTGTATTTTTTGCTGAAGCATGAAATGGTTATAGGAAAGCGGTTCGTTCTAAGCCGGTAAACATTTATTTTCATTAATACTGTCGTCGCGCTAGTTCTACTTGTCAAAGCATCACTTCCGGGCACTTATTAAAACAGAAGCTCAGTGGACTCAGACTTCTTAAAAGACTTTCTTTGCGACAAGTTATATGTTGTGCTAACATTTTATTTCTTAATAACACCGTAAACAAATACGTCCTAATGCACAGCTGCGCCCACAATGACACGTAAACTCCGTCTCTTCTGTCAGGTTTTTGACACTACGAAGCTAGCTACCTGTTAGCATACAACACAGTTCATAAGCTGCTGTACATTCAGCTCCAGTTTCAGAGAAAAACGAGCCGCGTTATAAGCCTTACACCGTGCACATGATATCCATACGTCCCTCCTTCGGATGCTTCTGAACTCTGAGATAAACCCATTTCTGCCGGGAACTCGTTTAAAAATTACTGTCATCAGAAAATACCGACAATTACCACAGTTGACAGTTCTCGGCCATCTTGTCCGCAGCCCAAACCAGTCGAACATCGCTGCTGTCGATCCTCGGACACCGTGCAGGGTCGCACATCATTGACAGTGTTTATTTGCTGCCTCATACCTCAGATTCTGTTACACCGGCTTCAAATTTCAGTGTTATTTGATGTGACTCAGCTGTGACGCCTGCAAAGTTAGCAAATTTCATAAACCCGTATCTTATATGATTAGTACCCACAAAACATATTCAATTTTTAAAATAAGGACTTTTTCTATTCTAGGATTTATTTATTTTTTTGCATATTTTTAACTTGGGGCATGTTTACCACTGTGTAGCATCCCCTCTATTTATAACAGCAGCCAGTAAACACCTGGGAACTGAGGAGACCAGCTGTTGGACTTTCAGAAGAGGAATGTTGTCCTATTCTCGTCTGATAGAGGATTCTAGCTGTTCAACATTCCTGGGTCTTATTTTTCCTACTTTTTTGTTCCATGATGCTTTAACTAGTGAAAGGTCTGGCCTGCAGGAAGGCTGGACTCTTCTACTTCAAAGCCATGCTGTTGTAGTAGCTGCTGATTGCAGTTAAGCATCATCTTTCTGAAATATGCAAGACTTTCCATGAAAAAGATGTCATGTCGATATGTTTCTGTAAAACCTCTATATACGTTATGTCATTGATGGAGCCTTTCCAGATGTGCAAACTGCCATTTCCACAGATACTGCTGCTCCCCAATAACATGAGAGATGAAGGTTTTTTTAGGTGCTGATGGAAAAAGAAAAAAAGAATTTAAATTGTGATTCCCGTGACCACAGAACAGCTTCCCACTTTGCTTCAATCCACTTTAAATGAGCTTTGACTCACAGAAGACAGGAACATGTTCACATATGGCTTCTTCTTTGCACAACATTAATCTGCATTTGTGGTAAACTGTGTTCACAGTCTTCACAATTTTACACTGAGGATCATTATGCTGAAATTATTCCAGAATTTGTAGACGCAGTTTTAAATTGATTAGTGAATCTATGCTCATATTTACTTCTGAGAAGTTCTGCTTCTCTAAGATGTTCTTTTTATAGTGTATAGTTTCAAAATGTTGGTCCAGCTATTTCTTCTTAGTGCCACTTTTTTTTTTACATTTCTAACCTTTCATTGCTCCCGTCCTAACTTTTTTGAGACGTGCATTTTCATTAACTAATAAAATGTCTCACTTTGTTTCTCGCATTTGATATGCTTTCTGTGTTCTATTATGAATACAGCGTGGCATTGTGAAATTGGAAGATTGGTGCTTTCTATTTTTCTTTAGATTTTAATCGGCATAACATTTTTGGATTTTGGTTTGTAGTGTAAATAGTGGGAGCACCTGGAACAACCACAAAAATAGAGACTTTCATACAAAATTGCACCTCCAAACAAAAAATTGCAATCAAATAAATAAAAATATTTTATTATTCCATCACAGACACACTCTGACCATACTGCTAAACACATAACAGATAATCCACAGTGACCCTGGCAGTTATTAAGAAAAAATATTCACATACTAGAGGCTGGAGTCATGAGTCACAGTGGATTAGCTCTATCCTGTCTTGGCCACCTTCCAGCAGTATACACGTGTTTCTATTCACATGGCACCTCTCTCTTCTTGCATACCCTCTAGGGTATGGGCACGATGACAAAAAAAATTAAATAACACATCAGATTTTTATTATATAGTTTTAGGAAATTAAAAAAGACATAGATTCTAGGCAAATACTTCTTCAAATACTCAAGGCAAATATTTTTTCAGCAATAGAAAAATATCCAGCTACGAAAAATATGTCATCATCCATTAGTCTTTGTACGTCAAAAAATTATTACTAATACATAAAAGCAGTGCTCAGGACATTACATTCTCTCACACATTTTCTTTTATCGTATCACAAGAATTCCTTAAATCTGCTTAAAAGAAAAAAAAAGTTGGGTATCAGTGACTGAATAAATCTACTCTGTGTTCTGTTCAGTTAACCCGATCAGAGACTCCAGGAGCTGGGTGCTCGACTCGTACTGTGGCAAACTGACGGAGCTAAACAGCTGGAGGTGGCGAAAACTGTCTGGGTGTCTGTGCCCTTTGAAAGAGCTGTGCAGTGGTCCGCAGGGATAATCGCTGTCAAAGAACTCCAGGTCGGAGTCAGAGGACAGACTCAAGTCCATGTATCTGCTAAAGGAATAGTCCACAGTGGGAGAGGGCGTGTTTGGCAAGTCATCGAGAGAGTCGTCGTTGAAGACGTCTCTGGGTTGATTCGCATTTTCATCAAGATAATCTGTCACTGAGTTTCTGCTTATATTGTCTGCGAATGTGTCGACTGTGTGTGGTCCCGTACTGTCAGTAGTACTGCTGTGAGTGGCAGAGCCGCTGCTGCTGCTGTGCTGTGTCACTGGGTCTCTTTGAAGCCTCAGGTGGCTGTATGAGGAGTAGTTATTACTGTCCGAGTCACAGAGGCTAAGAGCACGGCTCAACCCTCCATCAACATCAGGGAGACTGTGACCCCCGCTGCAGCCTCCTCCTGCATCACAGTCAGAGGAGGAGCAAGAAGATTCAGTCATATCGCTGCTGCAGCTGTTCTCCTCCACTACCAAGCGTTCTGGGATGAAATGGAATGAAGGGGTGGCAGGCATGGTGACAGGAAGGCCAGCCTCCTCTGAGGTAAAGCCAAAGGGACAGCTCTTGTCCTGTGCATTCTGCTCTGTACAGACCTCCTCCTCCTCTTCATGCTGTTGAATCACCTCTGTAAGTCCAGCCCGGTCCTCAGGGTTCTGTTTTTCATCTTGCAAACGCCGCTCTAATTCCAGTCTCATGACGGTGTGGATGTAATGAGTCTGCACACGGCGGGAATCAAACTCGAAGCGTCCCTGAATGTTACCACAGCTGTCCTTACTGCAGCCACACGGGAAATTGGAGTGGTCCACCTGTATGTGACAAAAGCAAGGAAAGAAAATGGTGATTTACTCATAAACAGAACCTACTGACTCAGCTTAGTGATTCACGGATTCTCTGCATCAGTGAGTCACTAAGAAACAAACGTAGGTGAAATAATAACCAACATTCAGCATCTGACTATATACAAGCATACGTACTCAGGGTAGACTACAATTTACATTCAAATCAGTCTGAATTACACATGTTGAAACTACCCTTTATGGAGGGAAGGTTTGGAGAAGAAATTCTGTGTATGTGGAGATGTACCTGACACTTAATGCCCGCCAGACTGCACGCGCAGGTCTCCGGCTCACAGAAGCCTCGGCAGTCACATCCACAGGTCTCTCTAGAGAGTCGCAAGGCATGAAGCTGCCTCTTCTCCTCCCTGTCGATGAACTTGACCCCTGCTGCTTGTAGGATGGCTTGGCGATGTTTAGAGGAGAATGGCTGAAGGAAACCTCTGTCCTCCTGATCGCTATCACTGACGTCGCTGTCAGTGTCTTCATCTGGGATTTGATCTGTAGTAAGCCTGTCTGCTTCCTGCTGGTCAATGGCCCCACTGGTAATCAGCTGGAGTGAGCACAACAGAAGTAAGTCAGAAAGGCGTCATGCAGACAGGCGCTGCAAACGTTTAGAAATGAAATGCACCTACTTTGTGTTTTAAAGCTTCTAACCGCTCTTTCCTCCGTTTCTCTCTGAGTCTCTGTCTGCGCCTGTCCCGTTGTTCCAGTGCATGCTCGGATATCGTGTACTGTTGAAGGCTGCTGTGCTTCCGCACCATGCCAAGGGTGGCACCTCCACGGCTGGGCACGCTGGTAAAGCCCTGGCACCGCGGGAAGCTGAACACTGTCACCTGGTCAAAGCGTACGGTGCACGGTCTGCTTGCAAGCTTAGGCCTCTTCAGGATGGAGTGAGCTGGTTGTGTTTAGAAAACAAACAGCAGAATCATCACGTAAACTGAGGAACTACGGTACCTGGTTGTGGTGTAAAGTAAGCATCTGGTAAATGACACCATAAGTACACTGTAAAACATAAGCATGTTGGTCAGCAAAATCATATATCAGTCCATCCTGGCAAAAATAATTATGATGCAATAATATTTCCTACATACAGAAGTTTTGGGACTCCCCAAACAGGAAAATGTTCGTTGTTAAAATAAACTGGTTGTTTTTTTAAAACCAGTTTTTGCAAATTGGAGTTTCATTAACCCATGAATAGTGCACACGTATGTGTTATATGGCTAAAAATACCTCCTATAGTTCTGTCAAATAAGATATTTTTTGTAATTTTCTCCTCCCCAAAAGCAGGAGAGGCCAGGAAATAGAAATTTATTTTAGGTTTACTTCAGCATAAATAACTAAGACATGGATTTCAAAATGAAGTATTCCCAAAGAATAAGAAGAACATTAAGGCTGAACAGTGACAGAAAAAAAAGGACTTTGTTAAATAAAGGGTCCTTAATGACTGTACTTCTGAATATAGACTCATTCCCCTGAAATTAACCCCCATAATGATAATAAAAGACATGCATCTGTAAAGTTACTTCAAGCGCACCTATTATTCCTTTCCTTATTATTAAAAATGACAAACGTTACAAATAATTGTCCATCAATTGTTTGAACCTTATGTCTGTGAGGGGCATCCAATCAGAATAAAAGGAATGGGAGATAAAATGGCTTATTTCAGACAGTGGATTAAATCAGTGTCGGATGGTTTTGATTATGTGAATCATGCAAAGCTACTCTAAAAGAATCTTTGTATAAAGTGCTGTTTGATGTGTGTATAAAAGGGGTGCTTTAAAGAAATTAAGCAAAACTTTAACATTTGACTTTTCAACTTGGTCACCAAAGTGTACACACAGATCCTCAGGCTCTATTTTTTATGTTTCCAAATGATTACCATCAGAAAAAAGAAATCTATTTGGTCACTTTAATTCTTAATTTGCTCTTTCAAGAGCAATGCCACGTTCTCACAGACAGAATCCGCCTTGCTCAAAGTTAAGTGCTGCTTTGAAGTACTGTTCAAGTCCCTTTTCTCCTAACTTCACATGAAGCACAATTCCAGGAAAAGATTCCTTGATGCCTGATAAATACGGGCTGAGTTGTGACACAGGCTTTGCAGGTCTCAGCGTGGCCACTAGGGGACACACTACAGGTGCTTCACTACAGAGGCCAGGGTCAACAGTTGAACACATGTACAAAGGAAATACCAAGACGGGTCGATTGCAACAACAGGCTGATCAACAGAACAGAGCGGGGGAGAGACGAGTTCACGTCTTTGCTGCCTGCTGCTACTTGGGTGTTTATCACAGTATAATTAGACACTGGCAGTTTAGTTTTCAATCCATCCATCGGGTTACTGCTTGATGTAACAGTTTGGCTTCAACAAATTGCCTGACCTTCACACATAACTGAGGCTGAACTCCAGTTGCAAAAGTCAGTAAACAAGGGAGGCCAGCTGATTAAGCTTGCCTCAGCTGCTGTTTGTCCAGGCAACTTCCACACCGAATCCATCAAGTCTAGCAGACACCGTGTTTGTCCTGTCCAAGAGATTACTGTAAATATTCTGAAAACATTTCCCCCAAACCTTTGTTTATTTGAACATGACCCAAAGCGTGTCTCTGTGTCTGTCTTTTCCCTCCTCCAGCTCGCTCTTCCTATTTTCACCTCCCGATTTCCTCTGTGGCGAACCATCGGCCACCCACAGACCTCTCTGTGTCTCTCCTCTGGCTGCCGGTGCCTCATTACGAATCTCTGTCCTTTGGGACATTCAACTTCTCCTCTTGCCTCGCTCTCTAATGTGTGTGTGCTGTTGTTGTCTCTCAGTCCATCTGTGTGCCAGTTCCCTTCTCCTTTATGTGTGTGAAATGTGTGTTCTGTTAGTGCAGCTTGTTTCGCTTCTGAGGCTCAAGTATTTGTTTAGCGGCACCTGGATGTGGCTTGATATCCTCCTGTATCTACAGATCTATAATTGCGTCAGCCTGATTGCCCGCTTATTAACATCTCTGGCAATCCTGTTCTTTGATGCATCAAATTTTGTGACTATAAGCACTTCCAGTGATGATAGATGGGGTGTGCAGCCTCGTGACATTTGAATAAAGGCCATTCGATATGGCTTGTTTAAAGTGACCCTACTATTCAAATTGATTCCACAACTTCCTAGCACTCAGGCAAATGATCTTCTACACAACCAGCCAGGCAGTCCAGAGGCGAGCCATCCTGCCTCTGTGTTATCTAGAACAGCCCTAAGGTTAGCGTTTTCATATCAGTCAGTCATAACTGTGCTGCTGCGGGGCGATAAGAGACACTCCTATAAAAAGCTGATGGGAAAGTGGACAGATAAGGAAGACGTTTGCATTATTTGAAAGACAAGGAAAAAAGACAGCTGGTTTGAAGACTTACTGGGCAAACTGGTGGGTGAAGCAGGGCTGCGAGGTGTGAAATCCTGATTTTCAGAAGAGCCGCGCTCTCCATCAGAGTCTGACTCTGAGGAGGCAGGAGAGGAGAGGGAGGATGGAGGAGACGAGCAGGAGGAGGAGGATGAGTAGGCATTGTCATCAACCTCTGCAAACTTTCTCTTAAGGATGCCTCTCATTGTTGCACTGCAGTGGGTGATATGCATTCTGCAGAAACAAAAAGGAAGCAGGGGCATTAGTTTGAATCACACAAGAAGAAAAAGAAATGGATTTTAGTCATTTACAATTACAGTAGATCTTATGCAAATCAGCACTTTAATACTGGAACAACTATTCAAGACAGCTGAGCGATACTGAGACAGCGCTGCGTTCTCACATGTAATGGAAACTGAGAACGTAAACAGCACTTTTCAAAAGCTAAGGGAAAGAACGATCTTCCTGCCAAAAGCTGCCTGTCAGCTGGTCGAGCCAGTTTCAGGCCACAAGTTTGTTTAGGCGAATTCAGTCTTGATAGTGATTATCCTACAAAGTCATGTTTCGTAGTCAAGAGAAATCTTTTGTTGACTAACAACAAGATGAGTTATATATTTAAAAAAAATAATAAAAAAAAATCAACATTTATTTTTCTTGTTCTTTTCCCCGCTGAGTAATTAACATTCCAGTGATTCCTCGAGTTTTTTGTGAAGAATTCGTGGAAACAGGCCGTCCAGTGGTTGTGTGCTAAGAGCTCGGGTGGGGTGGGTGGGGGTGGGGGATGTAATGGTTCAAGTGAATGCTATTTTTGGATGTGAACATGGAAATACAAACTCTGAGGGTTGCACACTTTGGCAAGACTTTCCTAAACTACTGAGAAAAAGTGAGTAGCAACAGAAAATAAAAGCTGTTAGGCACAAGCCCCATTTACTGCTTGCTTGTTTGAGGGCTGCAGCAGATGACCGATTTTGTTCTGCTAAGTATTTTTAAATACTGACCGACCGGTTTGAGCCGTATAAGCTCTGAAAACACAAAGCACAATTTTCTCAAAAAAAGGTTTACATATGTTTATGTGGTTTTGCTTGAGAAACATTAAAAAAAAACCTCCAAAAATCCGTGTGAGAATAATATTGTAGAAGTCAGTCAGTGAATATGCACGTTTCCTATTTTGCCCTGTTATATGAAGACATTTCAATGAAAAAAAACTATTAAAATGTAAAGCCTGGCATATAGCTCTTATTCTTCTTTGCCAACAGTTAGAAACATCTGCGCTGAGCATGCTATTGTGATCCAATAGGTAACAGGACTGGGATTTAGACTGAACTTAACACAAGCAACCGAAAACATACCACACACACCCACAGTTACAACAGAAGCATTTCTTTTTCTTGTCAGAGAAAAGGAATGTAAACCACTGCACTGACAGTCTGTCACTGCCCTACACTAATACACAGTCAGCCAGGGTCCACACGGGGCTTCAGATAGTCTGCAGTAAGCAAATACCTTAGACCAGTGAGGCTGTGTGTATGTGTGTGTGTGTGTGTGTGTGTGTGTGTGTGTGTGTGTGTGTGCACTCAGACTGAGCAACTTCCTGGATCCATCAGCAAATACGAGATGAAACAAGAGACTTAGCTCAGCTCCTACACTGTTTACACAAAAGGAACCATTGCTACAAAGACAGCTGGAAAGGAATTTATCTCAGGTGAAAAGCATCTGCACAGTCATGCTCAAGGTTTCCAGAATCAGAGTGAGAGTTGTGTCTAATTAATACTGCAGAGCAGTGCTATTATAGCACCCTCTTGTTCCAGTTCTATCACATTTATTACATTTAATATCTGACAGAGCAGAAAAGCCTCGCAGTTCGCCTAGGTGTCCGCTGAGACCACATCAATAATTTAAAGGTTCAAAGCAGCAGCAGCAACGGAGAGTGCGCGTGCGCGTGTAACAGTAAGAGGGAGGTACTACACTGTGTTAACGCACATAAGTGATTAAGAAGAGGTTGCAGGACTTTTAATGGGACAAAAACTTCCACAACAATACAAGGATAGAATAAAACGTTCAGACAATCATTAAATGCCTTAAGGAATGTTACACGGGGTTTTCACTGGAAGAGAGTAGGAGTCGTTTCCTGTTTGGCATAATAACAGTCATTAGGCAGCTGACCTCTTCACCTCGCGGAGGGAGACACACACACAGCGATCATATCAGCCACAATGACAACACTGTTCCCCACTGCTCGCTACAGGGCAAACACTTGCGGGCACGGTCAGCGTAAGCGCAGCAGGACACAAACATACACACAAACACATACAAGTTTTCTTCAACATTACTCTTGTCCGTTAAGTGTTAAGGTGTGAAATATGAAGCAGAAAATCAGCATAACTGTAACTTACCACATTTCACACAAATATGCCACACAGTTTTTATAAGCATAAAGAGAAGTGAAAAAAGCATGAAACAATTTAAGGTCACTCTATAGGCTAAAGTATTTACTGACAGAGAGTTTTTTTTAGTTACTCACCACAAATTAACACACAGCATAGTAACAAAGAAGGAGCAAATTGACACAAAGTTACGTGTCCTGTCCGCCGTCCAGCCAGCTGAGCATTGTGTGTCCGCCTGTGTTTAAGTGAAGCGACACAGTAGTACCAGTGTGATCATGAGAGGACTGGCTGGGAGCTCCCAAAGACACGAAACACGGCAACAAGATACTTCACCCCCTCCTCGAGACCTCAACTATGTTTCTTGGGAAATCACGTACACGGCAGTTTCGCCTCATAAGACAGCAACAGCATTTTCGTTTTCATTAACGCTGAGCTTTTTGTATCACTTACCATAGTACGTTGACATTTCAGCACAGGCTAAACCTCGCGCAGAAGAAAGTAATAATATATAAGACGCTAGCATAACAATGTTATTAGCCTCGACGTAAACGTTTCAAGAGCTTAATATTTACTCGCTAGTAGTATAACAGCTTCCATCATTACTCTCTTATACTGTATCACTATTTTGTCCCATAGAGTCATTAGCCAAAGCTCAATCGTTTAGCTTAATAATCCGGAAGTGTCGGGCAGGTAGTCCTCTTGCTTACCATCAGTCCTCTGTGGCTGCCCTGTCTGTCTTGACGCAGACGGTGACACACGTAGAGGCGGGAGACGCCTCTCACTCAGTGCTGCCCACAGATTCCTGTCTGTTGTGTTCACACTGTACTGTTCCCACTGGTGATGTGCTGGTAAATAACCTTTAGACCTCCAGCTGGTGATTATTATCAGAAGGCACTCAGCCACTGTTACAAACGAGTTAGGACACGTGCCTTGGCAACGTTTATGTTTATTCCTATGTAGGGTGTATTTTTTTTTTTTTTTTTTTTTTTTTTTTTTTTAGCAAATATCAGATCAATGCATTTGCAAATAAATGAATAGAAAACACAAACATAAAAGAACTACAGAACTTACTTAAAGTAAAAGTAAAGTAAACATAATAGTATTTCAATAGTATTCAGACTTCCTTGGGGATTTAATCCTTTTATTTAAACAAGGCTTTCGCATCTTTGTAAGCCACCTTTAGACCTGTAGTAAAATTGTGATAAGACCATCATTAAACGTGAGATACAGCCTTTGGCGTTTGTGTTGTTTTCCTTTAATATATTTCCTGTTACATTGGTAGGAGTGATGGTTCCAGTCAGGCACTTTAAGAAACAGTTTGCAGTGCAGAAGAGCCGAAGATGGCCAGGATTATGGATTTGGATGTAAAGCCTCTGCCCGTTTAACGCAAAGAAAAATCCTCTTTCTTGCTTTCACGCCACACTCCTCACAAGCAGATGTTGTCATAAATTAAAGCCTATAACATGTATACGCACACACTCGTTATGGGCTATCCAAACAGAGCTTTTCTTACACCATGAACCTTGTGGCTGAGTGAAGGTAAAGCGGCTGGATTTAAGATTCCAGTGCCTCTGCTTTTAAAGATAATCATAGGCTGTGCTCTGCGTCCCTGACTGGGAGGAAAATGAAGCTCAGGGGAGACAGACAAAACAGATGGACAGACAGATGAACGGAAAGATGGACATGCCCAAAATACTCCTGGACTCAAGCTTTGACCCCCTTGTGTTGATACAGATCTGTGCAGCAGTTTGAAAGGGTTAAATAATAGCTGCACTAATGCCTAAATATCTGCTGGTCCAAATCCTCTGGTCAGAGGAAGGGCCGCTCATCCTGACTTCAGCACTCTGTGGAAGTGTGTTACGAGAGAGTGACCCACTTTGGCTGGGATCACTGTAGTGCAGCATGTGTGTGTGTGACCTGCGTGGAGAGTAAACACAGAGAGACAGTGCAGCAGGACAGATTATAGGGCAGAGAAATGGCACGTAAAAGAAATTATGTCTGTTCTTGGCTGCTAAAATTAGAATCTGGATATTTGACTCAAGGTAGATTTTGCAGCTTGAAGGATCCGCTCAGAGAGATTGCTACAACTTACTCATAACACATCATCAAAGTGCTATGTGAGGCTTCATGTGGCTATTTATAGCACAATCATTGCCTGGACAAAAATACATTTGAGCAAATACAGTTGGAGTTTCCTGTTCCTTTTTGCAGGCTGTTACCACGCATGGTGTGACTGTGTCGCATGCTGTGTGCCTCAGATGTGTCAGGCGGATGATCCTTTTCACACCCGTGCAGCAGAGAAAGTCAGAGTTTTTGTTCCTACGTTTGTTAATATTCAGCCATTCTTTCACAACTGCCTGTATTTACTCACTGTATCCATGCAGCCATCGCAGTGCAAACTGACCCAGACTCCTGACCTCATTCCTTTACACTTTTCAGATTTAAAGCCACTTGTATGTGGCTGCTCAGTATCAGTTCAGTTTTTTTGAGCTGCTTTCCTCACCATTGTCATGCACCCATATTCTGCGAATATTGCCTGTCAGAAGAGAGTCAGAGCACAAACATTGCTGCTCTTTCACTTCACACTCCAGGTTACATAACCTAAGTTAACCTACATTCTGGCAGCCTCTCAGGTTGCTGCCACAGGCTTCAGTCAAGCTGTGCCAGCGATGGCGCACATACAGCAGTAATAATGCTGGTGAATTCTGACAAAAGCTTCAGGCATGTAGAAGTCTGCCCCAGTTTCTCCTTCCTTGTTGCTTGTGGTTATTATCTCAAGGATTTGCCTGTGTTTTAGGAGACCGCACTCAGCTTTCCAGGGTATAAGAGGAAGTATCAGATAGTCACAGGGCGAGTGTTGTTGCTTCCAGTCAGGTAGTAAAGCAAGATGGATTGAAGCCACATGCTGCCAGGAGATTGTTTATTCTTTTCTTAGAGTTACTTCCTTGATAAACTGATAGATAGATAGATAGATAGATAGATAGATAGATAGATAGATAGATAGATAGATAGATAGATAGATAGATAGATAGATAGATAGATAGATAGATAGATAGATAGATAGATAGATAGATAGATAGATAGATAGATTGATTCTCCAACTTTCTTTCTCTCTCTTTCAAATGTAAACATGACTCCTTTTTTACACAGCCTCTGATGTCATTTCCTTTCGTCACCATGGTCACAAGTGCAAATATAGCTCATGCGTTTTTATTTTAGAGGACAGTGAGTGAATCACTATGCTTGCCTTCATCATCAGCAGCATCAACACTGTCAGAATCACGAGTTGTTTTTTTTTTAACGTCAGTGGTGTTCTTAGCTTACTACGTGATCTTTTTTTCCTTCTTTACTTCAGGTTTACTCATCTCATATAATTGGTATTTGTGTCTGACGCAATCACATCAGAATTTTAGTCTCTAGAAGTTCAAAAGGATTTTCTACTACAACCCCTAAAACTTGGTTTTAATTATTAGAAGGCTTATTCTGCTCATTTCTAGCTCTAACTTTTTAAATTCTTAGATTTTATCAGAGTATCTCTGCATGATTTACAGGTCAAAAATAACTGATCTTACACTGGTCCCAGCTATTTTTTCCATGAACTGCTGCTGACTCACTGATCATCTAGCTATTTATCTCTATGAAATTGATTTTTTAGTAAAACTGTAAGCCCCAAATAAACTAGTAAATTATTTCATATTTGGGTACCCAGTGGTATTTCAAAATAGCAATAAACAAAGTTGTAAAAGAGCACAGAGTGGAATCTCACAGTTCATGGAAAAAGAAGAAGAAATGAAAGTCTCACCTTCTCCACTGAAGATACAGATAAAGACTACCGGTAAAATTTCGCAACTGTGACACCTTAAGTGATAGGTCAACTGCCATCCTTTTGTCTGTGCAGTACTAGCAGTTCAGGGGGTGACACCAGAGAGCTTCCTGTGTCTCTGTGGCCACAGAGGGTGATATGTTATCTCTGAGGCAGCGTTAGAGTGTGCTCTACATGCTTAAGCTCTACAGTTGATATGGAAAAAGTGTCATGGTTGTGTGTAATGATAAAATGTTTATGCAAAAATAAAATGATGTTTGCAATAAAGTGCATTTACTTACTATCACTGCAGCATTAGTTGCGGCAATAGTGGACGTAAACACACTATTTTATGTGATAACACGAGTATATTTCCACACTTATTTCCCAAACACCATCCACTACAGTACTGTTTTTTAATGCGAGTCGAGCTGCAGCTCAGAGTGCAAAGTAGGTTGCACAACAATTTTCTAGAGAAGTGATCTTATCTGTAGCTTCATGTGAGCGACTCAAGCTGTAACAGCAAAGCAGCTGTATGATTGGGTTTGACATCTCCCACCCCCCTCCCCTTCAACAATGAGCCTTTTGTCAACAAGAGAGCTGTGGTGACCTTTCTCACAAAACTTAAAAACTTGCCTGAGTGATGCATCGTGCACCCACAAGGCATTTTCCACCAGGGTACATAGTAAAACGCATCACTGAGTAGAGATATATTTCCTTATGTCTGTGCTGCAGCAGCTTCATTATGCATTCACAATTAGAGACTACCAAAGTTGTGTGAGTGCACAAAGCGTGTCTGTGTGTGTGCATGTGTGTGTTCCCTTTCTTATGTCGGCCCAGCTGATTGTGCCTGGCTGTCAGCCCTGCAGTGGGAGCTCCCGTGCTCGCTGAGTCCCAGCACAGTGTGCTCTGCTGTTGGTGTTGCCTGTCACATGTGGCTCCATGTGAGGCTTTTGCAGGAGCATGCAGGAGGAAGGAGACCTGCTCTGTTCACAGCTGTTCAGGCCAGTACTGACTGTTCTGTGGAACTGTGTGGGTGAGACTGTCTGACTCCCCCCCTCCCTCCTCTACACGCTCACTGATTGCCTCTCTCTTCTTCCATTACAGCTGGCAAAACACATGCTAAAGGCTAACACTGTTAGAACCACAAATCTTTAATTCTCTTCGTGATTTCTGACCACAGTGTTCCTGCTATGCATTGTAGTGTTTGTGCACAGCAGGTTGCTTCTCCCAAAGACAAGAACTAACAGACTTAAAAACTCCTTTGTCCCACACGCCATCAGACTGTTTAACTCCTCTCTGGAGGGGAGAGGGAGGGGAAACAGGAGGACAAAGGAGGGAACAACTAAGCTGTAGTGCCTCTTCACCTCACTGTGCAATACCTTTTGTGCAATACTTTTGTAAATAGTCAACGGTGCAATAGACTCAATACTTGAAATGTGCAATTCACTTGTATTTTTACTTTTATTCCTATTTATTCTATTTATCCCCTTCGTATATTTTATTTATATTGTCTCTGTATTTATATATATGTGTGTGTGTATAACTCTGTAACTTCTGTCGGTGCTGTGCTTTTTTGGAAATCGAATTTCCCAGAGGAACCCACCCGAGGGATTAATAAAGTTCTATCTTATCTTATCTTATCTTATCTTAAATGTGCAATGAATATATGTTTGTGTGCGTGTGTGTGTGTGTGCTTGTGTGACCACACGCATTTTTTGCTCTTGCAAAACTGGTGTGATTTATACATGAGCACATGGTCAACTGTAAAATATGACAACAATTTTCCGTAAATAAGGAAGTAACTATGATGCCCTTTAAACTCATCTACTGCATTGTAAATGGGGGGAAGGATGGCACTCTGGCTCCATCTACTGGTGTCTCTTTTCTTTGTCCACAGATGACGTTAAAGGAACCACTTTCCTCGCTCAGGTCGGCTCAGGCCTTACAACTTTCATATTGGAAACGTCTTTTTTGTGTACATTTGAATCAGAATGACACCTGACAGCAAGCCTTCGGGTCTGTTTTGTAAAGTTGTGGGGAGTCGGAGGGTTAACTCCGATAAAGTTAACGAAATCTTTGTTTCTTTTCCTGAACCTACACAACAAATTTATTTCTTTTTACTCATATAGTTTGTACATGTATGGTCATTTTAGAGCTCTACATGCAGATCTGCTCTGACACTAAATACAATTCTGTTCAAAAGCATTGAAGTACCCCTCATTTCATGCCTCAAGGCCTCAAGATGCTCATAAAGCGCCTTGAGGCAACTTTTGTTGTGATTTGGCGCTATATAACTAAAATAGAATTTAATTGAATTTCTTTATATTTTGTTAAGCCATTTAACACTGTTATGGGCCATTCGATCCCTACACAACCGTTGCAAGAGCTTGGTTCACATTGCCGGCAATAAGTCGGGCTCCGCCAGGGCTGCCCTTTGTCTCCGGTTCTGTTCATAATTTTTATGGACAGGATTTCTAGGCGCAGCCAAGTGGCGGAGGGATTTCACTTTGGTGGCCTCAGAATCTCATCTCTGCTTTTCCTCCAGTTTTAAATTGTATCTTAATGCACGTTGTTGCTAGCCGCCTGTCACAAAAACACACAATATTTTCTCATTTCGTTCGCTGAATTTACAAAAAATGCCAAAGTTAACACAGTTTGACAGACATAAAACTGTTCTTTTGCACCAACAATGTGATTCCTAAATACTACATTACAATTTGGTACTTAACCATGGTAAATGGCCTGTATTTGTATAGCGCTTTTCTAGTCCCTAAGGACCCCAAACACGTTCAGTCATCCACCCATTCACACACAGGTGATGGCAGCTACATTGTAGCCACAGCCACCCTGGTGCGCACTGACAGAGGCGAGGCTGCCGGACACTGGCGCCACCGGGCCCTCTGACCACCACCAGTAGGCAACGGGTGAAGTGTCTTGCCCAAGGACACAACGACCGAGACTGTCCAAGCCAGGGCTCGAACTGGCAACCTTCAGATTACAAGGCGAACTCCCAACTTTTGAGCCACGATCGCCCATAAATCATAAAGACCATAAATTGTTTGGCAGGTTGCTCTTTTCTTGTTTATTGATGTTGTTGTCTCAGAGCCTTTAATAATGAATACTTTAAAACTGTCTGAAACTACAACAAAATACATATGAAGGTAAATATGCTGCAAAATGTGAGATCTTGTAGAATAAAAAGTGAAATGCGTCGTATTTTACAAAATGAGCTCACAGTTCCTGTTTTTGGCCAGATAGGGGCAGCAAAGATAAGTAGCAAACACCTCTCTTTTCAGTTTGGGGTTGCTGTTTGTTGGCCAGCAGTTACCAATTTACAAATTTATCTCATATGGAAAATATTTAGGTTTGTTTATTTATTTATTAATCATTTGTCCACCCACTGATAAATTTGAGTACTTTCTTTATAGCTTTGTTTTTGCTAGGAAACAACTCCTGCAGTAACGTGTTACTTCTAACTATCAAATGCTCCACTAGCTGTCAGCTAACTGTGCATTTTCTTTTATAAAGGCTACAGAAAGCTTGATCACTATTACAAGCAAGAAGTGTGACTACAAGCAACAAAGTTATTGCTGTGAATTTGTCCTAAAAGATAAGTAAATATTTATTTAACTCATTTTAAACAAGATAAAAAATGAAAAAACACAGCTCATGGAGAAGCTTGTGTTGCACCTCCCTTTGCTTTCACAACTCTCTTAATTCTTTATAACATGGTTTCATTTATAGCAGGTGCTGTAAACATTCCTCAGAGATTTTCTTTCAATATGGACATGACAGGATCAAACAGTTCCTGCAGATTTGTCAGGTGCACATCCCTGATGAGAATCTCGGTTACATCAAATCCCAAAGGTGGTCTGTTGGATTCAGATCTGGTCATCTGGTCATCTGTAAGAAACCAGTGTGAGATTATTAAGGGTTTGTGAAATGGTGCATTATCCTGCTGGAAGCAGCCATAGGACGATGGGCACATTGTGGTTATAAATAGATAAACACAAGGAGACTGTGACATTTAAAACAATCCTCAGTTACTATGTGGCCAAAGGTGTTTAAAAAAATATCCCAACACCATCCCCACCATGCTGTACTGTTGATAAAAGGCAGGATGGATCCATGCTTTCATGTTCTTTATGCCAAATTTTGATGCTACCATCCGAATTTTGCAGCAGAAATCGAGACTCAGCAGACAAGGTAACCTTTTTTTTTCTTCTATTGGCCAATTTTGTCGAGCCAGTGTAAAATGTAACCTCAGTTTTCTGTTTGTAGCTGACAGGAGTGTCACCCAGTGTGGTCTTCTGCTGCTGCAGCCCTTCCGCTTCATCGTTTGATGTCCATTCAGAGTAGCACTTCTGCATCTCTTGGTTCTAACCAGTGGTTATTTGAGTTACCGATGCTTCCTGTCACTGCAAAGCAGTCCATGCTCCTCTGACCTCTAGCATCTACAATGCACTAATGGGATATTTTCTATTTTTCAGACCATTTCAGACCAAAAGCAGTTTTTAAAAAATACTCAGACCAGCCCCTCTGGCATGTTCAAAGTAATTTAAATCACTTTTCTTGCCCATTCTGATGGTCAGTTCGAACTTCAGCACCTCATATGGACCATGTCTACAGGCCTGAAAGCAATGAATAGGTGCCATATGATTGGCTGATTAGACATTTGTAATAATGAGAAGCTGAACAGATGTACCTAATAAAGTGGCTGGTGGATATGTATGTCATCACGTTCACTTGTAAACACAGAAAAGCAGTTGCAGGTGAATGCAGGCCTCGGCTCTCTCCTATTGTGACAGAGCCGCTCTGTGAGTCCTTTGCAGGTTGTAGGCATCATAAAACTGTAAACCTCTGCGAACTATAAAATCCCTTTGGGATAATTAGGGTATAAAATTGTATGTGCCAACAATTTAGAAATATAATATCACCCTTTGAGTACTAGCAGACTGTAATCATCAACAGAAATGGGTTCATCATCAACTTACAAGCACCGTCAGCGTTTCTGGTACTGGTATCAGCAGAATCAGCTAAACATGTTATCTGTTTGAGCACACTGAGGAACAGTAGATGGGCGAATGTGGCCCTTGCTGCTGCTAACACAGTTTCTAGGGTAAGGCGTGAGAGGTGCAGATAAAATGCTGCCGCTCTGGGTTTTGGTTTGGAATCCAGTAACAGCGGCTATGCCAGGCATTTCAGCACGGACATCTGACTGGACCAGCTGTCACGCAGGTCGGCTCTCTGGCTTCTCACTGTTTTGAATGCCTCAAACTGTCAGCATGGTCATTAGTGTTTAAAGTATCAAATAGAAAGCATTACAATTTACAGACACATGGATACTAAAAATGTGTTTTGGTGATATGTTTAGCGTAATAAAGACAAACAGAATTTTGGGAAATGCAACTTTTTACTCGGCGTACATGTCTCCTCATTTATAAATATCAGAGTTTTATTGCTCCATCAGACAAATTCATCAGGTGATTCTATCATGGCAGATATCACATCCGGAAGACTTGAATCACAAGGTGTTTGAGGACTTTGACCACCAGAAATTGCTGTGTCTTGTGAGAGATGCTCCTAAACCACGAGTAAGACGGAAAGACAGAAATGCAGTGGTGACAACTTCTTCTTCTTTTCAGGTTTGGAGCTGAATATTTATTAGATTTCTTTTAGGTAAAAAAAAACATTATTTGCATCATTATTATTGCAACGTTATTGTAACTGCTTTGTAGCTGACGGAGCGGCATCTCATATGTGAGTCAGACAGAATATATATATGTGAATATGAATTCTCTGTCCAGAATTAAGATGTTCTTTCTTTCTTTCTTTCTTTCTTTCTTTCTTTCTTTCTTTCTTTCTTTCTTTCTTTCTTTCTTTCTTATTTGAAAGCATTAAATGTCCTTTCAGCTACAGCAGTCGTGTATGTATCACACTGTTATAAGACGGCATCTCGAGCCAGGACTCTGGGTTTGCTGCTTGAGTGCATAAATTCATAAACATTAACAGAGTCAGATGACTGTCAGTGTCAGTGTCTATTGTATAATAACTCAAAAGAAGTTAAACCTCAGTTATGTACTTGAATTTAAGAACGTCAGATTTAGAGTTTATTGATGAGTCAAAGGAAAACATTTGTGGATTTGATCTATTCTGATTTAAATGACAGCCTGGTTTTAAAAGCTTGCAGTTTGGTGAAAAAATGCTGTTGCTTTAAATTGCAGCTGTTGTTTAAAAGAATACAATGGAGGTTTTTGGCCTGAGGAGGACCCAGTCCTTGAAGAGTCTTTCTGGGATTCAGGAAAAGTCGTGGGTCAATGCAGTTTCCCCCAGCTGGAAGAGAAAGTCTGTCTCTCAACTGGTGCAACAGTAAGTTCTACTGAGGCACAAACTTGTGACATTTACAGTTTATTTACATTATTCACAGGTGCTGGCAACGTTTACTGACTGTGTGTTGTCTTCATTCACTCATCTGTTAATATATATTGGTATTAAATTTGTCCTAATAGTTACCAAAGCTGCTCTGACCTAAGGAGTCCTGATAGGGCAGAGCAGAATCTTGAGGTAGGTGTCTACACTTGTGTTTGTTAAATGGAAATACTGCTAAAACTGAAAAAACACATAAAAATCAACTACTCTCTTTAGCTGTCGGAAAGCTGGGTGGATGGCGGATGGAGAAGAGGGGACAGCAGAGAGAATGTGGTCCTCTGGGGCTCAGGAAGGCGCTCTAATCTTTCCAGGAGTCGCTCCATGGAGTTCCTTCCTCAGAAGGAGGCTACGGGCACCAAAGCTCTGTGCGCCCTGTTCGAGTCCAAAGCTACCCTGCAGCAGTGCTTCAGCAGCAGCCCTCGGCTGAACATGGCATCTGAAACTGACAGTGTCACAGTGAGAGACTACCCTCTGCAGGACAGGAGAAGTCATAACACTTTTCTTAAGGACACAGCTACACAGGTGTGTCAGCTGCCTACTTGAGCAGTTACAAGTAGTGTTACAATACAGTGCTGGTCATCCAAATGACACAAGCACGTGATGTGAGCCTGGTTCTGCTAAAGGTTTCTTCCTGTCAAAAGGGAGTTTTTTCTTCCCACTGTCGCCAAGTGCAATGTTGGGGTTTTCTCTGTATTATTGTAGGGTCTTAAAGCACCTTGAGGTGACTGTTGTTGAACCACTCACCTGATATGTTTGCACTTTACATCCAGAACCAGGCAGTTACTCTATTTGTGTAAAAAAAAAAAAAAGAAGAAAAAAATCTGGACCAGTTAATAGTGAAGCTTACTAATCCTGCATATCTTTCCTGGCTATGTGTTACTGAAAGTGACATGAGTGTCATCCAACTCTTAACCCAGCTATCATGGATTTTAAGCTCCCTCTATTTTAAGTCTCGACAGCCCGACTCCACACCCACCAAAATGAGACACAAAACAATCATATATTGTCTGTTATAATTCTCTTGACAACATAATGTGCTGTTTATCCACAGAAAGCCACTCAAGTGGGTGGAAGAAGGGCTGTGAATGGGCTTCCAGAGTTTCATGACAGAGCACGCAGACACTTGCCTGGTGAGCAGTGGTACTTTATTTCATATTTACTACAATCACTGACATCTAGGACGGGATAAGGGATGGGTGCCAGAGTTTCCTTGAAGCTTTGAGGTTCATTGTCATGTAAGGTAAGACGAGTGGACACTTCTCAAGCTGTTTAATATATATGTTCCTGACAGTTCTTTGAAATATGAATGTAGGCACATTCATCTTTGCATGTCAAACAGCAGTTCTCAAGCGTATCAAATGAATCTATATTAGGTTGCCACAGAGCAAACAGTTCAGGATCAAGGCCTAGTATTTAAAGTGTCACCATGTAAATCCTGACCGAGTTTACGAAGCAGTGGCAACCCATGTGGTGTTTGGTGGTGGGAGGAAAAAGAAGCTAAATAAAGACAAGGATGTAGTGTTGTAAATGCATAACTATGTGCCCGGCACACATGCTTAAGATAGAACTGAGAGTGTCACCACCAGTTCTGACCGTGACGCAGGCCTTGGCCCTCTGAGCCATGCCTGTCCGCGACACATTACTGATATAGCTTCAGCAATACTGACGTCCTTACCCTGTGATGAACCTGGTATAAGTAAGGAACAACCAGTAACGTCAGCTGTGTTTGTTCCAAAATAAAGCTGAAATATTTGGTAGCATTTCATAATACAGCCCATGGCTTATGGTGTAATTTCCCAGCGTTTGCCATCTAATTCTGTTGAATTTAGGGTGAGATTTTGTCCTAGTGATACTTAAAGTGTAGGTAGTGTGGAAAAAGAGAGTGAGAATTAGCATTTTAAAAGACTGGACTGAGATCAGGGCAGTTTGGAGGCCAGATCAGGTCCTTTGGATCTGTGTCATGTTCCTTGAGCTGTTCATGAGTACGTTTGGCAGTGCGGGGGGTGTACATTGTTCTGTCCAATGGGACACTTGAAGGTGTATGTTGGCCGAAAACACTGTTTAGGCGTGTGAGTGACATCCTCATGAATGCCAGGACCCAAGTAGAACTTACCAAAATAGGACCATTTGTCTGTAATTTTTCTTTCAATATATTGGCTGCCGAGCACCCACTGACACACATACTATTGGTCCCACCCAGTTCCTGTTATAGCAGGTGACAATGTATCTGTGGAAATGAGGGGTGTCCCAATCCAACAGTGACTAACAGAGGTGATTGACTCAGGCGAGTAGCAGCAGCCAGCCCACCATCCCAAAATAGCCAAAGTCTTCCACTGGGGCAGCAGGCACTGATAAAAATCAGCTGTCACCAAGGCCACGGGACTAGAAAGAGTTCAGTCACAGAGAGCACTGAAAGAGGAGACAGGCTCTACTACACATCACACATCACAGGGGTCCTGGGAGTGAACACAGCAGAAATACACAGGGAAACAACGCTGGATGGTGTTTTAGTGAGTATTTATTAACTTTCTTCATATGAGGCCAAATAGCGTGACTGTGCCGCTACAGTAAAATGACAATAGCACTATATAATGACAGAGAAAGGTTTCTGGATGTACATGTTTTGTATTATTGGACTTTATTTTGTCAAATTTCATGCTGTTATTGTTGAGACAAGATGAAGTTGTACTGGAAAAACAGATTTTTTTCAACAGCAATCACAAAGTATAGAAAATTCTGAAATTTGCAATTTTGCTCCTGTCTTTTTATGACTGAGCTATAAAGGCAGTAATTTATGAATATAATGCTCTCTTCATTAAGTGTTAAGTGCTCATCAACCGTCAGACCCCATCGGTACGCTATCCCTCAAGTTTCAAACAAATGGTGGAAACTGGAAGTCATATGTTAGACAGTCAGTCTGTTTTCTTCTCTATATCTTCAGAAACATTGGAAAATGAAAATCAAATGAAGGGGAAAAAATGAACTCCTAGAAGTAGGCAAATGGTGTAACACACAGTGCTATATGGGGGATCTGGGACCCTATAATACAAGTTGTCCTTTGAGATGTTGGTTTTCATTACAGTCTATGAATGTAGCTACAATTGCCAACAGCTGATGGAGGTAAAAGGCTGCGGTGGTGGTGAAGAACAAATGCCAGCTGCATTTAACCATCATTTGTACAGCTGCCAGCATCCCAAAATTTCCTCCCATTAGCATGCTGCTAATAGCTCCTCTTCATTCCTGAAGAATTAACCCAGATCAAAGAGATGTTGGCAGACATTGCTCAGAAAACGCTGGAATCACTGAAAAAAGTTTCCAGTTGTGTCATTGACGCTTAATTTCATTTTCGAGTCTGTAAGAATGAGTCTTTTCATTATTTCCTCTGTCGAGACAAGTTTGCGTGGATGTTTGTGAACACACGTCGATGATGAGTGACAGTTGACCTCTCGGTTTACTGGGTGAGGACTTTCATGGGGGGGCATGGCAGTCGGTTGCATGATTCTGTCTGCTCACCCATCTGTGAAAATGCTTTAAGTCCAGACTCGTGAGAGGCGCCGGCTCGCCAGGCCATCCTTTTGTCCCGTCAGGGCTTAGTGCGTGAAAAGGGAGGTGTGTTTAAATCTGGCCATTAGTTACAGCTGGATGGCCTGTGCAGCATACTGTGCTGTTGACCTCTGAACATATTTTTCATGATGCTGCTGTTGATTTTTTTTCTAAACTCATTATATTTACTTAACTCCAGCTGAGGAACAAATTTCAGCTAATACAGTCTGATTGCAGGGTGTTTTTTTGCATAAACAAAAATCAGTTTCAGAACATGCATGTGGTTTACTGGGCTGGGCTGTTGCATTCTTTTGGTCAGGTGTTGATGGTTTGATGGGAGAGAGCCCATTCAAACAATGTGCAAACAATCTGTGTCCCTCAAGCTGAGCTAGCAGTTGCTGTTTTTTCTTCTTCTTGGGTGTCATGGTCAATCCGTGGAATGCATTTTGATGATAGTCCTGTGCAGCAGGGAGGGCTGTGTGGGCCTATTTATCTCCCGGGGATCAAAGCTCGTAATCTGACTTGATTGTTACAATATCTCTCTTTACTAAAACATATGCTGTTTCATGGCATAATGCATGTGAACTAGAATCCATGAGGTAACAGGAAGCTACAACAGTGATAAGACAGATTCCACCATAACTAAAAATACACAGACACAGCGTTATCATTCAACTTGTTGCTGACACTGGACACGCACAGCTTTGCTTATTATAGGATACAGCAGTATCCTGTTGTTCCACTTTTATGCATGTGTGTGCCACTAGGTTTAAACTAGAAATCCCAAGACTCCAGATGTATTATTGGGCAAATCTAATAAAGAAGTCAACATTAATTTGATGTCGGATCTTGCTCTTGCAGAGGACAAATACAGCTCTTCACTGACTAAAGGGGGCACCCCAACGAGACAAACCAGAGACAGAACATCTACTTCCTTCTCAGTGAGAGACAGATCAACTCTCTATCTGTCAAGAACAGCAGCCACTGACACCACAGGAGGCCCAACACAACCAGTGAGTTCCTGAAATGCTTCTCATTCCTCCCCACAAAGTGAGGTCAAAGGCTTCAATGGGGAATTTTCTGTGTGCTAGGTCACAACAGGAGCGCCTCAACACTTTAGTGCATGTTTGAAATGTGTGGAACACAGTGCTAATGGATATATTTAACAAATAATAAAGTTCTGTGTGATTCAAACTGATTTAAATCACTCTTTGCTTTTGTTTAACAGGAATTCATTGGTACACTAGGAAAAGGGGCTAAAAACAGTAAGGTACAGTATACGTCATTTAGAAACCTTTACAGGAGAATGTGGTTTCTCAGTATTGTGTGCTGTGCATCTAAGTCTTTGCTTCCACCATCAAACACACAGTAAACCTACGAGCTCACATTAAATGCAACATTCAGGATGTTACTTTTTCACAAAGGGTCAGGTATGTTTAAATCATTTAGATAATTTATTTTTGTTTAAATTTTTCTGGTTTGTAATTAATTGTAGTTGTATGTAGTTATGTTGTTATGTTGAAAAACTGAGAATGACCACAAGGTGGTGCCTCCATCCTTTCTGTTGAGCTGAGCTCCAGCACAGAATTGAACACAGACACAGAGTATCTCCATCAGAATAGTAAAGATCAAGGGTAATCATTATACCAGTGAGTTGCTGGTTCTCCATGGACACCAACAACACAAAATCTAGCTTTTGTTATTTCTTCTGAATGTTTATTTTGGGATTGAAAGTGAATCATCTCTATTAGGTGTTTTTGTATTCTGTTTTTTGTTTTTGTTTTCCTGTTTCAACAAGCGTCTCTATCAGTGCATGTGGCATATCTCTGTGAACATATCAACAATAGCTGGTTGACTGATGGCAGCCTGTCCGAAACTTAACAATGCCCAACCCTAGTTTACACTGCAGCCAGAAAAAAAACTTAATGCAGATTTAAATTTAACAATGTTTTCGCTTGTTTTCACCTAAAAAAGTTAAAAACAACTAGCCACACTAGCAGCCTCGGCGGCGTGTATGTGTGATATTTGCCTACTAACAGCTGTGAAGTGTTTTTGGTAACCCTGGTGTGACTGAGGATGGTTTGGGGTGAAAATGCATAAAAGAAGCGAAGCGAGCATAAAAGAAGGTAAAGTATGGCTTTCCTTGCTATGCATGTCATTCTAATATTTGCATGTATTGTTTTAATGCTCTTTTTGTTGACTAGATCACTAGATCCTGATAATATTCTTGAATTTCTTTTATTGTTTCAAGATGGCTGACCAGACCAGAAAAGTCACAGTTTTACAATCATCTCCTGAAGAAGATGACTTGCCCTTCCCCCCACCTCCCCCAGTACCACCTAGACCTCTCAACTATGAAGGGCCTTCATCGTTAAGTAGCCTTCCCCTGCCTCCACCTAAAGAAACCTTCTCCACATTCTACCAGCAACGGCAGAAAAATGAGCTGAAGAGGCTCTTTAAACACATCCACCCAGACTTACGGGCAAGTCTTGATGACGCAGTGGATGATGAGATCATGAAGGCAGTGCAGTCAGAAAACACTCAGGCAGCAGATGCAGCTTATCAGGGGGAAGTGCAATCCATGAGGTGGATCTTTGAGAACTGGACTCTGGACAGTATTGGAGATCCTCATTCAACCAAAAAGCTGATGGATAATGAGGAGTTAAAAGGTGGAGATGTAAGAAGCACCTCCTCGATGTTTGAACATATTGACAGCACCCAACTACAGTCTGCCAAAAGGCAGATTTCTGTCAGGGGGGATGTGAGAACATCAATGTGGTTGTTTGAGACCCAGCCCTTGGATTCCTTAAATAGATCCGTAAATGAAGAGGGTGAACTAGTTGAGGCAGTGCTGAAAGAACCTGTACAGCCTGGGGATGTAAGAGGAACTCGTCTGCTTTTTGAGTCTAAAGCACTGAGTGACTTGGGGCGCTGCAACTCTATTGAAGATCATAGTTTCCTGAAACTGAGGTCTGAGCTTCAGGAGCTGAAAGGTGATGTCCAAAAGACCGTGAAACTGTTTCAGGCAGAACCTTGCTGTGCTATCAGAGACAACAGTGGCAATATGCATGAGATTAAATCCATCTGCAGGGAGGAGATCGACAGTAGTGGTGTTTGCACTGCCCGCTGGCTTTTTGAAACCCAGCCTTTGGACCTGATCAGTAAGGGAACTGATGTCGTGAAAATAATTCGGGGCATATCGCTAGAGGAGGGTCAACGAGGAGGTGTTGACCGGAAGAGGTGGATGTTTGAAACTGAGTCATTTGACAGAATACCTGAGGTTGTAGGAGAGAACACATTTGAAGGAGCCATAGCTGAGTGCACAGGAGAGGTTGATGTCATCAACAAGAAGAAATTCTTTGAAATGAAACCACTGGCAGCAGGAAACATGGCAGAAAAGTCTTTGGAAAAAGGAGACGTAATTGGGGGAGATGTCAAGACCTCCCTTTGGCTGTTTGAAACGCAGCCCATGGAGACGCTTAGTGATAGCTATGAAGTCGGGAGCCTGAAGAAAATTACCCTTTCAGCTGAAGAACAAGGTGAAGTAAAAGACAAAAAACAGTTATTTGAAAGCTGCAGCATTCAAAAGAGCACTTCATTAAAAGAACAAGTGATTGAAAAAGGTGACGTGAAGGGATTCAAAGAACTTTTTGAAAAAATTCCTTTGAGCAAAATTGCTCCTTCTGGGGAGGAGATTACCGAGAACGAAGAGTCTATTGCAGTTGGAAATGTAAAAGGTAACAGAGAAATATTTGAAACAACTCCATTATATGCAATAAAAGACAGCTCTGGAAACCTTCATAAGGTTACAACAGTCAGCCGAGAGGAATTCACTCAAGGGAAAGTCAAAAAGTATAAGTGGATGTTTGAGACGAAGCCGTTAGACCAACTGGTAGAAGGAAAAGGAAATGTGGAAGTAATCAAAGGCATCACAAGACAGGAAGACAACACAGGTGATGTCAAAATGGCAAAGTGGCTTTTTGAAACACAGACAATTGATGGGATTCATTCAAAGTTCAATCAGACAAAGCAAAACTCTTCTTTGGAGGAGGAGCCGCATAAAGGTGACGTGAAGACCTGTAAATGGTTGTTTGAAACACAGCCAATGGACATTTTGTATGACAAATCCGAAAAAGCAAAGGATAAAGAAGCCATTGAAGATACCAATGTCAAGTCCATTACATGGCTTTTTGAGTCACAGCCTCTAGATAGCATCAAAGATGGGGAAAAGTACAATTTGAAGCTATGCAGCACCATACGAGATTCAGTCCAATCAGAGGTTGGTGTTCAAACTGTGAAACATCTTTTTGAAACAGAGGCCTTGGACAGAATAAGAAAGGATACAAATTCAGACCAAAATCTGAGATGTGTCAGCCAAGTGAACTTTCAGTCAGGGGAAGTTTCGCGAGTCAAAGAACTCTTTGAATCCCAGTCTCTTGACGAAATAGGATCAGAAATCATGGCAGCATCTGATCAGCAGAACCAAGGAGAACAAATCGAGAAAGGTTCTGTAAATAAATTTACTTGGATGTTTGAGAACTGCCCCATGAGCCAGATCAACAAGGACAACAATGACACAAATACGCCAAGGGTTGAGAGTATTGAAAGTGGTGATGTCCAGAAGAAAAAGTTTATATTTGAAACATCGTCACTGGATAAAATTCACGATGAACCCGTTGAGCAGAATTGGGTCAATGTGGAGCAGCCTGTGAGCAATATAGACGTGAAGTCAAGCACTATGATGTTTGAGTCCCTGCCACTGTATGCCATCAGAGACAAAGAGGGCCAGTTTCATGAAGTTACAACTCTAAAAAAGGAAGAGGTAATGAGTGGTGACGTAAGAGGAGCAAGGTGGATGTTTGAGACAAAACCACTCGATGCCATCAAGGCGGAGAATGAAGTTTACGTCATACGAGCTGTCACCCAGGAGGACGTCAAGAAAGGAGACGTTAAATCAGCCAGGTGGAAATTTGAGACACAACCTCTTGACTCCCTTACGAGTCGAGATGAGCTCTCAGTCAGGGTGACTGAAGACTTTGGAAGCAGTAATGTGCAGCTAAATAAACAATTATTTGAATCTGAGCAGCAGTGCAAGAAGTTTGTGAGAATGGTTAGCGTCACTGATGTGCAGCGTGGCGATGTCAGGACCTCCACCTGGCTCTTTGAGAATCAAACAATTGACAGCCTGAAAGGGGAGCCTCAGGAGCAGGGTCCAGTAAAAGCAGTCCACAGGGAAGATAGCCAGAAGGGAGATGTGAAACGCTGCACCTGGCTCTTTGAATCGCAGCCCCTGGACAAAATTAAGGAGCCAGAAGACACCACAGTGCAAAGTGCTAAAGATATCCCAAAAGCTGATGTGAAGTGCACCACCTGGCTCTTTGAGACCACTCCACTAGACAAAATCACCGCCAACAGTGTGGCTGATACCCTTTCGTATTTGAATGAAAATGCTTTTGTTCACTCAAGCGGCATCATAATAGAGGCAGATGGCAGCAGAAATGTTAACATGGCAAAATACATGTTTGAAAACAAAGAAGGGGTGCAGATTGAGAAAGAGGATGTTGTTGAGGGTAACATCAGGAACATCATGCTACAGCTCTTGGTCAGACCGACTCTCAAACCACAAGTAACTCTTCTGAGAGAAACTGAAAAAGGTAAAGTTAACATAACAGTAGTCGAGCTTCCAGTCTCCCAGGCGACCGGCACAGTCAACATCGAACACGATCAAAGACTACAAAACATTGCCCAGGTAATTGATGACTTGCTCATTCCACAAAATAATTTGAAAAAGGGAATAATATTGCAAGAGACTGCAGCGGGACAAGCAGAGATGTCCGTTTATTCACTCATCTGCAATTACGAAATCAAAACCGAGAGTCTGGTTACAGAGAGGGGAGATGTCCAGTCTACAATTGGAAATTTGTTAGCTACTGCCAGTTGTCAGAGGATAGCAGCGTCGTGCAGAGTGGACGAAACAGAGAAGGGAAATGTGAATTTGTACAAAAGCTGCATTGAAAAGGGAGATCTGCATTATCTCAAAAGTCTTCACACCGAGGCGTCTGAAGACGAAGCTGATCAGAGCCTTCTGACTAAGGAACAGATTGAAACAGTTCAGGGGGGTGTGAGGGAAGCAAAGAGAAGCCTCTATCAGCAAAAAGAACAGGCAGAACGAACAATTTCTGATGTTTTACCAGGGGACGTAAAGAACACCAAAAAGGTTTTTTCATCAGAGTGCTCTATCGGTGTTGACAGCTGTGTACCAAAGGAGGAAATTGTCCCTGGAGATGTCAAGGCAACAATGCAATCATTAGAACGTGCAAAGCAACAGAGTATGTGTGTGGAGCGGGAGGTCATTACACCTGGAACTATTTATGACATGGACCTGTCAGCTCAAGGTCCTGAAAGCGAAGGAAACCAAGCACAAAAAGAAGTCATTATATCTGGAGACGTAAAAGCAGCTAAAAGGTCTCTTGAAATGGCAAAGCAGCAAAGCATGCAAGTAGAGCGGGAAGTCATCATTCCTGGAAAAATATACAACCTGAATATGTCCGCACAAGAGGAAAGCTCATCAACAGTGGCACAATCAACATGTTCGTCCTCCTCAAGATGCCAGCAAATCAGGACTTCTCCGAAGGTCAGTGATACAGAGAAAGCTCAAGAAAGCCATATCTCCTTTGAGGCTTGTCAACAGATTGCAGCTATAGACAGTAATAGTGCCCCAGAATCACTGCCACCTTTTGTAAGTTGCGAGTTTAATAGTCAGACAACTGAAGATGAGACAGAACAAGTTATCAGAGGAGATGTGAAAGCAGCTATTAGAGCTCTGCAGAGTGCAGCGACAGAGCAGAAGCTCCTAGATAAGGAAAATATTATAAGTGGTAATGTGCAATTGGCTCTCAAATCTCTTGAGAAGTCTAGCGTAAATGTATCCAAAGGAGACTATAAAGCTGCCATGATATACAGAAATTCAGGCAGGGCTTGTTCAGAGAGGAGCAAGACTGTTCACAAGCAGTGTGTTGTGGTGCCTGTGCCTCCATCTGACGCAAAATTATCTCCTTCAATTTCAGTAACCTGTGAAGGACAACCATCTATTACAACACAGAATTCAGCTCCCAACCCCGTAGCAAATGGAACCTCTAAATCACCCCGCTCTGAAAGACCAAGTCCACCTCCACTGCCTCAAAAGACTGAGAAACCACAGGAGCAGAAGCCAGCTTTACCACCAAAGCCACAATGGATAAAATCTGTAGTTGTGGAAGAACCAAATACATCACCTAACAAAGTTTCCTGCCCTGTTAAAGAAAATACAAAAAGTGTAGTAATTCGTCCAAAACAAAGCCAGTCGTTTTGCTCTGTGGGTAGCCAAGAAACTACAACGCATGGAAAACTCAGTAAACAATGCTCACATGAAACATACCAACAACAAAAATGTGTTAGTGAAGAAATGCAAGTCGCAAATCAAGCAAATGTATATCTGCCAATCAAGCCAAAGGCTCAGGAAAGCAGCAAGAAACAGGAAACAGCACAACTCACAGAGAGGAAATCAGACTGCAAAATGACCGTGTCAAACAGCAGTGAAGTGAAAACAGAGAAAAATGTGAAACAGAAAATCAATGCAGCTGAGGAGATACAGATACGTATGAGGGGTTATGAAGATGGTGAGCATGAAATCAACACGAGCTCGAAGGCAGCACTAAATAACTTTGAAGGAAAGGACAGAGACACTTCCAAGAAGGCAGCAATCACAGATGATAACGGTAGAGGTCATAAAAAGACAGAAAAGACTTCTGTTCAAGAATACAAATCAAATCTCAAACCTCAAGAAAAACAGCACGAGCCCGGACTGCAGACATCAGTCACTACGGGCCATGTGCAGGAAAACAACCCGGACCAAAAGCAACCAACTTTTGAGGATAAAGTTGTTTTAAGAGAGAAGAAGGCAAGAGAGACAGAGGATGAAAGACGACAAAGGCTCTCTGTACACATGGAAGACATCGTAAAAGGAAATGTAAAGGCAGCCATGGAAATCTTTGAAAACTTTAGGAAAAGAGAGGAACTCAAGGGGATCCTGTCTCAAGTGCAAGAAATAGAGGGAGAGGCCAGCAGTGTAGATGACACTTCACTGAATACATTATACCAGAATGTCCCTACTTGGATGGGTACATCAAGGAGAAACGCTAAGCAAAGTAAAATGGAGGGAAAGAAAGTTGAAGCAGAAACCCAGGATGATGATCTTGAAAGCATCTCCTCAGTTGAGACGGCATTTGAAGATCTGGAAAAAGCAAGCAAGGAAATAATGAACCTGAAGGAACAGACTTTAGCAAAGCTGCTTGAAATCGAAGAGACGATTAAAAAGGCTCTGTACTCCGTGTCTAATCTGAAATCTGAGGCCGACATTGCAGGGTTGTCGGGGCTGTTCGATGAGTCTTTGAAATCTGAGCAAAACTTTCAACCTGCCAACAACATCAGGAAGATAAGCATTGTTTCAAGCAAGGCCAAATCAGGTCAGACAAAAGAGACAAGCGATGTAAATCTCCAGACAGATTTGGATTCAAGTCTTTCCAAAGAGGAAGTGTCGAGAAAAGGGCACAATAAGCCCCTTATTAGACAGTCTTCCTCTCAGTCTTCACCATCATTCATCTCCATTCACTCAGCTGCCAGAAAACCAAGTGATCAACCAAAGCCAACCATGTCAACATTTAAACCAAAAACTAATAGCTGCTCTGACAGTTGTCAAAATGTGAACAGCGATCTGGAGTCCGCAGCTGCCGAGTCTTCAAAAAATGGCCCACAGCGCAAGGTCAGTGTTCTTGAAGTGCAAACCGCAGAGCAACCCGCAGGAATAATTGGCACGAAGACTGTCAGTGAAACTTATGAAGAGAGCGACGGCTTTGGCAATGTATTTGTTTCCTCCAGGACCTCAACATTCGTCACCAAACAGTCTGACAGTAAAACATCGGCCCTGTTTGAAATTAGTCCAACCAGATACGAAGTCATGACATCCCCACTGATGCGAAGGTCCGGGCGCTTTTTTGAAGATAAAGTGTCGAGGAGCACCAAGGACGACGGGACGGTATTTGTAACATTCGGCCCACCAAAGGAAACGCACTGAACGAGCCACTTATTAGTGCGTTCCACGGTCCTTTAACTTTAGGAAAGCAGTTTTATTTACGTGTGTTTTCATCCCATTTTTGTTTTATTAGTGAAACTGTTTTGTTAGTCTTTAAACTGAACTCATGAAATCATGAAAATGTTACCTTTAAAAACTTTTTGTCTTATAGATTTTATACTGTAACCACATGATAAAGTGTTAAGATCTTTTAACAAGGCTAAACACAAAGTTAGCACTGTTTATTCTTCTGTTTTAAACAACTGTCAAATAAATGACAGGTTAGAAGATGTGACTGTTATCGGTGATTTTTTTCTTTATTCTCATTCCTTGAATTATAAATATAACAAATGGCCACAGAGCAGCCATATCATTATCACCAACCACTGATGCTACTTTTCAGCATACTATAAGTAGATTAGCTCACACACAGACAGTGTTGGTCAAGTTACTTGAAAAAAGTAATCAGTAACTAATTACTGATTACTTCCCAAAAAAGCAATCCCGTTACTTTACTGATTACTTATTTTCAAAAGTAATTAATTACTTAGTTACTTAGTTACTTTTTAAAAACACGATTTACAACCTGAATAGGTGATAAAGCGATAGATCTTTCAGCCCAATTCTACTTTTTCTACATAATCCATCATACACAATGTAATCAAATGGAAAAATCTATCTTTTTAACTTGTTTTATCAGTTTTAATCTTTTAACTTTATGCATCAAGCAAAAATTTAATTATATGCAACATTCTCTGAGTTGAATAAATTAGTTTAACATTTAAACCTATTTTCTGCACATTCCAGCACATAAAATAAAATATTTTTTGTGTTTACACACACACTCTTTCAAATAGATGCAAGTAAAACACAGCAGAACATAAATAAAGTCAAAGACTCAGCGGTCCTGTTGCTCTATTTTCACCTATTAAAAAGCACTGCGGTAGGCGGAGGTTTACCCTGGTGCAGGTGTGCCGCGGTCAGTTGAAGAATCCGCGAGTTTCTCTGTGAGTTTCCCATTACGTCGTTGCGCACTCGGTGCTTGCTCGGAAGTTTAGGGTTTTTTTTCGCTGTAAAAAGAATTTTTTTTTCCCACGCACAACGGATGCTAATGTTTTTGTCACTTTTTATGGAATCAAACTCAAAGTAAGGTCAGTACTTCCACACTGCACGCTCATACTCTCTCCCACAATCGATATGTGATCCATTGTTGATCTGCACACAGCTGTTGTCACTAACGGCGCACTCGCTTACGTCACTGTCGTGAGACATTCTCGCAAAAAATCACGGTTTTAGTAACGCAGTAACGCAGTGTTCCTACGGGAAAGTAACGGTAATCTAATTACCGTTTTTGCAATAGTAATCCCTTATTTTACTCGTTACTCGAAAAAAGTAATCAGATTACAGTAACACGTTACAAGTAACGCGTTACTGCCCATCTCTGCACACAGAATTTATAACTCAATTCCGTGTATATCGACTTTGCTTGGCCCGAAATCAAAGTGATGATAATAAAATGTAGAATCTCTAAAGTTAAATGTCCCTGCTGATTTGAGATCTTGTCTTGGTGGAGATGCCAGGCAAAATGCAATTCAGTAATGACAATTTTTTTTTAAAGGGGTAAAAAGAAAATCAAGCAAAAACTTAAATGAATCTAAAATCTTTGTGTGGCTGAGACATGGCTTGATTATTCTACAACTCTTAATTTGTTGTTTAAATATTTTGCCCAGCAAAATTGTCACTTAACTGTATATAAACAGAGATGAAATGGCGCAGCCACTACGCCTTGCTGCCATTTTTTTTTACGGCAATGGAAAATGTTCCCGTGGCTCCCAAAGCCCATTAACTTGTAAACCACAAATATAAAATTGACTCCTTTTTAAAAATCCAGTGGTATTTAGTTTGAATGAATATCCAATCTCTAGGCTAATATATGAAACAGTAGTACATTGGTGCACAACCAATAATTCACACAATACTCCTAAGTTACTTAAGTAAATTCTACAAAGAGTATTTCTTCACCAATTTACTTCATAAATTGCCTTTTAAAGGAAACCTGGAGTCAGATGTTGCACAGTTGTAATGGATCTATGATGAGAAATCACACCACCGCTATGCTTTTTAAAATGTCAGTTTCTGTTTTGGTCACGTTTTCTCTACTTTTGCTCCAGACCTTCATTTCAAAATACCTCTCTTTTCTTCTCCTGTTGTTAGTTGGTTTGAAAATACAGGATTTTGCAAACATCAAACACATCTGAAAGCCTCACTGTTGCTGTTTTTACCTAAAGTTGAATACCTCATAAATGTGACATTATCTAGTTATGTAATTGCTAAATACCAGGAATCAAACTTGTCAGTGGTCATGCGACATTAGGAGTACACCTTAAAACATCTTAGATGAGAGTTGTAAGTAATTCCTGTGCGTTTCTTCTAACTTATTATTTTAAAAAAGTACACATAATTGTAGATCATAGATCTCTCCACTACAGGTGGCTGCATTTGTAAAACATTACAGAAAAGATCCTGTCATGTCAAACCTACAAGACAAATTAACCTTAAACTAAGTTTGTTTTCATCATCGTAGTTCCAGCCGCCTGCCAAGGAAATGTGTTCTGCCTGTTTGACACCAGTCTACCCAATGGAGAAAATGGTGGCTAATAAACTTATTCTGCACTACAACTGTTTCTGCTGTAAACACTGTAAGAAGAAGCTCAGGTGAGATGTTAGAACAAAATTATAGAAATTGGAATATTTATCATATAGAACCCAATCAAAACTACCAAGATGAAAAGATTTAGTATTTGCATTAATAAATGAAACACATACATGAAATAAATCCTCAATATCAATGAATAAATCATTCACACAAGCTGATCTAGCACAACAAATCAATAATGTGAGAGAAACAAAATTAGATCTGATTTTATATTTGGGCTTTTTCATTTCATTGCAGCACACACAACTATTCTTCTCTTTATGGTGAATTCTACTGCATTTCTCACTACAATCAGCTTTTTAAAAGAAAAGGAAATTATGACGAGGGCTTCGGTCACAAGCAACACAAAGACCGCTGGCTTGATAAAAATAAAGGGACAGATGAGCCAGATGCTAAGCCCACTCCCAAAATGTCAAAGAACAAGTTAAACATTTCTAATGGCTGCAGAGAGGCTTCTGCTGAAGCGTTTGCCACAAAGTCATCCCTGAGAGCGTCGGGAGATAAAAGTGTTGCTGATGTTAAAGGTAAACTAAAAATGAGCTGGCCACCAGAGAAGAAGAATTCTCCGCAGCGAACATATGAACCAGCTCTGAAAAATAAAATCTCTGACATCAGCAGAGCAGGTGCAGTTAGCATGAGCTTTTCAGAGCATTGGAAAAGCGACAGGCTCAGTAACAGAGAAGGAATGAGAGATAAGAGGGGGAAGGAACAGTCTACAACAGCAAGCTTTATCTCAGCTGAGAAGTTTCCCTCAGAGAAAACAAAACCAGTCAGTCCTGTCCAAACTAACCACTCAGAAGCGAGAATTTCTGTCACGAATCAAAAAACAGTTCACACAAATGTGGCCCCCACCTCAAAAGCAAACCACAGCCCAGTGGCCAACAGGCTGGACACTTCTCCAAATAAAGCTCGGAAATCCGTAAGGTTTGCCCCAAATATTGATGTCGCTCGATACGACCGATCCTCTCAGCTGAGCTCAGGTACAGAAAATGAAATGGTCGCAGATCAGTCTGAACAAATAAATAAAACCAATGATGGAACAGACGTGAGGGAAAACACTATACTCGACGATTTGGCATCTGAATCCAGCGAAGAAAATAGAAAGAGTGAGATGTACCTTGAAATCCCTGAATATAAGCACCGTGAAGAAACAGCCAATATGTCAAACCAAGAGCATGATGCGAACGTAGGGAACAGTTTCAAAACTCTGCAGAATGATATTGCAACTCTGAACGGGGATGTGCACAAGGTTAATGACTCACTCATCACCCAAAGTCTTACTGAAGCTTTCACTTCAACTCAAGACATCATGACACAAAAAGAGCCTTCTGAGAAACTGGATGTCAGTCCAGGGAACCCTGTTAGCGAGCATGAATCAGAAAATGCTGACACAGCACAAAGTCCTGCAGGACCCGTGAATGGAGAGGAAGTCAGTCTTGAAAAAAGTAAAAATCAGCCTGAAAAGGTTCATGAAGAAGGTGGTGATCAGAAGAAGCCTGTTGGGAGAACAAATTCTCTGAAAGGCTCTGACATACAGGCTGAAAAGGCCAAAGGCAAACTGGGATCCTGGTCCAAAGGAAAGAGCCCCTTGTCAAAACTCTTCACATCGAGTGGAAATGACAAAACAAACAAAGCAGAACAAAAGGATGCCAGGAAAGCAGATGTCAAACCTAGCAGTGGACTCTTAGGAAGGCTACTTCAGTCATCCGCAGAGAAGGCTGAGGACATCACAAAATCAGCTGCTCAGGACAAGCGAAGGGATGAAACTCATGTTGATGACAAAAAAACAGAGAATGAAAAAGGCTCTGTTACAAAAGATGCACAAAAAAAAGAAGACCCATCTAAAGTCCCTCCTCAAGAACAAGCGCTTCAGAGCGACATCACGGACAAGTTACAGTCCGCCGAGCCTGATGCACTTAATAATGACTGTAGATCTTCAGAACCTTCCAGCCTGTCCATGATAAGTAGTGAGACAGGTGATGATTTAACATCCATAGCGCAAACGGATGCAATTCTAACTGGTGATCAAGAATCTCATTCACAGAGCAGTGAGGCTACAAACCTGCCCGTCTCTGATCTGGAAATAGAGTCTAAAGATCTTGACCCTGCAGCACAATTACTGAGCACACCGCATGGGCAATCAAACAGTGAGTTAATACCTGAGAAAGGTGATGATGCATTAAATGACGTTTTTGGAGATAGTGTCACGTCACCCTTTGCTGACCCACTGGCCACAGAGATAAAAACAGATGAATCTGCCCAACAGCTGAACAAACATGACCCACCGGTTGAAGGAGGAGGGAGCTTGAGCAGTGGAATGCTTTTTGATCTCATCCACAACAGTGCACAAGATTCCTCTGATTTCTTTGGTCTGCCTGACACCCCCAGCACATTTTCAACTTCTATGACTGACACAGCTTTGCTTGAACCTGCTTCTACTCAAAGCTCCAGCCTGGTTGACTCTGGACCAATATCATCTGAAAATGAAGCAATCATTGGCATGTCAGATCAACTCACCATCCCTGACTCAACACCTATAAGCCAAGATGTTAGTCAACCCTTGGATCCTTTTGGCAGTGAGAAGCAGACAAGTGAACAGGACTTTGACATATTCAGCTCTAATGATGATCTCTTCAATCAGCCTCCTCCGGTTAATGTGCTCGATCATGGAGGAACTGCTTTCCCTGATGACATCTTTGGAAGCAGCAATGTCTCAAACAGTGCAGATGGGTTCACAGGTCTACCAAGCGGTCAGGCTGCTCAGAGTTCACTGAATGATTTGCTCGGCTCTGAAGCATCCTCTGTTGTTGCACCTTCAGCTCAGATGGACCTTTTTGCTGATGATATTTTTGGATCAGAAGCACAACTACTGCCAGTGTCTGAGCCAGGTGGTGCAAATGTATTAGCTGATAGCTTGTTAGCATCTGAAGAAAACAATACTGAGCAAAAATCAGAGAACAGTAGCTGGATGGATGATTTGTTGGGTTAAAGAGATGAGTGTTATAGTAACTCCAGCTCAGCCTACCTTTGCATATGTGGACGTCTTACTTTGTCTCTCTTCAGCATTGGGTGCCACCCTTTTATGGAGCTGGTTGTACTTGGCATTCAGGCCAGAACAATTAAGCTCAGGGAGAGGAGGGTGTTCAGATCGGTTAACCTGTTTCAACTTATTCTTTTGTTGAGTGATTTTAATTTGCTCTTACGACTGCCACCGCTACTACTAATAGAAATAAAATAAACACTTTTTCACACACATGTATATAATTAAGCACTTGACGTTTAAAAAAAAAAAAGTATAACTGATTATGTTTAAATTCAAATTACATTTTATTCAGAAAACTGCATCAAATATTGTAAAAGTTAAAACTTTATGGTAAATAGCACATCTTCACATTACATCTGCAAAATGCATGCATTTTATTACATTTTACAAGGGCAAAAACTACATTCAATGAATAAATTGATGTGCAGTGACATGTTTTATTAATAAATACTGTATGAAAAGTAAAATATAACATTTAAAGAAGATTGTAGATGAGATTTTCTGTTGTCTGTAGTGAGTGTTGTCAATATGCTAATGTGAAAATTTTATTATGAATTATTAAAATTAATAAAACAACCTTTTTAATGTTTTCTCAGGATGACACTTAAATACAATGTGATTCATTAATAAATTTAAATAACCTAAAAATGTTTTCTTGAGCTGTGTCTTGGGTCTCTTTCTGCTTTATGTGTTCTACACTCACAACCACTTCACTGGGTACACCTGTTGAGCTCCTCATTATCTGATAAGCCAATCACATGACAAAAACTCAATGCATTTAGTCACATAGGCTGAGACTTCCTGCTGAAGTTCAAACTGAGAATCAGGATGGGAAACCTTTGAGTGATTTTACACACAACACGGTTGTTGGCGCCAGACAGTTTTCTGTGTATTTCAAACTGCTACAAAATCATCTCATGGATTTACAGAAAACGGTCTGACAGAGAGAGTTTTCATTTCTGCTGTGACTGGGTCAGAGCTTGGTGTAAACAGCATGAAAGCATGGATCCATCCTGCCTTCCAGCAACAGTTCAAGCTGCTGGTGTTAAAATCGCGCCCCTTAGTAACACCTGAGCATTGTTGAAATCCCGCAGCCTAACTGTGTATGGAACATTGTCCATGCCCATCCCTTTATGATTGCAATATGGTAATAAAGGGCGTCAAGGGTGGAGAGCTATAAATACAGCTCTTGCCCTTCATGCTTGACGGTGGGAACAAACACTCCGATGGTGCTTGGAATTCTATATCATCGATTAAAAAACTAAGATAGTCAAATTGATGATTTGAGAAAGTGTCCTTGTTCAAATGACACATTGTTCTGAACCTAAAGTTCTATGCAAATGTAACATTTCTGTAAAAACTGGCACCTCCATAGAGCGGCTCTTAAAATAATTTATCTGAAAATCAAATCTTTTGGAAAGCTACGAGAACGTGTGTCTTTTCCCGATACCAACTTCTGCATAGTTCTCCTTGCTTTCATATTTTCAAATATTTGCAATTACCCAACCAGGTACTCCGTTTTCCCTATTTGAAGATTTTGATTTTACAGATTTTTGAAATAATGCACTCACTGAAATATATTGTGACTCCATAACAGGCATCTGTTTCACGCATTCTGTTCAATGACTAACCATTAATGAATGAAACTTTATAAGTTATAAAACATGAATCTTTAGCTAAAATGGCAGTTTTTGTAATGAATCCCTTAATGCTGACAGTTTTATGTCTGACCAGTACAGCTCTGTTCCTAAACAGACTGCTGAGGATCAGCTTTGCAGAGTGTAGCTGCTCCCCTACTCACTTGAACACTGCGGTCCTGTTGTGAGCTGATTTTTTTCTTGATCCTAACAAAACAAAGAATTTCCAGAGTAGCAGACATGAAGCAACGTGAAACTTTATTGAAAACTCTTTGTTCTTGTTTGCTTTTTGATACAGAGAAAAAATAAAGAGAAGGGGTGATAGGAGTCTTAAAGACAATCAGTCAGTTGCTGGGAGACTGACGCAGAAACAGAAACAGCACAGAGCTTTGAAGAGTTTTTGGAGGAAACCTTTTTCTTTCTTCTTGGTTTTAAGGTCTTCACAGCTCTCTGCAGTATTGGTAACTGGTATAAGTGGTTCACACATGGATGATGTTTCTGAAGGGTGTTCCTCACTGGCTTGAACCTCAGACAAAAATGGAGATTCAGCAGAGGCTGATAGAGAACCTGGTGTTACCATGTCATCGTTAATTTCTGGACTTGTTGATTCTTCCTCAGTTCCAGTAATGTTTAAGTCGTACTGATCTCTTGTTGGGCATTGAGCAGCTTGTGTGTGATGAACTGGCTCGTTGGGGATCTGGGGCTGCAAGATCTTACAAATGTGGTTTGTTGCTACACCAGCGATTGTAGTGAGCAGGGTAGTGTGGTTTGCAGTGTTGCTGAGCACAGTGTCGTCTGGGTGTTTCTCTCTAATTTCTGCCAAGATGGTTTGGACCATGTCATCTTGCATGGAGCGAGAGAAGATGGCCTTGCTTTCCTTTGCTCTGGGAGTGTTGGAGAGTTGATCCAGAGTGGCTTTCGTAACACAGGTGGAGAGCTCGCTCAGACTCTGAGATGCCAGGTTCAAAAGGGGGTAAGGAGGATGCTCCCAGAAGCCTTGCAGGACTCTGGGAACTACCTCTATCCCTACTTCTTGGGGGCTTAGCAGTCTGGAGGTCTGTGTTTCCTGCAGCTTCTCTTTAAGGATCTCAAGGTATTTGTTGAACATGCTGAGGAGTTTAGGCGTTCTGTAGATTAAAGTTATAAGTATTCAGATATATTGAGACACTGTAGCTGAATTTTACATAACTGTATGTCAAATGGGACTCACTGAAATTTGGGAGGTATGGCCTCTGGATATTTGAGGAGCAGCCGAGCCTGTAGCTCAATGTCCTTCATTTTATTAATAATGTTCACTGCCCACACCTGAAACAAATCAAATCAAAACAAAACAAAAGAAGAAAAACACATGCATTTCTGTTGTTAATGAAAATTCTTTTTAAAAATCTACAAATTACTATAAGGTCCATCAGTTTTCTTGTCTTACCAGTTTCAGAAGACCTTTGGTTTCATTTTCTTCCAATTTCTCAATGTCAAACTCCCAAAGTCTTAAAATGGACACAAAGCAGGTTTTATCTCAGCATCATCACAAACAGACGTTCATCTATGGTCTGTTGGTGTCACAGTAACTCACCGCTCTCTCAGTGTTTTTTTGTTCTCCTCCATTAAAAGGTTGATCATATCTTCAGCAGTTATATGAGGTGGTATCTGATTTTCCTGCTGAAGTCCAAGGAATGCCATCATCACTGCAATCTAAAAATAAAGAGACATTTAATCATGAGCACTAAAAAAAAATCAAAATTTACCAGATATTTTACGCCAGTTGGTTCTTACCTGAGTCTTGTAGCTTTGAGGGTGCCAGCAGGTCTTTAAAGCTGTGTTGTACTCAGGTGTGTCAAACAACACCTGTCAAAGAAACAAGAAGTTACTCATTATTAGTTAACTTGATTCATTGTATTTTTTAAAAATACACCAAATTCTTCATACTGTTCAAATGCAGTAAAATTAAAGACTCTCACATACCCCAGTAGGTTTGTAGACTCCAATACTTTCCTCCATTAAAATGTTGTTGCTGAGTATAGCAAAAATGGTCAAATACAATGTGAGCACTTAGCTAAAAGGTCAAGATGAAAATGGTTGTTTCTCCTGCACAAATGAAGTTTGTTATGATTGAAGCAGAATTCTAGAACTGTCTTACACATCGCAGCAGGTCACTATGGTGACACCATGCAACTTTCATGTTGTTAAGTACTATCATATTTGTGTTTATTTTACTACACTTTGTTTTCTGAATAAATAAAGTGTAGGCTATAGCCATCCTTAAGTTGCTGCAGTGAAAAGATGCATGCAAGTCGTCATTCAGAAAAAAGGGAAGGAAAAACAACCTGAACCATCATGTTAATTCATATTATTTGCCTGCTTATCTCCATTTTCTCATTGTAGATGTCAACTTATAAGGTTTCTTTAAAGCACTGGGTTATGAGTTGTGGAGAGGAATGATGCATGCATTTGAAGCGTGACAGCACCGGCCCTTAAACAGCCAAGAGGGAGAGATCTTTGTGTGTTCTGTAGTGGGATTGTCACGATACTAAAATATGAATTACCAGGTAAATTATACCATTTTTGATACCACTGGAAAACGTTTTACCCCATCCCACAAGAACAAAAGTTATGGTGAAGAAGTCATATTTAAAACAAGTTGTTAATTTTCAACGAATGTTCGAAGATTTAATAAAATAAGAATTTAAGATCAGTTAAGTTTAGATGGTCTTGATGCATTCTCAATCATCCAGGTAAGTAAATCTCCAAAAGTTGATTCTGTTCATCTGGACGTAGCGTTTTGTGAGAGAAACATTTAGATGGTTTATACATTTTACATATTATTTAGACAATTTCATTAATGACCATTAGTTATAGTGATATAAAGACATCACTATAGATGACATTTTAATAAATTACTGTGAAAGGAGAAAAGTTAAAGTTCATTTTCCACATTCCACATCTGCCTGCAGCCTGTTTTTTATCCACGACTCACACGGCTCCGCCTCAGTCTCCAGCTCTTCTAATTCTTCTAGGCAGGTCTGATTCTGCTCTGGATTTCACTTTTTATTTGCTTGTATTACGTCTTCACACTCTGGGCTCTCAGTTTCCGCGGCTGCTCTGCACAACCACAAACCTGCTCGGTTCTTCACCCGTACTTAATCTGCTCTGCGGCATCTCAATATCTCACAAGCATCCCGCAGTCCGGCAGCTGCTATGTTAGTGACAGGTTGATAATGTGCCTATTGGTTAATTCCTAATAGTTAAAGGTCTACTATTAGCGTGTGCGACAGCCAGATTAACATTCTTGATAATTGTTTAATGCTTGAATGTTGTTGAGACGGGAGCTTTACTGACACCTGAAATTCCTACTAAAGTGCTGTTTAGTGTTATTGTCACAGTCCTGGGTCAGTTGACCCAGTGTTTTGAGATTTTGGGGGCTTTCCAGTTTTTCTTTATGTATTATGAGATATTTGGGATGTGTAATGTTTGTATTATTTCTTCTACTCATCCCATTTATGTGTTTAGTCTTGTTCTGTCTCTCGCAAATTGCTCTAGAGCTCAGCTCTCCCCTAGTGTTCGATCCTCGTGTCTGTTGCTCTTTTGTCTGTCAAGTTTGTGTATCACATCCTGGTTTCAGTATTCTGTCACCTCCTGTTTTATTGTGACAGTCCCCCATCTCGTGTGCGTTATGATCTGTTTTACTTCCCATGTCTCATTAAAATAAACATCTTCCCTAATCACCTTTTTGTGTATGTATTGTTTTTTTCTCCCATGTTCACTGTCAGGATGTTGAGTCACCATCCCTCCTAGATGTCTCCTCGGTCCAGTGTTCCTAGCCCTTGTGTTGTTCCACGTTTACTTTTCAGTAGATGATAGTTTTCAATTTCCTTTCTTGTGTGTTATGTAAGGCTCACTTTCAGTTCACCATGGTCTGCTGAGTGTGTCTGCATTTGGCCCCTCTCGTTCCTCGTACACCCTTATACATGACAGTTCTGAATGTTAACTACTTCAGCTGTTAATGAGGGGAGGAGCTGTGTTCCTGTCTGTGAAGCTGTGCTAGTTTGGTTTCTTCGTGCCTATGAAGCAGACCATTTTTCAAACCAGGATCTAGTGCTGAGACGGTGAGGTCTGCAGCTGTGCCAGCCATGCTCCAGCTTCCCCCCACAGTCCAAAAATATGCATGTTAGGTTCATGCCTATGGTGTGAATGGTTATCTGTCTCTATGTATTGCTCCTGTAATAGACTGGTGAACTTTTCAGAGTGTGCTGTAACAGCCCCCCTGCTAGTCTAAATTGAAAAAGTGGTTAAGAAAATGCATGTATGGATAATATATTGTGTGTACCATACACTGCCACTGTGGGCTGTATCAGGGACAGGAGGAGTGTGGTGGACAGCTTTGTTGAGTGGTGTGAGCTAAACCATCTACAACTTAACATCACAAAGACAAAGGAACTGATCATGGACTTCAGGAGGCATGCTCCTCCTCCTCCCCCTGTCACCATCAGAGGGGCTGACGTGGTGGGTACACATTGACTGTAAACTGGACTGGTCCAAGAACACCAGTGCTGTCTTTAAGAAAGGGCAGAGTCGGCTGTTCCTACTGAGGTGGCTCAGGTCTTTCAACGTTTGTGGGAAATGCTGACCATGTTCTATCACTCTGTGGTAAACAGCGCTGTGTTCTTTGTGCCGGGGCAGCGGATGCCAACAGGCTGAACAAGCTGATTATAAAGGCTGGTTCTGTCCTGCGTGTCAGACTGGAGAACCAGGTGGAGGTGTCTGAGAGGAGAATACTAAAAAAGCTTCTCTGTGTCATGGACAACCCCTTCCATCCCATGCACGCCTCCATGATGGACCATCGGAGCACACGCAGCAAAAGACTCATCGCCCCTAAATGCAGAACTGACCGCCACAGGAAATCCTTTCTACCCATGGCAATAAGGCTGTCCAACTCTTCTTTTGTTTTACCTGATATAGTTACATCATTACTTGTTAGAGTTATTTTGATACTATATTTGCACTATCCTTCTGTATATTACCTTATCCTACAATTCTTATAGTATATTATTGTATATCTTTATTCCTCTTGCTTTATTCTCTTGCTTTATTGAGCATGTGTCTTGTCTTATCTTATCTTGTCTTATATAACAAAGTAAAATATTTCAAAGCAAAAACAGAAAAGGCTCAGTATTACACTATAAAGTGTATTACACAGTATGGTGCACTAAAGTAACTTAGTGTGTGTGAAGAGTTGTGATAGTCAGTGCAGGTTGAAATAAACTCGATGTGAAAGAACAGATTGGAGGTATGGAGAGAGAGCAGTCGACCGCTTTTACTTTATTTTATTTTATCACATTTGAAAAAAAGTATTAACACAGAAGCAATTTTTTGTTTCTTTGTTTCATTTCTTTTATTTGTGGGAAACAACTGGATTTGTGTTATATAACATGCCGCCCATGAAATTTAAATTTGGTGTTAAATCTTTTTTATATTTATATTTAAATTACATCAGAATGAAATTATGACTTTGCACGAACGTGCCAGATAGTTTAGGTGCCAGTCTCAGGTGATGCCACACTCTACTTTCACTGAAGAGTATTTTTGGATTTAATGTTAAACTGTTTGCAAACAATGCCTTTACAGAAAAGATTGAAAGTCAATAATTTATCACTAAATTATAACATAAAAAACATGTAGTGCTTAGAAAAAATTAATTTATAATTATGATGAACAAAGTTATAATAAAGTAAGTCCATAAACTGATGCCAAATCGTTAAAAAGCTCATATAAGACTGTATCTAAATGCTTGCATTATATAAAACTAAGAGATCTCTTATATCAAAAATCATTAATACAATAACGGTATTGTTTCACAGTTGGTCCATACAATACAACTCTGTGGAGGTACGGAGAAACATACAAAGCAAACACTATTACAGTGTATCTGCTGCAGAATAAAGCAAGGAATGATAAAGGGATCAGATTATTATGAATCATGGATTAATTAGTAGAATACGTGTTTTCAAATTTGAGGATATTGATGATCTCGACAGTGCAGTGATGCTCTGTCATAATCTCACTCCCTAGTTTAGTTATCCATGGTTCTAATTCTTAGTCCCTCTCCTGATTTAGTTAGTCCCCTTTCGTGTCCAGTTGTTCCCTGTCTCATCTGTGTGTATGTCTGTCTCCTGTATGTTGTCATGTCTTTCCCTGTTTGTCTGTGTCAAGCTCACATCTTCTGTTTTTTGTTCTTTGTCTCTGTTCCGTGTTTGTCACTTCCTGTTTTATTTTGTTAGCCGTGGTCTCTGCATTATGTTGAGTTTTGCTTCCTCTGCCTCGTCAAGCCTAATTTGTTCCTAGTGTGTTCCCCAGCTGTTTCCACTACCCTTATCACCCACCTGTGTATATATGTCCCAGCCTTGTTTGTCCGTGGTTGTGATTTCTCTTATCTGTCTGTGTCCTGTCTTTTTAGAGTTTCCTGTGTTAGAATCCCCACATATTTGAATTAAAAACATATAATTATTTTGGTATATTTGTAGAAAGAGTTAAAAACTCAATACAAAACAAAGTCAGTACACAAACATCTACATCTTGGTTGAATATGAATGTGGACTGGTAGTTGTTCTTCTTGTGGAACTAACTTGTCTGAAAGATATAAAGCAGAAACAGATGAAAAAAATGATGACTGACAAAATAACATGTTTGAGATGCTGCAGTAGTTAAACACTGATACCCATTGCGCTCAGCCTCTTCAGTCGTCTCAGGAAGCTCTTTTCTTTTGGTTTCGGGAAGCAAGAAGCCGAGAAATCCACCTATCAACGTAAGGCAGCTGAAGACTGTGATGGGTATGACCGAGTGGTACATGGCCAACAAGTTCAGCAGTGGAGCCAGTAATCCACCTAATCTTGCTGATATGGATCCTAAAGCTGTGGCTGTTTGTCTGAAACAGGAAGACAAATGGTATACTCACTAATTCCTCCCGTGTGTTCTTTTCACACAAGTCAGGGTATTGTTCACAAACATGAATAAAAACTGTGACTGCTTACCTAACCGATGTTGGAAACAACTCCTGCATAAAGACCATACAAACAGAGCCAGCCCATATCAAGAAAAAACGAGACGCAACAGCTAAAGATGTGACAGCAATGGCGTAACCTGACATAAAGGAAATAAATAATTAATAAAAGTGAACATAAACATGATAAGCAGACAATTGAAAATGTATTTTGCGATATAACAAAGCTTTTACCATCAGGAACAGCTAGGATAAGTATGGAAGAGACTCCTCCGATCAGAAGGGTTGCTATGAATAATATTTTCCTCCCCAAAATCTCCAGCAGCCACATGGAGAGTAAAACAGATGGTACTTCAAAAACACCATAAACCAGTTGGGTTACAAAGATGCTCAAACCAAAGTTTTGCATGTCTAAGTACAAACTGTAGATGGAAAGGTTCACGGAAAACCTTTAAAAGAGAAGAGAAACACATTTAATCAGACACAAAAGTCCTGTATCATGAACCATTTATAACACATTTATGAATGGCCATTTAATCATCAAAACATCAAATTGCCAATCTTAGCATTTAAAAACAGCAACATGTTTTTGCATTGAAATATTTCCCTTTTAATGTATTAACCTCACTATAGATGTTGAACTTACCATGACAGTATTATAATAAAGAAATATCTGGTCAGCAGTGATGATCTGAAGAGGATTTTTATTCCTCTGTTATTCACAGAGTTATTCACTTCAATCTGTGGGAGAAGTCACGCTTGCTGTAACACCATCATAGCAAATTAAGAAAAAGGACTTGAAATGAATCCATCAGTCTAGTTTTTTCCAGTTCCAGTTCAGGGTTGACATTACATACAGTGAGAGACACCCTGACCAGGTCCCCATTCTATTGCAGGGCTAATACATAGATACATCTCTTGTCATGAATATGTTGAATAGTAAACATAACAAATAAACAGCTATTTTACAGGTGCCATCGATGTTCTTGAAAACTCCTCCCCTGATGAATGTGATTCACTACCTTGTCCAGAAGAGACTCTGACACAGGGTGTTTGTTAATGGCTGCTGCTTTGACAATGAGCTGTTTGGCTTCTTCTTTTCTGCCTCTGCTTAACAGCCACCTGGCTGACTCTGGAATAAACCTGATAGGAAGAAAATTGAACTTCAAACAAACAGACATTTTGAAATGTATAAATAACTCAATAAATAGAGTAAAATACACACCATATGTAGATAATAAGCACTGCAAGCGGAACTGCTGTGATCAGCTGAGCCAGTCTCCAGTTTCGGATGCCATAGATCATACCAGCGAGGACGCACTCTCCAATTGCACTAAACAGCTGAGTCACACAAGCTCCCCATGATCTTTTGGACGTCCCAATCCATTCAGTGGCTGCAATAAGGAAAATATGTTAATTGTTTGTTTATTTTAGATTAAGACCTCAGCTCAAATGGAACAAAATAAATACATAACAACAAAAATAAGTAAAAACATTGCACATCAGCTGCTATGAATATCTCGGCTGACTGTACATATATTTTTCTATTACTATTTAATACCTAATCAGACAGAACATCTCAGTGTGAATGGATAATGACCCAAACCAACCAACAACAACCCAAGAGTTTCTCAAGTATGTGTTTAGTTGAAGACAAAACCCCCTGTAGACACAAAATTACATAAATGTGTCTTTGTCCTTTGTCCAACATCTTTATGTTTAGAAACTGATTATCTTTTGTCTCTTATGTAAATGTAAATATGTAAAACGGTCACAAAGGCAACAGTAAGATAAAAGTAACAATAAAAATAATAAATGGGAAGAGGTGGAAGTAGAAAGTTTGAATGGAAAATATCAGATCAGTACAGCCTTGTTGGACCTCTAAAACATTATAAGAACATCATCTTAGCCATTGAGAGAACAACTGGCAGATTATTTTACAATGAAAACTACTGTTAGTTGTAGCCTTGTCCAGAAGATGTAAAAAGTTAGTGTACTCTTCATACATAGTATGATGCTGTTGACTCGATATCCTCCAGCTCCAAATCCCACCAGAAACAGAGATACTAAATATAAGTAGACGTTGGGACAGAGAGCTGTTGTCACGGTGAATACAGACAACAGAACTGCTGGAATCTGAGTTGCTCGTTTGCGGCCGAATCTGAAACACCAAGACAAACACACAGGGATACATTAGCTTCTGTTATGTAAATCACAAGCAGCGTTGGGGAGTAACGGAATACATGACCCGCTGTTACGTATTTATCAGAATCAGAATCAGCTTTATTTGTCACAAGCAGGTTGCCCTGCAGTGAAATGGGAGAGCCGCGAGCCTCCCCATGATGGTATCAAACTTCTGTTCCGTGGTGTTGTCATTCTTTTGATTCTGAGACCTCACAACTGCAGTGATCCATTCCGCGATGTGTTCCAACTCAAGGGTCTCATTTTGAGCAGGCCTCTCTCTGATGTATCCCCCCATACGCTCAGTGGTGTTGTTTTGAGCCTTCACAGCAGCTGTAAGCATCTCCAAGGTGTTAACCATATTACGTTCATTGTGAGAGGTCGCGCCTCGTCCCATCGCTTCGATTCCAGCGGGCAGCCTTGGGGGGGTTTGAACAGCCGGTTCCGCTCTCTTATTTCTCCAATAAGCCAGGGCCAAGCCAGCTCCGATCAGCAAGAACCCTGTTATCATGGTTCCGAATAGGTAGATATCTTCAGCGTCCTCGATCGATGTATTCTGTTACAGTTACCGTTTTAAAAGGTGGTATTCAGAATACAGTTACTTTGTTGAAATAAAGGGATTACACGGCAGTCTTTTCGTGCTTCATATGTTAGGCTGTCCCCTCTCTCTTGTTGGTAACTCCACGCCAGTGGAAACCCAAACAAAACACGCATTAAGAGGCTCTAATGCCTGTGTCTCAATCTCGCAGCCCATGTCACCTCTACATGCAGCCCGCATAATGATGTGAAAGAAATATTTTTTAAAATTAGGTGTTTGTATGGCAAGTAACCTTCAGTAATAGTAATAAATCACACAGCAATAGTACATTCATGTAGTTGTAAAACGCTTGATAATATATTAAGTAATCCAAAGTATTGAGAATACGTTACTCTCATTGACTAACGCAACGGAATATGTTACAAAATACATTTTGGGGCATGTATTCTGTAATCTGTAGTGGAATACATTTTAAAAGTAACCTTCCTAACACTGATCACAAGAGCTGCGGGTTAATGTTGTGCCATTAAAGAGATAACAGTAATGCAATCATGTAAAAATAGTTTTTTCACGGGCAGTCCTGTGAAAAGCCACACCCCATGTTTCAGTAACACTGAGGAGGGTAAATAGCAAGTGCTGTTAATCAACTGCACTATCACATAGAGACAGACAACCATTTACACAAGAAGCACCAGTTAATGTGACCCTAATAACTGCATGACTTTCAACTGTGGGAGGAAACCAGAGTACCCAGGCAGAACCCACTGCAAACTTGACCAGATAGTGGTTTTGAACCCAGGACCTTCTTGCTGTGTGAGGCAACAGTGTTAATCACTGCGCCACCAAGCTGTGAAGTGAGACTTACAAAAATAGGAAGGTTATGATTACAAGGCGTGATACAGAATTTTCTGTACGTTTTTGTCCTCGACAGGTTAAACCACAATAAATAGCAACAGCACATATGTGGTGTGTGTACGATTGTCTGCCTCTTATTACCCCAGTGATTTTCCTGTGGTTTGAAATCGTGTATGATCTTGTGAATTTTGTTAGTTCAGTCAACTAACCACTCTAACTAGATTGTATTATGTCATCTCAACAAGAATAAATTAAGTTGCTGAATTTCATGCAAACCCTGCATGATTTAATCATTAACCATAGAAACAACAAGTTTGAATCTTGTTACAGTTTTTTCTGATTGCTTAAGCACATTTTTTGTAACTATTGGCTAATTTTGCAAAACTCTTCACACAAATAAGAAAACCTGTCACCCAATAATCAAAACATTGTAGTTCTCTTGCAAAAGCAAACACAGCTAGATTAACTCTTCACACCTTCGTAAAAATGGTGTTTCCGTATCAAACAGTGCACACAAGCCATCATCTACTAAGCACACAATGCGCCAACTGCACACTGATGGTATGAATACAAAACACATCTGGCTTTTGCTTTCTCTGTGCACAAGGTAGGCTATGTCAGTGTGAGCTCATACTTCTGTCATAGATCCATAAGCATAGAGGGATCCAAACTTCAAGTACTGGTGTTTATTCAAACACATCAAAACAAACACAAGTGTTCATTTCCAAGTATAGGATTATTTGCAATCGCCATAATGACTATATGGGTTACTTGGTCTGCAGTGAACATGCTTCCTCTGCCCCAGCATCTGGTCATCTAGCAATTCTGTAAAGTAACAATTTCAGTATTTTTACATCAATGGTATTGGTGTGTTTCTCATTGGCATATGGCAGTGCTACAAATCTTTGTGCGAAGTGACTGTACTAACCGATTCTCATTTCAAGATGTCCTTATGGTGCTTGCTACAGTGTAGCGGCTCGAGTTAGGCTGGACCCGTTGGCCAGCTACCCTCAGGGTCATTCCACGGTTGATTACATGGTCCACTATTGTAGCTCTGATGTCATCAGCAATTCTATTTCTTACTCTTCCTACCCTTCCTCTCCCCCCTCCTCATCTTCCTCTCCCTCCTCCTCGTCTTCCTCTTGCTCCTCCTTGTCCTTGTCGTCCTCTTCATCCTACTTCTTCACCTCCACGTCCTCTTCCTCGGCCTCCTCTACTTCTCACTCTTTCTGCTCCCTCCATTGTACTCCGCACACACAGCTTACCTGTATTATAGTGCTTAGGCTGATTGCAAAGTGAACTAATTATCTAAAAAAGTTTTGACATGTGAAAGTGTGCCAGACAGTTGGCAAATTAGTGTTAATGATAGCCATACATGTGTATACTTTTGCTAGGAGTGTGTTGGAAATTTGGTAATTGAGTGTTGTGCAGTGAATTGTGCCTACAGTTTTGCAAAGTGTGTGTTACAAAATTGCAAACTGAGTGCAAAGCAGTTTTTGTGCTTTTAGTTTTGCAGACTCAGTGAGTGGTTTTGCTATAAGTCTGAATAGTTTTAGAGATTGTGCTACAGGAATCACAGTTAGGGTTTAAGCATTCAGAAAAAACTGTAACTGAGCAGGCCTATTACAGGTGACAATGTTCTCTTCTGTGCTGAACAACCTATCAGAGGCTGCACTTTGTGGCTTGGATGCACAAGTACTTTTTTGCCAAATGACTGACCTGAGGACAGTTAACCTCGTGCACTTTCCACCATTTGAGGGGATCATTGTCACCATCTGCTGGGGGACAATCTAGGTCGTTTTTAACTCTGCCTGTCCCTTGGAGATGGTCCCAGTCCTTGCTGCTACCCTCTTAAAAAAGCTTCCAAGGGTCTTCTTTGGCAACTTTGCGCTTTGGCCCAGGTTGTCTTCAGCTGATCTTGAAGCTTGTGGTGGTGTTTCTGATTCTACTGACCACGCAGTAATGATACAGTTTCGCTGACTGCTCATTCTTTGATTGCCTGCCTCTTTACTAGAATCAGGTGTTGATGCTTGAGATTGTGAAATAAATTAGAGGGATTTCCCCTTTAGATATTATAGCCTTCGTGCACTCCTTACATATTATTGTAGTTTGTTCTGTAGCTCCTCGTTTGTATCCAAAATAATTAAACAACACTGAAGAGCTGCGCTTTTGTGAATTAAATCTTCAGCCATAACGTTTTCTTCACCTTAACAACTTTAATAACTTCATGCTGCATGACCCACGTGACTGTAATCCACTGTGTGATGGGGTGATGTGTTTACACCATGAAATATCATGATATCAAAAAAAAAAATTACCTGTATTTTTGTGAATGATATGACATGGCCCACCCTCATCCCAATGGCGTTGAGGGTGTCATTAATTAAACCGTTGCTTAAAAACGCATCACGTGCCCCAGCTGTCTTAGATAATTATAGGCTAATCTCCAACGTTTTTTTTTTTAAATCTCAAATTCTTCCTCGCATTATGGAGTTCCACAGGATTCTGTGCAGTTCTGTTTATATTATACATGTTTCACTTAGGAAGTATTATTAGAAGACATAATTTACATTTTCATTATTATGCCAATGATACCAGCTTTACATATCCATGAATCCAGATTACACACACCAATTAGTTTAAACTGCAGTAATGCAGTGATTTGTGCAATACCTCTAAAATTAGAAAGATCCTCTTTAAGAGTGATGATGAAAAACTAGTTCATTAATTTATTACTTCTAGGCTGGACTAGAAGTAACTTACATCAGTAAGTTATCAGGGTCTCCTAAAAAGCCATCAGTTGGCTTCGGGAAACAAAGTGCTGCAGTGAGCAGTGAGAGTACTGACAGGGACTAGAGAATCGGTCTTAAGTAATCTTAAAGACCTCATACTACCACACCATCCCAATAGAGCACTTTGCCCTCATACTACTGGCCTACTTGTGGCTCCTAGGACATAAAGCAGAATGGGAGGCAGTGCCTTTAGCTTTCAGGCTGCTATTCTGTGGAACCAGCTCCCAGTTTGCATTCAGCAGACACACACCCTCTCTACTTAGCATTAAAACATTCCTTTTTGATGCAGCTCATAGTTAAGGCTGGATCAGGTGACACTGAGCCTTCACTTAGCTATGATGCAGAAGGGCTAGGTTGCTGGGACCTTCCCATCATGTAGTGGGCAATGAGTGATTGTTGCTCCTTCAGGTCTTTTCACTGGTCATGTGTTTGCACAATATTTCAAAATAATCACCCAAAATAGTTTCTAATGCTGAGAATGATTATTATAATTATAATTATGCACACAAACTACTTGGTGACATTTATGAAAAGATCATAGTTTGGATTAAGATTCACCTTCACAAAGTTAAACACATGATAGAATAACAGCAGGGTTGCTTTCAGAATGTGATGCTGCAGCAGTTAATGGGAAACAAGTAGTGGGAATAGTGTTTAATTTTTTCAAGGTGATGGAAACAGTGTTTATTTAATCACTTATTATTACACTTGGTTCTTTGTACTGCAGAAAGTTAGCCAAAGTTACACTGTCTAAAAACTAAAGTGTTAACAAAATGATAACTTATTAAGACTGCGGTCTCCTCAGATGTATCTTCAGACCCTGAGTCCAGAACCAGGGACGTCTATAGAACATGACTGAGGTTGTGGTTCATTTAAATACATCACATATTTGTAAAGATGAAATCCGTACAAAAACATCTACATCTTGGTTGAATATGAATGTGGACTGGTAGTTGTTCTTCTTGTGGGACTAACTTGTCTGAAAGACATAAAACAGAAACAGATGAAGAAACGATCATTGACAAAATAACATGTTTGAGATGCTGCAGTAGTTAAACACTGATACCCATTGCGCTCAGCCTCTTCAGTCGTCTCAGGAAGCTCTTTTCTTTTGGTTTCGGGAAGCAAGAAGCCGAGAAATCCACCTATCAACGTAAGGCAGCTGAAGACTGTGATGGGTATGACCGAGTGGTACATGGCCAACAAGTTCAGCAGTGGAGCCAGTAATCCACCTAATCTTGCTGATATGGATCCTAAAGATGTGGCTGTTTGTCTGAAACAGGAGGACAAAAGGTATACTCACTAAGTTGGTCTTTTTTTTTCAGCGTTCTTTTCACACAAGTTGTTCACAAACATGAATAAAAACTGTGACTGCTTACCTAACCGATGTTGGAAACAACTCCTGCATAAAGACCATACAAATAGAGCCAGCCCATATCAAGAAAAAACGAGACGCAACAGCTAAAGATGTGACAGAAATGGCGTAACCTGACATAATGAAATAAATAATTAATAAAAGTGAACATAAACATGATAATCAGACAAAAATAAAATGTATTTTGTGATATAACTAAGCTTTTACTATCAGGAACAGCGAGGATAAGTATGGAAGAGACTCCTCCGATCAGAAGGGTTGCTATGAATAATATTTTCCTCCCAAAAATATCCAGCAGCCACATGGAGAGTAAAACAGATGGTACTTCAAAAACACCATAAAGGAGTTGGGTTACAAAGATGCTCAAACCAAAGCTTTCCATGTCTAAGTACAAACTGTAGATGGAAAGGTTCACGGAAAACCTTTAAAAGAGAAGAGAAACACATTTAATCAGACACAAAAGTCCTGTATCATGAACCATTTATAACACATTTATGAATGGCCATTTAATCATCAAAACATCAAATTCAAAAGTCAAAATCTTACGATTTAAAAACAGCAACATGTTTTTGCATTGAAATATTTCCCTTTAATGTATTAACCTCACTATAGATGTTGAACTTACCATGACAGTATTATAATAAAGAAATATCTGGTCAGCAGTGATGATTTGAAGATGATTTTTATTCCTTCGTTATTCACAGAGTTATTCACTTCAATCTGTGGGAGACATAATGTTTATCGTAACACCATTTTAATACTACTGATAATAATGGAGATTTGTTATGCCTCCAGTGGTATTACTTTGAATCAAGGTAGAATTTCTTTTAGCAAATTTAGCACAAAAAAAACCAAATACACATTGATCAGGTCACCACTCTAGGCCTAACCCATCGACATCAACACCGTTTACACCTTCTGCAAATTTAGAGTGAGCAATTACCCTAACATGCATGTCTTTAGACTGTGGGAGGAAGTCAAACAGACACGGGCAGAACATACAGAGTCACTGTGTTGCCTAAATCCATATCTCTTGTCCTTAATATGTTGAATAATGAACATAATGTCTTCTCTATTCATGACTCTACTTTCCTTACTCAATTTGTTTATTTGATTAGCAACATTACGCAAAAAACACCAGGGACAGTTTAATGTCACTGGGTGGAGGGGCAGAGGCAGAGCTTAAAAACCTTTAGACACACCACCACCACCATTTGCATGAGTAATAGTGGAGGACTGACTCTTTAGTAGTCAGAGGTTATTGCCATCTTGATGAAAATGGCATAAAAGTCCATTATAAGAAAGCCTGTGCAAACTTTATTGAAAAATAATTAAAAGAATACCAGGCATGGTACCAAATCTAACCAGTGTTGGTCAATTTACTTGAAAATAGTAATTAGTTACTAATTACTGACTACTTCTCCAAGAAAGTAATTCCGTTACTTTGCTGATTACTTATTTTCAAAAGTAATTAGTTACTCTATTACTTAGTTACTTGTTAAAAACATGATACACAACCTCAATACATTATAAAGCAATAGACCTTTCGGCCCTGTTCTACTTTTTCTGCATAATCCATCATAAAAAATGGAATCAAATGAAAAAATTCTCTTTTTAAAACTTGTTTTATTAGTTTTAATCTTTTAACTTTATGCACATTGCGTCAAGCAAAAATTAAATTATATGCAACAGTCTTTGATTTGAATAAATTGTTTAACTTTTAAACCTATTTTCTGCATATTCCAGCATGTAAAATGAAATAATTGTTTGTGTTTACACTTACTCTTTCAAATAGATGCAAGTAAAAAACAGCAAGAAATAAATAAAGTCAAAGGTTCGGCAGCACTAAGTCCTGTCGTTCTTAAATCGATTGTCACCTGTTTAGCAGGAGTGGGGCCGGTGGAGGTTTGGCCAGTGCTGCAGCGGTCATGTCAGTGGGGGGATCTGGGGATTTCTCTGTGAATTTCACACTCCTGTGGCAGGGTGCTCGGTGCTTGCACAGATTTGAAGTTTAATTTTTCGCTGTAGAAAGAAGTTGTCTTCCCACGCAGAGTGAACAGTGGTCGCTAATGTTTTTGTCATTTTTTATGGAATGAAGCTAAAAGTAATGTCAGGACATCCACGCTTTAAACGCTGCACGGTCGTACTCTAGCTCGCATTGTTGATCTACACATGTCTGTTGCTGCAACGGACGTCGTACGCTCGCACGTCAATGTCGTGAGACACTCTCACAAATAAAATCACTGTTTAGTAACGCAGCGTGCTTATGGGAAAGTAACAGAAATCGAATTACTTTTTTTTGCAATAGAAATCCCTTTCTTTACTTATTGCTTGAAAAAGTAATCAGATTACAGTAACCCGTTACTGCCCATCTCTGAATATAAGACACTTATTTTGAGGTATTTTACAGGTGCCATCGATGTTCTTGAAAACTTCCCTGATGAATGTGATTCACTACCTTGTCCAGAAGAGACTCTGACACAGGGTGTTTGTTAATGGCTGCTGCTTTGACAATGAGCTGTTTGGCTTCTTCTTTTCTGCCTCTGCTTAACAGCCACCTGGCTGACTCTGGAATAAACCTGATAGGAAGAAAATTGAACTTCAAACAAACAGACATTTTGAAATGTATAAATAACTCAATAAATAGAGTGAAATACACACCATATGTAGATAATAAGCACTGCAAGCGGAACTGCTGTGATCAGCTGAGCCAGTCTCCAGTTTCGGATGCCATAGATCATACCAGCGAGGACGCACTCTCCAATTGCACTAAACAGCTGAGTCACACAAGCTCCCCATGATCTTTTGGACGTCCCAATCCATTCAGTGGCTGCAATAAGGAAAATATGTTAATTGTTTGTTTATTTTAGATTAAGACCTCAGCTCAAATAGAACAAAATAAATACATAACAACAAAAATAAGTAAAAACATTGCACATCAGCTGCTATGAATATCTCGGCTGACTGTACATATATTTTTCTATTACTGTTTTATACCTAATCAGACAGAACATCTCAGTGTGAATGGATAATGACCCAAACCAACCAACAACAACCCAAGAGTTTCTCAAGTATGTGTTTAGTTGAAGACAAAACCCCCTGTAGAAAGCTGGACACAAAATTACATAAATGTGTCTTTGTCCTTTGTCCAACATCTCTATGTTTAGAAACTGATTATGATGATGAGATGATGATGAGATGAGATAGCCTTTATTTGTCAGTTGCAGGTCTTTTGCCCACAACCGAGATGACAGACCTTGCTGACCGTACATACAATACACAAACATCACATTGGGGAGACAGGTCAGGCTAGGTAGCGAGGAAAAAAACATCGAAAGGTGTAACACAAAAGGATATTGCAGGAATGCACAGATATCAACACACCATAGCACAATAAACACAGACAAGCAACATGGGAAAGAGTTCCAGTGTGTACATCTGATCTGGGACCGCTGCAATCTTCGACTGCGCCTCCAGCTGACCCGATGTCCACATCAGAGGGGAGGTAAGCGTTGGAGGTGGCGTTGGATCCGGGTAGTGAGGGTGATGCGTCAGTGAGTGCTTATCAGTATCAGTATATGTATGTGTGTGCGTGTCCATAGTTCAGCTGAGACAGTGTCCTTCGCCCTGCCAGGCTAAGTAAACAGCCTTCCAGCCAACCCAGGTGGCCTTGCATGGAATGAGAAGGAACAGACTCAACACAGTCGTTATCAGGGAGTTTTTGTTCAGCTTCAGCCTTGAGCCCACAGCTGGCGCCGAAGGGGTAGCCGGATTATGATGGTAATTTTTCATTTGCAACAACTCATGAGAATTTCAAGCTGTTCTTTAACACTCCGACACTGGTCTCTCAATCTCCCGTTGGATAGCCGCGAGTTTCTCCATGATGTTATTAACCTTCAGTTCCCTGGTCCTGTCATTCTTTTGCTCAAAGAGCAGATTCTGAAAACTCACGACTGCAGTCAGCTGTTCCAAGATGTAATCCAACTTCTACTCAGAGGTGTTGTTCTGAGTATTCACGGCAGCCACAAGCTTCTCCAAGATCTTATCCATGCTGCAGTCAGTGAGCCCATTCTGAGAAGTTGCGCCTCGTCCCATCATTTCAATCCCAGCGGGCAGCCTTGGGGGGGTTTGAACAGCCAGTTCCGCTTTCTTAATTCTCTGATAAGCCAGCTCCGATCAGCAAGAACCCTGTTATCATGGTTCCGAATACGTAGATATCTTCAGCGTCCTTGATTGACAGTCCCGCCAGGCACATGACCCTCCATGTCTGCCACCCGTCCATCGTGTATCCAGCGGGGAAAGTCCCTCCAGGGCACTCAGGCTCTCCCGAGCCCAGACTTCTCGTTGAGAAAAGGGTGTCAATAGCATTCAGAGACCAGTTTACCAGGGAAAGTAATACAAAAAACACGAGACTAGACAAGGACATAAGAACTAAGCAGGGAAGATAAGGGAGAGGAGAGGAGAAAAAGTGCGTCCACCTCCTCCGAGAGCCAGCAGAGTACATCTTTTGTCTCGTATGTAAATGTAAATATGTAAAACGGTCACAAAGGCAACAGTAAGATAAAAGTAACAATAAAAATAATAAATGGGAAGAGGTGGAAGTAGAAAGTGTAAATGGAAAATTTGAGAAAATTGGAAAATTGGAAAAAATTTGGAAAATATCAGATCAGTACAGCCTTGCTGGACCTCTAAAACATTACAAGAACATCATCTTAGCTATTGAGAGAACAAGTGGCAGATTATTTTACAGTTACAACGATTGTTAGTTGCAAAGTTTGTGCAAAGTTAGTGTACTCTTCATACATAGTATGATGCTGTTGACTCGATATCCTCCAGCTCCAAATCCCACCAGAAACAGAGATACTAAATATAAGTAGACGTTGGGACAGAGAGCTGTTGTCACGGTGAATACAGACAACAGAACTGCTGGAATCTGAGTTGCTCGTTTGCGGCCGAACCTGAAACACCAAGACAAACACACAGAGATACATTAGCTTCTGTTATGATACTAAGCACACTAAATCACAAGAGCTGCTGGTTAATGTAGCATCATTACAGAGATAACAGTAATGCAATCATGTAAAAATAGTTTTTTATGGGACTCTGTGCAGTCATGTTGGAGTCTCTCGCTGTACTGGCCATATCTTGAGTTTTTTACTGGCCTATAGAGGTACAAGACATTCCTTTAATTGGAGAGGGTCATGAGTGACTAGAATAAAAGCATGCAAACAACACAAATATGCAACATATAAAAACAAACTAATAAATTACACATAAAACACACAGAACACAACATTAAATTACTTACACTGCTTGACAGGGGCAGCTGAATGAAGAAATAAAACCACTATGGTAGGGAACCAGAGCTAAGAGATAAGCTTCTTATATTTGCAAAGTTATATTTGAATAAAACTACAAGACCTTTGAAACAGGAGGCAGTTTAGCACACTGGTTGTCTTATGGCTAAAAATACAGCAGCCTGGGTTTGAGTGTGACCTTTGAGGGTGACCTTGCTGCATGTCTTCCCCTTTTCCCCTTCTCTCTTTCCCGTTCAATTCAATTCAATTCAATTCAATTTTATTTATATAGCGCCAAACCACAACAAAAGTCGCCTCAAGGCGCTTCATAACGGTCTATCCTGTCTACTGTCTACCCCCCCCCCCCCCCAAAAAAAACAAAACAAAACAAAACAAAACAAAATAAAACAAAACAAAAACACAGCACACATGCACAAACACCTCGTACGAACTGTCAAGCACAGCGGTGGAGGAGTGACGATGATTGTTTTGTAGCCACAGCATTTGGCCATCTTGCAATCGTTGATACAACCATGAATCTTTCTCCATACCAAAGCATTCTTGAGTCAAACGGGAGGGCAACAGCTGTCCAACAGCTAAAGCTTGGCTGAAATAGTCATGCAACACAACAATGATCCCAAGCACAGAAGCAAATCTACAACAGAATGACTGAAAAAGAAAAGAATCAAGGTGCTGCAATGGCCCAGTCCAGACCTCAACCTGATGTTTGACCTCTCTTCTTCAGTTCTAAGAGCGAATGGTGGAGAGTCCCAGATTTTAGGCCTTAGTGGGAGTTGTCAATTAAGGGGGTCGTTGACCCATTATTGATCACGTGCCTCAGCAAATGAGCTGAGGTGTAAAAAAGAGTGTGGTGTCATTATCAGCAGAGGTTTTGGATGAAACCATGTGAGACCTTGCCTCATCCTATCATGTGACCTATTGAGATCAACTGACGCAAGATTTGAGTTGGCATTAAGGCACCTGGGAAGGGATCTCAAAACTGGATTGTAGCTAGCAGAGAATTGGTGCAGTAAGCCACCCCCTCTGTTCAAAGATGGTCATTCACAGTGGACATAGGTGGCTTCTTTCACTCCTCTTTCAAACCATGTGTCTTGGTCCTTTAGATGCAGATGTACAGCTCAGTCTCGTCCAGTAGAGGTGGCTCTTCTATGTTGTGCCATGGGTTTGTCAAGTGGCTCTGTGGTTTTTCCTGTGTAGAGGTCTGAGCACTCCTTGCTGCACTGCACAGCACACACTATGTTGTTTAGTTTGGGTTTGGGAGTTTTGTCCTTGGAATGAACCAGTTTTTGTCTGAGTGTGTGCATGGGTCTGAAGGACACTGGGATGTGCACTTCTTGAGAACCTTCTATAAGCACGACATCTCAGTGCATCCCAGTGCATCCCAGTGCACTTTAAACCCAGCCACAATAAAAATAAATAGGTCACTAAGATAAAGGTCACTATGATTACTATGTTACTATGAGCTGGATGGCTGGAAACCTACACAGACGTTTCTTCAAGTTATCTCCTCAAGATGGTTCTGCAGGCTGCTGAATCATCGGGCGCACACAGAACTGCACAGAGTCCCCTCAAACTTATTTACATGATTGCATGTGCAGTTTTGGTATATATGCAGGGAAGCGGCATTTTAACGGACTGCATTAAAGTATTAACATAAGGCAATAGAGTACATACTTAAATTATTTATTGATTTATGAAATACACATAATAGATTCCATTCTAAGTCTAATCCAACACAATTGTGGAACATTCATGTTATAGAAACATTATAATATTTATTTGGTAACTGTCAGCTCATAGTCAGAATGTAAGATTCAGAGAATCTGGAGATATCTCTGTGCAATGCCGAAAATAAGTTTTTCAAATGTGTTGTTGCAGTCAAATGCAAAATGAGCAAATATTTTCCTTAAAATAGCATTAATTTAATATATTTTCTGTGTTTCATTGGGAAAAAAATACAGGTTTATTAGATTCGCAAATCAAAGCATATGACTCAAAATTAGTATTTATTTTTGAAGTTAGTGAAAATATTTATTTGATAAGCTGTTGCTAAGGTATCAAACCTAACAAATTAAAAGAGACATTTGTTTTGTGAATGTGTTAACAGACAAAAGTTATTCATTCAGTGTAAAATTATAGCAGTGATGCACTGTCAGGACAACCAAGGCAAGCTCTGCTTGTCCTAAAAATAGACATAAATAAAATGTACCAAAGTAAAGCAGTCACTCACTTTTCATCTCAGACATGATGGATGCATGGAGCTTTATGACAGTGCTTGTCATAAAGCTCCTCAACTGTTTGCCTCTTGTGGCTGCAGTTGCCTATTGTCACTGAAAGCTCTGCTTGTTTACTGCTCATAGAAACTGTGGCTCTCTCTGCTTTACAGCTGCGTCTGGCTTCCATTAACAATGACCTCAGCTTGGTAAGATGTGCTATGGTTTCTGGTGCTATGCACGTGTGCAAACAGCTGGTCTGACAGTAACCTGATGAAAAACCAGCATGGGAGGCAAGCTGCTGCTGGCTCTGCTTTTACTGCTTTGAGGTCAATTACAATTTACACTCTGTATGGAAACATAGTAAGCATTACCAAGCAAATGAGCTTCAATGCTTTATCTGTGTAACAGGTGGGTTTCTGTTTGCGAACGTGACCAACACATGTGATGTAGAGAATACAGAGCGTGGAAATTTTAATATACTTTTTTGAAAAGGCCTGTTTTTTTGAACTCATCCATTTAATGCAGTTTTCTGCAGAATAAATATGAATAATTGTTTTGACTTGTAATATTTTATGCACAATTATACAGTAATAAAGGTTTATGTGTATAGAGGTATTTTCAAGATTTGCTTCTTTTCCTAAAGGAATGGTTTGAAACATTTCTCAGTCACTCATCTTTTTCAGCTAATGGTAAATTATTTTTGGTAATATAGCAGATATTTATTTATTTAACTGTAGAAGTATTAATATTTTACAATTTTTCAGCCAGGAAGGAGTGCAGAAAGATGAAGATGTTTATGTACAGTGTAGACTGTTAGTGCAAACAATATTTTTTAATCTGATATGACTGAGCTTGTGAAGTTGCAAAATAATGGAGGAAGATGTTTTCATGTGTGTGTGTATTGGAGTGGAGGGACTGTATTCGCTTGCCTTTCCGTAAAAAGCTGCCATATTTCTGTATTTCGGTGCAAAAGGAACCATGAACTACTGCAAGGAGCACACTTACGATTCAGCAAAAGGTCCAAACATGAGGGAACCAACAAGAACTCCAGCCATGAATACTGCTTGAATCACTTCCACCAAGCTGGCCTGGCCACACACTAGATCAAACTGTGAAAACAAATAAATATAATAATAATAACAATAACAATAATAAAACAAAAAAAAATAATTAATGTAATGTTTCATGGAGGTGAGAGATCTACTGAACAACAAATTTCACTTACATCAGTGACTATGGTGGCTTTGTAGAGCATGTTCCCATACACCCATCCATCCTGGCACCCTGTGGTCTCATTGAGTCTGTACTCTCTGATAGTATCAATGTCCCAGCTCACTGGGACAAACATCTCACACTTGCTGAAGGTCCCATCCTCCTCCCGAGGCACGGTCAGGTTGAGCTGCTCCTCTGAGGTCAGGTTAGGAGCAGCACTGAGGATCCAGTCTGTGCTGCAGTGTCTGTCTGGATCTGATTGGATGAAAACAAAACTGGCATAGAGAAAAGTCTGAACAAAGTTTGGAAAGCAAAGTGCAATTAGAGTGATCTTCTGGAATAATCCAAATTCCCCAATGTTCCTTAGAATCTCTCCAAAGTCTGTCATTTTGAGCTTGATGGTGAAGGTCTGAAAAACAAAAGAGCTGCAGCGCCGACTCATACAGTGACTGTTAATCTTTAACCCAGCTATATTATCTTTTTAGCACACGGAGCTCATTATTTAAATTTTTTTTTACCTGAACATACTGAACTGCTGTCATGTCACCACATTCAGGGCTCTTTCAAAAGTCATTACACACACACATAAACACAATTTCTGATTTTAAATCTGCTGCTTTAAATCTAAAATCATCAGGCTAAAGCATCTCTGAGTTAGTAGTAAGCACTGAACAGAGCGGAGTGATAAAGTGGTGCCTTCATTTGCAGTTTATTTACATTTTTTAAGTTAACAGACCTAAGTTTCTCTCAAACCAGCAGTTTGAACCGCAAGAGTCAGACCTTTCTGCTTAAATCTATCCAGAACACTGAAGCTGACCTCTGTCAACATACCTAATTAGAGGTGAAAATATGCTTTTTCTCCTTGACTTCTTATATGTGTTCAGGGCCTAATGTGCATTTTCTAGTTTTATTTTAGGAAATCTAATTCTCATTGTGTCTGTAATGAGAATTTAGTCCAGTGTGATCAAGGGAATGAATCCCAAAGTGCATCTTTAAAGGGAATAAACTCAATTTAAAAAAATATATGATGACTGCGTGACGTAATTAATGTATAACATGTATCACAGTTACTTTGTGTGTATTATAGGAGACACTGTACTAGCTGCAAAAGACTGTGAACACAGTAAAACTGTGAAGGAAAGCAAAAATTATACAGTAAATAAAGGCTTAAGCATTCGCTGGGTGCTGGTCTTTAATCTGGGGAAGTTCTGCTCTTTCTCCTCACTCCTGTAAAAAAGCTGACCCAAAAAAGCAGAGAAAGAGTAATGCTCTGGCTCAGAATCTGATTTTGAAGAGGTGTTGTTGGGTAATGTAATAAAGAGCGTTTGCTTGTAATCAGGAATGATCATACAGTTTATAACGTATGTGTGAACACTGAAGAGGTCAGTGAATAAAACTGTAACTAAGGTGAAACTAAAGGATTGTTCGCTTTATGCCGTGTCAGCACACTTAAGGTTTACTCAAGTTGTATACACTGCTCCACTGCAGCTGTTACATACATTTGCAAAACCTACATTTAAATACGTAATGGCCATATTCAAATTGTAGTTTTCAATACTATGTATGGCTATTACTCCCAAGAATTGACAGAATTATACCCAGTTAACAGATTCAGAACACTGTCTATCTATTTGCAGTCTCCTACGTGTAGAGTAAGTACACCTACCCAGCTGATTGTAACACAAATGTCAAATCAGCCAATCACATGGCAACAACATGGCAAAGACGGGCTGCTAAAGTTCAAATCAAGAATTAGAATGGTGAAGACAGGAGAAGTAAGTGACTATATATTCTGCATAGATGTTGGTCCATCCCTTTATGACCATAGTGTACCCAGTTTCCAATAGCTGCTTCCAGCAAGATAATGTGCCATGTCACAAAACTGATATATATGTGGTTATATATATCAGAGGAATGTTTCCTTGTTGAATCAATGCCATAAAGAATTAAAAGTGTTTGAAGGCAAGGTGGTCCAACCTGGTACTAGTAACTTGTTCCTCATAAAGTGGCTGGAGTGTGTGTAAAATCAACACTGACTTGAAGTCTATAGATTTTATGTGGTACACATTGTACATTGTATATCCTCCACACATTATATCACCAGCCTGAGCTTATTACACATGGCAGGATGGATCCATGCCTTAATGTTGTTTACATTAAATTCTGATCCTATTATCTGAATTTCTGCATGTCTCAATAATGTAGACAACATTTTCCAGTTATTTTCTATTCAAATTGTACTCTGTACTGTACTGTGTGATCTTCTTTAAGATGTGATGAGTTATGCATTCAGAGATGCTCTTCTACCTTGTTTGTAATAAATGGATATTCCAGTTATTGTTCGCTTCCTACCAGCTCAAAGCAGTTTGACCATTCTCCTCAGACCTCTGACATTAACATAGGAGAACAAACCTCTTAATTTTGTTTTTGAACTGAAGAAGCCTCCTGGATGAGAGGTGAAGCATTGTCATTAAACTTAATGAAATCCAGACACTTCCTTTCCATCCAGCCTTATGTTAGAAGGGGCACTTGGGCCAGTAAAGTATTATTACTAAAAGTATTTTTATGAATATGGGTTATAGTTGTGCTAGAATTTTTTTTTTTAATTCAGTAAAAGGGACTAGATGTTACAATCCCTGATAATCCATTGCTTTAAATGGAGAAAATCTTGAGGGATGGCTGTTATGAGGAAGGGCAGCCCAGAAACTTTACCAGTGGCACACATCGTTGTGTGCCTCAACCTTTGGTCTTTTACCCAACCTAATCTGCCATTTTTCCTATATGATATTTGCATAATCAGTGACACTAGCACCACTGACTAACAGTGCCCCCATAATCATTAATATGCAAATTGTCATGACCATTGATCAATGACCAGGAGTACAGAGAGACCTGGAGAATGGCTGCAATCACAGCATTGTAGGATAATGAAAGATGTGCCCTTAGGCCCCCTCCTTGATTCAGAAATGGTCTTTCCCTTTTGAAATAAATGGCTTCCTTGACTCCCCACTCAAACCAGTAGGTGTAAATAGACTGCAGAGTCCTGGCCTGACGAGGTGGCTCTTCTGTGTTGTGCCATCCGCTTAGCCAGAGGTTGTTTGGTTTCCCCGATGTATAAATCCTGGCAATCCTCCTGGCACTTAACAGCGTACACTATATTACTCTTTTTGTGGGTGGACCAACTTTTGAAGCAGCACATTTTGGGGTTTGAAAGCCACAGAGACCTGGTGTTTAGAGAAAATGTGTCTCAGCTATTCTGATACTCCTGACACATGGGATCACTAGAGGTTTTTGCTTAGGCAGCAGTTGTCCTCTCTCCTGGATCACTTGGAGCATTCTCTATGAGCTTTCCCAGCTTTGACAAATGCCCAGCTGGGATAACCACATTTACTCAGGGTCTTATTGATATGATGTTTTTCGGCTTTGCTGGCCGCTGTATCTGTGCGGATGGTGTTCGCTCTGTGTTGTAGCGTCCTGATGACACCCAGTTTATGCTCCAGTGGATGATGAGAGTCAAACCTTAAATACTGATCCGTATGCATCGGTACACATCAACTTTAAATGTCCCCCATTACTGACAGGGTAGCCCAGGGGTCAGCAACCTTTAAGACCCAAAGAGCCACTTGGACCCGGTTTCCACACAAAAGAAAACACTGGGAGCCGCAAATACTTTTTGACATTGACATACCGGTACTATGGGAGCCTTGACCTGACTTTTAAAAAAATAATTGGAAAAAAAGCACTATGCTGCTAAAAGATGAAAAATACTGCCTAAATATGTATTTTACCTGTGTGTGGCGGGGCGTGGTCTGCAGCACCGCTGCAGGGGAGGCGGACGCACCTGAGCGGCACCCGCAATCACGCCTCGCCGCCTTAACGTCTGTGCTATCTATGCTGTTGTTGGTATGTGTCGGGCTGTGAGCTGAAAAGCTACAGCTAGCTGTATGCGTACAGCAACCATGTGTGAAAAGTGGTCAATAAAGAGATGCTGAAAAGCATGTTCATGGAAACATCGTCGGGTCTGCCGTGGTATGTTTACAATGCGACTTCTGCTCCTGAACCTCTGCGCACAGCGTCTGCAAATCGGGGCTGTACTTTCATCTTTACTCAGGACTGTAAGCTTTCATCTGTGAGGCGTGAGCGGTGTTTGTTTTTAACATAGTTCATGGTGGAGAATAGCTGCTGACATAATGTGGATCCGAAGATCCATAACTGGCCTACCTGGGGCTGAAAGTCTCGATAATTGCACGGCGTTTCGGCGGGTACACCGGCTTCTGCGAGTGTGACGCTTATTTTGAGCGATGAACAAAATAATAAAATATAATTTTATTTTTATATTTCAATGTCGCAATAATCTTCCAATTTAGATCTACAAGTTAAAAAAAATAACTAACATAAATAAAATACACTTCAGCTAATTACTTCTAATTTATTTTCCCAAACCACGCGAAGCCACACTATAAGGACTAAAGAGCCGCATGCAACTCCGGAGCCACAGGTTGCCGACCCCTGGGGTAGCCTGTCATTTTTCACATCCTCCCTGGTGAACTTGATGCGTTTGTCCACTGATTATTTACTTGTGGCACATCCTGAGATTTGATTTTCACCCAGATTTTAAGTTCAAGTTCAAGTTCAAATTTTATTCGCCACATGCAGTGGCAGGTTGCCCTGCAGTGGAATGAACCCGCCCCCCGACCATACACAGACAACACAGACATCACATGGGGATACAAGTCAGAGAGCGGTTGCATTACAGAAAAAAACACTGAAATATACACTACAATGGGAAAGTACAAGAGGAAAAAAAGAGACCTCTGCTCATGCTGGGCTATAGGAGGACAGCATGAGAACAGGAAACAAAAAAACTCCTCTACACAGAAAGCACATACAGTGGGGCAAAAAAGTATTTAGCCAGCCACCGATTGTGCAAGTTCCCCCACCTAAAATGATGACAGAGGTCAGTAATTTGCACCAGAGGTACACTTCAACTGTGAGAGACAGAATGTGAAAAAAAAATCCATGAATCCACATGGTAGGATTTGTAAAGAATTTATTCGTAAATCAGGGTGGAAAATAAGTATTTGGTCAATAACAAAAATACAACTCAATACTTTGTAACATAACCTTTGTTGGCAACAACAGAGGTCAAACGTTTACTATAGGTCTTTACCAGGTTTGCACACACAGTAGCTGGTATTTTGGCCCATTCCTCCATGCAGATCTTCTCGAGAGCAGTGATGTTTTGGGGCTGTCGCCGAGCAACACGGACTTTCAACTCCCGCCACAGATTTTCTATGGGGTTGAGGTCTGGAGACTGGCTAGGCCACTCCAGGACTTTCAAATGCTTCTTACGGAGCCACTCCTTTGTTGCCCGGGCGGTGTGTTTTGGATCATTGTCATGTTGGAAGACCCAGCCTCGTTTCATCTTCAAAGTTCTCACTGATGGAAGCAGGTTTTGGCTCAAAATCTCACGATACATGGCCCCATTCATTCTGTCCTTAACACGGATCAGTCGTCCTGTCCCCTTGGCAGAAAAACAGCCCCATAGCATGATGTTTCCACCCCCATGCTTCACAGTAGGTATGGTGTTCTTGGGATGCAACTCAGTATTCTTCTTCCTCCAAACACGACGAGTTGAGTTTATACCAAAAAGTTCTACTTTGGTTTCATCTGACCACATGACATTCTCCCAATCCTCTGCTGTATCATCCATGTGCTCTCTGGCAAACTTCAGACGGGCCTGGACATGCACTGGCTTCAGCAGCGGAACACGTCTGGCACTGCGGGATTTGATTCCCTGCCGTTGTAGTGTGTTACTGATGGTGACCTTTGTTACTTTGGTCCCAGCTCTCTGCAGGTCATTCACCAGGTCCCGGGATCTTTGCTCACCGTTCTCATGATCATTTTGACCCCACGGGATGAGATCTTGCGTGGAGCCCCAGATCGAGGGAGATTATCAGTGGTCTTGTATGTCTTCCATTTTCTGATGATTGCTCCCACAGTTGATTTTTTCACACCAAGCTGCTTGCCTATTGTAGATTCACTCTTCCCAGTCTGGTGCAGGTCTACAATACTTTTCCTGGTGTCCTTCGAAAGCTCTTTGGTCTTGGCCATGGCGGAGTTTGGAGTCTGACTGTTTGAGGCTGTGGACAGGTGTCTTTTATACAGATGATGAGTTCAAACAGGTGCCATTCATAAAGGTAACGAGTGGGGGACAGAAACGCTTCTTACAGAAGATGTTACAGGTCTGTGAGAGCCAGAGATTTTCCTTGTTTGAGGTGACCAAATACTTATTTTCCACCCTGATTTACGAATAAATTCTTTACAAATCCTACCATGTGGATTCATGGATTTTTTTTTCACATTCTGTCTCTCGCAGTTGAAGTGTACCTTGGTTGTCCACAGTACAACATTATAGAGCACGTGACCAGCAACAAGGTTGGGTAGGGGATGAGGAGTAATCCCAGGCAACACAGCAGCCATCCTGCCACTGCGCTGACTCTCCAGCGCGGGCCCAGACCCGCCTCGTGTTCCCAGGAGGCAACAAGCATCGAAGGCATTGGAAGGGGAGGGGGGATGTGTGAGTACTTATCAGTGTAAGTGTATATGTGTCCTTTGCCCTATCAGGCTAAGTAAACAGTCTATCAGCCAACCCAGGTGGCCTTGCATAGAGTGGGAAGAATAGTCAACACACAGTCGTTATCAGGGAGTTTTTGTTCAGCTCGTCTTGAGCCCACAGCTGGCGCCGAAGGGGTGTCCGCATTATGATGTTGATGTTGTTGATTTTTCTTTTATGCGAGCAGCTCATGAGAATTTCAAAGCTGTTCTTTAACACTCCAACACTGGTCTCTCAATCTCCCGTTGGGAAACCGCGAGTTTCTCCATGATGTTATCAAACTTGCGTTCCGTGGTCTTGTCACTCTTATGCTCAAAGAGCAGATTCTGAGACCTCACGACCGCAGTGAGCTGTTCCAAGATGTAATCCAACTTTTGCTCAGAGGTGTTATTCTAAGTATTCACGGCAGCCGTAAGCCTCTCCAAGATCTTAACCATGCTGCACTCTGTGAGCCCATTCTGAGAAGTTGCGCCTCGTCCCATCGTTTCAATCCCAGCGGGCAGCCTTGGGGGGGTTTGAACAGCCGGTTCAGCTTTCTTAATTCTCCGATAAACCAGGGCCAAGCCAGCTCCGATCAGCAAGAACCCTGTTATCGTGGTTCCGAATAGGTAGATATCTTCAGCGTCCTCGATCGACAGTCCCGCCAGGCACACGACCCTCCATGTCTGCCACCCGTCCATCGTGTATCCGGCAGGGAAAGTCCCTCCAGGGCACTCAGGCTCTCCCGAGCCCAGACTTCTCGTTGAGAAAAGGGTGTCAATAGCATTCAGAGACCAGTTGATCAAATCCATAATTCTCTTATAGGTTTTAGAGAACAGACTGAGAGAGAGTGTTCCAGGGAAAGTAATACACACGAGACAAGACAAGGACACAGAGGCTAAGCAGGGAAGATAAGGGGAAGGAGGAGAGGAGAAAAGTGCGACTGCCTTTGCCGAGAGCCAAACGAATACCTGAACCAATAACTTGGTGTTCCCAGGTAGGATAACAGAGCCCTCTTTTCCACTTTTTCCATGTAAGTGTTGGCCACAATGGATGAAACTGGGAAACCCATGGCACACCCATCTTTCTGCCTGTAGTACTCACCCTTGTATGTGAAATATGTGGAATGAACACAGTTCCAAGAGCAAACAAACTTGGTCAGTGCTGAGAGTGGTCCTGTTGCTGAGATTGGGGTCATCCTGTAATCTCTTACGAACTACCGGCCTAGTCTATCCCAACCCCACCCTGTGACCACCTGGACCACTTTGAACTTAAAATGCTGGTGAGCCAGATACCACCGCATCCATGCGGTTGAGCCATTGCAGCAAGGCATGATCCGAAAAGAGGATGAAAGGGCAAGAGGTAATAACAAAGATAGTTGACTGACAGTGGATGGCCAGGCCTTCCTTCTCTACAGTGCTGTACCTGCCCCCCTGCTCTGACAGGTTTCATGCTGATGTACACCACTGGAACAAAACGCCCCCCAGCCCTGTGTTTGGGGCATCAGTCTGAAGAATAAAAAAAGAGGGATAAGTTAGGCATCTGGGTTCCCCACAGAGACCCTCCTTCCCCCGCACAAACGCCACCTGGCACTACTTTGTCCACTGGGGCACCCTTCCAGGTGAGGTCGGTTAAGGCTCCACAAAGCCTTTATGGTGAAATAATGTTCTTTCCACTTCAGGATTATGGCTCCAACAGTGCAAATTCTTCTGTAACCTATGCCATCAGTATATTTTGCAGCAATACGGTTGCAAATATCTCGAGGGAGCTTATTGGTTTTATGCATCAAGAGATGTTTCTTATGTGACACCTTGGTAATGAGACACCTTTTTATATCAGTTGGGACTGAACCAGCTGATATAAATGTGCACTAAGTGGCAGGGTTACTTTCTAATTTCCAATAGATGTCAGCTGGTGTCATGCCATTTCCCATCTCCCTTTCTTTGTGTGTTCAATACTTTTTTCCCGTGTGATTTCTCATTATTAAACATAACTTAGTTTATGGATATATGTGGTTTGATTACTTTACTTGTGTGGAATGGATGGGTCTTGGATGTTTACCTAAAATATTGTGGCATGTTCAATACTTATTTTACCCACTGTATCTTTTGATAACAGCTTGCACCAATGACCCACTGGGTTTCTTTCAGGATGAAGCCAGATGTTCTGGATTTTTGACTTCAGTTGTTGCCATACTGGTTGGACTGGACTGGTTTTGGGGAGGTTGCTCTTAAAGCTACAGCATTTATAAATGAGCAGTGTGTTTGTGAACAAAAAGACACAATCACTGCTCATTACTATTCAGAATTAACCTCAGACATCACTCTGAAAAGTTTGAATGAATATAAATTTATTTGTATATCTCTTTGTCTCTTTATTTAATCAACTTGTTACTATTCAACATAAAAGCATTTGAGAATGAAATAAACAATTCAGTCTAAAGTAGAAGATATAACGTTATTGATCATTGCTTATTCAATTAATAATTAAGTAAAAACATAGGACATCTGAACAAACCACAAAGCTTCTAAAACAATGTCCTTTGGACAGGTGAGACCAAAGTGGAGATGTTTGACTGTAATGCTTAGCACCATGTTTTGTGAAAACTAAACACAGCATATCAGCACAAAAATCTCATACCAGTTTTCACCCACGTTGGTGGAGGGGTGATGATTTGGGCTTGATTTGCAAATTTGTAGGAACTTGCCTTGAGTCTCTTCTATACTAAAATATTCTAGAGTCAAATGTGAGGCCGTCTGTCTGACAGCAAAACCTTGTCTAAAGTTGGGTCTCACAATCAAGTCAAAGTTTAAACTTGAACTTGACAGAAATGCTGTTCTGGCCTATGAAGCAATGATGTTAAGAAGAGTGGGCATACATAATAAAAACCATAACATAATAACATAAAAACATAATAAAACCATACAGAAAATGATTACTTCAAGTTAGGGCTGGGCCATATTATACCGTTCACGGTAATACTGGTATAATGTTAGGCAACGATAGGAAAATGAAATATCGCGATAGAATATGAGTAAAACGCGCATGCGCAGTGCCTTTGTTTTCATACGCACATGGCCGATTGTTGAGTGAAACAGATGAACCAGAATTGGTTTGTAAAAATGGTGCAACTTCATTGATGTGGAACTGGTTTGGTGTTTGTCGGTCAGATACACGACAAAGCACATTTTTTTGCAGAACATGCAAGCGGCCGTCGTTATTGTCGTATTTGTCGGACTAAGATGCTCTTCTGGGAGTAATCTGGGTCCTAAACTCCGTATTCTTCAGGTCAAAGGAACACTGCAGCATCACTGAGAGTTAAAAACTGTCTAAATTCTTTCATCTTTAATAAAACGATCAGCATTGCTGCTTAACCAGGTGAAACTATGAAGTTTAACTTCCAGGCATCCATGAAAACAAAATTTATTACATTTAACGGAGTTAGAAGTTAGCAGGAAGCTAGCGGAAGTTAGCTTGCTAGTTTCGCTAGTTACCTAAGCATGATATAGCATGTTCTGACAGAGATTTCTGGAAAAATTCAAACGTACAGCTCTGCTATCACGTCCAACATAAATGAAGACAGGAAACTAAACAGCAGTGACGTTTGTAGGGTTACTGAAGTTGGGCTAGTTGGTATATAATGATGTGCTACCTGACTGCTAGCGACACAGCTATGTTAGCATAACATAAACAGTGAAGCTGGAGGACGAACACTAACACTTTTCCACTTATAAAAGTTAACGTTAAAGTTCCTGATAGCTAGAGACAAATGCAATCGCATGGCAGGATTCTGTAAACGGACCAAACTTCAGTCAGGAGAACAACTGAGATAATCCATCCACAATACGAGGTTAGTCATTAATATACTGCAACAACATGGGAATAGCAGAATTCATTCATTAATAAATCAATGGTACAGAAGTGGAGGAAGCAAGAAGAATGAGTTTAATAAAGTTTGATTTATCTGACTGCTTTGTTTCGCTTAATGTGCCTTATAATCCCGTGCACCTTATGGTCCGAAAAATATGTACTGCACACTGCAGTTTAATGTTGCAAAGCACCTCTTTTTAACTTCAGTGGATATTATACATGGTTATGCTCAGGATATGTCAGCCCATTTCTACTGGAAATGCCTTTTGGTTAAACTTTCAGCAAGGAATTTGCATTTGCACTGTTACATTTTTTATAAAGCTTTTAATGTACATAAAAACCAGCTTCTTGTTTAAGTGAAAATAAATGGAAGGTTGTCTTTTTGCGCTAGTAATGTTGTGGAGTTGTATTTTGTCTCGCATCAATTATATCGTCGGTTATATCGTTATCGCAAATTTTCAAATATATATCGTGATAAATATTTTTGGCCATATCGCCCTGCTCTACTTCAAATTATTGCTGCTAAGGTATATGAGAAAAACAGTAACACTATCAAGAGAGACTTGACTTTTAAAAATCAAGTTTTCAATCAAGTTTTTGCCAGCTTGTGTGTTTGTTGTTTGCTGCAACAAAACAGGAAGCAACTGAAATATTCAGATTACAGCTTAGTTGATTTTCTTTGTGGAGGTAAGTTTGATCCACTTTGGTTCCTCTTGTAGAATAAGGAGGGGATGTTTTTCTCATTATCATTTAATATTTTAATATGCCATTATTAGTTCATTAGAAGTATATAACCAGCTTTGCATTAAGCATGAATTGAAGTTTTTGATCTTACATTATTCTTTGCATTACAGTGATGGTGATAACTTTAGTTTGATCTTTTTACAGGTACCAGAATAATAACATGATTTTCCATTGCAGATGTAACCATGATCATTCCATACACATTGCAGTTTGTTGCTCATTCTAGAGTTGTGCTCAAGGTAATTAAAGGTTAAAAGCTACAGCCAGCGCGAGTCTGGCTGATCTATGGAGGGCAAAGGCTTTGAGCTTGGAAGGCCGCACGCGCTTACACAGCACTTATAAGATGTTATTCTTGGTGATTTTGTGCTTAGTCATGTTTTAATATGTTTTAAGTAGAAGTAGCTGATCCAGCAATATTCATTTAATATTATATACTTGATTTAGAGCAATACACACTGATGGTCTTAATAAATGAAAGAGTCCTTGTAGTTGCCATGTTGTGTCTTAGCAGGGTACAGACGGTTCCAGGAGACGGGGGGCAGTTAGCATCTGCCCTCGGGAAGGAGACAATGTTATTCTTTGTGTTAAATAAAATTGTCAACATTGATTGTATTACACCTGTCACTACGCATGAGGGGGCGTTCTAATACCCTGATTTCATAAAACTATGGAGATGTGTTTTTTGAGATGAGATCTGAGACTGTCTGCATACAGTGTCCATCTCCCACGTGTGTGATCATTAAATCATCGTTTGACTCAACCCGACCGGACCAGTGTTGTTATTGTGGGTTTTTCCTCTGGTGTCCATCTCCAATATTTTTGAACCATAACATTTTGGGGGCTCGTCCTGTGGTATTGGGGTGGACGTGCGAGGTGTGGACGGTCTGAGGTTGTCGAGCGGACAGGCACGGACCAGGGATCTGATGTGAGTGAGCTCCGCGGGTGCTTCTAAAGGTAAGGCACTGCCTGTTGAGTTGATTCCCAAATTGTGCCAAATTGGGCTGCATTAAATTAAAAGTTTGCTCACTGACGTTGCTGGTGGGTGTCTGTTTTGATTTTGATGAGAATCACCGTGTGTTATGCAGTTAAAGTTGTTTAAGAGTATTTAATGAAGTTGAAGAAATATGAAAGTAATAATGCTGAGTTTGAGTCCCTGGATACTGAGCTGAAGGCTCAGGTAGTTTGGTAGGGAAATTAGGACAGAAACTGTTCTGGAGGTAACAGATACTGTTTAATAGTTTTACAAATTAGGTCAGAAACTGTTCTGGAGGTAACAGATACTGTTTAATTGATATGTTAAAATTTGTCAAAATTGTTTAGGTGAAAATTGTTATAGGACGGCACTGGAAGATGCTAAGAAGCACATAGCCCGGAGGTTACGCTCCCTCCTGGCCGTGGACGCGCGGTCTTGACCTGTCGGCGAACAGGGTTAGTTCAGTTTGGTTTAACTGTGGGGTACAGGGCATCCTGAAATAAGCTAGGAGTTAGAATCTCCTCACCGTTTAAATGGTGTGATGTGCTTTTTTGGACACAGTTAAATTGAGTTAGGGATTTTAGAAATCAGGCCATAGGCTGTTCTGGAGGAAACAGATACTGGTTAATTGATTACAAAAAAGTGAAGCTTTCTTCGGTTGGACCCGTTATTTTAAATTTGTCGAAATTTGTTAGGTGCTGAATCTGTCAGGCCTGTCAGTGGTTGTAAATATAAGACGTCTTTGTGATATAAAATAGAGTTTTGTCTGAGCTTTGTGTGACCCTGTGTGTGATGAGAGCGCAGCTGCAGCGCTGAGAGCTATTTTTAGACGGTGTGAACATGCAAATGAGCGTGTGGCTGGGAGGAGAACGGAGCTTTTCACTTCCTGCCCAGAGTGTGTGTGAGCCTTAGAAGCAGAAGGCCTTTTATTGCTGAAAGCCTGTAAAGAAGCTGCTGGTTTTGATGTTATAACAATATAAATGGCTTTTGATTTATTGTTGTGAATATGTGCTTTATGAACTCACTTGTTTGTTGATTTATGTAATGTAAAAAGCATTTAAGACTGAGTAACTTCAGTTTTTGAGGAGCATAAGAGAGTGTTCCTAGATCAGAGTAAGCTGCTGTAAGTCAATTGAAAACAATTTAATTAAATCTTAAATATTTTATACTGATAACACAACTGATTTTAAGCCATATCTTTAAATAAGTAAAGTTCATGAAGTTTTCTGAGCTGCCATGACACAGAGAAAGTGGAGTGTTTCACCCTGAAAGGAGGAAATGATGCTCTGCCTTTGTTGTCAAGTTCAAACATAGGCCTTAAATAAATATGAGCCACTAATAAGCGTGACATAATTAATAATTTCAAACAATAAAGCACATTGGGTGAGTGACCCAGATAACAATAATTTATGAGCACGCAATAAAGTGGACCTGTTAGAACCCCTTTGACATTTGTCCCTTCAACAATAAATGATTATATTGTGTCCCATGCACTAAACAGTCCCATTTAATACTGTTAAATCGTTGTTTAAATAGAATAAGCAAACATGCCTGTGCTTTATTTTGCAACCTGTAACATACAAATTGCAGAGGAAGAGGGTCGACTGGAGGTGACCTGTAAATGTCACATAGTGACTGAGGAAGGTGTTTCACCTTATGAGATGACAGTGTGGTCCGAGATTGAGCTGCATGAGCTAAATGCCTATATACAACGTTGCCTATTTCTATTTCAAGGCTTAAAGGAGATGACTGAGCATGAAAATGATCCAAATTGGGAGCCCACAGAGGCCGCCCACTTTGCTCAGGCTATGGTAGAGTCGGTACTAGACGGTTTTGATTTTGATATGCATGCTTGGGAAATAATGTAATTATCTGTGGAGATGTCTCCAAGCGATTAGTAGATTTAAAGGAGACAAATGTGTGCTTGAGAGTGCGTGGTTGAAATTGTGTGTGTGGGTGTGCGTTTGAAAGGCTTTGAAACATAGGTTTGATTTGAATAAAGCTAATCACAGTACTATGGTTTGGCATTGAAGTAGAGCGAGCTATACAGCTAATTATTGAGGAGTTTGGAATTAATTGGTCCATTGCTCCCTCGCTCGGTAAATAACACAGTGAATTTGTTAGTTTGTGAGCAAACATGATATTGTTTTGGAGCAATTTTCTGTGAAAAATTTAAGGCTGTGTGAATGCATTCGAGCTGTGTTATTGTTTTGTGCCCCAAAGTTAACATGCAGTGTGTATGAGTTTATAACATTTATGTTACAGAGTGAAAAATAGTTATTAAAAGTGAATATTGAAAGAGGCTTGGTTAAGTCTTGACACACTGCGTTGGCTGTGTGTCTTACCAAGCAGATCACAAGGAGACAGTGACCCTGGGAGGAGCGAAAGTAATTCTGAAAGCTAACAGGCAGACATTGCGGAGTGATCCAGAAGGAGGAGCCGTATAACGTCACAAAAAAGGGAGGTAAGCTTGTGTTCTAGGATAATGGCTGACGGCCCGAACACGACACCTACTGGGCACAGAGGCTATAAGCCTCTAAAGGAGCAGCAGCAACAGTTAAAAAGAGCTATTCGCTTAGCTTCCCCTGGATCATCAAAGTTAGCTGAGAAGGAATGCAAAGCAATGGAAGCTGAGCTAAACAAGCTTATTGCTTCCCAACAGAGAGGGCTGGATGACAAAATAGCCCTAAGTCTTGTGCTCAAAATAGAAGGAGAGAGATGTGAGCAGCAATTGGAACAACTGCAAACCGAGGCAGAGAAACGTTCGATCAAATTAAACAACAAATCAAGAAACTACAGCAAACTCATGCAAAGTGTTGCAAGTGGATGTTCTTGTGGAATGGAGCATCTTCCTGGATGGAGGAGGATGACATAGCTGAAACAGAAGATATGGAAAGCATAATGGAGGCTTTGAAACAACTGAAAGACCAAAATAAGAAGCTGGAAGACCAAATGAAGAACTGGATTCCAAAACCAGGAGATGCTAACAAGTATCACACAGCAGAGATTCTTCCTTGGGCCACATTAACATCTAATGCCATAGGACGACAATATGTCATGCCTGTAATGACCCTCAGAGGAGGACAAGTTCAAGGCCCTGATGGACAGACGGCAGTGGTTGTGGGAGGAGTAGCTGATGTTGAATACACCAGAGCACCACGGGTGTTTCATAATGAAGGGCCTATGACAGTTAAATGTCAGTCCCTGAGTGGGGAAGGGAAAGAGATAACATCAGCCGCAGAGGAAGGCTTGCCTTTGCCTTCTTGTTCACATGAGAGAGAAGAGCAGGCCCAAACCAGGTCAAAACACTCCAAAGCAATGGCCAAGTCAGACACATGGGCAGGAGAAGTATTCGGACGAATGCTTGAAGCCCCGCAAGGGCTATTGGAAGTATTAAATACACTGAAGACCGTAAAGGACAAAATGACCAAAAGCATGGCAGAAGAGGAGAGCGACAATGACTCATCTACCACAGAGGAGGAAGAAGATGATGAAGATAACGACAGAGGAGGAGTCGCGTCAGAACCAAGTATAGCCAGGAATCTTAGGTCAAGACAGGTGAAAAAAGAGCAGGGACAGAGGAGGCCTATTTTTAAGAGTTCAAAAGGCAAGGGAAAATTGGGACAGTGTAAAACTGTGACCAAAGCAGAAAAAGCTGCGGGCACTCATTATAATTTGCCTTTAGTGGCTGGTGCAAAAAATGAACCAGTGTACCGCGCATACAAAGTAAGAGATTTGGAGGCATTGGTTAAACAGCTTCCACCTATAACTGGGGGCGGAGCAAGGTGGTTGCGTGAATTAGGCAGACTAACAGAAGGAGAGGAGCTTGCGATTGGCGATTTTCGCGCCATTTCTGCGCGGTGTATGCTCGGTGGTGGGCTAGCAGATGTAGAGGCTATAGCTCGCACAACTCGCCATGCAAATGATTTGCCTTATCATGAAGTGCAATGTGCTTTGTCTGACGCAGTCCGTGAAAAGTACCCAACCCCTAATACAGGAGCCATACCTAAAATAATTTGGGACCCCCAAAACACACCTAGAGAGTTTTTAGAAAAAGCCAGAGATCAGTGGTTGTTAGAAACAGGTACCCATCCGGGTAGAGAAGGTGAGCATCGGGCGTGGTTTCGCTCAGCGGTGCTGGCAGGGCTGCCAAACCAGGTCACAGAAGATCTACAGAAAAACCCAGATTTTGCCGTAGCAGATTCGGTGCAGTGGGAAAGACACGTCTCACATCGTTTGCAGCTGGAGCAGGACAGGGCGAACAAGCAGAAAAAAGAGTTGGAGGAGGCACAAGCGTCTCTACTCAAACTACAGTTGGTGGAGGCCAGAAACAAAGCCAGCGAAAAGAAAAAAGAGGGAAAAGAAAAAACAGAAAAAATTATGATAGTTGCGACCCAGCCTGGTCCTGGGCCTGAATGGCCAGATAGTGGCCCGGGTCCCTGCACTAATGACGGATGGCCCGCCAATGCACCAAGGCAGAACCAACCCACAGGGAATTGGGGAACCGGTGGATCGTACAGAGGGCGTGGTGGCTCAGCGGGGGGAGTACAAAGAGCTCGTAACACGGGGAATCTCAGCGGTGTGCCTTGGAATGTCTGTTGGAGGTGTGGAGCAGAGGGTCATTGGAGCAAATATTGCCCAGAACGTCGTCAGAACAATCAAAGAAGAGGCTACCAATCCCAGGCACGTGGAGCTCCGAGAGCAAGAGATGGCTCTAGGGGAGCATATCAGGCCCCAAACCCGAGTGCAGCACCAGCCGCACAGTATCTAGTGGCTGACTGGAGGGAGGACCAGTACTGAAGGGACCCGGAGGGACCAAACAGTATGGTGATGGCAGATCCCATGCTGTTAATGACTGTAGAAGGGACAGAATTGCCCTTCTTAGTAGACACTGGAGCAACATATTCAACCTTGAGAGCAGCACCAGACAGTGCAACGTTGTCCTGCCACACAGTGAACGTGGTGGGTTTTTCCGGGATCCCGACAACTCTGCCAGTGACTGACCCAGCTTTGACAAAGCTGGGCAAGCAGACTTTGAAACACAACTATGTGGTGTCATCGCAAGCGCCAGTAAATCTTATGGGCAGGGACCTGCTCGTGAAGTTGGGCGCCACAATCACATGTTCAGCAGATGGATTATCTGTGACTCTGCCAGGGGGCCAGCATTTTCCGTGCCTGGGAACAAGTTCAAAGACTCAATATCTGCTTCAAGACTGTGAAAGAGCAAAAGTCAATATCTACTGGGGGAGACTAGTGAAAGAGGATGTTCTGAGGCAATTTCAGCTGTGGAGACCCTGGATAATGAGCTTGGCAGTTTACTCCCCTCCGCGCGACCCTTACCACGTTACCCTGTTTTATGATAAAGAGAATGACGACACCTATCGTGAATTATTTCAATCTGATCTTGAGGGTCAGACGTGGAATGTGCAAACACATGACATCTACATCGGACCAGAAGGTGTAGCCGCGGCTGTGAAATTAACTGATGAACAACTGCCTTGGTACAATGTGGAAGAAAATTCAACCCCTCACATTACATTGGCGGTCCACCAAGGTCATGGTGCAGGTGATCTAGGTCCAATGGTCAGGCGAGCACTGGACGACACAGGGTGGCAAAGAACCCAAATTCCTAACTTATCTTATGCTCCAAATTGTAAAACCTATCGCATAACTTGTGCCTGTGAGGATACAGTGATCTTGGAACATAAAGAAATTTCAAAAACACATGGTGAGGAGTGTGTAGATCATCCTCACGCAGTTGCTGGACTGTCGAATCTGCCTGACAGTCTATGGTCAAAAGGGCCCACGGATGTTGGCCTAGCTAAGTGTCCTCCTGTCTTGTTCCAGCTCAAGTCACACACACCAATCAATAGACCACAGTATAAACACAAACCTGAAGCAGAGGCAGGAATTACAGAAACAATAGAAGGCCTGCTAAGGGCCGGGGTGTTAGAGCCCTCTCACTCACTGTGGAACACACCAATTCTACCAGTGGAGAAACATGGAACAGGAAAATACCGTATGGCACATGATTTGAGAGCCATTAATGAAATATTGCTCTCTACTACTGCACCGGTACCAAATCCGTATACAGCTTTATCAGCTATCACATGTGACCAAAAGTGGTTCACGTGCATTGACCTGGCAAATGCATTCTTTTGTCTTCCTCTGCATGAGTCACTCAGAGACATTTTTTCATTCACATACAGAGGCCAACAACTCAGATACACACGTTTGCCACAAGGCTTTGCACTTTCTCCAGGCATTTTCAATCAGGTGCTTAAAGAAGCCCTGTCGTCATGTAATTTGCCTAATGATTGTACATTAATACAATATGTTGATGATCTTCTCATTGCAGCCCCGTCAGCAGCGGATTGTGCAGCGGCATCGTTCGTTGTGTTGAATAGGTTGGCGGAATGTGGCTTTAAAGTAAGTAAAGACAAGCTGCAGTTAGTTCGCCCTGAAGTGACCTTTTTGGGCCGGGTAATTGCACACAAATCAGTGGGTTTGATGAACACACACAGAGACCAAATTTTGACACACCCAAAACCGCGAACTGTGAGAGAAATGCTTTCTTTTCTTGGTTTAACAGGTTACAGCAGGCAGTTCATTCCGGATTATGCAGGCAAAACTGCCCCTTTAAGGGGCCTAATGAAGCAAGTTGGTGTTCGAAACTTTAAGGCTGAGTTGCCTTGGACGCCTGAAGCTGAAGCCGCATTTATTAGGGTAAAACAGGATTTGTCAAGGGCCTCAGATTTAGCCACACCCAATTATGATGAGCCATTCTATTTGGATGTTTCTGAAACAAACTCAATTGTAAATGGAGTGTTGTTTCAGAAAAAAGGGGGGGGTAGAGAAGTGCTCATGTATGTTAGTGTAAAACTACATCCAACAGAAGCAAAGCATCCTACATGCACACAACATGCAGCAGGGGTCGCTAGAATTATCCAAAAAACAGCACATGTAGTGAGAGAACACCCACTAAAAATACTCACTACACATAGCATAGTGGCATACGTGAATTCACAAGCATTTTGTATGTCACCACGGGCACAACAGAGACTGAGCAAAGTCTTAGAGGCCCCAAATTTGACATTCACACATGAAGGAATTAACATGGCAGATTTAATGGGTGTAGGGGAACCACATGACTGCGCCAAAAGAGCACAGATCGAGGAAAAGATTAGAGAGGACCTGAAGGCCGAACCCATACCGGGAGCTGAGGACTGGTTCACCGATGGATGTTGCCACCGAGACGAAGGAGGACTGAAAGCAGGGTATGCGGTGGTCTGCAGAGTAGAAGGAGATTATCAGGTCAGAGAGTCAGGAAGGATTGAGGGAAAGCAGTCGGCCCAGAGAGCTGAAGTGATAGCCTTAGCTCGAGCTTTGAGACTAGCCAAGAACAGGAGAGTGAACATCTACACCGATTCGGCATATGCGTTTGGAGCAGCGCATGTGGAGCTGCCTCAGTGGAAAAGAGCAGGATTCAGAACAGCAACCAATGCACCTATTTCCCACAAACATGAAATGGAGGAACTGGAAAAGGCCTTGGCTGACCCAGAGGAGGTGAGCATTATAAAATGCAAAGCTCACTCCCAAGGAACCAGCATGGTGGAAAAAGGAAACCAGAGAGCAGACGAAGCCGCAAAGGAGGCCGCAGGCTACAAAGGACAGAGACAAATGATACAGGTAACATCAGAAGAAGAGATACCTGTTGACCTGATTGAGGAAGTTAAACGGGCCCAGGAGGAGGCATCCCCAGAGGAAAAGGGGGTGTGGAAAAACAAAGGAGCCTGGCAGGATGGACATTCGTGGAGGGGGCCAGACGGGCGCCCCGTGCTGACAGCCAAAATGGCAGAACAGAAGGTGGATGAAGCCCACGGACTTGCCCACGTGGGGAGAGCCCAGATGGAAAGAAATTTGTGTCATTGGTGGCATCCTGAGCTGCGAGGAATGATAAGGGAGAAGGCCAGGATGTGCTTAATCTGTGGGGCACACAATCCTAAGCCAGCAGTAAAACCGGAAGTGGGTAAGTTTCGGCCCCCTGAGAGGCCGGGAGAGGAGATTGTTATTGATTTCACTGATATGATTGATTCCGGGCCGGGCGGTGTAAGATATTTGTTAGTGTGTGTTGACGCTTTGACCGGCTGGCCAGAGGCCTGGGCTACAAAAAAGGAGGATGCTAAGACTGTCATTAAGTGTTTAATCAATCATTACATTCCCCGTCATGGGTTCCCGAAAAGAATTAGATCAGATAATGGAACCCATTTTAAAAATCAAGATTTGGAAAAAGTAGAAAAAATGTTGGGCGTCCAGCATAAATTTGGAACGGTCTATCATCCTCAGTCTCAGGGGAAAGTAGAAAGAATGAACCTAAATTTGAAAAATAAATTGGCAAAAATCTGCGCGCAAACAGGGCTAAATTGGGTCGCAGCCCTGCCGGTTGCGTTGATGACCATAAGATGTTCTGTTAATCAATCCACAGGTTTTACACCATACGAGCTGCAAACCGGGAGACAGTTTCCGGCACCTTGGACGGTGGGCTCGGGTGAACGGGACAAAAAGGGGAACCGGTCCCACGCAGACTACTGGAACGAGCTAAAGGCGCTAGTGTCCAGTTTCACGAAACAGGCGGCTTGTAAAGGGCCCACAGGAGAAGGAGAGGTCCCGGACGCGAAAACAGTGTGGCTGAGAGTCATCAAACGAAAGTGGAAGGAGCCCCGCTGGACTGGTCCATATGAGGTATCGGCTCGGACGGCGACAGCGGTCCAACTGAAGGGGAAAGGCGACACCTGGTATCACTGGACGCAGTGCGCAGCTGCGCACGAGGGCTTGGTGGGGAAGGATCAATCTCAACCCGACGCAGGTGAAATTGAGCGGCAGAATAATCCCTCACACCTGTGCAACGGACCGACCGGTGGTCTACCCGGAAGGTCGAAGAAAGAAGAGCAGCCAAGGAGGAGATCGCCGCGCCAACGAAAAGGAGCGGTACCACACTGAACACCTAAAACAAGAGAGAGGCTCTGATAAAGGGCTTTGAACTTTTTACTACACCATAACATTCACATACCACCATGCCATCACAACAATTAGACACTGGTGATGAAAGAAGAGTTTCAAAAGCCATCACAATGTTCAAAATTATTATGAGTTTGATGTTAACTATGTTGCTAATCATGGCTATTTGTTTTTTGATTTGTTTGTTGCAGACCGACCCGGGAAACCAGTCTGAGCACGGAGGCCATGCCAGTCCGGCGTTGTTTGATACACCAACTACATCACGCGTGGTCCATAGTGATTTAAGGTTGCGGGCAAGAGTGAAGCGCGAGGTCTCTGGTAAAAAGGATGAGTGTCTCAGCACATATGGTGGTTTAGAATTAGATTATGTTATTGGTTCCACAACTTCCTTTACGTTTGATCTGTGTGATGTTGTTAATTGCAGGGACGTCGGCAGTGCTTGGAGGGGATACAATGTGTGGGTCTGTTGGGATTATTCAGTGAGTACGCACTGCGAGAGGGGAAATCGTCCTTATGACAGCTGGTGCCGTAATTGGGACCAGGTAAGGGGTTACACTGGGCAAAATTGGGAACCGTTAGAATCAGGATCAGAAAACGGGCTTAAACTACAGAGGGATTTTAGCCCCTCTGGAAACGCGTTAACTTTATCATTGGGGAATTGGCATCGTAAACAATCTATGTATTTAATTTTGGGGGTGGAAATAGCGGGGGTTGATCCAAAAGGGTTAATTAAAGTTAATTTCCTAGAAAAAACTAATCGCGTACCGTCAGGTAGAGAAGACATAACAACTCGTGTGATTTCTACTCCCACCAGCTCTGTTGCATCTTTTACAGGGCAGGAGGGGAGCGGGTCATCGGAAGCTACACCAGAGGAGCACGAACCAAGGGAGAGGCGAGTAGTGTCGGTGGACTACACCACCCTGAAACCTCAGGATTTGATTGAACGCGCTACCGGGTTCAGTGACAGTAACATCTGGCTGGACTGGATAGCCCAAAATGCTAGAGAACAAAAAGTGGCTAATTGTGTAGCCTGCGCTTCGGCAAGGCCGCGTTTATTTATAGAGCCTGCACCTCTGCATCCAGAGGATCAGTGGGGCTATAATTGTATGTTGCAAATAACTAGAGGAGCTGTGAATACGGGGAACTGCACTGTGTTGTCCAGTCTATTTCCCCCTATTGGCAAGCTCACGCAAGTAGGGCCGTTTATGCCCCGGAAAGATAATTATACGTGCTTTAAGTTTACCACAGATAAAGTTAAATATCGGTTGGGGGAAATTGACCCCAGTTGGTGTTCGGTCACCCAGATTGGGAGGACCACCAACAATGTGAGTGATGCAGCCACCCTAATTGGGACTTGGGCTAGGAGCGGGCTGTATTACTATTGCGGGCACAGGACTCTACTGGTACGTGTTCCTCTTGGGAGCGTGGGGACGTGCGCGATGGTGAGACTAGGAGCGCCACTTATGCTAATCGGAAATAAGGTAAAATCAATTCCCTCACACAATACGCGCACTTTGGCAGCCAGGCGCAAAAGACACATTTTGAGGAAGAGAGGAATACAAGACACAAATGTTTATGACCCTAGAATGAATTCCCCCACCTGGATCGACTCCATTGGAGTGCCCAGGGGGGTTCCAAATGAATTTAAACTTGTTGACCAAATAGCAGCCGGGTTTGAAAATATTCCAATAATTTCTGCTTTCTTTCCAGTGACTCCAAACAAGAATGTAGATAGGATTAATTATGTTCATTACAATGTACTGAGGCTCTCTAACCTGACCAGAGACGGATTGGAGGGGTTAGCGGAGCAGGTGGGTCCGACCTCGTTAATGGGAGTGCAGAATAGAATGGCCCTTGACATGTTGTTAGCGGAAAAGGGGGGCGTGTGTGCTATGTTTGCCGACCAGTGTTGCACCTTTATTCCAAACAATACTGCTCCAGATGGGTCGGTAACCAAGGCTCTGGAGGGCCTAAAGAGCCTTTCTGAAACTATGCATGATCACTCCGGTGTTGGTAATCCGTTAGAAGGCTGGCTGACCTCAGTGTTCGGACGGTGGAAGGGGGTCATCGCTTCGGTCATGTTTTCTTTGTTTGTTGTGGTGGGTATTATGGTTATTTGTTGTTGTCTCATCCCTTGTGCCAGAAGAATGTTCAAAAGTATGTCTGTGAGGGCAGTGGACCCTGGAGTCATTACTCCAATGTCCATGATGCCAATGATGCATGTGGAACTGAATGTGTAGGCCAAGGAGGGACACAACTGTTTGTGACCTCTGGATTCTCCAGAGGTCAACAGAGGGAATTGTAGAATAAGGAGGGGATGTTTTTCTCATTATCATTTAATATTTTAATATGCCATTATTAGTTCATTAGAAGTATATAACCAGCTTTGCATTAAGCATGAATTGAAGTTTTTGATCTTACATTATTCTTTGCATTACAGTGATGGTGATAACTTTAGTTTGATCTTTTTACAGGTACCAGAATAATAACATGATTTTCCATTGCAGATGTAACCATGATCATTCCATACACATTGCAGTTTGTTGCTCATTCTAGAGTTGTGCTCAAGGTAATTAAAGGTTAAAAGCTACAGCCAGCGCGAGTCTGGCTGATCTATGGAGGGCAAAGGCTTTGAGCTTGGAAGGCCGCACGCGCTTACACAGCACTTATAAGATGTTATTCTTGGTGATTTTGTGCTTAGTCATGTTTTAATATGTTTTAAGTAGAAGTAGCTGATCCAGCAATATTCATTTAATATTATATACTTGATTTAGAGCAATACACACTGATGGTCTTAATAAATGAAAGAGTCCTTGTAGTTGCCATGTTGTGTCTTAGCAGGGTACAGACGGTTCCAGGAGACGGGGGGCAGTTAGCATCTGCCCTCGGGAAGGAGACAATGTTATTCTTTGTGTTAAATAAAATTGTCAACATTGATTGTATTACACCTGTCACTACGCATGAGGGGGCGTTCTAATACCCTGATTTCATAAAACTATGGAGATGTGTTTTTTGAGATGAGATCTGAGACTGTCTGCATACAGTGTCCATCTCCCACGTGTGTGATCATTAAATCATCGTTTGACTCAACCCGACCGGACCAGTGTTGTTATTGTGGGTTTTTCCTCTGGTGTCCATCTCCAATATTTTTGAACCATAACACTCTCCATAGTCTTCGTCCTGCAGGGAAAAGGAAAACAGAGAGGTTAAAACTATAGAAATTGTTTGAAGAGTTTGCCGTCTCGCTTGCAGCTTAATTACCCATTGGCTTCAGCTTCATCAGTTGAGTCTGGAAGCTCTTTTCTTCTGGTCTCAGGAAGCAAGAAGGCAAGAGCTCCACTGATGAGTGTAAGGCTGCTGTAGACTATGATTGGTATGGACCAGTGGTAGATGGCCAACATGTTGACTGGTGGAGATATCAGACCACCAGTTCGATACACAATAGAGCCCAAACCAGAAGCTGTTTGTCTGAAACAAGAATGTATATTTTAAGGACTACAGAGTTTGAGAGCCACACTAACATTATGGCTGCAATGGCAAGGAGAGAGAGAGAGACTCAGCTCACCGAAAAGATGTTGGAAACAGCTCCTGAACATACACATTGCACACGGAGCCTGCCCAGTTAGTGAGAAAACGTCCACAGGTTGCTAACGCAGTAACAGCAACAGCATAACCTGAAACAGACTGACAGATTAAGTTTACTGCTTTCAGAAGCAGCTAATTCATATTTCCTTCATCATTCACATAATAATTTTAGAGAAATTTAAGAACCCAAAAGTCTGTCTGTAAATCAGCAAAAAGGGTCCAGGCCCATTTCTTGGAATCTGTGACTTACAAATTCACTAGTCCCCCATCTCTTTCACAGTTTTGTAACTGTACTGGGTTTCCACGGCTGTAAGTTTGCACTCAATGACCTTCCAAAGATTTCAGGATGGAGCTCATGATAGCTGCTTCATTATTTCCATTTTATCAGGTCTGTGTGTTGCTGCAGGAGTTTCACCCCCCTCAGCAGATTTTAGTTTAGGCTTTACCACAGAGACCCACTTATGGTTTAACAGATGAATTTTGTTACTTGCAAAGTTACACCTGTATTTTACCATGACAGTTAGAAGCCCTTTAGTGTTTAGTATCGTGAGATGACTGAATGGCACTGCCATCTAAAAACAGACAATATCAGAGGAAAAAAAATAAACAAATACATATAACTGGACCATGTATTGATGGCCCAGCATTATTAGCTATGAGCCGATTCATAGATATCAGCATTTATAACAGCCAGTGAGTGAAAATTAAACAAGTAAAGAAGAGACACAAGAAACACCCTTCTGCCATGTTGTGGTTTAGAGGTATTTGCGGGGAATATTGACATCTCATAGACTGTCCACCAGAGAGCAACCTGCAACTTCCTTTTTGGCAACACAGGTGCTTTGTAAGCAGCTAACACAACAACCAGCTGATCTGAGCAGAGTCAGGACAGACCAAACAAACCAACAAAACAACAGTCCTGAGTGAATACATCTGAGGAGCTCTACCTTGAGGAACCGCTAGCATTAAGAGACACAACAATCCTCCAATTAGAAGTGTTGCCATGAGAGATGGTTTTCTTCCCACTGCTTCCAGCAGCCAGATGCTCAGAATATGAGCTGGTATTTCAGACAGGCCAAATACTGCCTGAGTCACGAAGATGTTCAAGCCAAGTTTTCCCACACTGAATGAAAGGCAGAAGTAGGCAACATTCAGCGAGAACCTGGGGAAAGACAGAGATGGATTTCAAATACAAGTTGCACAACTTGATCTGACGATTAAAGGCTCGGTAGAGCAGATAGGTGTAAAATATAACTTACCATGCCAATGTTATGGTAAAGAAATATTTCCTAAGCACAGCTGATTGGATAAGAGTTTTTATGCCTCCCTTTTTCTCAGGGTCTTTCACAATAATCTGTAATGCACAGGGGTGAGCACAACATCATGCTAACATTGCTCATGTTAGCAATCATTTAATCCTACAGCCTTACAAATGTAAGTCTGACTTACTGCATCACAGTCCATTAAATTATTATCCTTCTAATGCAACTTTGGCCTCAGAAGTTGACACGGTGTCCTTGTGGTTCTAGTAGGCTTACTTTATTAGAGTCCATCATTACCCATCATTTGCTCATTATACTGCTAATATTTTATTACATAGCAGCTTTTATTATTGCTGCATGTAATATTCCTTTCAAGCCTCGATACAAAGGGAAGTGAATGTTGTGAAGGGTACCTGGTCCAGCAGATAGTTTGGAACCGTGCGCTTGTTGATGGCTGCAGCTTTTTTGATTAGCTGTTTAGCCTCCGTTGTCCTTCCAGTGCCCAGCAACCACCTGGCTGACTCCGGGATAAACCTGTCCAAAACAGGCCAGTGGCACTTAATAAATTCAAATGTACCAGTCATAAGGGATGGCATCATGAGAGAGTTAATGCACACCATATATAAATAGCAACCAATGCAAGTGGAGCTGCCGTGATCAGCTGAGCCAGTCTCCAGTTTCGTACAAAGTAGATCATTCCAGCGAGGAGGCACTGTCCAACTGCACCACATAGCTGAGTCACACATGCCCCCCATGAACGATTGGACACCCCGATCCATTCAGTGGCTATAACATTTTTTTATTTAATTTTTTTAAAAAAAGGTCAAAAGACAATGTTGACAGGAATTACAGAGCCCTGAATGCAGACAAAAGGTAAAATGCTGTCAAATAATGTTTTAAAAAATCATTAATTGAAAAAAGAATGAATAACAAATTATTACCAGTACTATAGAGCTCAAGTCAGAAAACAACTTTTAAACCGATAAAAAGGGACCATATAAGAAACATATAAAAAATAAAAATAAAAATATAAAAAACATCAGTACAGTTTAAAAAGAGGGAAGTATAATAAATTAATAAATATAAAGTCAGTGATACATTTTTTTAAACAATTCATTTATCAATTAACCATTTAATTATTGCACAAGAGAAATGTTGACTGCACTTATGTCCCCCAATGACTAATATATTACTTGAAAGTTTGGAGATGATCAAATGGAAGCTGAAGCTTTTTCCTAATTTGTATGACCCTGACCTTTGACCTATGACCTTGAAGCATTACATACTAAAATGGTGTATTTTATTATCTTTATCAGTACTGATGGAGAAGAACTGACTGAAACATATGGTTTCTACAGGCTGTAAAAACTTGAGATTTTTCAACTCTCTCTATGCCCTTTCATATGATCTATTACTCAATATGGTTTATTTTATTTTTTTTCAAGGTCAACTTTCACCATGCGCAGTAACAATGAAGACCTCCCCAAAATTAATCAGAAGTCAGCAATTTTTCAATTTTTAGTGAGGAAAAATGTTTTTTATCTGTTATCAGGTCTGTGTGTTGCTGCAGGAGTTTCACCCAGCGAGCACTACAGGCTTGAGCAACATGCACTGATAACAACGTTTAATTCAGACATATTTAAGACAATTACTTACTCAAATTGCTTCCAAACCTGGTGCTTTGCAACCAGGGAGCTTCTCAACTACCTGCTATGACATAACCTTTTCATACTGAATATAAGCATTATAAATATTTTTTTTACTTAAACATGTATTGCTATCAAACAACAGCTAAGATATAAGTCAGTGAGTTTCAATATAAATCAGACTTATATACCTGTTTGACACAAAGTACGATAAGAAAGGGATAATACTTTACCCAGGATAACGCCATTAAGTCGATATCCCCCATAGCAAACTCCCGCCATGAACTGGGATGCCAGATAAAAGTAGAAGTTAGGCGATAATCCAGTTGTGACAGTAAATATCACCATTACAACAGCTGGGATTTGACATGCTCTTTTTCGACCAAACCTGCAACAGATAAGATCCCTTAAGTCACTTTGTCTCCTCTGGACAAATTAAATATTTAGTTGATGTTTCACATTAAGTGACAAAAATATCACAAATGCACCAAAAAAAAAAAAAAAAAAAAAAAATCCAAACATTAACACTACAAGTATTTACTTACGACTCTGCAAAAGGTCCAAATAAGAGACAGCCAACAAGGATGCCAGCCATTAGGACAGTTTGTGCTGTCTCCAACAAACTAGCCCGGTCACAGACTAGATCAAACTGGGGAGAAAAATAACCCATATTACTGACATTCATTCATAAAAGTTCACATTATTTACATTATAAAAGACCAAGACCTACATCAGTGACTATGGTGGCTTCATACAGCATGTTCCCATACACCCATCCACTCTGGCACCTTGTAGTCTCATTGAGCCCGTACTCCCTGATGGCACCGATGTCCCAGTCCACTGGGACGAACATCCGACATCTGCTGAAGGTCCCATCGTCTTCCCGAGGCACGGTCAGGTTAAGCTGCTCCTCTGTGGTCAGGTTAGGAGCAGCATTGAGTATCCAGTCTGTGTTGCAGCGTCTGTCTGGATCTGACTGGATAAAAAGTACACTGGCAAAGTGGAAAGGTAGAATAACATTAGGGAAGCTGAGAGCAAAAAGGGTGATCTTCTGAAATAACCCAAACTCCCCCATACTCCGCAGAATCTCCCCGAAATCAGCCATTTTCAGGGCGCCTTCTTTCACTTTAGAGATGCTGGCCGACGACGACCTTTAAACAGTGCCTATTAATGTTTAAACCCCAGATCATGTATTTCAGGAAGGATGACACAGCATTTCAGCAGACATTTCATTTTATAGAGAAAACTCCTCTCACTGATGGAGATGATAGTTTAACCTGACATGAGCCTTTTGTTCATTTCACTTTGTTTAATTAGTTTCCTCTGAGTGTGGTAACCAAAAACCTTCAGCAATTACAAGAGCTTTGGCAATGTGGCAAATTTCAATAACAGACCCAATCCCAACGCCTTAATTCAGTTTAATTTGCTATTTCCAACAATCCAATTCCATTCAAATTTATTTATATAGATTTACAATTTACAACAATAGTCGCTTCAAGGTGCTGTATGTTGTAGGGAAAGACCCTGCGAGTTAGAAACATAAGTGACGGTGCAGTATATAACTTACAGTAAGACACCTTGCAGATAGCTTAATAGATCATCCGCTAAGTTTTATAATATTCCTTCTTATAAAACCTGACCCAGTGCTCTTACATAACAAAACAAGCAGATGTGTTATGTAAGGTGGAGATGCTGTAAAAGTTATTGTACACTCGATAATAAAATGGTCTTATCATGCCGTGGTCTGCAGAAACATTCAAAAGATCATTGAGCAATAAAAGTTTGCTTCCCTTTCTTCTTTTTAAAATGCATTTTTTGTCTTATTCAGTCTCATCTCCATCTCTTTTGACTGTCCTTCCTTTTAATTTGATGTAGAAAACAACAGAAGAAGCTAAAGATACAGAAACAGATCCAGTCTAAACATGGGTCAAGGTATACCAAGGCACACAACATAGATGTAAAAGATAAAAGACCAGTTATATAGATAACAGATCAATGCATGCATGACTACAGTATATATATGTGACTGTCTGGCTTTTATTGAAGGATACATATACGCACGGTAAATCAAAAACCTGCCATTTTTATGTGAACCTGTAAAAAATCAATCTTTTTAAATCTAAAACTATTAAAAAAGTTATGACATGTACAAAAAGGAGGACCAAGGTTGGCAATTAAATGCAAACATATTTAGCGGCACTAATCTATACACCAGATCACACTTCCTTTGAAGTGCTGTTTGAGGAACACACAGATGGATCAGTTCAAATAAATCAAACTTCAGCCACTGTTCCAAACCCTGGGAAGAATCTAGGACACACTTCCTTTATAGAAAGGATAACACTGGCTGTTAGCTAGCCCTTCCACAGGAAAAAAAAATATGCATCTAACTGCACATTTAAAACACAGAGATAACTGCTGAATATAAAACTCAGCAGACTACATCAGTCCACATGTAAATGTGTAACTTCCATGGTAAATATAGCAGTGACAGCCCATTTAAAGTATTATTGGCTTGTTTACCACCTGATAAGAAGCTGTCAAAGGGCTCCTGGAGGTAACAACTCACATTTCTAAAACTGAAAATATTTTCAGTAGGAAAACGCATTAAATGCAGACATTGTTGATGATTTTAAAGGAACATTTGTTCTACACTTGCTTTGGGTATCACACTTTTGCATAAAGAAATTAACGGATAAAGAAAAGTTGGGATAACTGAACACATTTATCTGTCTTTGACTGGCATCCCTCTGAGCCACTTATCTACCAACACTCATTTTTTACTATTAGGAAATGGCTGCTACCTCAGGACAGCACCACACTGGTACTGATTGTAGTTTCTCTGGTTAATGTATGATTTTTATTCGTTTCTTCATGAGACCAGTTTCTAGAAACACCTGCAGTCAGGAAACAATTACTCAAAGAATCATTTATGAAACTCTTAAGTGTTCAAATTTTTCTAGTTCCAAGTTAGAAACGACAAAAACACCTAAAAACAAAAACAACAACAAAACAGCTTTTTAACGAGTTTGGGTTTTTTTTGTTTATGTAATGATATGTAAATATGTAATGATAATAATAATAATAATTATCATTATTATCACTAATGGTCTCTTTATATGATTAAAACATGGGAATCACAAAAAACACACTAAATTCATTGTTTTGTTATTAATTTTTTATATGAATGTGGATCACCTAATAATTACTTTATACAGATTTTTTTTTTTTAATTTAGCAGTGTTTAATATTTTTGTTTCATTTCTATTTATCGTGTCTAAAGGTTTTGAACTGTGACAAGCTGCTGCATGAAGGAAATGCACCAAAGAGATAATAAAATATGAAAACGATAGAACACCTGCTGAAGGTCCCACCCTCACATCGAGCTGCTCCTCTGTCAGGTTACGACCCGCACTCAGGATCCAGTCTGTGCTGCAGTGTCTCTGGATCTGACTGGATAAAATGAAAACTACAATACAAAACTTCATGTAACCAAAAAGAGTAAGCGTTTGAAAGAGACCAGCTTTCACATTTAAAAAATTGAAGAAAAGAAAAGAAAAAAGCTGGAAAGGAAGAAAATTTTGTTTTACTTGAAAAAAAATAAAATAAAATAAAATAAAAAGTGCTGGGAGCTTTTCCAATCAGAATTAGGTGTCTGATGGCACGATTGTGCCAATCTCATTTTGCTTTTCCAAGACATGCTCTATAAATCTCTATAGGCTCTTGTTCATGTGTTTATCTGTTTATTTAATCATTTCCATTAGTGTTGTTTCAGTCATTACATTATATGAAACATAGTATAACATGGCAATGTCTAAGTTTCTGTGTGTAGGAACTCATCCCCTCCCCCCACTCATTAACAGTTCTACTTTGGTGGGTGTGAGTGTATGAAAACCCAGTGCTACTAAAAGACAGGACACTTTAAATAAAAGCATCAACACTCATTGAATACCATCATGTAACTTTATTCAACAACTAAAATAAAATAAAAACAAAAAACAATCAGCTTGCATGTGCTGAAATTTACTGACAATGTATCAAACTGGTAAATCACCATTGCATCTCATCACAAATACTCTTCAAACTAAGCATGGGTGGATATACACATTTTATGATTAAGCGTATATATATTTTTTTTTTAAATATAGGTACTGATCTGTAAAACAAAGTTCATACATACATGCCAATCAATTGATTAAAAATAATACTAATCACTGAGTGCCCTCATAAGAGGCAGAATGACTTTTTAAAAGTAAACGATAAGGAAGATGTTTAGAAAGTCTTTGATAAGCAACCATTTAATGACCAAATCACACATACACACACAGAGGGTAGGGTAACCTGTGCCGTTCATCGTCTAGTTAAAATTATCTATCAATCAGCCTGTAACTGGCTTCCATGAGGAAACACTACATATCATGACATCAACACAGAGTGTGACTTCAAGCCCAATGTAATTAAAAAAAAAAAAAAAAAAAAATGTGCATGTTAACATATGAACCAACTGAATAATCCACACATGATTAGTGATGCTCAGGCAAAGGCCAACAGTGGAAAACACTACAAAACAAACTGAATTCTGCGTGCTGAACATGAGTCTCAATCTGTTTGCCTTTAATCAATATTTACAAGTAATATGTTCCTTTAATCTGACATGTACACTTCAACAGTCAATGCAACGACATCATTACATACAAACCTCATGTCTGTGCGACAGTGCGTGGAGTTGCCATCATATGTACAGTTACAACATGTTAACATACACCATTTACATCAGTCCTTGAACTAAGAGCTGTGTCACAGCCCTCTGCACATGGTCCAAAACCACCACAGAGCTACACTGGGAGTGATGAGTGACTTGGTGTTCATAAAGCAAAGACACTACAGTACTGAAACAACTTGCCCAGTGACAACAAAAGCTTCCAATGATTTTTAAAAGGTTGCTAGCTTTAAAGAAATTTGTGGGGGGAAAAAAACAAAACAAAAACAAACCAAGATAATGCTGTCATTGATTTATTGTGTTTTGGCAAATGAGTAAGACTCAAAATACGAGTGTAGGGAAGTAGAAAGAATCTGCAAAATAACTGAGCAAAGCTGCAATTATTTACATCACAAGTGTGTATTTTTAAAACATTTTAAACATAGTCATTACCAGTATTATGGTGACACCTTCACCGCACATTCTAACATGTTTTAACAAGTGTATCGACCATGCTCACCTTCTCAGTGTGTTTGTGATGAGTGTTCGTGTTAAAACATTAAGTACCAGACAAACTGAAATTTGGACCAGATAGTGAAAAAAGAGGAAAAGACCGGGAGCAAAGCCGACAAGGAGTCCTTAATACCTGTGCCAAATTTAGTGACAATCCAATGTATAGTGGTCTGAGATCATTTAAACAAAACAAGAATGCCGAGCAGCTGCTTTGTAAACTCTCGTGCCAATCGAGGCGATGCCAAAACATTTGACCAAGAAAATAAAAACTTTGAGGACCACCAGTGTGCACAGAATATATAAGTATACACATGTAGTAAATTTCATGCCAGCCACTGATGAAGCAGCAATGCCATCAATCAGTGCTTGAAAGCAGAATCCCATTCATCTCCATTGTACTGGGGTGGAGGCAAATAAGCCAATAGCTATCTGCATGGCTAGCTGTCTTCCCCTTCTAAGCTTCATATGAGTATGCGCACCTTTACAGAAGTTCATCAGCACTCAAAACCAGCATCTGGGAATTGTAAGAACTGTTAAATCAGCTATTGCGAGATTCGATGACAACTTAAAGGGGAATAAAAAGAAAAAGAGAAGCAGTCATTACCCGTGTTTGTGGATATGAAAGTTAAATCTTACAATGGGCTCTTAGCGATGTCAGTTTGGCTGGTTGACTCGTTATGAACTCCTTATGAGGTACGAAAAAAGAAAGAAAATGTATCCAACACAAAGGAAATGATTAGTAACCAGTGACCACATACCGTGAAAAGAAAACAGCTATTGCATAGTACAAGAATATCAGGCATTCCCTCAACCTGTGAAAATAATGTGTCTTTAATACCTTGGGATAAATGCCAACTGACCGAGTGTGGCACTGTGGGACAGAGGGGCTACAGTTGATTTAAGCAGTGCAGTTAGAGCTTAAAATCCTTGGTTATGTTTTGACAAAACCACCACAGATGCTGCGGAGGAGAGAGCTGATCACACTGCCTCGGGCTGGATCCTTTTTGACATAATAGGTAAAAGTTCATCGGAATTTATGGACTTTCATAAAAAACAAAAACAAAAAACCTATGCTACGACATATCTGTATCGATATTACGGGGATTTTCTTAGGCGTACATGTGAAATACACAGAGTACACAAACTACCACCAGTTACACTGGTAAGGTCTAAAGTAACTAAGGCTGAACTTGCTTTTTAATTTCAATGTATCATAAAGTGCCACACAAAGGTGGCCCGACACTTCAGAGTTTTGTGGCACAGTTAAATGTTTGCTTTTTTTTTTTTTATAAAACAATAAAAGGCAATCGTTTCCAGTACTGGCAGGAGACGGCTTGGATTGTGCTTGTGTATGAAGACAAAGAATGGAAACCGGAAGAAAATAGGAACTGATATCTGATTGCATCTCTTCCCCCTCGTATAAGCGCACTGTAAACTTTTCAAGAGTGACTCCTGTGATGAACTGAACCCCCTCAATGTGGTCCTCGTGCATGCTGCAGTAGTGTTACACTCCTACCAGGCTTATGCCTCCTTCTCTTCATCATTTCCTCCTCCTCCCTTTGGCAGAAGTGGTTTTTGGAATTGACTACAATGCAGCTGTGCCATACCATTTATTTCTGTCCTTTGTATCTGGCTCTGGTTGGACTTAACTGATACTGAGCTGCGCAAATCCAATGAGTTTAATATCATCGGGAATTTCAGACTCTTCCACTCCAGACGCCTGGAAAAAGAAAAAACAAAACAAAACTAACTGTTGTTACTAAATATCTGAGAAGAAATACTGACCCATACACACAAACTGTGTTAATCAATGAATATGCGACATATCTGTACCAGAAAGTCACAGCATTACTTCATAAATAACTCGGTTTGTGTGCTCACCAGTTTAAAGGTCACATTTTTGTTACTGTGTGGATCGTCAACAATCTTTTGCAAATTGGCAGCAACTGTAAAGACAGGAAAGTTAGAAAGCTGTGAGCAGACTAAGGCTACATTCACTGCAGACCTCAGTGCTCAATTCTGATTTATTGCTCAGCTCAAATTTTCCTTGAGGATGTGGCTAATGTCCTTTACCCACGTGTGCAAAGGAACAGCAAAGACATCATACAGATCATTCTGCTGCATCGAAGGAAACACACGTGGGTCGCCGGAACCAGCTTTCACAATTTAATTTGGATGTGTAATAGAAGCCTATGAAGTTGTGAGAAGATGACAACGATGACGAGACACCCTACAAATGTTAACAGCATTTGTGATTAATAGAAGTAGTTAGATTGTTTCCTAAATGCTGATTTTATTGAAAAGACCCAAAAGGATGCGAGCAACCGATCTGGAACAATATGAAAAAACTCAACAGATTTGCATTCTGCACTGTGAACTTTGCATCCAGCTGCTGTGATGCCCAACAGCTAAGCGAACTCTGAACACTGAGGCTGCAACAAGCTTTACTGATGAGCATTAAAACGCTTTCAGTTAATTGCAAGACTTGATACCATGTTTAAAGAAAGAATTGAATGCAAAACAATCATTAATATTGACATATTATCTTAGCAATAATATCACAACATGTAGGGCTCTGTCGGACTCACCGATGACTAAGTCCCTTCCATCAACCAGACCAGCTGAGACCAACTCCTGAGAAACTCCATCAGCAGAGTCTGAGGACACGAGTGAAAAGATAAACCACAAACAGAGTTAAGAGACTGGAGTGGAAGAGCGTGAGAGAGAAGAAAGAGCTTTGGGAATATTTCTACCTCTGCCAGGCATGAACTCAAATCTGATGTCATTGAGCTCCTTCTTGGAATTCCTCAATCTCAGGACGAGACTGATGGGAACGCTGGATGAGGCAGCTGGATCCTATCGAAGGAAAATAGTAAAGGACTTACGTTTGGGAACACGTGTCTTTGTTCTCGAGTTATCGCATTCACAAGCTTGGGTGTCCACATCGCTCGCAGAGCAGGGTGACTACAATTCCCATCCACAACTGTGCTTAAAATGCATTTGGTCTGGAGAAAACTCCACCACGCATCTTTAAAACACATGTAATGCCAAACAAAATGGGATTTACGGTCACAAAACAAGATACCAGTGAAAATATCAAAAACAGCAGGGGTGAGTTGGGGGAAACAAAACAACCTATGCTTCTAACAGGGAACTTATTCTTGAGAATTTAAGTGTAATTACTTCATGAACGAGTATTGTTGTGGATGCCTTCCCCACAAATACGCCACCAAAAATTCATTTGTCCCAAAAGCTCTGTTTGTAACTTTTTAGGTAACTGTTACCTGAACAGCAGGCCCGTGTGAAGGGCTCGCTGTCTGAGCGGGAGCCTGTGGTGCCACGTGTTCTCCTGTTGGACCTGCATTCGCAGATCTCTCATGTGCCACGCCAGGTGGCTGCAGATGTGCACTGGAGCCATCTGCTGGTGGGAAAAGCTACAAGATACCAATTTCAAAATTAATCAGTAGTCAATTTTACATAAATGCAAATCAAATGGGGGGGGGGGGGGGCATAAGACAGATTTGCAGGTCATGTCCACTACAAGAGGACTTACCTCCATATTCTGGGGCCCGTCCTTTACTCTTGGTGACTGCAGAATGGACATGACAGATTATCAGGATTAAACACATGCAATTCTCCAAAAATGCCCCATGGACACATGCCATTTAGCATGAATTGTGATATGCCAATTATAATTCCAGCTCCTTTTATTTTTATTTTTTTTAATTTGTCATTTTGGGGGTAAAAATCAGAATCAGTAATTAGATTTAAAAAACAAAACAACACAAACTACAGTTCTACACAATAATTGCATCTTTACTTGCTGAAACCCCCGCTATTCTTAGGTCGAATAAAGTTCTGAAATCTGGAGTTTCTGAGCTCTAATCTCAACATGAATTAAGTAAGCAGAGGAGCTCACTAGTACTGCATTCCTGCTTGGCTAAACATAAGCTCAAACTAACAGTAAAGCAGCACCATCTGCTGGCCAAAGGACGCTGTGCACTGAGAAATAGCAGCCGTATAAAATAACCTGGACTATCAGATGGTGCAGGCATGCAGGGCCTTACCCGCAGAGCTGCTACAGCAGCTTTGCCCTCCTCGCTCTCCTCATCCAGCTCGTCATCGCTCCACTCCCAGCCACCATCCTCCGTTTTGTGGAGACGGCCGCTTGAGCCAGGCACACGACGCACCTACACGGCGCAGTGAAGAGAAGCAACAGTGACTCATTCGTCCTCTCTAGGAATTTCCCAGCAATCATTAGGCAGAGCGTTAGGAAAACTGGGACACGCCCTGGACGAGACAGCACACCTTGTCTTGATAAGAGCAATGCACAGAAATACTGGTGAGCGTGGATTCAGTGCATGAGTAAATTATGTACCTTTTTAGATCGCTCTGTTATTGTTGGACCCTTATACAGGAGCTTCTCATGTAGGAACTCATTGTTCTGGAACACAAAGGCAACCATTTCTTACAGGATCTATAAATACTCTCTTTGAAACCTACAGCAATATTTTCAGCTTATTTTTATATCCGTGATGCATGGCTCACCTTGGCTTTCGTGAAGAATTTGTGCTTCAGCAACTCGGCAGCAGTTGGCCTAAATAGGAAAGAAACACGAGGCTTTTCATTATATTTGTTCAGCAACAGGGGAATCTAATAAGCAGAAAAATTAGCACAAACTGGGTCTGGAAGTTTGCTCAAAAAAAGAAAGAAAAAGGTTTTGCAGAGTAACCTTTTTTCAGGATCTTTCTGTAAACACAGACACAGCATCTTCCTGAACGATTTTCCGTACTTCTTCACCATTTCCTTATCTGTAATACCCGTCTCCAGGCAGGGAGGGTCGTTTTGCAAGGTCAGCATCAACACCTACAGACAGGCAGAGATCAGCCTGAGCTGGTGAACAGACTAAAAAGTGAAGATATCCTTACAATGGTGATGTTAAATGTCCTGCAGTTTACACAGAATCAAACCTCTCCACACTATAAATGGTCTGAGCTTTGAGCTTTTTACCGTGGAACAAAGAAGCTGTTTGGATCACTGTAAACTCTGCACATATTTACCTTCATTGGTGGGTATTTGTGATATGGTGCTGCCCCAGTGGCCAGTTCAATAGCAGTTATCCCAAAACTCCAGATGTCAGCTTTGAAGTCATAGCCACGGACCTGCAGATTGAAAACAGAGCCGAGTGAACAAAGCGCTCGAGTTGTCCTTTTATATCCAAGCTTGTAGCACTGCAGAGAAACTGGAGAGAGGGAAAGAAGAGGGATAAAGCAAGCGAGGCTTATACCTGCTCCATGACTTCTGGGGCCATCCAGCACGGCGTCCCCACAAACGTCTTCCGAACCTTGTTCCTCGTCATGTCTCCACCTGTTGCTAGAAAGGCACTCACACCAAAGTCTGGTGTTTTGAGTGCATGAAACACAACAAATAGGAGATGATGAAAAACTGCCTCAAATGCCACAAACCACAGTAAATGCAGACAAAGCAGAAACACTTTACCAGCTATCTGCACAGAGCCATCATCCCCGAGAAGAATATTTCCAGCCTTTAGATCACTGTGCATGAAGCAAAGGAGGATTAAACCACAGACTACAATTAGAAGCCCACAAAGAGTGGCTGTGCCCCGACACAGATGTGGCTCGGCTCCAGAAATGAACAACACTCCAAATATTTTACTATTCCACAGAAACACGATAAAGCCTCACCTTTGATCAGGTTCATTTTAATCCACCTGTTTTCTGTTTGTATGCTTTACACCGAGTGGAAATATGCGCAAACAACTTGAATGGGTCACCCTGAGCCCAGCCTGACTGAATAATCATTCACTCTTAAAATATCAGAAAATCTAATCTCTCATGATTATTATTATTAGATTTATCTAATTAAATACATAATAGATTGCTGGAAATGCTCCTTTGACATTATTTTTTTTGTGAATGGGACTGTTAATTTACAACAAGTACAGTTGTCACACATCCAGGATACAGAGGCCTTTCTTTTCACTGGTGGTCCACAGTGTTCCTGGGAGGAACTTTTATGTAAAACAAACCTCCTCAATTATGCAGCTTCACTGTATTAAATATTGAAGGAGTGAGGTCTAGTTCAAACCGCACACTCATATGCAGAGATGAAAGGCCCAGAGCCTGACTGAGTTGAGATGGCAGTGTACGATGGGACATGTGAGCTACAGAGAGTGCAAACACTGTGTACAGTAATCACTCAGCTGCTGCGCAATAAATCAGCACAACCTACCGATGAATCTGCCCGTTTTTGTGGAGGTACTCGAGCCCCTCCAAGACTTCTTTCAGAATGGTGGCAATGCAGGCCTCATCCAACACACCGGTCTTATGCTCACCGCGAGAGATGATGTGCTTGATGATGTCCAGCACCGAGCCTGAGAAAGAGCGAGTGAGTGAGTGAGGAAGAGGGAAAGACAGGCAGAGGCTTGTCACAAGATGTGCTCGCAGCACATGGAGAGAGTTTCCAAGATGGCAGTTGGTTAAAAGAACATCAAGTGGAATTCAACCTAGGCTTATACTGTAAACAAACCCTGCAGCTGTGCCCTGTTAACTAAACAAAATACAACCTGCCAGAACCCCGCAGAGTACAGCAGCAACATGCACAACAACCAGTGGAATAAAGTAGTGGCAAATTTGTTTCCACTTGGTGGAATAGATGTGCAAACATTTACATATGCAAAAGACAACAGTGGCAAAAACTGTAAACAGTAAATTCCCTGACAACATAGTGCAATATGAAATTATGAACTTGTACAAAAGAGGGCGTAACCTCGATGGGTAAACCATCAATCAGTCGGTTAAAGCTGGTTTTAGACTCCACACAGAAGCACATATTTTAGCAAAAATATGAACAAAATAAGACCGACAGCCGGTCTGCACACAGACTTACTCACCATTACTATCAACACAGTGTGGTATAACATTGCTACAATCTCCCTCTCTATGCTAAATGATGGAGCATGTGTCCTGCAGAAAAGATGCAGAACACATTAAGGTTTAAACAGAGAGTGTTAAATCAGTAGTGGATATATCACATAAGTGTGTTCTCACAGAAATGATCGTGAAATTAAAGAAGCCCATAAAATAAATCTCAAGAACTGGTTTTGTGGGAAGTTAATCTCAATATTCATTCCAAGTTCAAACTTGAGCTTATTAGTAATACAAGAAGACAGGTTAGCCAAGAGCAGGTCAAATTAGGAACAGGTTTCATCAGTGTAACAACACTTACCACCACTGAGCAGCTTCATCACCAGCCACAGCTCATCCTTCACCACAAAGGAGGTATAATAAGACACAATGTTTGGATGGTGGCACTGGCTCATAGCTTGAATCTCTTTCTGCACACAGAAGAAAAATGTTGGATACAAGGTCACCCAGGAAGCATCAACTGTGGCCTATCAAGCCAAGCACAAACTGAATCTTTATGTTAAACTTAAAAAGACAAACTCGATCTCAGTCACAGGATTTGATCTTTTCGAATATTTAATAAGAGCTGGCTCAAGTGAGAGCGAAATGCAACAGCTTAATGTGTGCTCTTCCTCAAAGACAAAATCTCCCCTATTAAAAAAAGCAAAACCTGAAAACTTCAGCTTCAACATTATTACAAAGCCACCAAGCAAAGACATTTTTAACCCAGCATTTAGACATAAGAGGATTCAGGAGCTTGACATTATATAAGAACTGAGTAGGAAGATAGTGAAATCAAATAAAATATTTACAGCAGACAGCATACACTGCTATGATGGTCCTTAAGAAGAAATAATCAACTGGGGATAAAAATGAAAAGACTGCGGCAAAGCCAAGTAATCTCTGGTGTTTTACTCCAACATCTCGTGATTATGATCTTTAAGTTAAACAAAATAAATGCTCTAAAATACTTTAAAGTGGTTGACAAAGGTCCTAAGATGTATAATGTGTGACAGATCCAGCTGATAAAATGTTGAGAGTCTATTTAAGATCCTGGATGAATTCTTACTTTCAGGTAAGTGATTAATCCAACAAGCAAACCTGTTACATGGCACTAACAGCTTTTACTGGAGTTTGCACTACAGCTATTGATTCAGTAAATATAAATCAATAGTGAGGTATTGACTTGTGACGTATTGAATTCACTGGATTAAACTAAAGCTAACTTTCACTGATTATTTTTGTCTATTATTCCTCCTCTCAAAGGAATGTTATTATATACATCTTTCCAACTTTTTCTCAGATAACTGCTTAATCAATCTCTTGTGCGGATTGTATGGAAAACATTCTCAGCAAAACACAAACATGAATTTCTGCACCACCTTCCGCTGTAGTTTCTTACCAGAAGCTCATCCATGCTAGTCTGACACTTTTCCAGGTTGATTCGTTTGATGGCCACCTTCTCCTTTCTCGGCTTGCAGTAAGCTGCCTGGACAACTGCAGTGGCTCCACTTCCTGAAGAGACCAATAAAAAAAAAGTCCAGCTATCCCACTGTGGAGCGGTCTCTGATACTCAGTCAGCATATGACCGCTGTACTGGGTCTTACAAGTACAGAGTAAAGACATGTTTCTCACACTGGAGACTAGTCTCTCTCTGTAGACTGTAGTCCTTGTTGCTCTTTAAAAAAAAGTAACGGACATAAGAAAGCTACATTCAGTGCACACGTTTTGGGAAACTTTTAATCGTTTTCTTAGTTATACTTAATTCACACTGTAAATATGTTTCTTTATCTTTGTTTTTTGTTTGGGTTGTTTGTTTTTTTTGCAAATATTGATCTTTGTGTGTTCTTATTCATGTTCTTAACCGGGAACTGAGTGCAAATTTAGTTTCACCTCATGTGAATACATGCCAATAAAATCCTTGAATAAAGTCATTAACTGTAAGAAGCAGGATCAAGCCAAACTCAACAGCGTTGTGAAAATGACCCTAACTCTCTAACTCTTCTGATCAAAGTCATGTTCCAGTTATTTGAACTTGTGTAAAGTATGACTGATTCACTACATGCCATATCACACCTTGGGCAAAAGAGCACCACCCATTCTAACAACGGAAGAATCTGGACGTACTTAAAGCTAAACTGCTTTAGCTAGCCGTTTAGCTTCGTGCCGGATAGCAGGAATACAACCTTACTTTATGTCTCCTGCTAGCAGAGACAGTTAATCGGTTTGCCCTTCTACGGAAAAACTTCTGAGCTGTTAGCGTTACTGCAGTGTAGCTATGGGTCGTAATTGTACTTCTGCTAGCTGCAGACATACAATGCTACTTGGCTAATAGCAGCTGACAGCCGACGACAGTGTAAGCCAGGGAAGGCTACAATGCTAACATTAGCAAGCTAAGCTTCTCACCTATCACCTCATTGAGTTCATAGTCATCTTTGTCGATGGACCAGGGCTGAGAGGACTGGTCATCTGCCATGGTCGTGGTCTAAATGGTATAAACAGCACTTCTGAATTTAAAAAGAGACGCCTGTTTGATGTTAGCTTTGTGATTACTCCATTCGATGAAGCTTGCTACTGCTCCGCTGACAACTCCTGCTGCCGCTCCTGTCAACACAACTTTACGCGCTACTGACGAATGGCGTGACGTATGGAGAGAGAGGAGGGACGAAGAAGGCGCCATCTTGAGTGGGGCAAGCTATAAAACTTTAAGGACGTTTAGTTAAACAAAGGCAAAATGTATAGTTTTCTTTAATAGATTTTAAGTGAAAATGGGTTTAGTATGCTTACGGATATTATAGTTCTTTCAATCAATTTTACCCGCACATTCAGAATAGTTTTCAGTTATGGGCGGCAGGGGGTGCTAATGAGGGGAATGTGACTCACTCCCATTGTCACGATGAAGTCGCGATAAATAGCAGAACATAGGGTGTGTTTTGTTTTGTTTTTTAGGTTACTTGAGTAATTTATGTTACTTCAATGAAATACAGTGCAGTAAAAAGTGTTTTTTTACTTTAAAAAGTTTTATCAAGTTGTTCCACCAAACTGTGCTAATAACTCCTAAAAACTGACCGTGTTTTTTCCTAAAACGCTGAACTGACTCAGCAAAAAGCCATTAAATAAACCCGCCAAAACACAATAACATCACAAATGACTCAAATGAATTTAAGCTGTTACTTGTGGAACGACTTTACATATCTTCTTTAAGTAAATTAAAAAGAATTTAGCATGCCACTGAACCTTGGTGAGAAGATAATCCCATCTCATAATTTATACAAAAACACCATTCTGTTAATGACGACAGTTTACTGTATGTGCTGTTTCCATTTCTATAACCTGCTATATTTTGAATTTTCAATAACAGCTCACAGTTAAAGTATTACACAACTGGAGAGGGAAAAAATGATTTACATAAGCCATGTAAATTCAGATTATTATTGTATTATCTTTTTACAAATATCTATTTGCGTATTGCCAACCTAGGATTATAATGCCTTTTTTAACTTCAGTTCACAGAAATCCTAAACAGAGAGGAGACAATGAGTTCATCTGGCTCATCTCTCAAGCAGTAAATTAATACTAATAGGATTTATTCCATTTTATTGGCTACATCTTTGTTTTTAATTTGACCTGCATCGAACAACACAGTAAGAGCACACTGGGTTGAAGTAAGACACACATTTTGTAGTCCATTGTCTCGATATTGTAGTCTAAACAAAGCACACATTCAAGTCAAGTTAAGTCAGCTTTATTTGTATAGCATGTTTACAGAGGCACAATGTAATCAAATAAAAGAAAAATTAAGATAAATGAGGTAAAAAAAAAAACCATTACAAAACATCCATATGTATGCACACAAGCAAACAATTATACACATGTCTATACAAGTATATATGTATATACAACATAAACACACACACACAGGACATGAATACATGTATACATATACACATCATCAAATGAGATAAAAGACCAAATAAGACCGAATAAACGCAGTTTCAAAGAGATCCAAAGGCCTTTGAAAATAGGTTGGTCTTCAAATTTGATTTGAAGGTTTCCAAAGAAGAAGAGAATTTTATAAATGAGGGAAGATTGTTTGACATTCAGAGTCAGATTTTCTCTTACAGAGGTCTCCTTTCCTAAGTCCTTATTAATTCCCCTTCAAACCTTTCCTTGACCTTGTGATGTTTTCAACCAAGCTCAAGTCAAAGTGATTAAACAAAGGATGCAGCCATTTTAGATACTTTATCACGCGTTGGATGTCAGTGACATTCCACAGTCATGTTTTTGTAAATGCCAAGTAAAGAATGACGTAGTGAGTGGCCAGGTGGCATTCATTTAAAGTGATTTGCAAAAAGCAGGGTTGTTCAGTTGACGTCAATGGGTTATCTTTGTAAACTCCTACATGTTAAATGTTGATTAAAAAATGTATAATTTTGGTCTAAAACCTTCTTGGAATAAAGTTGAAGTAAACTACTTTAAATTAATTACAGTTCTTATGTAGTTGTATAATCTAATGGCCAATACCGAACCCCAAAAATACCATAGACTGGGTTTAAAAGACAACCTGTTTGAGGTATTTAGCAGTTTATAACATTCATATGTTGAAACACTGCAGCGATAATGAGAACCAGGTGTACTGTGTGCTGTGCCGTGGAACTGTAAACAGATAAAGGTGACTTTTAAACTATGTACTGCAGGTAAAACATCAGACAAACATCTCTTTCTGTAGTTCTGTCATTCTTTCTTTCATACAAAATGTTTCCTGTCTGGATTCCTGCTGCTGACTATGTCCTCTGGTAACACCAGGCATTGCACAGTCTGTGAGTAAAGCAGCACCCGTACTGCACAGGGGGTGTTTTGGAGGAAAGCAAAACTATGGATGGTATCAATGGTATGTGAGGAAACAGCTGGGCCTGTTCCTGCTTGTTTTGCAAGCACAGACACTAAGCAGAGACAGCTTGTACCACTGAAAGAAGCCTCATGATATCTGCTTCGTTTGTTTTTTTGTTGATTTTCATTATCTGGTTAAAGTGATTTTCTTGGAAAGTTTCATTTTCCTTTGTTTCACACTTGGTACTTTATCGCCCACCTTTGATGCAATGACTTAAGTTAAATATTAAAGTAAATGCTAAAGAACTCACTGTCTTGTCTTTTACAGGAATAGCAGTGTGGAGTTCATTAGTAACCATAAATCTTGACCTCTGCAAATCTAGTCACGGTTATTTATTTATTTAATTTTTATTTTTAATCTTGTCTCCTTTCCCCACACCGCCTGTTTTCCCGACCCCCGGTCCCTGCGTAGATTTTGGAGGTGTCATCCCCTCCCCTTGTGATGGTGCATGAAAGCTCACTCATCCTAATGCTGACAGTGCGTTGAGTCTAAGCCAGGCCTGAAAGGGAAGTGCTGAGAGCCACAGGAGCCCCAGCACACCAGTGATTGCAGGGCTTTTATCTCTCCAAAGGAAAGCTGTGCATGAACAGAAAAGGGCGAAAACTTTATCTGCCCCATTCAGTGCAACGAATATGCTCAAAGTTTTTTTTTTGTTTTTTTTTTTAAAAAGGGAAAAGAAAGAAAAGAAAACTAGGCTATGCGTAGTGGCAGTTAGCCAAATTTGCTATTCAGCCCCTTGGTGGAGTTTCAAAAGAGGAACAGGTGTCCATAAAAAAGAGAAAAAAAAAACACTGCAAAGGGCTTTAGCAGAAGTTGATTGTATTTCCACGGGTTATCTAAGCTTGCATGCTTCTCAAATGAACGACCCCTCCCTGTTTATTCACATGCAGAATTACCTTTTGGTGAGGAATAGACTCCGAGGCTCAGGGAGTGGTAGCTTAAGTCTTGTGTACATACAACAGAATTAGAAAAGGTATGCGGGATTGTTTCCCCCAATTTTTGGCTGCAGGTGCGCGGAAACCTTTCAGCTAATGACGACGTAAGCTCTGCATGCTGGCTACAAGGTCACGCTAACCAGTCCCATCGATGCAGGATGGCAGAAGCTCACCTAAAGGTCTAACCTGCTGTGACATCAGCACCGCGGCTTGAATGGCAGGCTCGTCAAACCGGTGTTGAAGCCCGCGGGAGTCACTGACACCGTTCAGACTGCAAGGAGAAACCCACGCGTGTGCCCGCGTTCGCTCGCCTTGTACCCAAACTTGGCAGAAGCCTGTTTTTATAAAAACAAAAACAAAAACAAACCAACAGCAGCAACAAAAACAAAAACAGGTTTCCGTTCAGTGTATATGGGAGAAAGAAGCGGCAACTTTTCACGAGAAGCTGCATGAAGTGAGTGGAATATTGGGCTGCGTAAAGTGGAGTGAACTCAAGACGGGATGGAAACGAACGGGCTCGAAAATAAACTTAAAGGTAGGATGCATTTTGGATTAAGTCACCATGTTAAAATATACTGTGCCTTTCTTGGATTTGGCCAACTTCCACTGTTTTCCAAATCCGATAACCCCTAAGACAAAGATTACATGTCAGCAAAGGTTTTTTTTTTTTTATACCTTACATTTAAAAAATCTAATTTTCTGCGTTGAAATATATCGGTCCTATGTATATTTATTTTTACTCTTATTGTTATTTGTTTTTTGCCGCTTAATCTAGCGAAAAATCCCAAGACAATCAACTGTGTGCATTTAAACACTCAAAAAGGTGTGGCACCTCTCATTCAGCTCGGTTTCACCTTGCTGCAAGCTCAAGGAAATGTTACCAAACTAAGGCGGTGGACGTACTGCTTGTAGAGTCAAATCAGCCTTTCACATTCCACTATAGAGGCTAGGGACGAGGAAATATTACAGGAAAACTGCTTGTTGTCCTGTAATCGCAGGCCTGTTTGCTTGTTTTATTTTATTTTTAATAATGAGAAGTTTAGTAATGTGGCGTTAAATCACGGCGCTTAGCAGTACCGCCTTGTCACCACTAGATGGAGCCCATAAGATAACTAATGCAGAAGTCAACACTAGGCAGGCTCCAGTGCAGGTATCAAACCTGTGTTTGTAGTAATAATGATGATGATGTTATATTCTTGGACTCTGATATTACAAGCCTCCTATTAGTTCAGCTTAAAATAAATAAATAAATAAAAATCTCAGCCTATTTACAGCTTCCTAGCAGCAAGCCACTGACCACCTCAGGGAGAAGCAATAATAGCGCTGCAATTTCACAAGAAATATGCATCACATACAGTCCCATTTGAGCCTCGGGTGGTTCTGACCAACAACAAACAAAATTTTCCTTTTAATTGTATGGAAGTACTTCAACCCCTCCAACAGCACCATAAAATGAAAGGCGGTGTGTATTATTGAAAAACACCAGTCATTAATGATGTCACTGCAGTTGTCACATTTTGCAAAGCCATCACGGTGGCCGGATTGAGGGCCGGAGCCGCATGTTTGACACCACTCCTCTGCTCAAAGTCAAATCTTTTGTAATGCAGGCATTTGACGCTAATTATGCCCTGTGGCTGCTTTTATTTGCTAGCAGGTAATTTACGCTAATTAAAACGTCTGAAGTTAACAGTGAGTATGGGAATGCTGATCAAATCCTGAAAAATGAACACAGGAGCAATATTCAAACAGACGAGTATGGAGTCGCTTCCTTTTCCGCGATAGTGTTCCTGCACGAGCAAGCTGTCAGCTGACTGTAAACTCAAGGGGACGTGACGGAGCTGAGTGAACTTTGAGTGGGAATGGTACACGCCCTTCTCCTCCACACAGTGCCTTGTGAACACAGACAGTGTCGGCAGCTCCGGGTGGCACCATGTCGTGCATACGAAAAGAACCCGAGAAAAGCAGGTCTGAGGAGTTACTCCAGTATGCCAGGGGCCAGAAGGTGATACAAATGAACGTAAAGCTCCTAGGTAGGCTGCGCTGCCAAGCGGACGAAACCAAACTGTTATCCAGGGTCAGACTGCTGCTACGTTGTTGTCACAGCGTAAAACCTTTTGTGTGCGCGTGTGTTTGCAAAGCCATGAACTTTTATGACTTTCTAATGATGGCCTGCTTGTGATTTCTGAGCGTTTGCACTTTTCCTGCAGTTTCTCTAAAGTGGTCTTCTGTTCCCTGCTTCCTCAGGTTTGGAGGGTGATCCCGACCTCCAGTTTCTCCTGAAGGGGGGAGACCTCCTGAAGGTCCTCTCCCCAAGCTGGAAGAAGACTCGTTACTTCAGGCTCCAGGAGGACTGCAAGACAATGTGGCGCGAATCCAAGAAGACCTTCAAGAAAAATGATACCTGTGAGTGCTGCCCTGTCTTCCCAGCAGAATATGTGTGACGAAAACCCACACATGTGCAAACCCCTGGCACACATCTGTCTAATCTCACACCGTCTCTTTACTTTACACTTTTTATTACTTTGCATTAGCAAACACTTTTGGAGTTCCTCTCCCGCCACAACCAAAACTTTGTGGATTATAAAAGGATTGGATTGATCACAAAGCTACACAAAGTCCTTGGTATTATCATACACATCTGGGTTGCTCCTGATAGCGGTGTGGGTGTGTTTGTAGAGATAGTGATTTATTTTATAGTGTGTTGTGGAGTGGGAGTGGTTAGAAATAACTCTTATTGTATTTTCTGCTTGGATGACACCCAGAAACTGCTGTCACATAGTCATGTACATCCAACGTCTCCGCTCATTACTGACTTCAGTGGGAGGCAGGGGAAATTGCAAACATCAGGCTTGTACGTGTGCTTGAAAATAAAGTGTTGCTTTTCAGCAGTGTGCCACATGCTACATGTTTGAATGACAGGAAGTGGATTTTTAAAAAATAAATGAATGTTGCATAAAATTCGTTCTGTCTTCAGTTTCGCTTGATGACATCTCGGCGGTGCAAATGGGCCGTCAGTCGGAGGGCTTGAAGAAGAACACGGAGGAGCAGGTGGAGGACCGCTGCTTCTCCATCATTTTCAAGAGCCGCCGCAAGAACCTGGACCTCGTCTCCAGCTCGGAGGAGGAGGGAAAGCAGTGGGTTAAAAGCCTGCAGAAAGTGGTCTCCAACCTAAACAACCTGAGTCGAAAGCAGAAGACAGAGCAGTATCCTTTTACACGACAGTGGAAGCTGTACTGTGAGCAAGCTGAAGCTGAGCTCAAACAGGTGGCTGTTTGTTAATAACCTGTTATTAAGACTTCATTGGTCATCACCTATCGCATAAGATGTTCCTGCACCTTATTTTCACCTTTTGGCTCCACTAGAATGACTTTGCCTTATTGATAGTTTAATTAATTTATTATTTATTTATTTTGTGCAGAGCCGTGGTGCGTGTAAGTTTGAAGCCGTTTTAGTGCCGCTCCCTTTAAGGCCACCTTCCATGTTTGCCGTCTTTTTTCTTCTTGAGCAGAGCCGTGGGAAAACAAATGCTCAAACGAGTGCTCAGAGATTATTTCACATATTCTGATTCATTATTTAAAACTGTGACCTTGTGTAATATGAGCATCTCATCCACCACTATAACAGTATATATGACAGAAAAAAGGACAAAAGCACTCCAGGTCCTCTTTAATCTATCCTGAGCTTAGCTAAGCAAAGGTGGTATAAGTAAATAAGTCACATTCAGTTGGACAGCGCTGAGTGACAGGTACTTGTTTATCTCCACCTTAAATCACAAACCTTCCAGCTGGATCTTCAGCTGCTTGAGGAAAGCAGACAAGAACAAAGATGATAACCTGAGTCCGTCAGAGGTCAAGAGTTTCATGCATCTGATCAACATCGAAGTGGATGATGAATACGTGGAAATGCTTTTCAAGGTTGTTTCCTCAGAGCTTCTTAATGTTTCCTAATGGCAGAAACTGTTTTAATGCATATTCTTGGAGCCTTCCTGGCTAAGCTGTAGTAATCCATTGAAACTCTAATGAAATGCTCCAAGAGGAAATCAGTGCTAACTTGATATTTTAGCCCACATATTTTTTTTCTTTATTGTTAATAGCAAATCCAGCTTTTAATAGTTTTATAGTGCATTATTTTCAACTTAAAATGTTGACTAATCTTTGTGTTACTTTCCCCCAATGCAGAAATGTGACAGGTCCAAGTCTGGAACCCTGGCAGGAGAGGAGATCAAACACTTTTATGATCTGTTGACCCAACGGGACGAAATTGATGTTATCTATGGGGAGTACGCCAAAACCACTGGCTTTATGAGCGCTCAGAACCTGGTGGATTTCCTGCTGAAAGAACAGAGGGAGAAAGCAACGCTGGCTGATGCGCACAGAATCATCGAGACGTATGAACCAGATGAAAACGGTCAGTACACAGCCCTCTTTCAGGTCTTCTCAGGACCGCAGCTCTGCTGGTTTTCTTCCTGTAAAAATCAGTGAGCTGTATCCCGTGAATGGTCTAACTGCATATGGTTACCAGGGTTAAAAACCACTGTTTTCAAGCTCGTGGTTTCCAGCTGTGTATTATTCTGCGTTCTGTTCCTCTGGAATTGCAGTCTATGGCAGCCCGAGTCTAAGGCTCCAACACACTGCGACCTTTTGCTAATCTTGTAAGTTCATTCATGTCAGGTCTTCCAATCTAATAAACTTGGAATATGCACAAACTTTGATGGACAAAGATTGAACATAGTGGCTGTTGAAAGAGATGCTATGATGTATGTTCCTCTGCTTCTCTCAAAGCTTTGTCTTCCTTGGTATGTTCCCCACAGCTGGTGGACTAGATTTTCTTCTTTGTTGGAATTTCAAACATTTCTTTTTTGCTATCTGGGTTTGTTTTGTCTTTTTCATGAGTGTCAGTGTATTACTGCTTCGTACCTTCATATCTGCATTCCCAGTAGATGTAGATATAGCTGCAATCATGCTGTGAGATGGCAATCATAAATTTCAGACTTTGGTCACATGACTACTACTACATAGTAATTGTACAGATTTTGGATTTCCAGAGGTTTTCTTCTGCAAAGCTGGTTTAGGAACAGGAAGTGTGAATATGCATCTAAGCAACAGTTTCATGTAATGTCAAACCTGGATTGTAGCCACAATATAAGCAGAAGTAACCTTCATTCATTTGATTAGTCTGTATTCTTCTCAATAAGGTAGTCTTACCTTCGACCTCAGTATGAAATATTAACAAGGGAAATATAATTTTCTCAAGCTGGTCTCACACCTGCAGGAACATCCTAAAACAAGTGTGCCAAACATAAGGTCCGAGAGCCTGAATTGGCCCAGTAAAGACACCAATCCAGCCCAGTGGATGGCTTTGGAAAATGTGAACTGTATTTTGTTGTTAGTATAGTTTCTCCTAATGATAAAGACCTCAACCAGTCATGCTGCAGTAAATTAATTAACCAATCCACAAACAATGAAGCAACAAATCTTGTTGTTTTTTGACTCCACTGTAGAACAGTCTGGCCGATGTGCTACCAGAACTTTTTTTTTTTGATTTTACGGTTATTTCTTACAGTTTAAGAGTCCTGCTGACAAATGTGTTTCTTTTTTTTACAACAGCATTTCTTTATCATGTAGAAAAACTCAGATCTATTATTGAAATTGCGCTTCTTTCTGTGGATGGAGTTTGTCCACAGATAAATTACTGACCTCTTGTTGTTGTTGTTTTTTTTTTAAATGCACTGTAGACTGATCTGCTGCATTTGGTGTGTATGTGTGTCTTTTCAGCCAAGGAGAAGAAGCTGCTGTCCAAAGATGGCTTCCTCATGTACCTGAATCACCCAGATGCCATGATTCTGAATCCAGACCACAAGGATGTGTACCAGGATATGAGCCAGCCCCTCAACCACTACTTCATCTCCTCCTCTCACAACACCTACCTCATGGAGGATCAGCTCAAAGGCCCCAGCAGCACAGAGGCGTACATTAGGTAACACTTTCCATCCCGAGATTCAGTAATTTGTCCTTGATGAAAGTTTTTGGCTAGTTATTTATCCAAACTTGATCTTTAGTCATCTTCCTATCGGTGTGCAAAGGAACCACAGAGATGTAATCTCATTTTTCAACCCCAGATCAGCTAAAAAATAACTGTTGGAAGCACTCAGCTGCACCATCAAAACAAACAACCCAAAACATTAACTCACAGTGCAGTCACTAACATAGGCATGAAAAGACAGCAGCACTGTTTTTGTCAGTAGGAAGTCCATCACTTTTACTGACTTTAAATAGGACCTTTCATACTTGTTCTCGTTTTTTAGTTCTATAGTTGTTATTACAATGGTGGAAGCTCAGCATTAAACATGGCCAACACTTAAAATAACGAGAACAAAGGTCAGACATCAGATTTCTCTGATCTGTTGATATATATATCTGTCTTAGAGAAGGGGTCTTCCAAATACCCCACCCATCTGTTCAAATCCTGCATTTGTGAGGGGCAGCCAATCAGAAGAAATTTACCTTAAATGGAAGGGAACTAAAATGGCTTGTTTCATTTAAGACAAAAAAAGCTCATTTTGAACTGCAAGTCATGCGAAGTTAGTCTACTAGAGTCAAAGACTAAAAATGATGATGTCCTTTAATGTCTTGGTTAATTGTGCTAAGCAGGCAGTGAGGGTAGTTTGTGTTTATGTGCCATATAATCTGTCAGTTCTTGAATCACTGAGACCAATTCATTACAACTTGGAATTTTAAATAGTTTCTTGTAACCATCTCTCGCCACGTTGCGCCGTTTCACTGATGGAACTGTTAGTCTAAACAGCATATTTGGTCACTAATGCTCACTCCAACACTCTCAGGGCTCTGCAGAAAGGCTGCCGCTGTGTGGAGCTGGACTGCTGGGACGGATCGGATAATGAGCCCGTGATCTACCACGGCTACACTCTCACCTCAAAGATCCTCTTTAAAGATGTGATCAAAGCCATCAGTGAGCATGCCTTCAAGGTATGTTTAGCATCTGTTGGTATCCAGCATGTCTTCACTCAACATCCAGCAACACACTTATATGTGTTTGTTTTGGGGGGGGTTGCCTGCTTTTCCTCAGACATCCCAATATCCAGTGATTCTCTCCTTGGAGAACCACTGCAGCGTGGAACAGCAGGAAGTCATGGCCCGCCACATGAGCTCCATCCTTGGCAGTGCACTCATCACCTCTCCTCTGGGTGATGGCATGCCCACAAATTTCCCATCTCCTGAGGTTAGCATCCATTTCACTAGTTTTATCAGGATTGTCAAGGCTGAACCGATCATAGGAGATAAAGTGTGTGTGTGTGTGTGTGTGTGTGTGTGTGTGTGTGTGTGTGTGTGTGTGTGTGTGTTCCCCCAGGAGCTAAAGGGGAAGTTCCTGATCAAAGGGAAACGTTTAAACAAACTGGAAGACACTTTTGCTGAGGCAGCTGCAGATGACAACGATGTGACGGAGGAGGAAGAGTCGAATGATGAGGATGCGCAAAAGGAGAAGAATACAAAGGTAGTCGAGCCCATGAAAATAAGCACATTACCACACACGTGATGTTTACTCACCCTTAAATTCTGCGCAATATTTCAAAGAAAAAGCTGAAGCTAGCGAAGGAGCTGTCCGACATGGTCATCTACTTTAAGAGCGTCCACTTCCACGGCTTCGAAGATGCCCAAAAAAACCTGAGCTTTTATGAAATGGCATCCTTCAAGGAGGGGAAGGCCATGAAGCTGGCAGAGGAGTCGGGTAAAGGAAGAGAAACCATGAGGAACTCACAAACTTTGATTAAGCACTGTCAATAAATCTTGTTTCCTCCCCCCCACAGCAAACGCCTACGTGCGCCATAATGTGGAAAAGTTTAGTCGCATCTATCCAGCTGGCTCCAGGACCGACTCCTCAAACTACAACCCGTTGCCTCTGTGGAACGCTGGCTGCCAAATTGGTAATGGCTAACAGAGGAATAACAAACACTGATAATTATACAGCAATGGCCAAGAGCTCATGTTCACTGTATTCTCTTTTTGTTTTGTTTTTTAAGTGGCCTTAAACTTCCAGACTCCCTGTACAGACATGGATATGAACCAGGGCAGATTCCTAGTTAATGGCAAAAGCGGCTACATCCTGAAACCAGCCTTCATGAGGGACGTAGCCACAGAGTTTGACCCCATCACCCTGACCCGAGGAGACTGGCTGACGCACAAGACCCTGCATGTCATGGTGAGGCCTTCATTGTGCAGACACACACTGGAGTTATTTGATTTCCTTTGAGTCCCGTTTAAAGTTGAGATCATTCTTCACCTGCCAATAGGTCATATCAGCTCAGCAGCTTCCCAAAGTGAACCAGAAGAAGTCCTCCATAGTAGACCCGCTGGTTAAAGTGGAAATCTATGGAGTGCCAGCTGATGTCGCAGAGAAAGAGACCAAACCTTTTGATAACAACGGTACCTCACGTTCACGTCCTTTGTTTTATTTTAATGTGTCCGCAATAAATCAAGACAATACAAAATTTTCTGTTTTGAAGGCTTTAACCCTTCCTGGAATGAGAACTTCCAGTTTGACGTGTATGTGCCGGAACTAGCATTGGTCCGCTTCAGCATCGAAGACTATGACTCCAGTTCTGATAATGACCTTGTCGGGCAGTACACGCTTCCCTTCAACAGCTTGAAAATGGGTGAGTTTTGCTGTATTTGTCAAGTCTTTTTTTTTCTCCTTACTATAATCCAGTGATGTGAAACCACTGATAGTCAGTTATTCATTTATGAAGTGTGAAAACAGAGATGGGGAAGTGTCCCTTCTTGGTGGTGTGACATAGAGAACCCAATTCATCCGCTCCACAAGGAGCACTTCATGTTGTCCTGTGCCATCACTGACCGCAGCCCCTTTGTGCTCCCACACAGGATACAGACACGTGCCGCTGTTCAATAAGAACGGAGACCTACTCCCCTCAGCCGGACTTTTTGTACACATTATGGTCCTGGATGCCGAATAAGAAGTCTCCAACTCTAGGACCTCCTTTCTACAGCCATGTTTTAAAATTTTATCTTTCATTTTGGCTTCACAGTTTTAGCTCATGATTAACTTATTACTTTAATTCTAATCAAAGTCGAATTGCGACTTTTCTCTCTTCAGTCTAGAGATTCTGATTTGCAGCTGAATGTTGGTTGTATTGGGAGGTGGGTACACATGCACACACTCTAGGGCTCCCTAGACTTTATAACACTCCATGTATATATGACACTTCACTTTTACAAATTGGATTAATTCGTACAAGCAGCACTCACTACATACCAACTTCAGTTTGCATTAGGATGAAACTTTTTAAACTGCTTGTCCCTTATTTTTAGTCTGTTCAATGTCTTTTTTTTTTTTTCTTTTTAAACCTTTTCATCCAAATGACAATTTTGACTTTTAGAGAAGCACAGGCCAATGTGAAAGCTATAGTCTTTGTTTTCATCAGTAATTTTAGTCATCCATTATGATCATTTCTCATGTAACATCTTGACTTTGCCTCTTTTTGTAAATCAATATGAACACATAAAAATGTTAAACACAATCATCATCAAGCACTGTATTCATCTATGACTTAACAGTCCTCATCCAGTGGAGCCACAATGAATGATGCAGCATTATAGTCCTTATAAACCTCCCCACTCTGTGACAGCGACGATACCTGTATATACCAGTCTCCGGCTGAAACATCTTCATGAACTATTTAATTTTATGCAAACAATACTAGAAACCAGTTTGCAGTGAGCCACATCTGCCTTTCCCTAGAAGGAAACTACCTTGTGAACTTTGAATACACCCTATGTAAACAGTCACAGCAACGATGCACACAAACGGAGAGCTCCTGTTGAATGAAAACCTTTAGGAGTTATTTTACATCTTAATTGTGTAAAGTTGCTCAAAAATAGTTTGTACAAAAACGCATCGCAGGACTTCTTCCAACAGACAGCTATCCTTTCCACTGTCATCAGCTTCACAAGAGCGTTTGGTTGTTGCCAGACTGGCAGTTTTGTTAGTCAAAGCTCTAAATATCCACCGTACACTACCAAACAAACTGAGTTAACCATGTAGTACCTAAACAAGGTTAGCAGAGCCCAAAGGTTAATCACGCCGTTACCATCTTTCAGCTTGTTATAAGAAAACATGAACCCACCGCTGCCAGCTCACTAAGACAAAACAGAAACAGATGGTGTTAGTCTGATGACAGAAGACAGGCAACAATCCTCCAAAAATGTGCTTTTATTGTGACATGTCTGAAAGGAACGGTAAAAATAAATCAGGTCGACTGTAAAAGACAGAAAACGGTGACATTCTCAACTTTCAGTAAACATACCATATGAGGTACATCGGAGATGGTGGAAACCGCAGTCACGCCAGACTGAAGTGAGGATCTTTGGCCTTAATTCATGAACCACATCAGATGTGTGACAGGGGGCAGAGGAAGAAAAGAAAAAAAAAAGACATGACAAAATTGTTTCAATGAAGCCATTTATTAAAGAAAATAAAGGGGGAGAAGGTGATGCTCAGAATGACATGCTGCCAAAGTAGGAAAAAAAAAGTGAGGAAATTGATTAAAAAAAAAAAAAAATAAACTCAAGTGTTTTAGAACTTTGGTGTTAACTTAGTACAAAATGAAGAATGTGATTATGAGTGAAGTGACAAAAGGAAAAGTGAAAGGCAGCACACATGAACGAACATACACACACACGCGCTCACAATCGTCCCGATAGGTGGGACGAGACCTGACTTATTTTTCTTACCAAAGGCAAGAGAGCAGGAAAATACCGATCTGAAAGGATATAGGAACAAAAAGCTGGATATAATGGGTAATATGCAACTTTTCAAACCCAAATACTGACAACATGTAGGTAGAAAAATATATCACAATGATACAAACAACATTTTCAGAGAAAGGTCATCATTGAGAGGTTGAGAAGACCAAACGCTCCTTATTTAAAAACAAAAACATTGCACTGAAACCATCGTGAGCTGCACACTCGCAACACAAATGCTTATGCGAAGAGAATGAAAATGTCTGAAGGAGCAGCAGCCTTTTAACTGGGGGCGTAAAGTTGGAAATTATTAGTGTCTCTTAAATATAAACCCCATGACCCACAAACCAAGCAGTAAAGGTTTGTTGGAGGCAAACAATCCCTAGATGGCACCATAGAGCTTTTCACATCCTCCATTTTACTGTTACACAACCCACCAGAGCCAAATATGCTCTACATATATGGCTGATCACTTTTTGCACTCCATAAGAAAATACTAGAGATGATGCTAAAACAGGGAGGTGTAACCTTGGAAATAATGAAGAAACATTGCTTTGTGCCTCCACAGGCAGTAAGGCATTAATGCCATGATGAGGTTGTTCACAGTCCTGATGCAGTGCCCCAGTAGTGTTTCATTTAGAGCTGGACCCAAACATTGTTTTTGGAGGAGGGGGCTGTCTGGATGGGCCCGGACTGAGCACCCATCTGCAGGCTTGGAAGGCGTCCTTTTGCTCCACAACAGGGGTTTCTTACTATAGAGACACAGGTAACCACGTTTGGCTACCGTTTCTGAGATAAACCAATCAAAATTCAAGTTGTTTCAGCACTGCAACACTTACATGTCACCAGATCAAAAAACAAACAAGTAGATCTAAATATTATATGGATGTCCGGTTTCTGGATCCACTCATGTGGACAGAGAATGTTACAGTGGTCTTACTTTAACAAACCCTCACTGGTTAATTTATTCAAGTGCTCTAACCCAAGTGCCCAAACCACCCTCCCCCTCCAAAATAAAAGCGGTTATTGCCATGGAAGCTAATGTTGCAGCATTCGGTTTGCTGGGCTCCTCTCATATGTAGGCACTGAGGTGAAGAGCAGTTTAAAAAAGGAAGGGGAAAAAAGGAGTCTGGGAAAATAAACGCCACAGGTGGCATTTCCATTCGATTTTTTTTTTTTTTTTTTTTTTTTAATTACGAGGGCTGGACAAGGGCAGGCCACCACTGTACATCAGGGGAATGGTGTGATTTAAACACTGTCCAGACTCTGACACTCAACCCTATTCTGTAAAGACACTGATGACATGGAAAAACTGAAAACATGGCACTCGACCTATTTGCTGTAAGATCCTGGACCAGTTTAAAAACACTAAAGAACACCTTTGCAAATGTGTACAATTTCAGAGGAAGTTCTGCCCTCTAAGGGTGAAGCTGCACCACTTGTGTGCATGCACACACACAAAAGTTTTTTTTTTTTTTAAAGTGATTAAAAGCTAGCCATCTGATCTTGTAATATTAAAACAAACAAATTTGACATCTATTTGTCAAAATAATAAACCTATCATGTTATTCTTACAACTAATAGACTAACAGTTGTAGCTCAACCCTGGTACGGATATGAAGCCTGTTTTAAAAAAAAAAAGAAAAGAAAGAAAAGTTCCTTATTTGGCAAATTATTAAAAAACAAACAAACAAACAAACAAACAAGGAAATGGCACATCTTTAGCCGAGCTTTCAGATGAAATTATCAAGCGCAAAGAACTACTGGACTTGCTGCAGGTGGGGCGTGAATGTCACAACTGCATACATCCTCCGTTTCCTAAAACAAAATCAACCATTTCTACTTATAATGAAAGCTGAAAGAAACAAAGTCACATCTATATAATGGCACAAGCTTACTGGGAAAACAGAAGAACACTATGAGACAACTGCCCAGCGTTTGATGACCAAAAAAAACAAAATAGTGAATTCAAACTTTCATATAAAGATATTTGTGTGTCCACTTTAAAGCATATCTGTATGTGAAAAGACCAGAGTACTCTGGAAATATGCCATGTAGAAAATATCTCCCCATATAAACAACAGTCACACAAGGCACTTCATTAAGTATGAAAAGAGAATCACAGTCCTTTCTACTACCAGAAATTGCCTGCATAGCAACAATATGAGGACAAAATCTTTTCAGACTTTTGTGTGGTACCACAAAAGAAGTCTCAGACAAAAAGTTGTTTTTGTTGTCGTTTTTTTTTTTTTTTTTTTTTTTTTCCTTGCGTTTAAAATAAGCACTTCACCAAATAGTAAAACTTGGTTGATTTGAAAATAAAGATTAAAGTTCGTTCCTCTTAGTATTTTGTCCCCGATATTATCAGCTTAGGACACTCTACATACTTTCTGGTGTGGTTTTTATTATTTTTGTGAGACACAGTGCTCCTGGGATTTTGAATGTTTTTGTTTTTCTGATGGCACTCAGAAGGCAGCCGGTCGCCAGGAGATGAGATCAGAGACAGGGTTATGATGTTTTCCACAGTGAGACTCCAAGGCGTCCCCTTAGTGTGGGAGGATCTGCCCAAGTCTGAGAGATACGGTCGTAGAAAGGAACAGAGATCAATACAGGAGACTGGTGGGCACAGGCGGTAGTGTGGGCTGTCCTGCTACCTGCTCCTTAGATTCTGCAGGACTCCGTAAACCTCTTCTTCTTTGCTGAGTCCCTCAAAGAAAGGCAGCAGGTCCAGGAGTTCTGTGTCATTCATATCGTCAAACCAGGACTGAACTGGGACCTGAGGAGAGGCACAAACCACTGAAAGTTAGCCTTAAGATGTAGAGCTGAATGACAATTACAGCATAAAAATGCAGACACGTTAAGCAAATTAGGAAAAGTACACTACTGGAGAAAATGAATTCTAGTGCTCTTAATAAATTATTCTGATCCTGATTGATAAATACCACAAGAAACCAAAGAAATTATGTAACCGCTCAATAACATGATTATTTTAAAGACGAGAAGCAAGTACTTTAAAACAGAAACTAATCACTGACACACAAGTCAGAAACACAAAACTAAGTTGTATAATAAAAAACAAAACAAAAACAAAGTATGAACATTGTTATAAAATGATCTATGAGCACAAGAACTTTCTTAGTGTCTGCCCTGCCTCACAGCCAGGGGAAATGTGATGGTGAGACAAAGCTAGAAAATGGTGTGGAAGATCAGTGACCAACTCAGCATGAGTCCAAAACACAGCTGCTGCAGAAATCAGAAGAAAGGCTGCAGAGGCCATCCTCCTAAAATGATGCCACAGGCAGTGAAATACCTACAGATACAGGTATTTTGCATAATGTCACACTCTATGAAGGGCTTCGGGAAGAAAATAAAACCAAAAGGCTTAAGACTGTCACGTCTGGCTCAGTGAAATGTATCTGGTGTAAAAATGGCCAGGATCACCAGAGACAGTGAAAACCAGAGGTGTGAGTGTGATGATGTGAAGCAGCATGAGAGCAAAAGGTGTTGGACAGACAAAGACACAAATGACATTTAATAGGCGGCACTGTGAATGCCTGAGGCTACACCAAAATACTAACTGCAGATGTTTGACAAAAGAGAGGATTATTCCAGCCAGGTGACGTTTCAAAGCACACTGCTAAAATTACACGAGATTCTAAAGAGAAAAAAAAGAAAAAACTATGTCCTGTACAAGTATGAGGCTTATTTAAATCCAAAAGATCACTGCTGGGATATTTTCAAGAACCCCAGAGCAACTCAGCTTCTTCTCCTCTTTCTAACTTCTGTTGTTTTCCATCATCATATTCAGCATGCAACAGAAGGCTACTTTGTAGCAAGAAAAATTCAGAGTCTAACAGATGCAGTGCTGAATGTAACAAATATATTGGAGGATTGGGAACTCACAGCATTTTCTGGATGGAAAATATAAGAAGCAGGTGAATTATCAACAATGATAACATTGTGGAGTTCTCGCCCCAGCCGGCTAAGATCTTTGACGTAGTTGCCTCGGTGAAAAACACAGGATTCTCTGAAGAGCCGCGCTTGAAACACGCCCCACTGGTCTAGCAGGTCTGCCACAGGGTCTGCATACTGTCCAAGCAAGACAAACAGAGGAGAAGCAAACGGTTTTTAAAACAAGGAATATAATAAGACTAATATGACTTGTGAATGTTGGGACGATATACATCACATCTTTATGATCACATGTTTCAACTAGAAACAAAAACAACTCACAAAAGCTAAACGCTACACTAGGTTTCCAAAAGGAAGCAAAGCATGGTGTCCCTCATAACAGCACTTGATTAACAGGGAAGGTGCCACTATGCCATAACACAGAAAAGCGCATTCTAGCTTTTAAGGAATATATGTTTCTAGAGAGGAATTATTCCCACAGCACAGTTTCTTTTGCTTCATTCATTACACTTACCCATGCATTACTGGCTAACATGATGGAGTGACAGATGCAGAGCATAATAACGGAGATGTAAAATTCAGAAAGCAGAAAATTAACGATGTTCACAGTTCCACAGGTACCACTGGCTTGTAACCAAAGCACACGTCAAAACAGAAAAAATGTCCACATTTGAACATACCTTGGCAAGACTGGCTGTGAAGAGCACACATTCAAATAGTTCTCCCATCTTTTGAAGAAACTCATCCACGTGTGGTCTTTTCAGCACATACACCTGCAAGATAGATCATCGCTTTTAAGACCAGGGGTCCGTTCTTCGTACCTCGCTAAGTAAGTTAGCTGGATTTGATTGTTGACGATTTCGCGTGATCTTGGATCGTTCGGTTCTCTGAAGCTCATCCGGGACTTGCTGTCATAGCAACAGATCCGTAAGCGTAAACCTGCTGGGGAGCAGGCTCACTTTATGTAAACAGGATTAGATCGCGGCCACTCAGGTATGTCCGCTTCATTTATACAAAAGCAACAGCGATATTTTACCACTGTTTTTCCATAAATAAATATTATCAATGTAACTAAAGATAATGCAGTATTTGATTCTTTTATTGATTCCATACAGATACATACAGGTCATTTCCTAAAAAAAGGGAAATGTACTATTAATCATTCTATTTCATGTATTTGATTATTTCAGATGTAATTCATATGTTAGAGTAGTAATAGTAAATTACTTCGTGTAATCAAGATGAGAGACCACGGCTATAAAAGCGAAGGTGGATTTGGGAAGCCTGTCGCAGCCATGTCCTGTCCGTATACGCGAGCAGCCCATTGCGGAAGGTGCAAGACTGATAAGGAGAGTTCTCAGAATTCAGCGTATATTGCGGGACAGACAGGATCCTTTAGCTCAGCGCGACAGTGTGCTCATTGAGAGATATCGATTTTCCCGTGAGGGTATTATTTACTTAACCAACTTGTTGACGAGGGGGTGCAGGACCACCACCTGTCTTTTTTTGCTCTGCCCTTTTCTTGGTTGCTGTTATAAACAAACAGATTATTTCAGGGTCTCTTTTCAAGAGACTAAAAGCAATACAAGTGATAAATATTACCATTCTGTAGAATATTATATTTCACTTTTACTTGTTCCCATGTTCTAGTGGGCCCTGTTGTGGCTCTAATGTGAAAGAGGATATAATGTAATATAATATAATATGATATAATGTAATATAATATAATAAATTTACCCTACCGCCTACTGGTGTTGGCCAGAGGGGCCGATGGCGCGATATGGCAGCCTCGCTTCTGTCAGTCTGCCCCAGGGCAGCTGTGGCTACAACCTTAGCTGCCTCCACCAGTGTGTGAATGTGAGAGTGAATGAATAGTGGTATTGTAAAGCGCTTTGGGTGCCTTGAAAAGCGCTATATAAATCCAATCCATCATTATTATTATTATTATTATTATTATTATTATTATTATTATTATTATTATTATTATTATTATTATTATTATTATTATTATTATTTAATTACTTCCGAGTTTAATTTGTCAGCAACTTTCTGCCAGCCCTCTCTCCTTGCTTTTGCAGCCTTTGCAGTGTTCCCTTGGGTTTTAATTAAACTCTGAAACTCCTGAAATCCCTCAATCAAGAGTTCTTGCTCTGCTGCCGAAAAATACTGAGCGCGCTCCTTCGACATTTTCGCCGACCAATCAAAGGGTTGCCGATCAATGTTTCTACTATCGATGCGTAGCCCCTGTTAAGCCACCCAGTGATCTCACATTACTTCATCCAGCTGTACTAATCGTCAACAACAGGTGTGTTCGGAGAACCGGAATAGCGAGCTCAAAGTTGGCGCGATGATTTGATTTTGGATGTAGTAAGCGAGGTACGAAGAACGGACCCCAGATTTCAAAACAACAACAACAACAAAACAAACCGTGGTGTGACAGGAGTGTCAAACACTACAGATACATTATCTGTACTGAGGGCACTTTAGGTGAACAGTGTCATTTATAAGAAAATATATGCGAAAGCTTCAGGATGGCTACAAAATAATTCCTGTTACTCATTTCTGGAATTATTCAAAATGATCAGACTGTTTACCATGTCACATAACTTTAGATGCCCCCCACATCCCCTTCGTACAGTGGCTGCCACCCAGTGCAAGTAATCACGAATAGGCCATCCAGGATACACACAGCCTATCCTGGATTACTTGAACTGGATAACAGCCTTTTCTTCAGGATCTTCACATCAGAACCAAATGGAATCCCCCCTATTAAAGAGACAAACTTCAATACAATTTATTAGTTTTTAAAGAAATCCACAATACCTGATGAACTGTACCATCGATCTCTACTGGGACAATGAAATCAGCGTTGCTGATAGGCTGTGGGAAGAAAATACAATTACTTTTGTCGTACTACCCCAACTGACCCCCAGAGGTCGTACTATTAACACAAACTCAATTTCCAGACTGTCTAATCTCTGAGGGCAAAAAAAAAGTATGTTTTGCTACAACAACCTTTATCATCACTGCCCTCCTTTAACCTCTGTAGTAATTTAAGACAGCAGACAGAGCATTTGACCTCAGGCAGAAGTGGACAGCTTGAAGATTTAAAAAAAAAAAAAGAAAAGAAGAAAGTGCACAGAAAGTATTCTTCAGTGCAAAAAAATATGTTTTATCGAATGGAGATGGTTGCCAACACAGCCTGGTTGTCTGCATTTTCCTGTTACAATCATGTACCCATTATAAGCCACAGTCAGTACTGTAATATTACGCTCGCTCACATCCTCTGCCACCTGCTCATCTCGTTCTTTTGTGTACACAGTGATGTCATGGATTCAAACAGCTTCAACTTCCTGTGTATCATTAGCGGAACTTTGGAAATAATGACAGAACTTTGGAAATAATGACAATGTATAGACATAAACTAAACAATGGTTTGCAGAAATATAGGCAAACCTAATATTGGCTTTTAGTTAAACCTGGTAGTAAAAGTGCTCATACTGTGCAGAATTTCAACAGTAGTTTTAGCCCCTTCTTACCTTAAATGAACTGTGGACAAGTGTTTCATCCAAGTCAATCACCACACACTTTTTGCCATAGTCAGATATTTTCATCTCTGGTAGGAGGTATTTGGCTGGCGGCTATAGGGAGGACAAGTCAGATAATGTCAGAGAGCAGTACATGAGAGAGAAGGACAGGCAGAGCCAAAGAGAGAACATGAATGCTGTACACTTTGCATTAAGTAAGGTTTAAGCCAACAAAAAGCCAAAACCATGTTAGAGGAGATGGTTTTTCAAAAAACCAACTGAGATCAGTGACACTACAGAATTCAAGCGAAAACAAACAAACAAAAAACCCTTTCATCTCTTTACATCTTTATTAGGTCAAGTTAGATTTCACAAATCTGTATCATGCATAAAGCTGTCTGCTGCTGTTAAGCCATCCTAATTTTGCTGGGATCAATCAAACTTAACTGTTAAGTTTGGAAATGCCAGTACACTATATGAGAGTGTGAAGTGAAGTGAGAACTATGGCTCAGTGCTGGAATTGACTGGATGCTCTTTTAGAATGAAATTATATCAAATCACTGTTGGTTATTCTCACCAACTTTTCCTTGGATGGGTCGCAGATCACCGAATCACATCTCAGTCCTTCCTTGAGTGTAGGGCTGTGCGATATGACCAAAATCTCATATCCCGATATAAGAATTCTATCGTCCCGATAACGATATAAATCACAAAAATGTAACATTTTCTGTAAATTCTATGAATCTCGGGCAGCTCGACTTGCGGGAAGTGTTTCCAGCTGCGCGTCATGTAGCTGGAGTCGAGTGTTTTAACCGATGCATGAAACGATACATTTTTAGACACAAGTTGTAACGGCCGCCGTTTTCTTTGTGAGCATTTATTACACAGCTGGCTGCGGGGAAAGTCTAAGGTTTATTTTTTTAGCACCTGGCGGCTCTTTTTTTACTTCTCATCCGTAAATAATCTGCTCTTTCACGTGATTCAGTTTATTTTGAAAAGTCTCAACAGGATCTTGAGCTTTATTGTGAAAGGTTTATGTGGAACATAAACAAGCGGACACGCGATCGTGTTACCGTCGTTGTTGCTAACCACAACGCATAAAAACAGGCGCTTGTCCATCCGTAGTGTGGTTATATTAAATATAAGAGAAAAAGAGAACTTTAAGAAATTAATATAGCCACTACAGTGACCATCAAAACTATGAAAAAAAAATATTGCCGTAAACAGTTTATTTTGCGACACCACGAAACAAACTATAGCGTAAAATGAAACGATAGACGTTTTTATATCGTCATCCGATATATCGTTATATCGAACAGCCCTACTTGAGTGACAGGATTAATTACTTTAAGTCTGTAGCTGAGTAGCCAAACTGAAAGACTAGGAGCTAATGTTAATTCTCACTCTCAAAATTACTAAACTGCATAGATAAGTAGCACAATAAATGGTTTAATGCCTTGCGTAGAAGCTCCGGAGGCAATTAACAGAAACAGGTTTGCACTTAAAAATGTTAGCTGGTTAGTGTTACAGTGTTTCTGAGAGCATACAAACCACAAAATGTCACTAATGCAGATGAAGCACTGAGACATTAAACCCAAAGGTGCACGTACACCTTCTACGCAGCCAGACAGTGCTACCATCGGCTGAGAGTGAACTGCGGTACGGTAGCAGAGCTAGAGCTCTCTGAGGAGCAGTGGAGCCCACACAGACAGGATGTGCCACCAGCCCACTCACCCTGCATGCAAAGGAAAAGAAAAAAAAAAAGGCAATACATACACTAGGGACAGGGATGACCTCGACCTGGTCACACTACAACACATACAAAAACAGGGTGAGGGATAGGAAGTAAAACAAAGGAGAAACCCCCCAAAAAACAATGACACATTGACAGAGATAGCACAAAGAGAAAATACTACTCACAAAAACAGACAGTTTACAACAGATGGAAAAGACTTGCAAACTGATATTTCTAGAGTTCTCAACAGGACAACAAGCAACAGTTTAGTGGTGGAACAGCTCACCTTGGGAGGCGATCCGTTCTCCTCAACTGGTGGAGGCGGGGAGCTGGCGTTGGTGTTGGTGGCTGGAGAGTCCACATTGTAGTTGCGGAAGCAGCAGAAAAACGTGCTGAAGATGCCTCGGCTCCTCTGCTTCTTTAGGCTGCTGTTTGACTGGGACGCTGGCAAAAATAACAGGAAGAGGGTGGAAGAATAGAGGATGAACAAGCGGATATGCAAACTGACGTTCTACGATAAAAACGCAGCAGGATGAAACTGTGCACCCTTTACATCTGAATATTTGCATGCCAGGGTGTAGATCCTGTTTTAATAAAACAGGCCATGTGTTAGCCACAAATTTTCCTAAGTGGCCACAGTGGTGTGAGCCATGCTGAATGACAATAGGGGAGACCTTTACAGTCTGATTAAATGGCATTAGGTTTTGTTTTGTGCGCTCGCCCTGGCTGAACCACTGATCAGAAAATAACTTAGGTGGCCGGGTGACCTCATCAGTCACACTCAGTGACAGTTCAGAGCATGCTCTGCTCCGATTCCAAATCGCCTCTCATTCCTGAACCACGAAGCGCGGCCTAAATGAGACACTGAGCTTTTATTAATAGTGACAACTTGGAGGGTGTACACACTTCATTCTTTTGTTCTCTCTCTCCTTTATTTTTTCGTATTTGCTTTTGTGGCTACCACCATTTTGAAAACTTGACTTGATTCCCTCCAACATTTCAACTGGCAGGTGAGTGACTGAAGCAGCCTGATCATGCACAAGAGAAGCAGAGAAGGAGGTGGGAGGCCCTCAGACCCCTCAGAGCCTATACAAGGCTGCATTCCTCTCCACCCATTCCCCCTGCCCAGCCCACCAGAATGCCTTTGCAACTGAAGACTGTGAAGAGTGAATAGCATTATGTCATGTCTTTTGGTATCTTGATATTGTGGCACTTTGTACTACAAACAAATGTGTAAATGTCTAAACAAAAAAACAAACAAAAAAAACCCCACATTCGGAGCAAAATATTTCTGCAACTTGCCATCTCTGTCTAGTGCTTTATTATAAAACAGTTTTGTGCATCAGAGGATGTTGAGACCACAAAAGCAACAACAATCTTTTAACATGTTAGGATGTGGAGCAAGCACATAATGCGTTTCAACAGATTAATAGCTGCTCTTACAGTAAAGCTATCAGAAGCTGACTGACTAACAGCATGTCACAGCTACATTAAACACTTTCTGCACTCCCGAGCTTCTCTGTCATTTCCCTCTATCACTGTCTTCCAGTAATGTTAATTACAGCCTTTCAAGCAAGGGCATGTTTTACTGGGTATCTAAGTTGTATCTTATCAGTGCCATAAGCTCTTCCAAGTCGAGTGGACTATAATCTGCAGCCATCGACAAGGAAAAGAAACAATAACAACAACAACAACAGATTTATTGTGTCTTCTAAGAAAGCCGAAGCATGTGGATATCTTGCTACAACCCAATGTTTCAGAGAGACCCAAACCAGCAAAAACAACATTGTAACTACCACGAAATACCAAGGCAGCAAACACATTTAGAAATTTGTTTGGAAAATTACCAGCTTGAAAATGAAGAATGTTTTCTTCAGAAGTTTTCAAATTACTCTCTGTTCTCTGTGTTTTACAGGCTTAAGTTAAAAATACTCAAAGTGGCTACACTGAGCTCAGTTTTTATCTGGCCATAATCAGCAGCACAATTTTTTTTTTTTTTTTGCTTAAACAGGGCTTTATGTTTTCATTTCAGCTCTATAAAACTGGGACAGAGAGGCAGTTGTCAGCTCCCTGTGACTCATCACTACAACCAGCCGTGGTACTGACTCCTGCACAAAGACCCTTAGCAAATTCACAGTCAGGCACAGAGCACAACTGTGTCTCAAATATATCACTCACCTGGCATAAAAGCAGAGCTGTAGTTCACTAATGAGGTGCTGAACTTCACAAGCACAAGTACCTTTACTCACAACACATTCCAGAAAAACAAACCAAACACCTTTTGGAAAGAGCAAAAATATTCCCAGTGTTGTTTGACTTTTCTCTAAGCTCAGGTAAGAGTCAGACCAAGGGACATGACCTCTCATTCTACTTGATAATTCTTTTGTTGTTTCCTAAACTGTTTCCATCAGATCACACTGAATCAGGAGAATGCCATGTGGATATTTTACACAACTGTCATTTCATAACAGTAGTCCGCTTCAAACACATTGACAGTACTGGAAATACTGTGTGGTATAAGCGAGACAGCTGCATGGGTGCATGTATACAACATTCAGGAGACAGCACCACGCACTGAATGCTCCAAATTATTAACTGCATTATTCCCCACACTGACACAATATGACATCACATGGACATTATACTAGTGGGCTGCAGGTTAAATACTGCCTAATGTCCGATCTGACTAATGTGGCAATTTGCTTCCATACATGCATCTCAGCTGAGTGATGAAAAAAGGTCAGCCATCCAGCGCACATGTGACAAAATCTACCGACTCCTGGGTGGGTTTGTGACTGTTGACACAGTCTACAGATTTGACCAAGGATTAGTCAAAGAGAAGCCTAAACAATTCCACACCTCCTCCTGTAAACAGTGCAATCTCCAAGTTTCCACGGCAAGAGACGTTTTTCTAAACAACACCTTTCAACTCTTTCAGTACTGATACCTTTTTTCTGCTCTGTTTCTGTGTTTTTAAGACTGTTTTTAGATACAAGTAATAAAACTGTTGCATTGACTGTGAAAACCTATGCAGAACTGTTTTTTGGCCAGGCAGAAAACTGATCAGTAACCCATGAGAGAACCGATAGTCAGACTTCTGACCAGAACTGATAGTGCCATTAAGACTTTATTGATAGCCAACCCAAGTCCTGTGCTGTTTTTTGTTGTTGTTGCTTTTTTTTTCTCCCTTTATTGAACTTTTCTTAGCGCGGAAAGGGGTCTTCTTTTAGTAGATTCCCCAAATGAAGACTTTTAGTAGCTTAAGTGAGGATATGTGGATACTCCACTGCCGTGAGTTTGCTATCACTCTTTTGTAATGTGCAGCCCGCTTTAAAGCAAACAAAAAGATCCTGGCATTGGCAACTGATAAGCTTGTAGGCTTATAAATCCCATGGATTGGAAAATGTGAAACTGGCTGAGAACTAAATGGGACCAAAAGAATTAAGACAGTATTTTAAACTACAACTAAAAAATGTATTCCTGCAATTTTCCCACTAAATTTTGATTCCATTAGTAACCACAGAAAAACCAAAACTTATTAAAAATTGAATGCATAGTACAAAATATAAGTAATTTCCAATAGATACATATATTTTGGTGCTTTTCTAAACTATTATTAATATTAATCTTGACAAGTTTAATGCTTGGGAAATATTTATATCCTATTTTGCTAATCGAGGACTTAATTAAAGCTAAATCTGTAGCATATTTGAATGTATTTAGTGCTTCCTTCTTTTTATTTAAATTCAATGTGTTCATGAGGTTAAACAAATATAGACAGGAAACCCCAGAACTTAATAGCAGAAGAGGCTAGAAGAGGGCTCAGTCAAGGTCACCCCATATGAATCAATCTTCCAACACTATTAGCAAGGAATTTATCGTAACAGTAAATGGATCATGTGTAACACTCCATCCATCTCACAGACATATTAATAAGATCTCATTACAACAATCTCAGCTGAGTGGCAAGTTTAAGTTGTTGAAATCAACAAGACTCTTCAAATTCAAGAAAAAGACCCACAGAAATCACTGCTCTGATGGCCTCTGTTTGGAAATGAAGAGCTTTTTTGTTTTTGTTTTTCCCTTTCAAAGTATGTCTGTGACAACACAGAAAATGATCACTGTCATCTTACAATTAGTTACACTTGGCTCTGGGGTTAGTGCCCTTCCCAGCAAGACTGTAGGTCTATATATAGGCTGCTGCTGCTGCTTGGGAGCCAAACCAGTGTGAGAGGCAGGCACATGTTGTAAGACAGCCAGCAGAGGAACATTAAGAGCAAAGGTGGTCAGTTTTTGCCCAGACAGTTTGGCGCCTGTTCAGGCTATTGGAAGACTACCTATTTAATTCCTTTAAGACAGATGGCCGCATGGGCTACATGTTAGGTGATCTCCAATAGATAGATGACAATCTGACTTTGTATTTACATTAGAAAATGTGTATAGAAATAATGCTGTTAAATATTTATAGACTTTTTAAATTATGTGATTATAAACTTCCACCAAGTGCCAAATGTGGACAGTTTTGTTTGGCAAAATATTCTATTCTATATAAAAATTCTATTCACAAAACTGGCTGCTAATTAGGAAAGAAAAAAGAAGAGAGACTGAAATAAAAACAAAAAAACAAGTGCTGTTACCACATGTTTGTTGTAATTTATATGCACAGTCCTTCTGTCCTGCCATCTGTTTTGCCCCACCTGTATCTTGTGAAGACCCACCTGCACCCTATCTGACTTTTTTTTTGCAGATTCTGAAATTGAATTGCCATTTTTCCAGATTAAGAACAAAGGGGAGAAAGGACAAAGACATATACAATTGTTATAATGATTATATTATTTGTTGTGAGAAGCGAGCATCCACGTCACTGCTCTATTTCATCCGGTAACTCAACTGTGTCTTGTTGCACGCACACTCTCGCACCTAGTCTTATATTATTTCATGCAGCAACCCAACACACAAACAATGAATTCTAGCAGAGTGAATGCTTGTACTCGACCGCCTCTGTTGGCAAACACACTGAAATCATACTAAAATACTACCTGGGTGCAGTAAAGTGCATGTCTTCAGAAGCAGACCAACTATCTGTAACAGGCTTGCTAAACATGGTATATGCTTACTGATCTAGTAAGCTGTCTTAACACTGTTATATCACCGTAGTGGCATATGATTAGTTTAATTGCCATATAACTCCACCTTAAGTGTTAAACTCCAGCACACATGCAAGAATAACCTCCCAAGACAACCCACGTATATTCAAGTGACACAGAATCCACAGCAGTTACTCTGGGTCACTTTTATAGCTTACAGGCAAATGCATTGTTGTGCTTCAAAGACTCAAGTTCTCACATTACTGATGGTCTGAGAAGAGAAGTTTGAGATGTGATATTGATACACACCCTATGCACCAGGGTGACCCGGTGCATAGGTAAAGTGTCAAAGGGCGCCAGGAATGAGAATCACTGGATATTAGGAGCTATGGGCTTGTGGAGAAGTCATTCACGTTTAAGCAGCACTTAAAAAAAACCCAAAAAAACAAACCCATCTATTACAGAGGACAGAATATTGTTTAGAAGTGATACATATAGGAAAAGACCTAAAACTGGAGGTTAATTTCACTGCATAACACACAAACCTCACAAGAAACAATAAGCGCGGATAAAACAGTTTCACTGTTTACATCTCAGACAAACCGAATAAGTTTCCCATAAGCTGCACAGATAGCTTCGCTATGTGCATGAAGTAAAACTGAATCGATACACAACACCAGCAGCACAGTTCTCTTTAGTCCGCGTATTAGCTTCGTCCTTAGGAACTTCTTGCCAATCTCAATCCAAACCACCGAGAACTCGATCCATACATGAATCAACTCTCAGAGCTGTCAGATCATATGGTCCCGTTATATAGTCCAAACGCATAAAGAGAAGTGTACTTTCCAGATGTATTATTGCAAATACTTTTACAAAATATGCGTTAACTTGATGCAGACAGTGAATTTTCGTTAATGTTAAAAGGGGAAAAAAAACGCGCTGGAGCGCTTTTCATTTTGAAAACGCAATGAACAAACGTTATCCTAGTTGGAGAACTTACCCGGGCAAGGCCCCACTGACAAACTTGTTGCGTAGTTGAGTTTTTTTTCTTTTTCAACAAAAGACGTGTTTCCATCTTTTCACACAAAGGCAACTGAGGTCTTTAACAACTACAACAGCTAGCAAGTGCGAATAAAAGCTAACGTCAACAGAGAAAAGTAGTCAGCCAGCTAGCATTAGTTATGTACCGTAAATTGACTTTTTCCTTACCTTTTTCCTGGTTAAATGATATTATTTCCTCCTCCTTGGGGTTAGAAACTTGGGTTATTATGGACATGTGGTCCATTTAGACGATTGGTTATTCCTGTTTTAGTTCCCACAATGTCAATAGTACAAGCGCGCTTGCTTCCTTTGCTAGCTACTGTTAGCTAGCTGTTTAAGATGAAGGTAACCAGCTAGCCCACGAAGCCAGGAAAGCGTCCGAGGCGAAGGGGTTGTGGCAGCGGTGGTAGCCAGCCAGCTAGCACAGTGGTGAATGGAAGCCAGATAATGTCTGTCATTTATGGCTTTCCGAAAACTACCATCGCTACAAACAACTATGTTTGTGGGCAACACGAGGAGCGTGCGTGACTATAAAAAACAAATAAATAGAAAAGACGCTGAAATTGCTAACTAACTGAAGTTAGCAAGTAGCTTAGGTTAGCGAGTTAGCCGCAAACCTTCGATTATCCAAAATGCGAGGCCGTGTCTGGAGCACCGCTGAAAATACTTGGAAGCCCAGATGGTTGTTCTAGTTCAAAAAAATGCAACGACCGCAGGTTGTTCGGCGTTAAAGTTACCAGACACTTTTAGGCAGTCGGTTCATATGTGCTGGCCCTACATTCCCTGTGCAACATGGAGGCTTTATGTATTTTGAGTTGCATCTGAAGCGGGGGCACCGTGAGTGGGAGGGGGCGGTTTGTTTCTGTGATGGATTCTCTCAGGCAGGCAGCACAAACTCGCCGCACTACATTGCTCAAACCATGCAGCTGGCTGGACGCGGGTTTCTTGGGCTGTAATTACTGATGTCCGCAGGCAACAGACTCTTTACTATTAGCATTTGGGGGGGAAAACTCTCCCAAACAGAATATGCTTAATGGGGCCGTTTATAGTGACACTAAGCTATCGATTTAACACTGCTCCCAGGCAAACAACAAACCGAGCAAATACTTGACGTTGATCCAAAAACCCCTGGTATTCAGGCACCCTTGTCATTTTTAATAAACCGGGAGCGACACCTAGTGTCTAAATGACAACAATGCTGCCTTAGTAACTATGAAACAGCGCCTGCATGCATTCAATCCCATCAGTCGCAGTGTGATTTGGAGTGGGTGGTTTCTTGACAAATGACATTTTATGTTGTGAGTGATTAAAAATAGAAAGACTCAGATGTGATGTGTGTGTGCTGAAATGGGAAAGCACTGACTAATATATGAAAATTCCCCAAATCCCTTAGGCATTTAATGCGTTTTATAATATGGCGGTCTTCGACGATATCACAGAGTAGGCCTACAGAAAATTATTTTTAAAAACAGAAAAAACCCAATTTCTTTCAAATTGTAGAAACATTGCCTTTGTTGCATCTAACCGGAAAACGTGAAAGACTTGGGTCTGTAACAGTAAGTGCAATCATATTTCATTGCACTTTTAACATCCGCATATAATTTATCAAGTCAGATTCATTCTATCTTTGATTGGCTCTCAATTAGGCTAATTGCTACTGATTGACTTTCTTTTTTCGACGTTATAAACCATGTTTGTGAGTAAGATCCGATGGACACGGTGTGGACCACCCCTCATTGCGGTGCAGTAGTGGTGGATAAATATATCCCCCCTCCTCCTCCTCCTCCTCCTCCTCCTCCTTTCGTTGGGTCCGCAACATCCTGACTGCCAGAGGCTGGTGATCAGAGGCAGCGGCAAAGCCCCCGCAAGACGAATGAAATGAAATCTGCTTTTGCCGCCACCTGCTTTCCCCCAATTTCTTTGGTCTACTGAAGAACTGGCTGTAGTGCTGCCCTCATCCTGACAGTGTAAAGCGGATATAAGGTTAGTAAAACAAGTCTTGTATTAATGCAAAGTGATAAATATGACGGAAACCACCAGGGGGGAACAATCAGAACAAACAGCCGGTGTGTTATCGACTCTGTGCGCACAGAGCATTGAAAAAGTAAGCCTCAATTTGTATGCATGCCGCTTTGCGGGGGATCTGCATAGCCATGGTTACATCTTGGCACTGGCATGCCACACTTGTTCGTCCAACTCCTTTAAGTTCAACTCAAAGTGCGCTACATGAGCATGAAGCACACGCCCTAACACAGCCAGGAACCCGGGCTGTCCACCTGAAAACTAACGGTTTTCCCACTCCAGTGCGCCATTCTTGGCCATTCCAGTTAGGGCTAATTATTCTGTGAAGTGAGTCCCCAGCGCCTCCCAGATCACATAGCACTGCAGCTGCCCTGCTGTACAGCAAACCAACTGCAAGACAGTACTATAATAGGAAGGAGAGGTAGGGTTGCGCAGCTGACGGTGCTGATTCCGAGGAGCCAGAGCTCTGAAGTCCTATTTAAGTCACTGGGCTGTCGATCCGGGAAGCTTATTAGTAAAATACCACCTCGGTGAAACACCCCGGTCTGTCTCAGACCAGTCAGGAACTTGTGTTATTACTGCGCTGACCCGTTTTTGTGGGTGTATAGTTTCTATAGGCACAGGCTGATTTCCACTGGGTAACACTGCCAAGGACATCTACCATAAAAATTAACTGTACTGGGTTTCTCCTCGTGTTTTGTCCGGTTAATCCTGCGGAGCATTTTATTTATCGAGGAACCTGTCAACGTGCATGCTTTCATACTGACATGTCACAGCAAACTATAATGTAACAATTTCCAAAGAATAACCTGGTTCAGTAAAATAAACCTTTTAACCCTGCATTTCTCTCAGAGCTTTCCTGTTTTTGTTTTGTTTTCTGTTCATTTATACTGGTTCCCTTCACTTAGGTCTAACATTATGTGGCTGATTGCTTTTCAACCCATTAGGCTTCAAGTGTGCAGATTCACCATGGGGATCAAGACTGCCCTCCCTAGATATGAGCTGTATCTCTACACAGCTGTACTTGCTGTGGCCTTGATATGGGCAGGCAGTTGGATATTTGAAGCTTCAAGTGGTGAGTGCACAACGTGTCAAGAGATGTCCGGAGTGCATGCATGCGCGCGCACACACACACACACACCCACACACACACACACACACACACACACACACACACACACACACACAGGCTGTCGGTGTAACTGAGAAAGTCCGAAAAAAAAATCAATATCACAGTGCTTTAACATTTATAGAGGTTAATTGAAATCCACTGATATTCCCTAAAGTTGGAGAGAATGGACACTTTTATGCACCTACTATCAGCTTTAGGAGCACAATTTTCACTCATGATCTGATAAATGTCACTGAAAGCCAAGTGACAATGCAATTCAATTTCAATGCAATTTAAAAACTGCCTCAAAAAGCACCGTCCTACATCCTACAACAGTGCTCTATTTAACCTAAAACAGGGCAGAACAAAGTTCATTTAGTAGATGAAAAGAGACTGCTTCCCCCCCTGCGTGTTCTTATTATGTGAAGACAATTTGAAAAAATGGTCCACTTACTCTCTAATTATTTCCCAGATGGAGATATTTCTGACTAAGTTACACTGAGCCAACTAACTCCAAACCCTTCATCCTGAAATAACACCAAATGTTTGCATGCATTCAGACTATGACATGCTTCGACCAGCCTCTTCACAAACTGATCTGAGTGGACTGAGTGCAATCGGGTGACTGGTGCTGTCTGTCACCGTCTGTGCTGTCATACAGTCTAGATGTCAATCATCATTTTAGTCCAGATATTTTTTCTCCTTCAGTCTCTGTCTCTTAAAATGGTCATTTGTAATACTCAGGTCTGCATGCTACAGTAGCACTGTATACTGGCAATAGTAGTTTGGCTGTGTTCCCAGAAGTAAGAGGCTTTCCCCGAATGACCCTTACATTTTGAGGCTTCTCCAGCTTTGGCTGGAAAAACCTACTCCCCACTGTGGTGGTGGTGGTGTAGGTTGATCACATTTGTTGCTACACTGATTGCTTCAACTTTGGTCACCACTGCGATTGTTTTTGGTGTTGTGTTTGTCATTTATGTGTTAGCGCTTTGTTCGGGTTATATAGAAAACTACTCTCCTGCAACAAGATTATGTCTACATGAGACTAGATGTCAGCCTCAGAATAGAAAGCTCTGCAGTGAGTGTATTATGTAATATTTGGTGTTATAAAATAGACCAGAAGTGCTCTCAGGCCCTTAAATTTGCAATAATCCAATGAACACACCAAAGCTCTTCAAGCTGTGACTACCTGCACGACTGTTTTCTTACAGAGGAATAACCAGCTCATATAAAAATGCCCAAAACAAAGCTGCTCAAAGCCTGGATTCCCTAACACAGAGGCTTTACAGTGTCCTGCCATTACTTAAAGCTGTTTTGCATTATTAATAAAACACCTCAGCATGCACAAATGGAGATTATCGTTTTTTTGTTTGTTCGTTTTTTCAGAAAATGCAAACAGAAAGACCTTCAAGGAAAGCGTCAAACCAGGATGGCATTATTTTGGCAGGAAAATGGTAAGTCCCTCTTCTTCATGTATTCTCTATACAGCTGCACAGCGCCATGTTAAGCGAGCGGTTGTTATTTGATCCTAATGCATTTTTCCTTGCTGTAGGATGCTGCGGACTTCGAATGGGTGATGTGGTTCACGACATTCCGCAATCATATCCTTTTTGCTCTCGTTGGTCATGTGATCTTTGCCAAGATATTTTCCCTGGTGGCTCCAAAGGTGCGCGGGTGTGAATGCTCACGAGATACTCCTGGGTTTTGAATAAATACACGTGCGGGCTCATGGTGTTTTCTCTGTAAATATGTATTTCACACATATTTGCATGTGCTCAAGTGTGAAGAAAGATATTACAGTAAATGCAAAGCTGCATTCTGCTGATGTGAACAGAAGGCCTTGAAGTGATTAATTAAATGTAGTTTTATTCCATTTTTATTCAATGAGATGTTTTTCTGTTCCAGAACAAAAATGTTTCTCGTGGCTTTTATTTGAACCTCAAGGCCTGACAGAGTGACTCAACACAGCATGAGCTGCTTTCTTTGATACCAAGTTCCCATCTGTTGCGTCTCTGCTGTGAATATCTGGACATATTTAAAACAGTTCATCATGTTTTAAACATGTTTTCTGTCTTGTTTCATGTTTACAATGAAGATTGGTATAAATGGATGTAAGGTAACATTAAAAGATCTTAGAATTTCACAACATTTGCCATGCATTTCATTTAAATTGTGCATATGTGGACTGTAGATTTGTTTTCATTGCCCTGTAATTTAATCTTCCCATCCTTAGGTATTTTAATTTTTTGCAGTGCCATGAGTGTTATTATACTAACACCACTCTTCATGTGTGTTCCTGAATTCTGAACTATATCCTGATATCTTGACTAATTCTGGCTCCTTCTTATCCACAGCACAGATCCTTGGTCTTTGGGGTGTATGGAGGTTTGGCAGTCCTGGTAACGATGGGCTGGACTTTCTTGGCTCTGGTTCTTTCTCATTGCATCATACTATACAGCGTGGCTATATTCAAAAGTAAATGGATGTGCTTCGCTGCAGGCTTGTGTACGCTGGCCTCCATCAAGCTGGAGCCCTTTAACTCCTGGCAGGTGAGGGAATGGTAGCAAAGTAGAAGTTTAACAACTTCACCTACTTCCAAAGTCCAGCGACGCATGTAATAAATACTACAACATTTGTGCTCGACCACCACATTTCTTCCTAATGATCCTAATGGAAGTTCTTTCTGCCCGTCCCTGAGCCTGGTTCTGCTGGAGGTTGCTTCCTGTTAAAAGGGAGTTTTTCCTTCCCACTTTCTCTCAGTGCTTGCTCATAAGGGGTCATTTGATTGTTTGGGTTGTCTCTGTATTATTGTAGGGTCTTTACCTTACAATATAAACAACCTTAAGACAACTTCATTTGTGATTTGGTGCTATATAAATAAAACTGAACTGCAACTTTTCTGGAGTTTAGCTGAGTTTGTAGGGGTGTTTCCAGGATTTTCCAAAATGTGGTGATTCAGACTCAGAAGCAGTTATTGAAGCCCACTGGAAATAAGTGAGGTTTATTAGAAAGAAACAACCAATAAAACCATTTGAAAATTGGTTGAATTTAAATGCAGACAGACCTCCAGCCTCCCTAAACATGCACTAGAAAACGTGAATGCCCTGTAGCATCATAGTTTTCACATTGCTACACACAGTTGTTGTTGGCCCCCCTTTATCCACACCACTGTGAAAGGTTTCAGCTGTAGGTGATCTTAGAAGCGTTACCAAACCGGAGAATGATCCCGAAACACTATAGATAACATTACAAATTATAGTATTTGGTCTAATATGTAATGTATGGACACATGATTACAGTACTGACAGCATACAGCTTCTGCCAGATTGTTATTGTCGTCCTTATGCAGACTGGTGTTTGAGGCTCAGAATAACTTTTATCCCCCCACTGCCCCACAACAGGAAGCCTTGGTAACTGGTTCCTTCAACCTCCAAGATATCCTGTTCTATGGCGGTTGTGGCTTCAGCATCATGCGCTGTATGAGTTTTGCTTTAGAGAACTGCGAGAAGAAGGAAGGCAACTACACGTTCTCAGACCTGGTGAAATACAACTTCTACCTCCCATTCTTCTTCTTTGGACCGATAATGACATTCGACCGGTTTCATGCCCAGGTGAGGATTGAAATCAAATGGAATATAAACATAAACTGGTGTTTTTTTAAAAAAGAAACCCTAATATTTCTTTTAATCAACAGTAGGTACATCTATTCTTTAATTAACTATTTTATTAATGTGAATAATTAATTGGTCCAAAAATAGTTACAAATCTGTAACTCTGCTATTCTGAATGGAGTAATCGTCAAATATTCAAGTTTCTATGGAATATGGCAGGGATAGCTCAGTAGGTAGAGTGGTCGCCCCATGATCATGGGTTCAAATCCCCTGAATGGCTACCTGAGCAAGGTACTGTCCCTAGTTTAGTGGAAGCTTTTGTTCTGCAGGCAAATAACACTCAGCTGATCCGTAAAGAGAGGGAGATGTGGAACATCACCACCAAGGCCTTGTTGCACCTGGGAGGTATTCTCGTGGTGGATGTCTTCTTCCACTACCTTTACATTCTGACGATACCCAGTGACATGAAGCTGGTCGCTAAGCTTTCTGACTGGTCTCTGGGTGAGTAATTAAATCCAAAGCTTTTTCCTTTCTTTCGCACTTGCACTGAAGTTTTCTTGCTTCAGTCATTTGATTTCTTGTGGTTTGAAATAACATTGTTATTCCCTAAAATCATACTATTTCCAAGGAAAATCAGTGAAAAAATGAATAATCTAAAATTCTAATGAGACATCATTTCAAGTTAATCTGCTACTGGAGGTTTTCTCAGAGGCAGGACTTTAAATAAATGCCTGAAAAGACTGTGGGATATATTCTAATTAGGAAAGATTCAGATTTGTTTTTATGTGATTCACAGCTGGACTGGCTTATTCCAACTTGGTGTATGACTGGGTGAAAGCGGCTGTAATGTTCGGCGTCATCAACACCGTGGCAATGCTGGATCACCTGGACCCTCCTCAGCCTCCCAAGTGTATCACCATGCTTTACGTCTTCGCTGAGACGTACGTGCGACTTGCATCAGCAGTGTGAAACCACAGTGTAGTTTCTTGGTTCGCTCTGCAAAACCGTAAAATGTGTGAAAGTATTCATGAAACTTTGTGTCTTTTGTAGGCACTTTGACAGAGGCATCAATGACTGGCTGTGCAAGTGAGTGCATGGATGATTTAAATTCATGGGCATAAAGAACCGAACGCGGTATAGACAAGAGGATTTTGACTCATCGTTGTGTCACGTGCAGGTATGTTTACGACTACATTGGTGGAAATCACGATCAAATCTTCAAAGAACTTCTTGCAACCATCTGCACTTTTGCCGTCACCACCCTGTGGCTGGGCCCATGTGAACTGGTTTATATCTGGTCCTTTTTCAACTGCTTTGGTCTCAACTTTGAGCTGTGGGTGGCCAAGTTCTTCTCCCTTCCACCACTTTCTACCATAGAGGTGAGAAACGATAAGGCAAATAGTAATGCCCCTAGGCATGTTTGAGCATGGATGAAAATTCTTGCCTTGAATAACAATTTGTGTCTGATACATTTAAAGAAGAAATTAAATTACTTGGTAAAAAAATTCTTTAGAGTCTTGACACAAACACAGGAATCTATCAACATTTTGTCATCACATTTAGTCACTGGATACAGAATCTCTTCTTCATCACTGATAGTGATCTTGGTATTTAATGAGCACTGATTTTAAGTCACTCTATCACACTTTGTGGAAGCTGCGTAATGGACTGAGACAGAATAGTGTGTATTTGGTTCCTGTTTCCCCGTGCCCTTCTTGTTTCTCTCCTCTTTCCCCCAACACCCCAACTGGTCACGGCAGATTTCTGTCTGGCTCTACCAGAGTTCTCTTCCTGTCTAAAGGAAGTTCTTCCTTCTCACTGTTGCCAAGTGAGCCTCAGGGGCTATTATCTAATTCTCTTTAATGTTGTACCTTTCATTATAAAGGGGAGTGAACTGGCAGTTAATAAATAAAACTGGTGGTTATCAACTTCACAGATCCATTTCTTAGTTTGATGGGCCTTAATACAGTACTGACCTGAGAGCAACAGGATCAAAAGTAAGCTGAGCGACACGATTTTGAGGTGTGGAACTATTTTTATTCATTTAAAAAGCCATTATTAAAAGAAGTGGATCTATTATATTTGCCCCAAGAATATAATAGACAAGAGAAAAGCAAAACAGATCCTAATTTAAAGATGGACTAAGCATCTATCAAACATTTCACAGGTCTGCAGGATGGCAGCAGAATTACATTTTTTCTTTTTCTGTGTTAGTTGTAATTTTGTGCTCTGTTGTGTGTCTTCTGTTAGAGTGCCATGGGTGAAGCCATGTCACGCAGGATCCGCGGTTTGTTCAATGCGGCCAACTTCTGGGCTATCGTCCTCTACAATGTTCTCTCCCTGAACAGTTTGGAGTTTGCCAAAATGGTGGGAAGGAGACTGATTTTTAAAGGTGGGGAACAACATCAGTATGAATAAAAAACAGGGTTTTTTCTCAGTTCCAAAAGCACAGGAAAACAAGAAAAGTAAAAACTTGAGGGGCTTAATGCTCCACAGATCATTTGACTTTAGCATCGCTTCTGTTTTCTTCATAGCATTAAACATTCTGTGACACAACTCTGACAGGGCTTGTTCACTGGATTATCTGCAGTATTTCCTTTAAAGTTCTGCTTTAATGTTCTCACCCCCCCTTCCTCCTTCTTCTTTGTCCTATTGTTAGGTTTTCCTCTGTCGACCCTCTCTGTGTTACTCGTGACCTACTGTGGTGTGCAGCTGGTGAAGGAACGAGAGAGACAACAAGCCTTGCTGGAAGATCCAGAGCCGGTGAAGCCAGTAGATGGTGGCAAAGAAAAAGCAGAATAACCTGGCAGAGAAACAGTTTCACAGACTTAATGGTCAATGGGCGCTCACGTGGTTCTATCCTCGGCCTTGCATGCTGTAACAGAACCATGCTGGTTAACAGCCATTCAGCACCTATATTGTTCACAAGCCGGTGTTTTTCCTTTTGTTTGTCGGAAGCGAGGCAATGATTCGAACTGTGAAAAATCCGCAAGTGCACTTGCTGTTGATAATCAACACATACTTTGGCACAAACCCACCAACAGTGCATTTAGTATTTGTATTGATCTGGACTAAAGATTGTTTAAAATCTATCTATCTATCTATCTATCTATCTATCTATCTATCTATCTATCTATCTATCTATCTATCTATCTATCTATCTATCTATCTATCTATCTATCTATCTCTATATCTATATATATATATATATATATATATATATATATATATATATATATATATATATGTTTAAAAGTACTTAAGGACATATAGTATTGTAAAGGAAGAATTACTTTTGGCCTGTGTGGTTCTGTTCTCCTTCACTTTTATTTCTTCTTCCTTTTTTATCACCATCTTTGTTTTTTATTTAATTGAGATGGTTGAGATCCAATCTTATTGATCTGTAATCAAGCTAAAAGGGTAAAACTTGAAGAAAACTTGAAATCAGGGCGTCATAAATGGAGTGCAATAAAGAAAATAAAAAGGGTGCTATGGAGCTGATTGTAATGTACAGTATAATTGTTTTACTCTTACTAAGAAAAATATATATGACGGTAAAGCACTGGTATTTTAGTTTGATTATGTATCAGATCTCCTGTGATTCTGAGTACTGAATGTAGCTAAGTCACTGGAAACCATTCAAAGAATGACTGCCTTACTCTACTACTGTCCACAGGAGATTACTGTGGGTGTGGCGTTTTGGTCCATCTCTCCTCGGCCCTCACTCACATAATAAAGACCCCCACTTGAAAGGCCAGAAGCCCAGCAGGGGACATGGGTCAGTGTTATGCTGCCTGTCAACAAAACCTGCTGTGTGTCTTCAGTGCAGCAGTCAGAGAGAGAGAAAAACTCGATGCAATGTTTTTTCCCACTTTTGGGTATTCATTAAAGGTGTTCATTTCAAATGTTTGACTTGTAATAAAGTGGTGTTTCGTCCAGAAGGGACACTCCTGCTGTGAGTTTGTTTGGTTGCTATTTGCAGTGAGATTGCTGTGTGTACATGTATGCACCTATGAGCTGTTCAGGACGGTCTGCATTAAAACATTTGAACAAATTCATTCTCTTTGAATGGACGAAAAAGGCTCTCCTGCTGATTTGTGAGACACTGCCATTCATCACCACCAGATGGCCCAGTTTGTCCAAAGTTAATTTCTGCTATTTCCTTTGTGGTTACAGCATGGATGATTAAAAACATCCAATGTTTGCTAAACTTTTCTTTTGGCCTGTCCGACAGTGTAGCAGCTGTTGTCTGAAGGCCAAAAAATGCCACACAGATTTACTTTCCCACGTGGACCATTACTGTATTTGCTATAATGGTCCACTTGATAGTTATATTTCATTAGAATTTTATCAGGATTTTTAATTTTGAGTTATTATAATGACAATGGACAAGACTGAACAGAAAAGAAAACAAAGAAAGAGAAGTTGGGAAGAAAGAAAGAGGGAGAGAAAGGGACAGAGAAAAAAAACACATCAACAACAGAAGTGGGACAAAACCACCTCTTTGCCAACAGGCTACACTACATGTCAGGATGGTTAAAACATACCCTTTTAGAAAAGCCCGGGCCAAATTAAGTAATTCACTTGTATTTGTTGATGAGTGTTCCTTTTATGAAACCAGTCTGGCCAGGCCGTATTATGAGGTGGGTTATCTTTTCTAATCTTTTAGAGTTTTGTGACGTCAGTAACCAATACAGTGTGACACCCAAAAAGCTTGGTTGGCTTCATGTTGAGATTTACTGGCACAGAGCACAGAGAATTATTTAACACGATTACCTAAACTTTTGTTATTTTTTTTAAAGCTGCTGGCAACCCAAAACGTCCGCTATGCTGAAGCTTTATGCAGCTACAATGTGTCGTCTTAGTTTATTTGTATAGTGACAAAAAAAGAAGAAGCTTGGCAAAGAATAAGGCTATGTGAGATTTTAAACTTTGAACTGTTTTGAGTTTGAGGTTCATAAATCAGACGCTGATGCTATAGTGGTGTAAACCTTTATATGGCCCGCGCATGTCAAACCTCTTTTATCTTGTGGGCCCAGAGAGCGCACTTTGAGCTTGGACCAGTGAAACTCCCCTTTCTATCATTCAATTACACGTTTATTCCCTGGGAAGGATTAATGTGAGGGGAAAAGGTGCATTTACGACAGTATTTCTTAGTTTTTCAACATGATAAATGGATTATATTACATAAAAGTTTAGGTTTCATTGCCTAGACAAATGTTTTAGTGCATATCTGTATGGTAGGTGGTGAAAAACAGGAATCTTGTTTTTGTATGGTATGGGCCGTCATGTGGGAGGTCTTTAACAATAAGAAAAACTGTAAAAGCTGTGAAATTATAGATAAAACTTTTATATCCTCCTTCACATTTTCCAAAGCCTTTCAGACCGTAGTCTTTGCTGGGCTGATTCTGGTACCCGGGGCTTTTGTTAGACATCCCTGATCATGACTTTTAATTCTATACCAGGGTTAGGCCACTCCAGGCCTCGAGGCCCGGTGTCCTGCAGATTTGAAATCTCACCATGGGTAAACACACCTGAATCAGATGATTAGTTCATTATCAGGCCTCTGGAAAACTTCAAGAGATGTTGAGGAGGTCATTTAGCCATTTGAATCAGCTGTATTGGATCAAGGACACATCTAAAACCCGCAGGACACCGACATTCGAGGCCTGGAGTTGCCCACCCCTGTTCTATACCTTCTACATATATGTGATGCACTGGTCACATTTTTCAGACTCGCTTTCAACCACTAGATCCCAGTACTGTTTGTCACTTAGTATACATTGTTGTTGCAAATCACTTAATGTTGGCACATGTATACATACATACATATGGAATAAGTAAAATGTGGGATATCACATAATAATAATAATCCTCATTTATACCAGATGTATAAAATATTAAAACTTTTGCTTGTTTTTTGTAATTGTGGCTGAAACAGTTTGAAAAATATTTTAATCACAATGGAACTAACCCCGGCACTGTTTTTATACACCAACTGTGAAGATTTCAGTTGAAGGAGCAACTACAGACTGATGATCTGGAAGGGATCTGTCAGAGCTAGAATTAGGAAAACACAGTACAGGTATTACGATAAAAAAGAGAACACAAAGCAGTTGACCCACAGTCCATCAAAGCCTCATCAGGCGAGTCATATTAATTTTTTAAACTAACAAATATTAAAACTTCGGATATTTCCTCCCTCTGTATATATTTGTTTTATGATATGAGTCGGCACTACTCATATACTCCTATACCTCTATTAATATACTTACAATATGATAAACTGACTCTGTGTGAGGCCAGTGTGATCACAAATTAAATCAATATTTGATTACGTGTGTGTGAAAGTGTCGCTGTGATCAGACCCAGCGAAGCTGCTCGATGAGTTGTTCTTCTGGATTTAACAGCCCCGGTCATTCAGCTGTTTGTGGGGGTCTGTGTGGTGCAGCAGAGGATAGGTCCCCCTGTCCACCAAGTTGGATGCCTCAGCTTTGTGAGGGTCCTGTCTATAAATACCCCTGACTTGCGTAGTGGCTGACAGCCACAGACAGCTGCAGCCACAAGCCATCCAACTACACGAGACTATTCAGGGCAAACTGAGCCACCCTGTGCACTGAAAGTCCCGCTCTGTTGTGGGGAGAGTGTAGGGAGCCCACGAAACCCAACCCGCACACGGCAACAGAACAAAATGTCTGCCATGACTATAGATCCAGTGGCGCAACCTCGGATGTACCAGCAGACCTTGCTTCAGGATGGACTGTGTGACCTCTTAGAAAATGACAGATTTGTGGATTGTGTCCTCAAAATCCAGGACAAGGAGTTCCCCTGCCACCGCTTGGTTCTGGCAGCTAGCAGCCCCTTCTTCAAGGCTATGTTCCTGTCTGACTTGGAGGAGAGCAAGAAGAAGGAGGTTGTCCTCAAGAATGTGGAGCCTGGGGTTATGGAGATGATCCTGCGGTACTTGTATACATCTGACATTAATCTGACAGAACAGAATGTTCAAGATATATTCATGGTCGCCAACATGTACCAGATCCCCTCCATCTTCTCTGTGTGTGTGTCCTATCTCCAAGAAAAGTTAGTGCTCGGGAATTGCTTGGCTATCTTCAGACTGGGGCTGCTTCTGGATAGTCCCAAGCTTGCTCTTGCCGCGAGAGACTTCATCTGCGAGCGCTATCAGGTTGTTGTCAGGGACCAAGACTTTCTGCAGCTAGCTCCCAGCGAGGTGGCCATCATCATCACCTCAGACGCCCTTAATGTTGAGCGGGAGGAGCAGGTGTTTGAATCCCTGATGGACTGGGTCAAGCATGACGAGACCAATCGGGTCAAAGATCTGCCCGAACTGTTGCACTGTGTTCGCTTCAGACTCATGCCTTTGGATTACTTCAAAGAAAAAGTGGAGCGTCACCAGTACATCTGCTTCAGCCAGGACATCAAGAAGGAGCTGGATCTCGTCAGGGACGCTCACAGAGGGCGGCTCCCTAAGCCGAAGAAGCCTGCAACAGATGGGGCAAAGGGGGGTGAAGGCAGTGAGGATGAGGAAGATGATGAGGACGGTTACCTGCCAGGCATACTCAACAACAATCCTCGTTTTGGGATGTTTGAAATGGACCTCATACTTATGATCAGCGACACAGGGACTGTGGCCTACGACCCGGCAGGAAACGAGTGCTTTGTTGTGTCAGAATCCACTGAAATTCCCAAGAATCACTGCAGCCTGGTGACAAGAGAGAACCAAGTGTTTGTTGTGGGAGGACTTCTCTACAACGAAGAGGACAAAGATGAACCATTCAGCTCCTACTTCCTGCAGGTAGTGTGTAATCTATGAAAACCATTTGTAGCTCTTTACAACCTGAACTCTGACGATGGCTCCTTTTCAAATCTTAAGGTATTTTAAAAATATTTCTGGATTCTTTTGTATTTAATTCCTCTCACATCACTTTTATTTATCCCCAGTTTGACCCAGTCAGTTCAGACTGGTTAGGGATGCCTCCACAACCCAACCCACGCTGTCTGTTTGGCCTGACTGAAGCTGAAAACTCAATCTTTGTTGTTGGAGGAAAGGAACTGAAGGACGGCGAGCACGCACTGAGCTCAGTCATGATCTATGACAGACAGTAAGTTTAATATGCTCTAGTGTAATGGAAAATGCACATCTTATCTAAATTATGGCCATCTCTCTTGGAAATATAATTGCATACGATAGTAAATACGATTTGTTTAAACTTTGACCTTAAAATTCAAAATCATCAAGTCCGGAAATGTGTGTTTTCCTTATAAAAGGAACAAAACAGCAACTCCCAAGCCTCGTTTCTTCTTAGAATCACAGTTTGCATGAGTCACTCACTTTATCATCTGCAGAGTCTGTTCATGATGGTACATGTTCTTCTTCATTTGCACATCTGCACAGGTCTTTCAAATGGGGAGAATCTGATCCCCTGCCTTATGAGGTGTATGGCCATGGAACTGTATCACACAAAGGGCTCGTCTACGTCATTGGAGGAAAGTCTGAAAGCAGGTAAGTGCACTACAGGCTTTAAAAGCCCACATTTTTATGATAATGTCGGTAGGAAAAAAAAGAAAAATCATTATTAAACCTCATTCATCATCAGTCTCATAGTTTTATTTTATTATTATTTAATTATTTTGTGTTCTGCGGATTTTATAACTCAGTTTATAACTTTGGCTAAACAGAACTTTTAAAGTCTGCGGTGGCTGAGCACAATGTTTCATTTTGTTATTTTAATGGGGATCAGACCAAAAACCAACCAACTTAAAAAACAAATAAATAAACAGTCCTGGCTCCTGCAAAATCAAAAACATCAGAAATGAACAGGATTAGAACATATATGACGAAACTCATGCATGAACTCAAATAATCCGTTTAAAAAAGCATATTTTGTCTGTTTGTTTGCACATGCGTGTTTGCGCACGTGTGTGTGTAGGAAGTGCATGAGAAGAGTGTGTGTCTACAATCCCACTAAGTTTGAATGGAAGGACCTGGCCCCTCTGAAAACAGCCCGCTCTCTGTTTGGCATCGCCGTCCACAACGACCAGATCTTTGTGGTCACAGGAGTCACAGACTCAGGCCTCACCAGCTCTGTGGAGGTCTACGACATTGCCAGCAACAAGTGAGACAATGTTTTATTATATATATATATATGACTCGCTTTATTACATATATATAACCCGCTTTATCTACTCGTAACAAGGGGAAGCATCTGTCCGCATTAGTGAAATGACTCACTGAGCACAAACAAGAGATCATTAGATCATAAAACGCCACTCGTGGTACTGGTACGGGTGTCATTCAGTATTATTGAAGCTTGTTTAACACCATCACGTCCCCGTGTGTGTTTGTGTCCTTATTGTCCTGTTATTCCAGGTGGTCTGAGTTCACAGAGTTCCCTCAGGAGCGCAGTTCCCTTAATCTGATCTCAATGGGGGGGTTCCTGTACGCTGTGGGGGGCTTTGCCATGATGCCCAGTGAAACCAGTGAGGAGCCCGTCCCAACAGAGATGACTGACATTTGGAGGTGAGAGCCTACTAGACATAACAACTGAATGTAAGGTCACAGAAAAACAAAAAAGGAGGAAAATCACTTTATACACACAAATGATCATTTAGGTGATGAAGGGATTTTAGTGAGCGAATTTTATCCAACAGTAAAGTTTTATTCAGACTCCTTGTAAGAGTTTCAGAGTGAAAGACTGTCTTTAAAGTTTATAAAGTCTGCTGTTACAAAGGCTTATATTAAACATGTCCAAAGTATAAATAATGAAGTCATGTACAAACAATCCTTATGAGCCAAAGCTAGGGATTTGGGCTGCTCTAAACACTCAAATCCAATTGTTGGTGTTTTGTTTTTTCCTTTTCACTCTGCACGATGACGAGAGACGCACAGGCTGATCAGTTGTAAGCACAGAGGCCCCACTGTCCTGCTGTTCAAAACCTCTGCTTAGGAGGGGCAGCTGATGTGAGACAGGGGAAAGGACACCAAAGGAGCTTGTTTTACATAGTGGATGAACTGACAGGCGACACCAAGGTTCACTATGGGATAAATAAGACCTATACAAATACAACAATTCTGAACAATGCAAAGTTAAAATACAAGAATAATATTCTGGAGTTGTAAATGAGCACAACTGATTTACGTTAAATTCTTATGGTAGTCTGAGAAGCCGCTGCTGTTACAGGGTCCCAGTGCTCCTGTTTTTCTGTATTTTCAGTAGCATTAACAGACACTTCAGTTAATAGTAAAATGGACATTTCAGTTTATGTTACCATTAGCAGGCATTTCCTTTCGCTGTAACTCATTAAATTAACCTTTAAGCATGTCTTTAAGCATACATGTCTATGCAATTACAGCTTATCTGGTATTTGCTCAAAGATTCTTCATCTTGTTTATAATCTGTACTTATTACTAGGACATTTAATTGCTGGTACTTGTCGCCAAGTGCTTGCTCACAGGGGGTCGACTGATTGTTGAGGTTTTCTCTGTATCATTATAGAGTCTTTATAATATAAAGCACCTTAAGGTAACTGTTTTGATTTGGTGCTAAATGAACAAAACTGAATTGAAAGCAATTTTCATCCAACACTTCACAGTGAAGATTATTATTTTAGTGATGTAGGAGAAATCTAAACACACTCCATATTCATGGATTATTTTCCAGGGAATTTTGGTAAATTATAGCAAAGAAATTAATTTTACAATATTTGGACCATTTTATATGTTTTTAAACATTTCTTGAGGTAAGGTTTCAGCAACAAAGCACAATCTGAGCACATCAAATAAGAGCAGAATAGCAGGAAAATCACTGAATAATTAGTACCCTTCATTTATGTTAAAAATAAAAACATTTGACCTAAACTACAATTTTGACATGTTTTAAAGTCTAAAGCTGGAGGACTTGGACTTGCTAATGGTACATAGGCATTGATTAGGATCTTTTCAAAACATTTGTTGTGAGGTATAATAATGGCTGCTGTCTACAGTGCTGTTAATAATAGCTTCATTTGATACACAGCTGTCAGGAATTCCTTTTGTGCCTAATCATTCTGTCTAGATGAAAAATATTGAGATTGCATTGTTATTACTGTATGCTTTCCTAAGATGCTATGAGGGGAACTCAGCTGACTTATTTATCTTCTCTACAGACATGATGAGTCAGACAAGTGCTGGACTGGGATACTGCGTGAGATAAGCTATGCGGAGGGATCTACTATTCTTTCAGTGCGTCTCAACACTCTGCGACTCACCAAGTTATAACTGTACCAAACTGTTGGCGCCATGAGGTGAATCGTAACTTTAGCGCTGTGTTAAACGGATGCACTGATTAGCTGAGGGTCAGAGAATGTTTCAGGGTAAGGAGTGAACATGGTGCGCGGGGATGGAAAAGTGTTATGAAATAAGCATCAAAAGAGTTTTATCTCTCTTTTGCAGTAAGGGGAGACATATACATGCTGTAGCAGGACACGAGTTAGAACATCGCACAAAAATGTATTTTCTAAAATGCTACAGTGTTCCTTTGTACATGTTTTTGTAATATCATTTCTTGATGTTTATTATCTGTAATGCTTCATTTTAATGGTAATAAAATATCAGATTGTTATCTTGCTTTCAGTGCATGAACAATGCTGGAGCCGTCCTCACAGTGCAAATGATTTTATTCAACTTCATTAAACATTTTGTTCAATAACGTATTTACATGGCAACACAAGAGAGACACTGTCAACTTTACACTGACAGTAAGCAAATATCACGAGTAAGGAAGTACTTTCAAATGTAAACACTTATTTCCAGTTGACACCTGAGCACTAAAGAGCATCACCGTAAAACTCACAAGAAACCAACTCTTTATCCACATCACTAGCTCCCTGTCTGAGGTACTTTTAGGTTAGCTTTACCTCAGTTTCAGTTTACAACACACACACACCACAAAAACTGGAACTAAAATAAGCACCAGCATGACTCTGACGGAATCTGACGCCGAACATGTAAGCGTACAAAACTATTCTGCAGAAAATGCGTGGGCAATGTAAACGTGACGCCAACAATTGTGATGTCTTTTAGCTTTATAAATTGTCAGTGAGCTCCAAAGCCAGGCAGGCGGTGCTCAGCGCTAGCATTTATGTAAACGTGCTCCCCGTAACAGCAGGTGAAATGTTTACCGTGTTAAATCAAATCAAATCAAATCACTTTTTATTGTCACATCACATGTGCAGGCACACTGGCACAGCACATGCGAGTGAAATTCTTGTGTGCGAGCCCCACAAGCAACAGAGATGTGCAAACACAACAACACAAACGAGCAAAATACAAGAATGGCCAACCTGAAACTAATAAATATATGTACAATATAGAATATTGTTAGTCTCACATCTCTCAATTAGCACTAAACAGAAACGACAGCTGAAGCTATAAGTGTTGCCTATAATTGGCCACAAATTAACTAATTTGGCAAAATAAATACTTTGACCTGATTATGAAGAACGCTGAGTAATCATGTTGTTACAACCTGAGGGAAACGTGAATGTCTCAACTAATTTTGATGTACAAGGGGTGAGTTTGTTTTTCTAAAACTCCTCGCTCATTTACATTGTATTAATCTCTGTTTTAATACATTATTAGGACCGTAGTCAGCTGAGTGGCAGGTCGGTGCCAACAAACTCTCTGCCAGGCCTCACCTCAGCTCATTCAAGTCACTGAAGTGGACGTCTACACCGTGTCTGTGCTGTTGCACAAAGTTCTACCAGACAGTCCAAGAAGTTTCGGTGTATGATATCCTGTTATTATATTTGTATGCCTAACATTCATTTTTATGCATCTCTCTGTGTTATGCATCCACGCGTTTTACAAATGCAACTTGCTAGCAAAGCTTGCTTGCATTAGTTAATAATCCTTGTGTAAATATGGTCACTTCTACCTTCAAAAACCCAACATTGCAACAGCCACAGTTAAAGTTGACACTTCAGAACAGGAGTTCACAAACCCACAGGCGATGTCACGGTGGCCCCCTCCATCTTTTATATACAGACTATTGTGTGGGACCAGTGGGAAAAGTCTGGGATCCGTGAGCATGCCGATTCATGTTGTAAGTAACAAGATATTTTACAGCTAATGAAAACTTTGACCTGCTTGTCTCACTAGAGAAATAAAATAGATGAATACATTTAAAATAAATGCAGCGGAATAAACTATCCATGCAATCCAGTTAATGGAAGTAAGTTGTTGTTACTGCGTATTTATTTACAGTCTTGTAAGTTGTGGATTAATAGAATACAGCTGGTCCATCTGTTATCTGACTGCGCACTCAGACAAAAACTAAAAGCCTCTGTAATCTGAACTGAATTTCACAAGCAGAAGATTCAGTCTCTCCTCTGGAATGTTAGCTGGCAGTAATTCAGCAGAGTATCCCCTGAATAAAACTGTCATAGGCAGCATTAGGAACCTCCATTGCACTGCCTGTGCTTTAGATTCACAGCAGCCTGACACAGTCAATAAAGCTGCTTCCATTGTTCCCTTAAGCAACATGGGCCATTAGTGGTTGGAGACCTCCTCTGTCACACACCCTTTTGATAAACATCTTGCAGCTTGTCTCTGGTGTTATTGGTCAGAGGACATTGAATTCACTTCAGTGTCCATGAGGGTTAAGAAGAGCTTTCTCTTTGCACGTTACTGTCATTATTGTTACACTGAGGACCAACTTTTTATAACTTGCCTGTAGCCTTTTCCAGTTCCAGATATCAACAAAGCACTAATATGCAGTATGAGCCCATCTGTACATATTTCCACATGACATTGGCTTTCATACAAATATCAGAAACCAGATTGTTGGTGCAGACCTCCCTAACCAAAGGCCTCTCATTACAGCGGTTTTACCTTTCAATTCTGGCAAGAAAAATTCAGTCTCACTCAATTTTTGACAGGCAATCGCTAAAAATACTCAGTAACCAATATCGATCCTGTGGCAACAGCGTATGCGAGCCACACATTCAGTGCCTAAGGATTTAAATCAAAGAGCGACAGTAACTTTAACTGGATATCAGATGGACGAGAGGCGCTCCTGACACGCAGATGTCCGGCGTGTTGTGGGGCTGCATTTGGTCATCATGGTGATCTGGGTGCTGAAGTTGTTGCCGTTGCTGCCCATGGAGGGCTGCTGGTACTTAGTATCAGCACCCAGAAACCTCTGCAGCATCCACCTGCGCCACTTACGCTTAATCTCCGACTGCACCTGCAGGACAAGCAGAGAGGTAGACAAACAGAACGAGGAGCATCGTTAAGCAGGCATGAAACACAGGATTTAGCTAATTTATCTCAGAGAGCTTTTTTTTGTTAGAATTTACTCACCTCTCCATTTAGAAAGCAGTACAAGACAGCAACCACAAAACCCTGTTGAAGAGATGGGAAAAAACACACACACACACACACTCCGCCCTGTAAGAGCTGTTGTTGCACATAAATATAAGTATGATCGCACAGCTGGGGAAACACTCAAAATACTTGCGTATGAATAATGATGGTAAAATGACGACCAACTTCAGGCTCAGACAGCAAGTTTATCATCCAGATCCCCTGGGAAATGTTCCCAGGAGATATCACTTTGAACTACAACGGTTATAAATTGAGAAAAACTTTCCATTGCACAGCTTCCATCACTGCACTTTGCTCTCAGAGTTTACTTTCAATTTAATGCTCAGCAAACGAGCAAACTCGTTATTCAAGCGTACAAAGTTAAACATGTCAGCAAAACCAAGCATTCATTTGCTCCATCTGACAAACTATCTTCATAAAACTTTGCAATCAAATGAAAGGATGTCCACTTGCGGCAGCGGTTTCGTCTAAAACACAATATTTCAAGCATAAAATCCGCACATTCATCTATAAGTAGTGCTGCCTGCTTCTGTGCACCATTTGGAAAGTGTTGCAGACTTAATGCAGGGACGTTACCTGAAATGACCCGAGAATAAGATCGAACACCATCCTCACTTGTGGGTGAATGTCATCGGGGATGAAAGCAAAAATAATGTAGTTTATGCCAAAGAGAGGAATCAACAACAGAGTTGATTTAGCCAGTCTCCTAAAAACATGAGATGGGAGGAAAAAAAAGTAAAGAGAAAGCTCATGTTCAGCCGTGTTAAGGTCCACAAAGGCCAGAGTCGAGTATCTGTCACTGTGCAAGAGCTTAGTCAAAATAAAAACCTAACAGCAGCAAAATTAATTAAATTAGCATCACCTGATAAGAAATGACTGCAACCTGCACTATGATCAAGATGCTGACATTTTGCACTGAATACCTACGAGTATTGATTGGACTCCTTTCTTCCAATGTCTGGGCAATTCATCTTCTGCCGTAAAATCCGGATGATACAAATGAAGAGGAAAAAGTTCACCTGCCACGAAAGTAGCAGACTGGTTAATTTTGCATTAAGCTGAGATTGGAATGTTACTCACAAAGAGCTGCACTGACTCACAAGTATGGTGATTAAAATGGGGGTTTTGATGATCCACCAAGGGCCGTCATCAATGGTCTCCCAGCATCTGACAGGAAAAAAGGAAATGCAAACAAGAAGTTCTCAATAAGAGATCATAAAAAAACATCACTGGACTGTAAATAGAGGCAGCAAAATTGCTCCGAAGACCAGCTGTTAATCTTTGTAATGGATGAAAGAAGAGGAGCTTTGACTTTTCATGAAGACTTCTTAAAGAAATTACATGAAAGCTGACTAAGAGTTTGTTCATACCAAATATTGAAAATCATTACAATGATACAAACTCTGGTTTCTTCTTATATTTCCATGGATGTATGCACGCTTCAAAAAGTCGCTGCACTTATTTTCAGAGCAAAATCTAAAGTATGGCTCAAGGCTTTTGCACAGAACTGTAATTCTAATATCTGCATCAGTATTGGCTAAGACTTTCACAATCAGTGCATCCCAAACGATAACTTCACTTTAATCAACAAGAAAACATGATGAAGATGAACTCACCCAGGGTGATCTAAAAAAGCCTTCGTTATCGCCCACGCTGAGATAAAGATGGTCGGAGCCCCTGCAGACAAATTACAACACAAACAGAATTACCTCTAAGTTATTTCAACATTAAAATGATCTCTGTTTCTCAGAGAGAAATGATCAGCTCTGTGATTTATTTTATAGATTATTTTATATACTTATTTATTTATCTGTACCACATTTGGGCATGAGCACACTGTTAATCTTATGAATGCGTTTACAGCTGAAGCAATATTGCTTTTTAGCTATGCTTGTATATAGTATTTTATTTTATTCTATTCTGTACAGTTGTGTACTGTATTTATTCTTATTGTATTCTAATTTTTGCCTCATAACTTTTGCACAGTCCACTTCCTGCTGTGACAAAACAAATTTCCCACGTGTGGGACTAATAAAGGTTATCTTATCTTATCTTATCTTATCATTCTTAACACGACTCATGTGTGCTCTGTGCCAATACTGATTCATCCTGGGTATCTGTGGGAAAGGCTTGTTTCCATTTTCCTGCTTGCAGACACAACATTTCAAGCCTATTTCTAGATTTATTTCACTGTGAAGGGAAAATAAATATTGTTGAATATATACGTCAAAGGCAACTGAAGGATCAAAAGGTAAAATATTTTCAGATTTTAACTGAAAATAAGATGAAACTCCTCAAAGGTTCCACCTAGCAACTTTTTTATGAATATATGAATTTTGATGAAAGCAGGGACCAAATTGCTGTTGAAATTGAAATATAGCAGTTCAGGTCTACTTGTTTGATCTCTAAGTTCAGCAAAGAATTTAATTTATTTATATGTTACGTTTGCCATACATACATAAAGCTATTTGCCTTCCAAAAGCATTGCTGGACTCTTTGACTGAATTCTAACAATGAGGACGGGTGCCAGCCGCCTGCTGCTGCTAAACTAAGGAAAACTCATTCATGTGCAGATTGAAAGTTCAGTATTTCTCTGAAGCAGCTGCATGTATTAAACCTCTTTTACATAAAATAATATATACTCCAGTTCCCTCCCATAGTCCCATGATATGCATGTTAGGGTAACTGATGAGTCTAAGTTGGCTGCAAGTATGAAAGTGTGAATGATTTCTGTCTTGGCCCTGTGAAGGCCCAACTACCAGTCCAGGAAGTATCCAGCCTCTTGCCTTATGCCAGCTGCAATAGGCTTCAGGACGGATCCAGTGGTTGTAGTAAAGACTAATGAAGGCATTCAGGTTGCCTGATGGCTGCACTGACACTACAGACAAATGGACACATCCGATCCCCTTGCAAATGAGATTCTGAGAGTGACCTGTAAGCCTACTCATCAATAACTGGCATGAGAGCTAACACTTACCCCACCCAATGAGGATGTACCACCAGAAGTACTTTCTCTCAGAGAAGAAGGACACAGCTAACAAAGCATGAAGATAGAGGCCCTCCACAAGCAGCCAGAAGTAACTGGCCATGACCCCGTAGTGGAACAAAACCATCACTGCCTTGCATCCCACCTAAAAAACATTAACATGTTATTGGCTTTACCAGAAATGTGCAAATGAATGTAGATACATATATAAATCTATTTCCATTTAAATGATTCAAAAGGTTACTTGAGGACGTTTTTAGCAAACTAATCCCAAGGGCACAAAAAATAGCAATTAAAGGTCAATACACATGTGCTATCTTGTAGTTGGGCTGATTATACTGACAGAGTATTTGACCATTTAGATCTGTAATCTGCAGTAAATGTAACTGAAATCCAAGTTTAAAGCTCCTTGCTGCAATATTAGGAGAAACCACACTGACCCACTGCAATGTCTGCACCATAACTTAAAACTCCAAATGGGAAAATGTTTTCAGGCAAATATTGTTATTGAGTTAAACAGAACTAGAAGAAGCCTAAAATTCCACTCTCACTATCAAGACGGCCTAAAGTTGTTAATCAGCTGAGCTAAGCAAACAACTTAAGGTTAGAGAGCAGGAGCAGGACAGACGGAACAATTGACGGAAAAAAAGTGTGGACTTTATACCAGTTTTTAAATTGTGTTGATAGGCCACGTAAAACCAGAGTTATGATAAAAATATGCAATGTTTGGTTTTCTTCCTGAATACTATCGTTGTTTATATTTACTGCAGGAAGAAACGGTAAAAACAGCATTTTATAAGGAAAACGCTTGAAAGCACTCTCCGCCTGTGAGCAAAAACAAAACCAAAAAAACCCCCACTCTTTCCTATTGGTGGAAAAATGTACCATGTCGACCAATCAAAAAATGATATGGCAACATGGCATTTTGTTGTTTAGGAAGGGGGGAGTTTTAGGAGTGACGGCGGTGTTTTGAGATGTGAGAGATTTGCGACGTTTAGCGCAAATCTTGTGTAGTTAGTGTGTAGTCAGTGTCAATAGTTTTGTTGTGTGTGTCAGAACAATGAGGCGACTGCTGAGTGTTACAGCAGTGATACATCTCCTGTTGTCAGGCCTGCAGGTATCAGGCTGTTGTTCTCCTTTATCTCATAGTGGACAGAAATTATTTTTGGAGTGGCACAAATAATTTGTGTGGCATCAAATTTGATGCAGAACAGCTGATTGTTCTGTAAATAGTTTGAAATGTTTATTTTTTAAAAATTGCCTTGACTGCATTTTTAGGTAAACAGCTGCAAAACACTTTGTTTGCATAACTCAGTTACTTTTTTGAAGAAGTAACTATATAATTAATTGCCCAACATTTGTCATTATTTACTGTATTTTGCAGACAGAGAGTTACAGGACTCTCTCTCAGACTCATTCTCATAATACTGGTCAGAGCTTTATTTTAAAAAAAGAAAAGAAAAAAAGAAAGTTTTGTTTTCAAGATTTTCTTTTGTTTTTTTTAATTTTCATTGTAAGTGGGCTAAAGCAGGTAATTAAAAGTAGTCTAACATAAATGTAAATGCTGTAATTTGATTATTTTAATAAACCATGTAACTTGGATGGATTCGATGCTGGCGTGACCACAGTGCACACGTCTAATGTTGCTCACAGTGGTCCAAGGGACCGCTCAGGAGGTTTGTGTGTTCGCTCAGACACATGAAAAATTAGAGGGAACATTGGTTATACCTCACAACATAAAGCACTTTCAGCTAATGATTGTGAATTGCAGCTATTGCTAAAAGCATATAATTGAGCAGGTGGCAGAGTGGAGTACCCACACAAGAAAGATGACATCACAACAAGATTTGTAAGCCGATCCATAATGTGTTAGATTAGCTTTTGAGACGAATAAACAGGAAGCACACGTGGGTGCCTGGACCATTATTTCCAAAAGTCTCAGTTTTGTCCTGCTGCATGCACACTTGAACAAGGTTTCAAAACTAAAACCAGCATTGTTTGCAGAAGTGTCCTAAGATGCTTGTATTAGATATCAAGTTTAAAATAAATCCTTTTTACTGTGGAATTTGCCTTATTGTACAGCAGCAACATATGGTTCAATTCTGATGGCATTATTTACTTAACTTTTCGTTCATATCACGTTAAACACGGCTGCAGGGATGTATTTTTTACCTAAAACATTCACACTTTAAAGGTATATCCAGAGGAAATGCACTGACCTTTAAAAAGATGAGGACAACATAACAGACTAGACATTTTAAACTAGCCAGGCCAGTTTTAGTCCCCGTGGGCCAAGCTAAAAAAATTATAGGATTTGTTTTCTTGTTCAGAACAATGTGAATATTTAACATATTTAACAGACAAAGTACTGTCAGTGTAAAACATTACACAGAACCAGCCTCTCTAACGCTGTCAGGGAGCTTCTGTTCCACTAACATCAGGGTCATTCTCACTTATCTAAGATAAACAATCACACTTGATACACATTAAATGCATATGTTTGCAACTTAGTTTTATTTCAGTGTTATCAAACTATACTGTTGTTCTATTATTTTTCCATGTTCTTCATTGTTATCAAATGTAACATTGCTTGGTACTCTCTGTCCTGCTGGGTTGACGTTATTGGCCCACTCTTCTGTGCAACATTGCTTCAGTTCATTGAAGTTTGCAGGCATTCATTTATGCACAGCTCTCTTAAGGTCCCAGTAGTGCTGTCAGGGTCCTTATACACTGGTAGGATCACGAGAGGATGGGGATTAGTAATCTTTGGTTTCACCCTGGTTTATAACCATGTTTCAGTTTCTGTTTTGCATTTGTAGCTCTCTAGTTCTTCTGGGTTTGTGATTTCTAGTTCTTAGATTTAGTTCTGCCCTCGGGTTTATTCTCTTGTTCCCCAGTCAGTCATGTGTCTGAGTGTACGTGTCGTATTTTCTGTGTCCTATGTCAGTGTATCTAGTTTTGCCTTCCCTCGGATGGATGACTGAGAACCTTCACAGACATCTTCCCTCGTCTCATTATGTCTGATTTGCCCCAGCTGTGTTTTTTTCCTGCTCTCCATCCTCTCGTGATCCTCCTGTGTATTTTAGTCCTCAGTCTTCCCCTGCTTGTTGTCACGTCGTTAACCTTCACACACCTCCTCAGTGCTGTGCGTTTCCTCTGTGTTCCTAGTCTCCGTAGCTCCTGATTTCTAGTTTAGGTTTCTTGTTTTCCAGTTCCTTGAGTCCTGAGTTTGTTAGCTCTAGTTATTATGCTTCGCTTTTTGTTTTCTGTATTCGAGATTTTTCCCAGGAATAAAGCTGCGCGTTAAGTTTAACCCTCCGTCTGTGAGTCCTGCATTTGGGTCCTCCTTCCTGCCTGCCCCACAGCACTAACCATGACAAGTGCATTTCAGTCAGGTTGAGATCTGAACTGTAATTATTGAAACCTTTTCTTTTTCTGCCATTCTGTTGTAGATTTGTTGCTCTGCTTGGGATCATCATCCTGTTACATGGTCCAGTTTCAGCCAGGCTTCGGCTGTTGGCCTCACATCTGAGTCTAGAATACTTTGGCATACAGAGGAGTTCATGGTTGACTCACAGGTCCTGTGGCTGCAAAGCGAGCCGAAATCATAATGCTTCCTCCACCGTGCTTGACAGTTGGTTTTTAAAAGAAAGAGGCTTTGTCCTGACAATACTTGAACCCTGGTTCAGTCCTTTTCTAAATATACTGTCATGAACTTTAACATTTAACACACTAACTGAGGTCTATTGAGTTTAAAATGTAGCCCTTGGATTTTTTGCAGTTTCTGAGCATTGAACAGTCTACCTATCCATGTAATTCCTTCCTTAATTGGAAGCAGTAAGGGTGTAGTTAATTTTTCACACACTGCATCTTGCATTTTGGTTTAAATTGTATTTAATATGTCATGTTTCATATTTCTTCTTAGGTTGTATTTTAAGACCTTCTAAAGACCAGGTTTTTATAATGTCCTGAAATGACATAATTTAAACAGGACATATTTTCAATTTATCAGGTCTGTCTATAGTTAGTTATCCACATAAATGAAGTGGTGACACAACATTTGATTTGTTTCCAGGGTTAGATTAAAACTAGGAATGTGTGTTCTTGCAACTCTCTGTGTTATTTTGCACGAGGTTTTCCGCTTTCACCCCAACTGTATTTTTACAAGCTAAGCAGTGCGCCTTACACCAAGTAAACAAAAGTTTACTCCTTTTGTTTTTGCTTTTTCACTGAGGAGTTTAGAAATCTGTGAGATATTTAGCAGCTGTGTTTAGGTCAGGGCAGTGTACCCTGAAGGAGAAATGTCTAAACTCAGCCATTAAGCAACAGCACTTAGTGATATAGTAAAGCGGGTGATTTATAGCGAGTTGATCCAGTCCTCTCTGGTAATAAAGTGGCAAGAAAGCAGCACTAACATTGGTGACTTGATCAATCACATAAGAGGGAGCAATGCCACATCTAGGAGCTTATCTAAATACTTAACTTATCAGTTATGACGTTGTGGCATGTTGTGGTAATAAAGTCAATACAGCACTCTGAATGTGATTTATTGACAAAGCTGTCTGTAGTTCAGGCTTAATGTTCAAGTTCAGGCTTAATGTTTGGCAAACAGGAACTCTCACAACATCCTGGTGCACAGATGAAAAGGGAAACATCATTTTAAGAGCAGAAGTGCCTCGGCAAACACTGCTACACCCAGAACGCTGAGTAAACTTTGAGACAAAGCATTAAAGTCAGAGTGGGAAAGCGGCTGCTGAGCAACGATGCCGAACTTCAGTTAGGCAGAGAGGGAAATCAATTCGCGCAACCAGTTCAATAATAGAAAAATCATCCTGCAGAGCTTTCAGCAGCAAAGAGAAAGGACGGTGAACGGCGTACTCACAGATGCTTGGCAATCTGTCTCGCCGACTTCGTACAGAACCACGTCCTTGATGAAAACAGTCACAGCTTTCAGTATGAAAGACACAAACAGATGCATGTGGATGTAGTTTCTTGTGCACTGCAGCTTCCTGAAGAAGAATACAAATACACAGAAAATGAACAGGCAAAGTACTCCTAATGCATCCCGACTGGTTACAATGAATGAGCTCCTCATGTGTCTCGGAAATCATCAGAAAAAAAGCGTGTATCAAGAGAATATGCACTAGAAACTTCACTGACTTAGTTCAGATGAGCACAGAACAGATGTGCGTTTCAGCTCAGGACAGCAGCCATTCTAAGCACTTAGTGTACACGATTATCGCCTTGTAATTTCCTACCACCGTGCTCTGCTGTGCTGCTATCTAAATGTCACAATTCATTTAAACCCTGCAATTGTCATGAAAGGCTTTCTGCATGTCTCCCACTTTGGATGTAGCTTTTTCAGGGACATAATATTTATCAGGGATGCGGAGCAAGGAAACAAACAAGAACAAATCGGTGTGTAGGGGGAGAGAAGCAGGGGGTGCTGAGAAAATGTCACTAATGTAAATTCTCTCTTTTCCCTGCTTTCAAACAAATACCTTCCCCGTGACACGATGACCTTGGGCGAGTTACGTAAACGCAGCAGGACAGTTGAGCTGCGATGAAGTATCGCTCAGCTGCATGAACGCCACATCTGCACCCCGACATAAACAGCAGGCGCTGCCAACATCCTGCGTCTCCGCTCCAGGATGCAAACCCGATCACATGTCAAAAAACCCAAAGAGTAAACACAGCGCTTGCTGTTTAGCCCGCGACACACAAACAGCCTGAAATGCAAGCACAGCCAGCTGATGTTTATTAGACGCTACACACACTTGCCACTTAAACCTGTTCTAATGATCTACGCCAACAATCACTCACATGCGTTTTTCTCCACGACCTTGTGACCTTAAGGTCAGGACAGAGCATACAGTGAATAACAGATGCTCATCTAAGTGATCTGACTTCACGGTTTGACTTGGTGACTGCTTGCACCCACCCACATTTGGACGACTTCTCCCACTTAATCCAGTTACATTGCTGTTTAAAAAGACTGTAAGACCTCAATAAAATGCAGGAAATGAGAGATCGACGGGGTTTTCTTGCTTTAATAGGTGTTTGATTGTCTTTATGTGGGAACATTAAGCAGTGTTACGATGGATCACCTTACCGGAAGAGACACAATATGACGATAGCAACTGTCAGAGAGATGAGCGACACGCTGTGACCGATGGTGTATCCCACTTTGATGGCGTGGAAGAATACCTCCTGTAACAATACGTTTCAGTACACAGGTCATCAGGTGTGGGACATTTCACTTAAAGTTCCAGTTGCCACACTTACTTCATGGCTATCCATGGTGGTGTTGGGATTATATCCACAGTCTGCTATGTAGGAGTCCATGCTGACTGAGGTCCAACCATCCGCAGTGCAGGTCTTTGACAGGTTACCTAATGAGCAAAGGGACAGAGGAACAACACTGGAAATTATTGATATTTCTTTACGCCGCTCTTCCTGCTATCCTTTAACAGTACAATAAAGTGCTTGTTGAGATGGGAGTTGTAAGAGCTGCAGGGCAGACATACCACTGCATTTAATTAAAACATGCTGAGACTCATGTCTCCCTGGAATACACCCAAATAATCAAAGGAAACAGAATGAATGACTGAAGAGGCTCAGCCGCCCAACTGGCTCAGAGATGCTGAGGCAATTCCCATGTGCACTTGCTTCCATCTGTTTCTTAATTATGTGAAGGCTGTACACACAAACACCAGGTGGCCATCAGTCAAGCAGGGATATTTTGGTCTGTTCTGCCCACAGAGGGCAGAGGTGAAAGGAGCATTTAGACTGACAATTAAAAAACTGCATGACCAAAATACAGTGTTGCAGATTTGCGGTAACAAAAGATAGAACTTTTTAAAATTAAGTGTAGAGTCAAACTTGCGAGAACAATGAAGTAAATGAAATTACAGCAAGATAAAGTAAAGCTTTTTGGGTTAAAGCTGAGTCCAGTAGTTGTCCGGAGTAGCGTACAGCAGGCCAGAGATTTTCTGTATTGGAAGTGCTGAAGATTAGATATGTCTGTAGACATAGATATGTATGTCCTGCTCTACAGGAGAATGGAGCTTAGCTTCGTCACTGCGAGCCTCCAAACATCAAACCTATTTGAGCCTAAACAGAAACACATGAAAGGCAGTCCTGCTTGTGTATTAATCACCAGAGGATGTGGTATAAAACAGATGAAAGAGGCAAAAGTGTGGGCCATAGTCAGGGGTTAAAGTGGGCCTGCATTTTTATATGTTTGTTTTATTATTATTATTATTTTTGGCACAACACTGGAACAACTGCAGGTGTCCATAAGTTATGTTTGTGGTACTTCAGCATCTAGCTAGCCCCACAGAAGTGATCTTTTTTAATTCTCAGGTAATTTCAAATCCAACGCTGCTATCAGCTCAACAAACATCAGCAAACACATAAACTGTTTGTGTGCAGTTTGTCTCACAGTGTGTTGCTAGCTAAAGGTCCAGTATTCCTGTGCTGTATTTTACAGGGAGAGAAAAGAAAGAGCTAACTTCACTCAGAGATGGAGACAGATAAGAAAGACAGAACAGGAAAGGAAGAAGAGGGGTTAAAGATAAGGACTGATCAGTGGTGTTTGATAAACTGGAAATTTAAAGCTTACATGTAAGTTCTCACATTTTTAAATCAGATATCTGGTCTGTACACATGACATTACGTTTTTTCATATTGTGAAACCTGCTGCAAAACAAACTGACGTAGACTCGCTGTGTTATTTAAAGGTTGCATGAAAATCCTCTGCAGAATAAACAGGTTAGTTTGTTGTGAGGGGTTTAAAGTAAAGAACAGTGTGTGACTGGTGCACAGTGGCTGTGGTTTCATGGTCAGAGTTAGGTTACATAAAGTGCAGCAGAGATGAATCTGAAGTTAAGCTGATGATGCTGAGATTCATTCAGCGAATTTCACCTTCATACCAATTTTATACCTTCTAGAAAAAAGACAGAATACACACTGTACTGTCAGTGTCGAGGATGGAAATCAGCCAAGACAACTCATAAAACATCTGCTGACATCCAGTTGAAGCAGCAGATCAGCTGATCACAGCCTGTACACTAAGAAAATCTACTGGAGCTCCCAATAGAAATTATTGTGATTTATGATTCTTTTCCCCACACTGAGGCAACTGATTTCAGGGTTCCCCACATGCTGAATCCTCCCATTTAACCTCTTTCATGTTTAGAGGCAACGTCACCCTCTACAATGTAAGAAACACAAAATAGAGCTGTTTTTTCATTTTCTTTCTTTTTCTCTGCTCATGTTCTACTTACCTGATTCAAGCTTTATTAGAATTCAAATTTAGACTGGAATAAAGTTTATATTCACATCTACTAATATTATTTTATTTTTACAATGATAGAGCACAAGGTTCAGATAGTGTTGCACAAAAATAAGTGGTAGAAATGTTCTTCAAGGAGCTACTTTTCACTTTCTTACTGTGAGTACGTTTAAGAGGCTTTCTGGAGTATTTTTAACACTAGTATCTGTACTTCTACGTAAGTATAGAAAGTCTATACTTTTGCAAATCTGCTTAGCTGAGTGCAGGACCCTGCACAGATAAGTGGAGCTCTGTACAGTACAGGTCAGACCTCAGTGCTAGGCAGATTACAGCAGAAAGTTTCTATTTCCGAAGTTTTGTGGAAAAACAAAAGCAAAAACAATTGAAAAGGCCTCTTTTTGGGTCCTATTTACGTCCTCTACACTTGTTGCATATGTAATAGAAAGGCAGAATATGTGGCATATGATACAGAGAGGATTTAGATTTTTACAGTGTGACGAAAGCTAGAAATGGATCCATGAACTAATTAGACCTGAAAACTCATGTCCCTCCCTTCATGAGCGTCTAATCTTGAAGCATGGATTGACTGCTCTGTGCTTTTTGTTCAGTCTCTTATTATGTCATACTTCTTTCCTCATCTCCCTTCCTACCAGTAAAGAATGGAAGCTCCGTGATCTGGTGACAAATTAATCCACGTCCTGAATGCTGCTGTGGAAATCAACATGTAGGACATTCCACACATTGCGTAATCGTATCACTCCGCAGCCGCTATCAAATCAGCACCGAGTTGGGAAATGACCAACAAGCCAAAGTCTTAGAATGTATTTGGCACCAAAATTTGGTTCGCTCACAAATACCTGAGCAGCGTAATGCAGAGAAGATGGAGGCTTAGCTTCCTCAAACAACATGACAAGACACAAAGGCGAAGCTGAGCCCCTGCTGTTTCAGCCCATGCCACCACTGGATTTAGCCTGTTTGAGGGATTGCCAGAAGAATGCTTTCATCATTCCCCAAAACATGACTGCAAGGATTTTCAGTGTTCAAGCTCATCACCCCATAATCATTTTTATTTTCTTTTTACTTCTTGGCTTTTCCCTCCAGTATTGTACAGTCAAAGCCTTATCCTATCTAAGTATATCCAAATGTTTGATCCATAGTATTATTATAAATCAACTTCATGTCAAATTCACATTGCAGCATGTAGGTGAACCTGTTGACAGCTGGGCACTCTGTCATTCTCAGCCTGTAGAGAGGGTGAGCGCTATTAAAAGAGATGAATGGCTGCATGTTTGTGTTAGATCTGCTAGGTAAAGAGTTCATGAGAATGGCAACTCTGTCTCAACTAAATTTATGACCCCGAATCTCTATGGCGCCATGTTTCGCAATGCTTGTTTTTGTGTGTGAGGCTTATAAAATGAATAGCTCGGGATGTGTCAATACCTTCAGTCTTTTGCAACGATTCTCAGGAGTGAGGTTAAATTAGACTTCATGACATTCTGTGAAACACGCTTACAAAGAAGAATGTATGCATCGTGTGTCTGTAACCTGCCGAGGCCTTAAAGAGCTTTCGACAACTAAATAACAGGAAAAATACACAGTGGTTCAATGACGTAAACTTTTTTTTTCCTGCTTTCTTGCACAGAAAGTGATGCACGTTCATCATCACTTCAGTAGTCCTTCTTTCATGACCTGAATGTAGACCAGGTTTAACCATCAGACACCTGTGCTGATAAGGTGATTTGCTGCATAATTGATATGGTCCACATCAATGCAGCACAACACTGCACAGAGGGGGCTGTTGATCCTGTAAACCTCCTGACATGTCTGTGAAATATGCCTCCTCTGACTTCAACCCCACAGATCCAGTGATTCTTCATCTGCCCCGTCTTTTCCCTGGAGTGCTATCCGCTCTCATATCATACTATCTCCCATCTGGGCCACATAACAGCTTCCCACACAACCTTTCTTCCCCTTACTGAGTGTTCATGTAGCTGATATTTACTCGATGGTACAAAATGTTCTAATGTACCCTGCATATTCCGCAAGTACTGGCTAGATTACAGCTATAGGACCTCCTTTCCAGGTTCAGTATATGATACAAGCAGTGTTTTCATTAACAAGTACGAGTGCAGGTGCGCTACACCTGTGGCAGCTCGTTTATTTTGCTCTCCACCTTTTTTAAATGTCAGGTGTTATATATATATATTTACAGTATATGCAGCTGCTGACAGGGTAAGACTTTTGGCACACCCATCAAATATTAGCAAACATACCTCAACGTCTGTTCCAGACTGTTGGACAACATTTCAGGAAACCTGCAATTCAACCCGGAGATGGTAGCAAGACATCGCACGCCATTATCCGGTTATAGAACCGGATAATGGCTCTGGGGTTAAATGTGGGCGTAGCAAATATGCTGTACTGAAAAGTGTCCTGTACATTCCCAAAGACAAGCAGTGCACATAGAACAGAGCTGAGACTATGTACCATTATGAAAGTGGGTAATACATGGGTGGATTCATATGTGTTGTTCAGTCTGGATTTTCATTATTTGATCCTGTTGACCAAAACAATTCACTTTTATGATATTATTATTACATCTATACATCTATCTATACAAAATATCCAAAAGTGCTATTAGTCAAATTCATCTTTAATTAACGACTGAAGTGCACTCGGAGCAGGGGAGTCAGGATATTATGGGTAGTACTAACATGATATCAAATTTGAATTTTCAAATATTATGTTTACTGGTGTAGACTGACCATGCATAACATTATGAGCACTGACATCATCATTCATAAAGTGAATAACACTGGTCATCTATTCTTCGTGGCTCCTGTTAGTAGGTGGGATATATTAGGGAGCAAGAGAACATTTTGTCCTCAAATCGTAAGGATTTGAGTGAGTTTGACAAGGGCCAGATTATGATGGCTAGACGACTGAACGTCAGAACATCTCCAAAAGTGCAGCTCTTGTGAGGTGTTCCTGGTCTGCGGTGGTTAGTCTCTTTCACAAGTGGTCCAAGGAAGAAACAGTGGTGAACCTGCGACAGGGTCATGGATGACCAAGGGTTATTGATGCACGTGGGGACAACAGATGACCTACGGAAGCTCAGACTGCCCAAAAAGTTTATGTTGGTTATGATAGAAAGGTGTCAGAATACACAGACATCAGTCGTTGTGTATAGGCTGTAAACTGCCAACAATGGCCACGCGAGCACCACAACTGGACCATGGAGCAATGGAAGAAGGTGACCTTAACTGAATAACTTTCTTTTACATCACGTGGATGACTGATACGTGTGTGTCGCTTACCTGGAGAACACCTGGAACCAGGATGAATTATGGGAAGAAGGCAAGCCAGCAGATGCAGTATGATGGTTTGGGCAATGTTCTGCTGGGAAACTTTGGGTCCTGACATCCATGTGGATGTTACTTTGACACGTACTACCTATCAAACCATTCTTGGAGACCATGTGCACCCTTTCATGGAAACTGTATCCCCTGATAGCTGTGGCTGAAAGCAGAAATGGTTCAGGAATGGTTTGATGAGCACAACATGTTTGAGGTGTTGACTTGGCCAGATCTCAATCCAAACTAGCATCTTTGGGAGGCGCTGGACAAACAAGTCTGATCCATGGAGGCTCCAGCTCACAACTTACAGGACTTAAAGGATCTGTTGCTAACGTCGATGGTTCAGGGTTGTTTTGGCAGCATAAGGGGGACCAACACAATACTAGACCGGTGGTCATAATGTTATGTCTGATCGGTGTATAGCGTCTCCTTTAGTGCTACAACTTGGCCACTATGTTCAAAATATAGAAGGGAGAGGTTTATTCATATGTTTTCACTGTCTTATCAGCAGCAGGAGCTGAGCTAACGGACCAACCACAACTTTACAAACACGAATAAATCAAGAAAATATTATTTTTGAAAACAAACAGCTCAAACATGCAGCTTTGTTGTCACCGCCAATAAATATTACACAAAGCGTGGTAAATTTAGCCACTGCAAACTTCTTCTTTTTTTATGATTAGCATAGCTTTATAAAGAGCCACACCTGGGATTTTACAGCTATGGCTGTTTGTACCTGATACATTTCTCAAGGCTCCAATTTTAAATTAAAGCCCCTTTGCCAGTCAACTACAAATAAACATCTCCATCAACTCTTACTTCGTGATTAACTGAGGAGACGCTACGTGGCGATTATTGACAAATGGAGATGTTGAGGAAACTCGAAGGGGTACATTCCCAGGAACTACTGTACAGACATGGTGCAATTCAGCCAGAAAATTCCCAGGATAGTGTTTTCCTTTACAGATAATTAGCACAACTTCCCTGTTAGGCTTTCACCAAATAAAGAACAAATAACCAGTGTGGCTCTTTAATGAGTGTATGGCGTCTACATGGGAAGTTGTTATCTTGTTTCCTGCTACTGTTTTGAATTTTATTGTATTATTTATGATATTCAAGATGTGGTGGTAGAAAAGATAAGAGATTGTAGGGCCAAAATAGCATCATGAGTATGAGCCACTAGGACACTCCATAATTTCCATTTCTGGTCTCAGATATGGAGCGTGATGATACTGGCACAGGCTCAATAGCAGGGATATTTGGAACAATAAAAACAAAATGGAAGTTAAGGAGGGATCGAGATGAGCAGCACGCCAGCATCTCTCTGATTCATTTTAATATCCCATGCTTAACTCATGTTTCCATGAATACACATTTAATTTCAGGTTAATCTCAGACTCATGGATACAGACATAAAAAAGAAAAATGGCATTACAAGGCTTAGTAATCATGTGATGTACTATTTATAGGCTTTTTAAGACTGAAATTGTTTTTATTATCTTGAATGTGGCATGTTTGCCAAACTACATTAAAATTCTCAGATAGATTTGTTATTTTTTAGAGACTTTAAAGCATCTTAGCAACTAGGTGACTATTCACAGGCCACTTTATTAGATACACCTTGCTAGTACCAGGCCGGACCCCCTTTTCCCTTCAGAACTGCTTTAATTGTCAGTGGCACAAGCTGAACAAGATGCTGGGAACATTCCTCAGTGATTTTGGTCCATATTGACACCATAGCTGCTCGTGCATGACATGAATCTTCTGTTCACCTACATTACCTACTATTGATTGACATGTAGTAATGGTGGAGGGCATTTTAATACAGTGAATTCACTGTCATGTTCAAGAAACCAGTTTGAAATGATCTGAGCTTTGTGACGAGCCAAGAAAATGTCCTCCATCCCACTGTACCATCGCCAGCCTGAACTGTTGACTTGCATGTTGTCTTCACCAAATTCTGACCCTGCCATCTGAATGCTGCAGCAAAAATCAAAGCTTTATCAGACCAGGCAACATTTTTCCAATCTTCTGTTGTCCAATTTTTTTCAAGCCTGTGCAAAGTGTAGTCTCAGTTTCCTGTTCTTAGCTGACAGAAGTGGCACCGGGTCTTCTCCTGCTTTAGCCCATCTGCTTTCCAGAGCGGCAATTTGTGCTTTCTGAGATTCTCATATGCACACCTTGGTTACAACAATAGTGCCATGGTGGTGGGGTGGAAAGCACTGTTCTCTCACAGAAAGGAGGTCAAAAGTTAAAAGCCACTAGCCTCTTGGGGCCTTTCTGTGTGTACCTGCAAGGATACTTTCTGGCTTCCTCCCACAGCCCCAAAACATGGTAGTTTAGTTGGAGATTCTAAATTACAATCAAGAACATTAAGAGTAAACTGGATGAGATGAAGGCAAATTATTCTTTAGCCTGAGGCTACTCTGACAACAGCCAGAAATACAAAACATAAAGGCTTTGAAATTCAAAATTGGTCAACAGGTTTGTGGCCCTGTAACATCAACCACTGCAATAAAGATCATTGACATATTACTACGTTATACACAAAGTTAGCGAATGATAGCAAACCATTGCATTCTGCAGATACTGAGTTCTGTTTCCGTCTGCATGACGAAAGTAAAACCAATATTTTCTGTCCTCTGAGCTTGATTTTGGTCTCCTGCAATTCTGGGGGAAATTTCCTCGGACTGTTTCTACGTTCTGCTACTGGGGACTGAATGGATGATAAATCTGTGCATTCATTTGCTACAGGTAACGTTTTTACTTTTATGACTTGATATTAGATTTGTTGTTTATATCAAAAGATGACTTAGAGCAGCTTTAACTCTGCTTGTAAATATTTTTTAAGTCACAGATATATTTAAGAAATCACTGAGGTGCATGTTCAGTGTTGTCCGTCTGTCTGTCTGCAAGATTACTCATCCATGAAGCTTGATGGGGAGGTGAAGCAAGTATAAAGAAACTGCCCTTTAATTTAGTGCTGATGCTGATACCTTTGCAAAAATGGGCATTTTGAGACCTTCTATAATTTCTCTATGTATTTACCAATAGGTGTCAGTGACTTTCCACCACAAATGTATGGATTCTACCATGTGCTTTCACTTTTTCTAGTCAAATAACTAAATACTAACTTATTACTGTAACCTTCTAAGAGTAAAATTAACTAATGTGCTTTTTCTCTTCTAACTCTCTTTAAAACACACACCTATATGCAACGTATATTGCAAGCTTGATTCTTACGTTCGCGATCATCCTCGGAGTGAAAGAAGAGAAATTTGGGGCAAAGGATGGTTACCACCTCTCCCACATCAGCACTGGGCCAGCAGGTGATTTTGTCCCAGATCCTACTGCAACCTAGAGAGAGACAAAGAAGGAGAGGGACCAAAAACAAGCATGTTACCTAAACTCACATGCCCAAAGATAGAGAGAAACTTAATTTTGCTCACATTTTGCTCAGTGTTTCACACATGAATCCCCTCAAGTGGGAAACAGCAGCCTGTTTAAGGTGAAGGCGGAGCACTGGCGTTCCCATGGCAGCCAATACGTGTGAGTTTAGGTCAGCTGGCATTACAGCCATGCTGGGCCCATAACAGCAGATGACCTGAGTTAACATGCTGTCACGATGACTAATAAAAAAGCTCTGTGCCCTTCGTTACACGCTGTTATTTGAATTCAACAGATCTCCGTGTCTTTCCACAGTGTGTATCCTCCCGGGATGCACAATCGGCTCACGCCACTTTCACAGCGCACCTGCTCAACAGTTTGTCGCAATGAAAAATCTCCTTACCAGGGTACATTTGCACGATTACCCTGAGGATCTGACAACATTTAAACCTATTGCAAATTTAAATTAAAAACATAATGAGAGTTTAATTACTTTTGCATTGCTTGGAAACAGAGTCCCATAATGCCTCCAACAGTGTTTCAGTCACTCACAGAGGCTCTATGAAACACAACTATCTTCATGTACACACTGTGTATAATGTGCTGCAAAAAAACAAAAGCATAAAAAAACTACAGATCAGGTGAGCTTCACTGTTGCACTGTAAAAGCATTTGTTAATAGCATTTCTTTTAAATGAAAAACGGGATCAGTTTTCTCTGTAACTGAATCTGCATATGTGACAAGGGGCTGACATTAGGTGGAAAACAGTGTTCAATCATGCAAGGTGTAAATCTAAAGCCAGACGGGAGCCTTGGACAGCTTTTGTTGTCTTTGGAGTTCACTGTGTCACTTCAATCAGAGCTCACTTGTATCATTAGTGAATTAAGATGAGACAGAATAAGTAGCTCGTAGTAAACACATACGAAGCATCTGACATACCTGTTGTTCTGTTTTCAATCTGAGCCTCGCATATGATCCTCTCCTTATCGATTTCATTCATCATGTCGCACATCTGTGTGGCCACTGCAAACACCTGTGAAGAGAGTATTGGCATGTATTTTACATACTTCTCTTTGGCCAGTGGTCGCCTTTTAAAAAGTGTTAGCAGCACTGACAGGGTGCAGGTGCATGCAAAAAAAACTTCGGCACCATTTGACAAATCGTTAATCTTTAAAGGAAATGTTGTTGCAAAGTTTTTTTTCATGAACTTCAAAAAGTGAATCTTTAACTTTGACGCGTGAGATGACCCGTTCCATTATATCCCTCATTCCTCATGATGTACTGGGAATTATGAAGTGATTCGGTGTGAAATATGAGGATTTACCATTGGGACGTATACAGACCATCTGCAGGAGCAGAAGATTTACTGCTCTTACTTGGATATATGAGTCTCCTCTCTATCGCATTAATCAGTCGGTATTCTGTGGCTATTGTTAGCCATGAAATGAGCCCATAGGACTCCAGTTTCTCTCCATACAGAAGATGACTTCCTCATTTAGATTATGATTTATCTTGCACCTGCAGGCTCTGCAGCATCACTTCACCCATGATGATGGCCAGACAACAGGTTGTCATTAACCAATCAGTGCAGCCTTAAGCAAGTTGGAAAGAGGGAAACTTTCACCAGCCTAATCATCGTTCTTATTATCAAACTCATGTGCTAAAGAGCCCAACAGTCTGTGAGTTTGCACAGATGATGATGTGCAGGTGTTCTATTGTAGGGGATTTTATCTAAATTCCAGTATGATTCATACATGCTTCTCTACATTAGACAGTTTGAAGAGAATCGTGGTGAGGACCAGAGAGGCTGCAGAGGCAGACAAATGGGGCCGTTACCATGGTGTCCTGAAGGGAAACCAAGTTCATTGTTTCGCCTGGTAATACATCTTAACCTTGGTCATAAAAGGACAATGAATGTCCCTCAATAACGATCCCAGTCAAGGACCACCGTTTTGTTTGCTGCTGAAAAGAGAAACCTGGAGCGAAGAACTATCTGAACTTGAACTTCGTTCCAAAAATTTAGGTTTAAAAAGAAAAAAAAAATAAACCCTTAAAAAAACACCCAAATTAGTCCCGTCATCCACACATGCTAAACGGAATTAAGTTGCACACGGGGGCACAGCGGTGCGCCCTGCATCCACACCTCTGGAGGACCGCATGCGTATCAGCCCTAAACCCGTTTGCTGGCTTATCGCAGTGACCTGCGTGGTCAAGCTTACGCTGCTAAATCAGGCAAGCAGCTGTGGCACTCTTGACAGCGAGCCCAAGATCAGGTCATGAGAAAAGTCAAGTTTTTAAGCGGAGTGTACTCACGGGTTCCAGCAACACGCAGGAGAACAGGAGGAAAATGCCATTTGAAAATCCCACCAACATATCCAGTGAAATATATAAACCATTAAAAAATAGTTTTAGGAAGAAAAAAAATTGGTGACAGTACAATGAGAATCCGTCCCAGGACTGCAAGAGTGCACCGGCTGGTTTTGTGCGGTCTTGCGCTCTGAGCGGCGTGAACTGCTCCGCTCCTGAAGTCTCCCTCCTCCTCCTCCTCCTCCTGCTCCCCCACCCCCTCCCACACAGGATTTACCTTGAACAGCCAACGAGTAACCAATGAAACATCACCTGTGAACGTCAGTACACGAGGGCGTTGACGCCTACAAAGAAAAAAGATTCAATTTACTGTATTTGTCGATTCAAATGAAGAAAACAATAAAAGTACTTTTAAACTGTGGCTGAACTCTCAATGCTACCGTAAAAACGGGATATGACAGAAAGAGCTTTATCCCACTTAAGAACTGTAGACTTTTGAGAGACTTGTACTTTAGTTGTATTTATATTTTTGTTTTGTCTTTTAGACTATGTCATACAGATTGGGGGCAGTCAGGGGCTGTCATTATTTAGCAGGAAGATTTTGTCAGAGGTGGGGATCCCATAGAAACTGCATCCATGGAGAAGTTAAAATACAGCAGCTTGCGTAGTACTGAATGTTTTCCTTCTGCTCTCATGATTTTTATTATTTATTTATTTTTTGCATAAACTAACTAACCTGACCTTTAGGGCATCGCCAGCTGGAGGGATGGCAAAGAACTGGTAGAACTACTGTAGCAGGTGAATCCAGGCAATTTGAAACTCATATATATTTTCCACATTGCACAAGTCACAGTGACAGAGCTGCACAAAAGGATCTGTAAGGACCAATAAACAAGACTCACCAGCCTGTAATCTAACTCTGACCAAACTTAACAGCAGTTAAAATTGTGTTGCATGCTTGTAGCTTTCAAAGTGTTTCCTCTGACTTTAGTAAAGTAAGAGAGCTGCATGCAATTACCCATGTTGCATGGTTGCAGTTACTTCATTAATTATTAATGACCATTAATTATTTCCAGCATGAAGACAAAAATTAGCATATCAAAAACCAGTGCCTCCATACTTTGTTGTCATGTTTGAAAGCGGGTTTCCAACCACAACCAGCATCTTCCATTAACTTGTTTTTAACTCGATGGAGTTTGGTTGTGGTAGTTTTGAGAAAGTAAAGGATAGTAACTGATAGTCCATCAAAAATGAATAGTAAAATTATTGTCATTAAGGTGACTAACAACAATGTGACACAGTCATAGAATGGGTCACTAGTTTCACTGCATTAGGACGTCACATCTGTAGCCCAACTAAGGACATGCTAGAGTCATCCACCCATCCATCCAATCATCCATCCAATCATCCATCCATCTTCTCCTGTTTATCCAATTCAGGGACCTGAAGCTTGTCCCATGGGACGAGTGGAAGGGGCAATTCTGCACTGTCCCCGCTCTATCATAGGTCACTTTAGAACCATCCATGCTTGTTTTCTTAAAAAAACAAACAGAAGAGCATAAAGACATTCACATGACCTCTTTATTTACACACATAAAAATGATTTTGTTAGTTCCTGGAAATGAAGCCTGTCATAGCCGGCACACTGTTCCTAGATAAGATTCAGTAAACAGTCAAAGAATAGAGCTCATATGCATGTGAATGTGATTACAGCATGCTGTATTGAATGCCCTCAAAGGATTGTAGATGAACGGTGCAGACTGAAAACATGAAGAATACTCACTGCTGGTATCAAAACCAGAGACCAAGGCCTTACTTTAAATGTGCAGACTCTTCCAGTGGCACCACATGCTTTGGAAGAAAAAGCAACATTTTGGGGCTTTTGAGTTCTGATAGGTAAGGCCTGTGGAATTTTAGAGACGATAGAAAGCTTTTTTGATTTTGAGCCTTTGGTGTTTATCAGGTTTGGGCTACGTCAGAAGCTGTGTACAGTCATGTTGCTAAACAGAAAGCTTTTCAGATAGCTCATTTGTCAGAAATGTGATGAATTATTAATACCTCTCTCATCGTAGTGACAAGTGGTTTCATTAGAGCAGTCATTTTGCCACTTTCCTAAACATGCTGACAGCAGTCGTCTTTCGTTGCTGTTGTCTTGCAAATTAAAAGCACCTTTTGTCATAAACCCCGATTCTCTGTTTCTTTTTGTTGGCTCACAGTAAAATAAGAGACATCGTACAGGTTTGTGCTATCAAGCAGTCCAACAGCATCTTGTGCAAAACCTAAACGTGACGTCAGGGTGAAATATGATGACAATCAGAATCCTCATTTGCTGCCATGAAAGCAACAATTGCTCAAAATTAAAGTGGGAGTTGGTTACTGCAGATAATTGCTATGTAAACTGCTGGCTTTAACACACAAGCTGAAACATAACTCCTCGCAAGCAGCCTGTGAGGTTCATTTAATACTGATACAGACTTAAGCTGTCAGTTAACACCTTGAATATTTAACCCAGTCAGTGATGGTAATTATAAAGATACACCAGAGTCATTAGGTTGAAATTATGATGGGCAGCAGGGAAACTAAAAGAAATATAAATCTGTTTATGAGTGCACTATGACGGAACTTTATTAATGAATCATCAGAAAGTGTGAGCACCTCTATGAAAGATGTTTTGGCAATTAGTTGATCGGGAGCATTCAGGTGTATGTTAACACAGTGCCAATGAAGAAAGACGGTAGCAAAGATCCCAGAGAAGCAACCTCGGAAGGATTATAAAGCCACTTCCAAACAATCTAAAGTCCCTAATTCTACAGTGAGCAGAGTATTTACATGTGAAAACAGACAGCTGTTAATCTACCCAGGAACCTCACAGCAGATTCACACCAAGGTCAGAGAAATGTCAAAAAAACCCAAGAGCTCCATCTCAGACTCTCTAAATGGTAAATGGCCTGTATTTGTATAGCGCTTTACAAGTCCCTAAGGACCTCAAAGCGCTTTACACATTCAGTCATCCACCCATTCACACACTGGTGATGACAAGCTACATTGTAGCCACAGCCACCCTGGGGCGCACTGACAGAGGCAAGGCTGCCAGACACTGGTCTCTGACCACCACCACCATCTGCACAAGAGCTAAAGCTTGGCTGAAATTGGATCATGAAACATGACAAAGATCTCAAGCACAACAGCAAGTCTACAAGAGACTGGCTGAAAGAGAAAACAATCAAGGTGCTGCAATGGCTATAGTCAAAGACCAGACCTCAATCTGACTGAAATGCTTGGAGAGCTGTGTATAAACCAAATCCTGTAAAATTCTGCAAACTGAAGCCGAGAAGTGGGCCAAATTTCCTTCATCATGATGTGAGAGTCATGTTATTTCTGCTAAAAGTGTCTCTATAAGCCACTGAAGCAATGTGTAAAAAACTAAGGACAGTTTTTTACACATTGCTTCAGATTTGTTTTCATTAAGGTCAAAGAGTTTGATCTTTGTTTTATTAGACCGGTTATTTTGTTTCTCATGGTTTGAGAGTCCTTCAGGTGCCTTTTGACAACCTCGGGTGGACTGTTATGTGCCTTTTACTGAGCAGTGACTTCTGTCTGGCCACTGTACCATGGTCGTCCTTCGTCGACCTTCTGGAAGGTGTTCCTCTCTCCAGAGAACAATGCTGGAGCTCTGTCAGAGAGACCATCAAGTTCTTGGTCACTTCCCTGACGAAGGTCCTTCTCTCCAATCACTCAGACTGGCCCAACGGCCAGCTCTAGGAAGAGACCTGGTGACTCCTAACTTCCTCCATTAACAGATGATAGAGGCCACTGTGCTCATTGAGAACTTCATTGCAGCAGACATTTTTCTGTACTCTTCACCAGATCTCAGTGGAAACTGCTCTCAGATCAGTGCACCTGAGTTCAAGTTTGACTGTCATGGCACAAGTTATGAATACTTATCTGCATGTTATATTTTTCTTCTTCATTAAACTTGTGTGTAATTTTGAGATGAAAAAGAATTTTGGATTAAGGCTGTAACACCACAGAATCTGGAACAAGTGAAGCGCTGTGAATACTTTCTGCATACACTGTATGTAAAAATTCTGAAATCATGGAGGATTCATTCTCTTTTTACCATGACTGCAACTACATACCAAATGGATTTGCACTAAATTGCATAAAGATATGCAAGGCCCCAGAAGACGGAGAACACTATTCTGGGAATCTTCCTCTGATGTATGATTTGATGATTTGATGTGGGATTTGTTAAACAGGATGGCACAGGTGGGAAAAGTCATGACAAAGTCATGTGGGCGAGGGCACTTTGGGACACACAATCTCAATTGTAAATAATTAACACAAAGCTTTTGTTCACATTTTCTATTTAATGTCTTATACAGTAGCTTTATTTACAATTAAGGAAGCCATCTTTCCATGTTCTGTTCCCCTTTACTTTACTACAGCCTTATATTCAAAGACAGAGAGAGTTTTGGGAGGGTGGCACCAGGAGGCTGTTTCAGGTAATCAGACAAGTGCTCATTTATTGTAATGCTGTTTGGCTGGAGAACAACTGTGTGCCAGAACCGATCTGTGTGTGAAAATACTCACCTAAATAATAAATTGAACAATAAATCAGAGCATTAGTAAGTCTGTAAAAATCTTGTTTTGACTAATGAATTCTGAAGGTTCCAAAGCTACGTCCATCAAAAATCCAGCTGAAGGCCTAACAAGGGCATTGTGAGCAACACTGACATCAGCATGCAAATGAAAGCATCACCAAGACATACAACAGCTTTGCAGAGCTCTTGCATGATTGGGAATTTTTTATCACTACAAAACTGATATCACATAATTTCTGGTTATTTTAAGCGGAAATATTATAAATAGTAACAGCAGGAAATAAACAACCACACCGGCTGCCATGAAACAGTGTGTCTCCTACCAGTTCTCACTTTCCAGTGAAAGGAAAAGCCAAAGGGTGTGTGCAACTTTAAAACAAATATTAGAGGATTTAGTGATATGAAAGTAAGCTAGCAGAATTCTGGAACACTTTCTGCTCTTTAAATAAGAACTGCAACTAATCATTAGCCAAAGACGAGATTATGTCTGACTTTTTATTTTGACCGGACTGCACCATTCCTTTTTTAAAACGTCTTCATTCCCACAGAGCCAAAGCAGTTCAGGTTCACAGTTTTCATCCAGTTTTGTAACTTAATCAGTTATCTGTGCCCACTGCTGCCATGAGAGCGGTGCGGCGGTGCCACTACATCTGTTTGATTGGTGTTCCAACAATGTGAAAATTGACGTCACTTCTGCAAGATGAATGCCATTTTTCTGCTTTCAGTGGGCAGTCAAGGACAGACATACTGAAGAGGAAGCAACACCTGAATCAGGATGAGTATTAAGTACACAAATAAAGACACAAAAGAAGCTTTAAATGAAGAAATTCTTCCGCTGTATGTCATCTCTCGCCTCTCCTTGCTCTCTTTCCTCTAGCTTTTTCTGCACTGCTCTCTCCCTCTCTCTATGTGTGTGAAACTGAATGCAGAGAAAATACTTCTGTCTCGAGGAGACACATTTTCAGTTCTCTTTTCATTAACCGAAAAATAGTCTGGACACAATGCAGGAACATAAGAAACAAATGGCATGAGAAAGTATGAGTGTGCATTTAAAACAGGTGTGTATTCAGAGACAAATGTTGTTTACCAAAAGAGCATGTAGTGTTGTAATTAGCATTATGCAAAAGTGGAGAAAAAGGAAGCTAGCTCTTTGGCTGATAATTCATTAGTGGATTGGAATGTGAATGAAGCACAGTCAGAGGCTTATCTGCTGCAGACAGGTGACCTGGCCCTCTCCAGGAAACACAAGATAAATCTGAGATCATTGACAGGTTAGAAAAGAACATGACCAAGAGAGAACAAGAGTTATTTCCTCTTAAATGGTTGCAGATTTGTAAGGAAAATGCATTTGAGTTGAGCAGCAGAGTTGAATATATGGTTTGTGCCCTGCTATAGTGGTCAGTGGGTGCCACATTTAACTGATCTGGATAGTACCCTGTGGCACAGGATAGAGCCTAGAGCAGGGGTCTCGAACTCCAGTCCTTGAGAGCTACTGCGTTGCAGCTTTTAGCTACAGCCCAACTCGAACACAGCTGAATCAAATGGCTGAATTATCTCTTCAGTGTGCCATCAAGTTTGGTAAAGGCCTGGTAAGAAGCCATTCATTTCATTCAGGTTTGTTGGAACAAGGATGCATCTGAAAGCTGCCAGACAGTAGCTCTCGAGGACCGAAATTGGAGACCTGGCCTAGAGCCATCTTCAAACTGAAGGCCAACAGGGGGTGACAGAAACAGGCTGCAAAGTGGGCATCCCAAGAAAAAGTCACCACAAGAAGTTTACTCACCCTGTCAGCCCTTGGGAATTTTAGGCAGTTGTCTATAGATTTGCAGTCAAGGTTTGCAGGATGATATGGCTCTCTATCCAGACAATCTCCGGTCTCATAGGCCCATCAGGTGTCAACAACATGAGCACTGGAACCTGATGGGCCAGATTCTGCCTATGGTGTTAGAACAGTAGGGTGAAAGTGTGGAGAAGACGTGGAGAATGCTTTTCTGATGGATACACTGATAGAGCGCAGACTTGTCACAAAAAAGGCTTGTCATCATTGGAGGCAATCTAAATCCAGAGGATTATCGAAAACGAGATTCTGCAACTAGCGGTAATCCCACATCTCCACAGTCTGTGTCTGAACTCTATCCTTCAAGATGAAAATGACCCCACAGACTGGGGTTTATCAGAGACTACTTCCAGAATTTGGGAGTGGGGAGGATGTTAATGACCTTAACCATGCTGAACAGTGGTTGGATCAGCTTGGGCCTGCTGTTTCTACCAGATTAACCAACACAAACACAGAAAGAAGCCATCTATGTTCTCTGTGAACGACCATCTTTGAATAGACGGAGTGGTTTACGACACCAACTCTCTGCCACTTACAATCCAGGTTTGAGATCCCTTCCCAGGCGCCTTAATGCCCACTCATATCTTACATCAGTTGATCTCAATGGATCACATGGTAGGGTGAGGCAAGGTCTGACAATGGTTTCACCCCAAACCTCTGCTGATAATGACCCACACCCTCTTTCACACCTTGGCTCATGTGATGAGGCACGTGATCAACAGTGGGGCAACGACCCTATTAAGGGACAGCTTCCACCAGGGTTAAAATCTGGGACTTTCGTCCTAGAACTGAAGAAGCTTCTGAGATGAGAGGTCAAACGTCTCCAAGAAACTTAAAAAAGTCAGGTTGCTTTTCTTTCCAACCTGCTTATATAAGCATGCTCTGGATGACTGAGAACTCACACAGACGTAGTGACCAAACACAAACTTTATTCATTTTTCTACCATGTTTATGTATATGCAACCAGTAATGAGAAGAGGTACAGTGTTTCAGCCTCCCAAATCCATCATGGCTCATGTCTGCAAATCACCAGGCATGACTGCATCATTGAAATTGGCAGCATTAATCAGTATAATACCACCACAACAAGCAGTAGTAAACATTTGAAGTTGTGTGAAGGACAAGCTGTCTTCTCAGAGAACAAGGCATGAAAAAAACACAGCAGGGCTTTTACAGGAAATGTAACTGATAAAAATCCAGTAAAAGTAGTGGGATGCACGGGAACAAGTTGTAAATTTTGAATTTGCAGTTAAAGAGGATTTTTGTCTTTATGTTTGATTTGAACCCAAAACGAGTAAGTCTAAGCTGTCATCCACAAAGTCAAAATTGTCTTATTTCTTGTCTGTTTATAATCTTGACCTCTCCTAGTCCTGCTGCAAGTCTGTAAAACCCACTGACAGACTCTATATCCATCAGTATTTGGTCATATAAATAAACCTGACTTTACATGACTAATTATGGGCATTTCATTACCCATCAACAGATTTGAGTTAATGTCACTATATAGTAGAATTATTATCAGTACTAATTGGACACTTTATTAGGTACACCTTACTAGCACTAGATTGAACCGCCTTTTGCCTTCAAAACTGCCTTAATTCTTAATAGAAAAAAAGATTGAACAAGAAGCTTTGAACATAGAAACATAATGACAATAGAAGGATTCTTCTTCTTCTCATTTGTTGGAGGCGTAGTTTTAATGTTTTATTCTGTGTGTGTATTCTGCATGGCAAGGGAGTTGGACCCAGTAAGGCCTTTCCCAGCAAGCTATAACCGATGAAAAAAAATATTTCTGTGACGGCTGGTGCTAGGGCATCTATTTCAAGACTGGTGCACCTGCACCTGAGCATGTGATATATAAGTGGGACTTGTAGCCTGGGTTTAGTTTTTAGCTTTGAAAATCCCCTGGGATTGTCTTATTGTAAATAAATGATGTTATTTGCTACTCTTGACTCATTGCCTACCACCGCCCTTTGATTTTTTCTAAACTTTCTTTCTCCTTTTCCTTGATTACACATCCGGTCCATATTTACATGACAGAATCAATCACACAACTTCTGCAGATTTATCAGCTGTGTATAATCTGTATCGCCTGTTCCACCACATCCCAAAGATGCTCGATTGGATTGAGATCTGGTGACTGTGGAGCCGCTGTCATGTTCAAGAAACCAGCTTGAGATCATGTGATATGGTGTGTTATCCTATTTATCCTACCTATCAGAACATGGGTACACTGTGGTAAAAAAGAGATGAACATGACCAGCAACAATAGGTAGGCTGTGTGCTCTCTTGGTAATTAGGGTCCCAAAGTGTGCCAAGAAAATATCTCTCACACCATTGCACCACGACCAGCAGCCTAAACCACTGATTCAAAGCAGGATGAATTTGCCTTTTCATGTCGTTTACTCCAAATTCTGACCCTACCATCCAAATGTCATCAGGCAACATTTTTCCAATCCCATGTGAACTGCAGCCTCCGTTTCCTGAGTGGTGCCTGATGTGGTCTTCTGCTGCTGTACCTCATCGGCTTCATGGTTCAACAAGTGGGTTCAGAGATGCTTTTCTTCATACCTCATACTTGGTAAAAGTACAGACATTCTGTACTTAAGTTGAAGTGCAAATACTACTGTTAAAAAATACTCCAGTAAAATTTGAAATATTGATCCATATTCTTTAGTCAAGTAAAAATAAAAAAGTACTGGCATCATTTTAGAAATGAGCTTCCTCCGAAGGGTGGCTGGTGTCTCCCTTAGAGATAGGGTGAGAGGTTCAGCCATCCGGGAGGGGCTCAGAGTAGAGCAGCTGCTCCTCCACATCGTAAGGAGCCAGCTGAGGTGGTTCGGGCATCTGACAAGGATGCCTCCTGGGTGAGGTGTTCCGGGCATGTCCCACCGGGAGGAGGCCCTGGGGATGACCCAGGACACGCTGGAGAGATTATATTTCTCGGCTGGCCTAAGAACGCCTTGGTGTTCCCCCGGATAAGCTGGAGGAGGTGGCTGAGGAGAGGGAGGTCTGGGCTTCTCTGCTTGGGCTGCTGCCCCCGCAACCCGGTCCCGGATAAAGTGGAAGAAGATGAATGGATCATTTTAGAGGAGAGGGTGACTTTGCCTATAAACATAAAAGTGTGTACAGTCAGGAGTTAAAGAGGGGCTTTATCAGGTGGGGAACTTTAAAATCGGTTGTAATGGCTCAGTGTGGGAAAAGAATCATATGTCACAATAATTTCTACTGAGAGCTCGAGTAGATTTTCTTAGTTTACAGGCTGTGATGAGCTGACCTACCGCTCTCTGTGCATGTACACAACTTAATTCAGCCAGATGTGAGCAGATGCTTCATGTGTTGTCCTGGCTGATTTCCATCCTCTACACTGACAGTACACCGTTTATGTTGGGTTTTTTCTAGAACATATAAAGTTGGTATGAAGTCAATGGATCTAAGCATCATCAGCTAAAATCTATATGAATCTCTGCTACTGTTCATGTAACCTAACTCTGTTCTTTACTTTAAGCATCACAGTACAGCAAACTAACCTGTTTATACTGCACTAACCTCCTGAGGATTTTCATGCAGCCTTTAGATAACACATCAGTCTACCTCAGTTTGTTTTGCAGCAGATTTCACAACATAAAAAACAGACCCAATCTTGATTTATAAACATGAGGACTTAGAGCTTACTTAGTGCCTTACTTATGTAAGCTTAGCTTAAATTTTCTAGTTAATCAAACACCACTGATCAGTCCTTATCTTTAAATCTAACCTCCTCTTCCTCTCCTGCCGCCTTTCTTATCTTTCTCCATCTCTGACTGAAGTTAGTTCTCTGTCTTTTCTCTCCCTGTGAAATACAGCAGCTAGACCTTCAGCTAGCAACACACTGAGACAAACCACACAGTTTATGTGTTTTCTGATGTTTGTTGATTTCTATGTCGCACATAGAATTGTAACATTTGAAATTACACTTGAAACAAGTAATCAGAAAAAACACTACTCAAGTACAGATACCTGAAAACTGCACTTAAGATCAGTAAATATTTGTAATTCATTACTTCCCACCTCTGTTCCTTGGTTGGTTACAAGTGGTTATTTGAGTTACTATTTCCTTATTGTCAACTCAAAGCAGTCTGGCCATTCTCCACTGAGGGTCTTTTTCCAGTACTTAAAACACCTCTCCTCCCCACTCTGATGCTTGGTATCAACTTCAGCAGGTGATCTTAACCATGTCTGCACACCTAAATCCATTGGGTTGCTGCTATGTGTTTGGCTGATGTTAATGAGCACTTGTACAACTGTGAATATCAAAATGTAGTTTTAATGACACAGGAGAGCTTTGATAGGTGCATCTGATTTTCTTTTTTTCAAAGCTCTCAACAATAACGATGTAGAACAAAATATAAATCATACAAGCAACAGTACAAATTCTCAGAAAGTACATAAGTAATAAGTAAATAAAAACTATATAATAAACCTTTCAGTCAGAGGTGAAGCTGATACATGTATCTGTGTACAGCTTTAACACTGCAAGGTTTTTTGGACCCCAGGAAGAATAATGCTGAGTTTAACTAATATGATTACATGTACATTTTCCACGAAGGTTTGAAAAACGTTAAATTTAATGGAATCTGGTCAAATGAAATTTACCTGATTGGTAAGTTTATACCAGGCATACCAATCCTTTGATTTTCTATATTTCAGGTTTTTGTTTTGTTTTTTTTGTTTTTAGCCTAATAAACTAACCACATATGCCGTGCTGCCACGAAGCGGTCAAACGGCATGATTGCAAAAAAAATCCGCTCACATTCTATTGGTTAATTAAACGTGACGTAACCCGGTAAAAACGGAAGTGTTGACGAAGTAACTGACAGCTTTTGTTTTCTGTTCCTTCAATAGGCAAGTGTGGCTCTTTTACTTGGTAGTTTTAACAGGTAAGCTTTGTGTTACTTCTCCGCAATTTTATGTAATGACAGTGCAGCATTACAAGATGTTTATAGGCACACTGCGAAGGCAGCGATGTCATAAAAGAGAGACACGACAGTCAACCAGCACTGAACTGAACTCTATGGAGTAATCCTGTAGAAGTAAAGATGCTGATAAAATGATATCTCGCAGTGGGGCTTTAAAACCAAAGTCACCGAACATTTTCAGAGGTTTTGACTGCTTAGTGCTGTTTAGTTTTTCTGTGTTGACGAACTTTACAACCTCGAAATAACTTCCTGGACCCGTTTCGTTAAGGTCGGGGTTGCCAGGTGCAACAGTGACACTGCTCGTCACTAGTTCACTGGAAGCTGTTTCCTTTCCACTCAGCTGTGTGTGATTTCTCCTCACAGCTACAGATATGAGCGACCTTCCCGTGAACCCTCTGGTTCTGATTGGTATCGGGTCCAGTTTTGCCTTCTCCGGCCTGTTTTATCACCTGTACAAAGAGAAGAAGAGAGAGTTGAAAGCGCTAAAGGCAAGTGACATGTCTGCTGTAAACCTTAAATACAGTCTGACCTTTATCATTCAAGTCAATCTTCTCCATTTTTAGGAAATCCCTGTTTTCAGACCAGATGAAGATTTGGTCAGGGTGCTTAATGCCACTCCCCACAGGCGGCTCCAGTATGTTGCTGTTGAAGGTAGAAATATGTCAACACACTGAATGAGCTCAGTCCTGGAGAGAGAGTTTTAAGAAGACTAATGATTTCCTACATGTCTGGTTTAAGGTCAGGTCCAGGCAGACGGGGAGCCTCTGACCAGCCAGTTCATCCCACGATGCTACGGTGTGATTCAGAAGATTGTTACAGTGGAGCATTGGAAATACTGGGACTCCAGTGCTGCGAAATGGTGAATACCACTAAATAATACACCACAAATGTCTTTTTATTAATCTTCTGCTCTACTGAGAATGCATTCTCTTACAGGAACACCCGGATAGGGTGCAAAAAAGAGAGCAACAACTCTGTGCCCTTCAGTCTGATCAGCCCAGACGCCTACATCTCTGATGCAAGTGTGAGGGTGCACAACCCTTTAGAGGCCTCCGGCTGCTTTCTGGAAAGGGTTTATTACAAAATCAGAAATGCTGAGGAGGACCTTGTGAACTCATTGCTGCAAACCGTGGGTGGGGAGAAACCAGTGTCGAAGGAGGAGACGGAGGAAATGCTGCGCGTGGGGACCACCATGACGGGGTTCGGCGAGGTGGTGCTGGAGCGAGGCCAGGTGATGAGGCTACAGGCCCCAAAGGGTGGCCGCAAATACATCCTGGTGCCCACTGACCACAATAGCTTTTTGGACAGCCACAGGTCGTCAGCCGCCATGTGGAAGGCGCTGTCTGCCTTTACTGGGATAACTGGAACTGTAGTTCTGGCCTGTGTCATTCGTAGCTTGATGGATAAGCGAGACGAACGATCAAATTAGGGCAGAAGACGAAGGGTTTGGTGCAGGTTTTACTGGTTGCTAAAGTTGTGTCACAGCCTTTTCAATGCCTTTGGTGTTCTTTCATAGATTCTTTAAGAAACTCTCAGTGCTGACATAATTCTCTTGCATATTTTGAGTAGTTACAACGCTCACGGGCCGTTTCCTGTCATGTTCCAAGGCAAGCTTAGGGATTTCCAATCATGACCATGGGGGTGAAAAATTAGACACACTGGTGCGAATTAAACTTTTCTTAATACACATAAACAAAACTGTAAATGTAACATCAGTAAAACAAAAAGAAGCCAAATTCATACTAGTTCTGCATTTTAAAATGCATTGGTTTTATATTTTTAAGTATTTTGTCCCTCCCAGCCACCGTACTGAGCTGGATACTTCACAGATCTGCTAAATGAAAATTGTAATAAGTGTTCTCTAAGTTAATTAGATAAAGATTCAGTTCAGAAGCGTGTAAACATGCTTAAAGAGGAGTTAAAGACTGGTTTGGTTTGTTAAAGGCAGGCTGAAACCTGTGCGCTACTGTGAATTTTTTGCTTTTTGTGACGTTTCATGTAACATTATCTTAATCAAAACTGACGTTTTATTTTTGTTATAAAATTGTATTTTTCTAATTAATTGAGATTAAATTAAGTGTAATTTTACTCTTGGGTTGTTAACACACACACTATACATTCAAGCTGTTATTTATAATGATTGCAGTTTATGCTTTACTTTTACTGTTGGTGCATTCCTTATGCAAACTCTGTCCACTCCTGACCATGAACTCATTCCACCTCCACCATAAAGAGGCTTCAAGTATCTTTAATACAGCTTATGGTCAAAAGTAAAGAAGTGTATCCTTCCATGCATCTTCTACATCCTTGCACAGAGCAGCCAAGATGGAAGGAAGCATGTTCGCATAAAGAGAAGCGTTCTCTGAATCTGCCCAGAGAATTAATGAAATGTTTCATTTTCGTCAAATGTTGACAGATGAGACAGGAAGGCTTGAAATCTTATTATACTACAGTCTCCTACCTCTTGGATACTTTCCTTCTGTTCTGTTTTTAAAGTGAACAATCAGTTTCATTAAATAAAAAAAATGACACAGTTGTCTGTTAAAACTTTTATTCCAAGCAGACCACAGGTCCTTTATTTGGATATTGACATTCACACCAGCCTTTACACGGCGTGGCATAATGTGATTAAAATATGTCCCCTTCAGCTACGCAGAGCACGTCCAGATGGTAACTAGATGCAGAAGCGTAAGAGTTCACCTTGTCATAACTTAAACTGCTCATCATTACTCTCCATCCTCCTCCGAAGACTCCTCAGCCTCTTCCAACCACTGGATGAACTTCTGCAGCTGTTTGAGATAAATAGATAAATTGTTGTTAGAAACCATGAAACTGCTGCAGAGGCCGTGAATGTAAAGCTATACTCAGGCTCAAATGTGAGTACATGAGGAAAGAATATATATAGCAGTTTATAGGCTGTTTCTCAAACATACGTACAGCACCCTTTTTTCTGTTTTCTATCCAGATGATCCCACACGGCTTCAATAATGTTAGATCTGGGCTCTGGGAAGGCCAGCCCATCATAATGATAGTGTTTCACTACATGTTTTTGTATCCAGGTGTGTTTTTACTGCTTTGGTCGTGTATTTGGGATCATTATCATGGTGAAAGATGAAGTTGTTGCCAATCAGATGCTACTGTATTAGGAATCAAATCTGAGAGTATTTTGACAAGATCCCCAACACCACTGGGAGCAATGCATCTCCAAACCATGAATGAGCCTCCACACTGTAATACAGATGGCTGCAGACACTGTTGTACCTCCATACATACTGTCAACAACGTGAACCAGAAAGTTTCAAATTTGCATTCATCAGTCTGTAAGATCTGTCACCAATAATTTTCAGAGCACTTCTTGTGTAATTTGGCAAACCTCAGACTTGTCTCCCTGTTTCACTTCCTTAAGAGTGGCTTCTTGACAGCCACTTTCCTACTGACAGTTTCTTATGAGGCTTCATGAACAGTAGATGGATCGACTAAAGGTTCTCTCAGTCACATCTTTGCAGGATATATATATAAATTTAAAATTGGTTCTTTGGTCTGCTATGTGTAAACAGCACTGGTTTATAGTTAGATGCCTTCACAGGTCATAGGTTGGTGTTAAGTGGCTTAACAGACAAAACGAATTCCTCTGAAAAAGATCAGTTACAAGGACTGGACTAAAAGTGAGTGAAAAAGAAGCCAATGTCCAAAGAAAAACTGAAAGAGTTTCAGAAAGCCTGGAGAATTAAAATATTACAGGAATGTCTGGGCCTCTTGGAAACAAAATATAAAAAAAAATGGGGGGTAGCTCGACTGTACATTTGCACAGTACTGTAATTCCTTTCTTTACATATACATACATTTACACTAAACCTGTTCATAATGTGAATACTGAGCTTAAACTTTGTTGCTGCTCTGTGCTGTCTCCTGTAGTTCACACTGTACTTACCCCTTGGTTTTTGCGGAGCTGTCTGCTTTTGTCACTGGTGGCTCCCTGAGAGAACCAGCGCAGTATCATTTCCTCCTCCAAGATTTCCAGCTCGTACATATTCATGAGGACCTGAGTTACAAACAAAGCAGCATATTCATCCTCATCCTAACAGGCTGGATAAAGACACAGCAAACAATTCAAACCATTGATTTTAACAATGCAGTTTTGCACGTATAAGTGCTCATTGCTCCTGACCTTGACCATAGCAGCCCAGTGGCTCTCCTGCTCCAGGAAGTGTTCCTCAAAGGCAGACAGGCAGTCTAGATGGTCCTGTGCTCTCTTCACATAATTCTTAAACACTGGCGCCCATTTCTTCAATAGCTGACAGCAGCACAAAGAAAAAGAAAAAAAGAAATGGAAAATAATTAAGAATTTTTTTGGGTTTTTTCTGAGCTTCTGTTTTGTCATATTAAAAGTAATAGACTTGTATCTTATTCACCGGCAGAAGCAGAGTAACGTATTGTGAAGGGGTGAGATGTGTGCCCTGCTGCTGGAAAGGGTACTCCAGTACCACTCGGGTTAAAATCTGCATCACCTCTTTCAGACTGATATTGTAGGCATACCTGGAAAAGGGAGGTTGGAGGGGGATTGGGAAATGTCAAACTAAGCAACAATCACTGCAAAGACGAGCAACACAGGTGTGAGTCAGTTCCCCCTTACTTTAGAGAGTTGATCTCAAGTACGAGGTTGTCACAGCTGATGTTCTCCTCCAAACCTCTCTGCAGGGTCCCGAGCACCTCCATGTGGAAGACTACATAAGAGAAAAAAACATGTATTAGTATTATTATTCGTTTTGCAGTTTGTGTTGTCATTTTCGGGCCAGGAGGGGGCAGTATGAGAGTTCCACATGCAGGCTAGCTAAATGAGACATGCCCTCTCACCTTTGACATCGTCCATCTCAGGGGAAGGAATCACCGGGTCATCGGGGTCATCAGTGTCACTGTCTTCACTGTCACTCTCAGGGTCTGGATTCAACACCAAGCCTGGGAACACACAAAAACAAGCATGCTGGGACTTCAGCTGAAGCATCATGGGAAATGCCAGTTCCATGACGATGAACTGCTGCTCTACCCCAGAGACACTGCGACAGCTCCTCTTCCTCTGTGTCATCCAGACTGCTGGCCTTCCAGATGTAGCCTTTTCCTTCTGCTCCAACTTCTGCAGGATTGAAAACTGGAAGACAGAAGAACATTCACATCAAGCAGCTTGATAACATATAAACTGATCTAATACAGACTTAATACACACCTTTCTGTTTGGTTTTGTCCGATCTTTGGCCAACCTCAGCGTCATCACTGAGGAATTCATCGTCATCCTCCTCTTCCTCCTCTGGATGGTGCATAGACACCACGGTGCCTTCTGGTAGAGAGATGTTTGGTCCAATTACCACCTGTAAAACAGTTCATAGAAACATTCAAATACGCAGATACTGCAAATCTGACTTTATATCTGATGACGTTTTACAAGACGATCACTGAATGCACGTCCCTGATTTCATGCATTGAACTAAGATCGTGTACAAATAGCTATATATTTGTACTACTACTGTGGGTAATTACTTTTGCAGCAGGAAGGTGCAAAGGAGCAACAGCCAGCAGACTGTAAGCCAAATCTGAAACCCTGTTTCCAGTTTGATTAAGACTAGTAAAATCATTCTCTTTTAGCGTAAATCAAAGCTACTTTTGGACATAAAAAAAGAACACAGAAGACTAAATATGAAGGACACAGGCAACCAACTGATTGGCTGAACTTTGCACAGATGCTAAAACCAAAATTCTTCTATCAGTATTGCTCAATATCTGACATAGTGTGGCATTGCAGTGGATATATGTCAGATTATTTTTTGCCCAGATTTGTGGCATCTCTACTAGACTCCAGAGGGTCACAGCTACTACACTAAATCCAGTTAAGAACCAGATATTTGCTGCGGTTATATTTCTGCAATAACAAGCCATTTTAGATCCTTTCACAGTTTTTGTCAAATCTGCTTATGTTTTCTCTAAAAAGGAGCAAAGAAATGTCAAGAAAAATGGAAAATTTGCCAGTCAAAATGCAATATCCTTAAACGCCTTTAAAATGCAACATCAATTTGCCACCAGACAGAGTTTGCTTTGCAATTGGATATAAAAGATGATGTGGAGCTTACATCATATGCTAGAACACACTGTTTCTTAAGAGTCACGCCCTCTTTGACCTCAGCCTTGTTGCAGATGACAGACTGGATGATCTCCACATTACTGGCAATGTGAACATGATTCCAGATGTAGGCATGATCCAGGACTACATTGTCACCTATTGCAGTGAACCAATAAAAAAAGAAAAATGTTAACTACACTTCTATAACTTAAAAATTGAAGCACTGAGTTTGAGTGGTGCTGGCCAGAGAGCTCACCTATGATGCAGTTGTCACCAATGACACTGTTCGAGATGTAACAGTTGGCACCGATGCTGGTATCACAGCCGATAAGAACGTTCTCCTCCATCTGGCTGCCATGGCCCAGGCTGACACCAGATGCCCTGTAGACATTGTGGCGAGAGTATGTGCAGCTATGTCCCTCCTGGTCTGTGAAGTTGGCTTCGGGGGTCAGGGGATAGACCCACCGCCGCACAAGGTCAGACGACACTGAGTCATACATTAGAAGGTTCGACACTCGGACACCATATCCGTCCTGTGTGACATGCACATGGATCTGGTTGCCCAGAATCTAAACAAAGAAAATGAACAAGGGTCAGAAATGCTCTAAATATTTTTTGTGGCATTATTCAAATTTCAGCATAATAATGCTTCCATAGTACCTCTTCATTGACCAAAAGCCCTCTAACAAAGTCATCTCTAGTTTGGTAGTCAAAATTGTCAGTGAAAAGCTCAGCAACCTGAAAAAATGACATCAAAAACAACAATGTTACTGCAGCCAACAATGACAGTTAAATATTTCCCCTGTGTGGACCAAAACCAACCTGCGGGGAGCAGATACTGATGTGGCTGTCCAGGAGGTCATGTCTGATTTCAAATTCCTCACTTCCACTGTGGAAAATATTCTGCAAGTACGACAAAGACTCAAAAAGTCAATCGAACCCCAAAATGCATCAAAGATATAACAGACTGCCAAAGATACAACTGTTTACCATTGGAAACTGTAGCTTCTTGAGCCCTTGTGTCTTCTGATAGTGTAAAATCTGCTGGCTCTTGCTGTCCACTGCCACAATGACGTCGTCTTCCTCACAACGAGACCTGTGACCCGGCGACGATTCTTTAAAGATCATGGTCATCACTGAGATGTTCTTGTCCATCTTTCGGCGATGCCTTAAGTGCACAAAAACACAGCCTTGTGGAAACACTTAGATCAACACCATTTCTCATGTAGAAAAAGGCTGGCCGGTGGACTTTTACCTGTGCTCCTGCAGAGCCTGGCTGATATCAATATTGGATACCACATCTCCGTAAACCAATATAAAGTCTGAGCGCACCAGGGACTTTGCATCAACATCCCGTAGCACATCCCCAAGGGAGCGGTACAGGTCCGAAGTAATGATGTGGACTGTGTTTGGAGAACTGGGTCGACACCACTTTGATTTCCTGTCAGACACAATATTCATAAGTTTTAATACAATAAGCTTCAGAAAACAAAAGCTCACACACACAGTAGCAGGGAAACTCACTGCAAGTGCGCCTTGATTTTACTGGCCATCCAGCAGCAGAATACAAATGTTTCCTGCACTCCAGTAGAAGTGAGGAACTCCAAGGTGTAGTCGATCATGGCAACGTTACCCAGCGGCAGCAGCGCCTGTCATCAATGAAAATCTGACAGTTAAGTGGAGCTAAACAATCCCGAGACTCGCGTGATTCTCTCATTTTAGCAACTACTGTACAGACAGCAACAAGCACGAGTTCAAATTTTGTTTGATTAAATGCTTTCATCATCCGTATGAGTGATGCCCTGTCACTGTTTACAGCATGGACACAAGCTAGCCTCCATTAGCATTTTGGTTAGCTTAGCTCACTGCCTACCCGCGGCTGGTCTTTGGTCACTGGGAAAAACCTCCGGTTGAAGCTGTCAGCGACTAAAACCGCCTGCAGCGGCTGTTCCTCTTCCTCCTGGTCTCCTGCACCTTTTCTACATGAAAGACCAGACGCCGACCGACTTTGTTTCCCCCCCTTACTAGCCATGTTTGACTCCCAGGTAGTAAGTACCAAACGCTTTCGTCAGACACAGCTACGGCAGCTGTAGCGGGACAATTCTGTGGTAGACAATCCCCGCGAGAGCGCGTGTGTGAAGAAAATTACAGTTTAATTTTCGTGGGTCACATACACATGTGGCCGCACATGTATGAATAACGCATGTATGATAACAGTGCCAAACAGCAAAGTTGAAACAACACCACTTCCATATATATATATATATATATATATATATATATATATATATATATATATATATATATATATATATGACACCCGGAATGGCTAACTGAAGGCCGGACGGTCCTGATCCCCAAGGACCCCAAGAAGGGACCGGTCCCCTCCAACTACCGACCAATAACCTGCCTCAGTACTACATGGAAGCTCCTGTCAGGCATCATATCGGCTAAGATGAACAGGCACATGGGTCAATACATGAGCGGGACACAGAAAGGAATTGGCAAGAATACCAGAGGTGCAAAACACCAGCTACTGGTAGACAGAACAATCAGCCGAGACTGCAAGACCAGACTGACCAACCTGTGCACTGCCTGGATTGATTACAAGAAGGCCTATGACTCAATGCCCCACAGCTGGATACTGGAATGCCTAGAATTGTACAAGATCAATGGGACCCTAAGAGCCTTCATCAGGAACTCAATGGGGATGTGGCGTACAACACTAGAGGCCAACTCCAAGCCCATAGCACAAGTTACCATCAAGTGCGGGATCTACCAAGGAGATGCTCTGTCCCCACTGCTGTTCTGCATAGGCCTGAACCCCCTCAGTGAGATCATTAACAAGACTGGCTACGGATACCGACTACAGAACGGAGCAGTTGTCAGCCACCTCCTGTACATGGATGACATCAAGCTGTATGCCAAGAGTGAACGAGACATCGATTCACTGATCCACACTACCAGGCTATACAGCAATGACATTGGAATGTCGTTCGGACTGGAGAAGTGTAGTCGGATGGTAACAAAGAGAGGGAAGGTAGTCAGAACTGAGGGGATTGAACTACCAGAAGGCAACATTGCAGACATAGAGGACAGTTACAAGTACCTGGGGATCCCGCAGGCAAATGGGAACCATGAAGAGGCCGCTAGAAAGGCTGCAACCACCAAGTACCTGCAGAGGGTCAGGCAAGTCCTGAGGAGTCAGCTGAATGGTAAGAACAAGATCCGGGCCATCAACACATACGCCCTGCCCGTGATCAGGTACCCTGCTGGGGTAATAGGCTGGCCAAAGGAGGAGATAGAAGCCACTGACATAAAGACAAGAAAGCTCCTGACCATGCATGGAGGGTTTCACCCCAAGTCCAGCACCCTGAGGCTGTACGCTAAGCGGAAGGAAGGGGGCCGGGGACTGGTGAGTGTCAGCACCACAGTCCAGGATGAGACAAGGAACATCCAAGAATACATTGGGAAGATGGCCCCAACTGACCGAGTGCTCAGTGAATACCTCAGGCAGCAGAAACCCAAGAAAGAGGAGGGAGACGAGGAACCATCATGGAAGGACAGGCCCCTGCACGGTATGTACCACCGGCAGATAGAGGAGGTGGCTGATATCCAGAAATCCTACCAGTGGCTGGACAAAGCTGGACTGAAAGACAGCACAGAGGCACTAATCATGGCAGCACAAGAACAAGCTCTGAGTACAAGATCCATAGAGGCTGGGGTCTATCACACCAGGCAAGACCCCAGGTGCAGGCTGTGTAAAGATGCCCCAGAGACAATCCAGCACATAACAGCAGGGTGCAAGATGCTAGCAGGCAAGGCATACATGGAACGCCATAACCAAGTGGCCGGCATAGTGTACAGGAACATCTGTGCCGAGTATAACCTAGAAGTCCCGAGGTCAAAATGGGAGATGCCCCCAAGGGTGGTGGAGAATGACCGAGCTAAGATCCTGTGGGACTTCCAGATACAGACGGACAAAATGGTGGTGGCTAACCAACCGGACATAGTGGTGGTAGACAAACAGAAGAAGACGGCCGTAGTGATCGATGTAGCGGTTCCGAATGACAGCAATATCAGGAAGAAGGAACACGAGAAGCTGGAGAAATACCAAGGGCTCAGAGAAGAGCTCGAGAGGATGTGGAGGGTGAAGGTAACGGTGGTCCCCGTGGTAATCGGAGCACTAGGTGCGGTGACTCCCAAGCTAGGCGAGTGGCTCCAGCAGATCCCGGGAATAACATCGGAGATCTCTGTCCAGAAGAGCGCAGTCCTGGGAACAGCTAAGATACTGCGCAGGACCCTCAAGCTCCCAGGCCTCTGGTAGAGGACCCGAGCTTGAAGGATAAACCGCCCGCAGGGGCGTGCTGGGTTTTTTTTTATATATATACTGATTTCACTCAGGCCTGTCCACGGTGCTCACCGCTTCTCGCCCTAAGGTAGCAGAGTTCCGTTGATGGAACCAGATGTGCAGCCTACCAGTTCCAGATGCAGTAATGCACCCTCATAGACCTGATTGGAAAATCAGGTTTGTGAACTGAGTACTGATGTTTTCTTTTCCAAAAAGAACTTCGAAATCTCGATTAGTCTGACCACAAAACAGTTTTTTTTTTTCACTATGTCTCACTCAATTTCAAAAGAGCTGTGGCCGCAAGAAGATGATCGCATTTTCACCTGAGTTTGTGGATGGCAGTGATTTCCATGACAGAATCATGCCTGTTTTTAATGCAGTGCCACTGGCTCAGAGTGCAGTCCCACAATTCTCTGTTTCTTGATATTATGTGTTGTAGATGATTCAAAGCCATTGGGATGAAAATTATTATGAAACTGTTTCACAATTTATAGTTGTTTTTTTTTACATAGTGGTGAACCTCTGCCCACCTTTACTTGAGAAGCTTTGCCCCTCTAAGATGCTCTTTTTATTTCCAGTCCTGTTAATGACCTGTTCCCAGCTAACTTAATTAGTTCCAAAATGTTCCTCTACCCGTTTCTTTTCAGTGCCACCTACTTTTCCAGTCTTTTGTTGTCCTCATGCCTACCCTTTTTTGAGACATGCTGCTGTCATCAAATTTAAAACCTTATTTTTGTCTTATAATGGCACATCCTCTCAGTTTAAACATTTCATATGTTCTCTTTGTTCTGTGAATAAAATGTGGGTTTATGCAGTTTTCAAATCAGTGCATTCTGTGTTTAATTACATTTCACACAGCGTCCTGTTTTATTAACTAATTTGGTGTGGTTATAGATTTTAAAAGAGATTACAAAATATTCATCTGGTGTAAATAAAATCCACGCTCGAGCTGCTGAAATTTTTTAAATTACATAAAAGAAAAATGTGACCTCCATGTGGAACATGGAATCTCAGTACACTCATACAATCAGCTCCTGTTAATGTTTTATTAATTTTATGATACTGGCACTGGAAGGCTAAGTACAGCAGTTTATTTCAGCTTCAAAGGAAATTTTCATTCAATACTAAAAGGAAAGACAGATGTGTGAGTTATAAAAGCACACTGTAAAATAAATAAAGGAAGGTATTATTTGTCTTTTTATTGATGGCCTTTGCATCTCTGATGTGCTTGCTGAAGTTTATGGGCTCTTCATACAACTTGTGGCTTTACATAAATGCAGTATTGGATATTGGAAAAACATCATTTGCAAAAACTGTGGTGCATGGACTCTTTTTCTCTAAACTCCTATATTTTGTGTTGGACCACAAATCGCACTGTCAATATGAATAATGCTTAAATGACACGTATGTAGTCCAGAAATAGTAATTTAAATAGTAATTCATTTTTAAAATAATGATGATCTTTACCATATCTTCTCACAGAACATGTGAACAACCTGTTTTACTTTAACAGAAACAAAAACATCTGGCTCCTGCCATCCAGACATTTAAACAGGAACCATCATTCGCTGTTCTGTCAAAGCTCGACAGTTTGTCACACCGTTCTCTCTAAGCCTTCTTAAAAGGCATTACGCCGACAGGTGTTTGGTTATCTTCTTGGTATGCTCCAACACCAAGTCGTATTGCAGGGTCTTGGACTTCCAGGACTCCGGGATTCCCTCAAGTCCGACCTAGAAAAATGAGAACAGAACATTTCATAAATCAAACTTAAAATATGTGCATGTGAATATATTAGATTAGCAGACAGCCCCACCTGAGCCCCAAGACAGGCTCCTATGAAGGATCCTCTGCTGCAGGTGCATCCCCCGCAGCTCATGGTGTCTCTGACAGCCGTCTCATAGCGAGTGGCTGTCAGGACTCCGTGCAGCGCGGCTTGGAACGCACCGGGCAAACCTGAAACATCAGAGGCAGATGTGAATGGCATGAAGGCATTTTTCCTGGTTTGTCTCACAGCTATCCAAATTACACATACCGCTTTTTTACCACGTTACTGTTAAGGACTACACTGATGGCAGAGGTTGAAGGAGCTTATCAAAGATACCTCATGCATTTGTGAAGACAGAGGGGATCAGCTCTTGCGGAGTTTTGGATAAATTCTCCTTCACCTGGTGGATGTGTCCTGAAATCAGGCAGAGAGGGTGCAGTAGTGAGTCACACATAAGATAAGATATTAACTAAAATACTAAACATAACTCTCTGCATATCTCTTTATCCTATCATCATTATGTCACATTGGAACTGAACCTTCAGAGAATAAGGTAAAATAAACTCTTTGATCACATGAGTCGGTCTCATGACTTTAACACAGGGAAGGAAATATGCTGCTGGCCTCACGTACCGATGACTGCTTTGTCTAAATCTTGAGGCTGCTTTCTGTTTGGGTCATTCAGCTGATTGAGCACCGCGTCCAAGGCTTTTGGATCTGGACCATTCAGGATGAAATGTTCCAGAAACCTGGGAAAAGAAGTCAGTGTGGAGCATTTCCGTTTTATGTTTTTCTTTATACATCTTTGTAGAACAGTATTAAATACACTCAACAAAAATATAAACGCAACACCTTTGTTACTGCTCCCATTCCCCATGGGATGGACGTAGAGACCTAAAATTCATTCCAGATACACAATATAACCATCCCTCCCAAACAGTGGTCACAAATCAGTCCAAATGTGTGGTAGTGGGCACATCTGCTATATTGAGATAATCCATCCCACCTCACAGGTGTGCCACATCAGGATGCTGATCTGACATCATGAGTAGTGCACAGGTGTACCTCAGACTGCCCACAACAAAAGGCCACCCTGGAATGTGCAGTTTTTTGCGCTATTGGGGGTCTGGGGACCCAGAACCGGTCAGTATCTGGTGTGACCACCATTTGCCTCATGCAGTGCAACACATCGTCGCATGGAGTCTATCAGATTGTCAATTGTGGCCTGTGGAATGTTGGTCCACTCCACTTCAATGGCTGTGCGAGGTTGTTGGATATTCGTGGGAACTGGTACACGCTGTCGTATACGCCGGTCAAGCACATCCCGAACATGCTCAATGGGTGACATGTCCGGTGAGTATGCTGGCCATGCAAGAACTGGGACATTCTCAGCTGCCATCTGCCCTGAACAATGTGAACCATGATTCATCCGTGAAGCGCACACCTCTCCAACGTGCCAGACGCCATCGAATGTGAGCATTTGCCCACACAAGTCTGTTACGGCGACGAACTGGAGTCAGGTCAAGACCCCGATGAGGACGACGGGCATGCAGTTGAGCGTCCCTGAGACGGTTTCTGACAGTTTGTGCAGAAATTGTTTGGTTGTGCAAACCAATTGTTCCAGCAGCTGTCTGGGTGGCTGGTCTCAGACGATCTTGGAGGTGAACCTGCTGGATGTGGAGGTCCTGGGCTGGTGTGGTTACACGAGGTCTGCGGTTGTGAGGCCGGTTGGATGTGCTGCCATATTCTCTGAAACGCCTGTGGAGACGGCTTATGGTTGAGAAATGAACATTCAATGCACGGGCGACAGATCTGGTTGACATTCCTGCTGTCAGCATGCCAATTGCACGCTCCCTCATTGCTTGTGGCATCTGTGGCATTTTGCTGTGAGACAAAACTGCACATTCCAGGGTGGCCTTTTGTTGTGGGCAGTCTGAGGTACACCTGTGCACTACTCATGATGTCAGATCAGCATCCTGATGTGGCACACCTGTGAGGTGGGATGGATTATCTCAATATAGCAGATGTGCCCACTACCACACATTTGGATTGATTTGTGACCACTGTTTGGGAGGGATGGTTATATTGTGTATCTGGAATGAATTTTAGGTCTCTACGTCCATCCCATGGGGAATGGGAGCAGTAACAAAGGTGTTGCGTTTATATTTTTGTTGAGTGTATGTGTTCTGATTTTGCCTCACTACAGAGAAAGGTGTAATCAACCATGCAGCCAAACTGGAATGATCTTTAGAGACACTCAGCTTTCATGTGGCTGATCAGTTTATTAAAATGTGAAATGTGTTCTCTTCCCTATTTTTATACTCTCTGCTCCAAATACTTCTTATTATGCCCAATTTTAATTACCAGATCTAATAGTCTATTGTGGTTTCCAGGTTAAAAACTAAGTTTTATTATTAACCCTTAAATAGCCAATTCTAATCCAACATGTGTAAATAAGTGAAACTGGTGTGCTGGAAGATGTCCTGACCTCGCTGCTGCTAGAGTCTCTGCCACACATTCATCATTGTTCTGGGTGACACGGATGGCCTGTTCCACCTTCTCCAGCATATCGGGCTGTCCTGCATAAAAAGCCACTATAGGAGCCAGTTTGGCTATTCCATCAATCTGACAGTCGTTCTCACAACCTGAAGGAAACCAGGACATATTTAGGTTAGAGATGTTTGTCTTCATAACGTCAAACTGTGAATAATTTCAGAAGCTTTACCCGTCTCCTCTTTGCCTGCATCCACATTCTTCAGGAAGCTCTTTAAACTTGCATGTCTCCACGGTCCATCGATAGGCAGCTGAGGTCTTGGCCCTGCAGAAGTCCAAATTGCATATTTTGTCAAAAAGGTAACGGACCTCAGGGATATCTCCAAGATTTCTCTTACCTCCCCTCTCTCTGTAAGGATCATTGACGGGCGTGTCATACTCTGATCCTGGCCCAAAAACTTTCAGTGTGCGCTGCTTCAGGTCATCAATGTTTAGACCTGGTCAGAGAGATCAGGCATCTTAGACAGTGTGTGAAAATTCCCTACACACTGCACGAACCGAGTCCCTGCATGTAGACTATGTGGCTCTAGAGTAATGCGTAATATTTCTTTGAGGACAGCCCACTTTCTTCTATTTTCCTTATATCACTTGTACAGATATGAGGCAATTTCATGTGTCCAGTTCTAGTTAATCCCTTTATGTTGGACCAAGTGCTACTTCTGGTAGAATTTAAAGCAAATCCATCCATAACTTTATCAATAATTCTACTGACAAACAGAAAAAACAAACTGAATCAACTGCATAACTTCGCTTGCTGTAGATAGTAGTAATCTGAAACCTACTATGACCTATAGAAATGTAAGTTTAGTTTAATTTTAGGGATAAAGTCAGCAGCACTACCTCCACATTCAGACAGGGACTCCAGCAGGACATATGCCTGGTCTCCATAGCAACTCTGCTTGCCAGTCTCCCTCCTGTAAAAAGGGTTAGCGGACTCAGGGTGGAATTCTGGGTTTGGATTCAGAGCCAGGATCCCCTTTAACTTCTGGAGGTCGTACACCCAGTGGAGAGGCTGTGCTGCAAGAGACAAGATAATTACACTCTGAACCTTGACATTACTCAAAATCTAAGGAGATGTGTTAAAAATAAGGACGGACTGAAAATCCACTTCTACTCGTACAACCTGAAGATCTGAGTACTCAACTCAAACCAGGAAGCTCTCAGCTCAGCTGAAAGATACCTGCTAACCTTATGGCAGCTCAAAAGTTATAGTCTTGACAGATTTGACAGGCGACAGAGTTTATCAGTCTCTCACATTGTTGTGGAAGAAATCTGGCCCACTCTTCTTTACAAAATTGATTTAGTTCATTGATGTCTGTTTTCATTTATGCACAGTTCTCTTAAGGTCCCATAATCGAATTGCAATCAGGGTGAGGTCTGGACTTTGACAGGCCCATCGCAACACGTGGATTCTTTTATTTTTCCAGCGATTGTTTTTTTTTTTTAAAGAGATTTGCTGCTGTCCTTGGATCATTGTCTTGTTGCATGATCCAATTTTGAGGTGCCTGAGGTGCTCACACTTGTGATGATCAATTAATCAGGTGCACCACTAAACTAACCCTGCCATGGAAGTAGTATGGTGATATTGAGTGTTTCACAGAACAGCATTTTAGTCCCCTATAAAAACTGTCTTTCCAGTTATTAAACACAAGCATGATTACTTTCATAGATCATCAATGTAAAACAAGTGTGACACTATTAATACCTGCAGCATCTGCCACTGCTGATCCCATGATGGCTCCTATTGCCCTGTTTGCCAGAGCTGAAGCCATCTGCAAAAATGTACAAAGAATTAAATACATTTTTTAAAAAAAGAAATTTTAAATGAAATGAACAGTTAATTTCATTATTTTGGCAGAGTGGACTGTTTAAATTTTCTTAAAATTAACATTTTCTGTTTCCCGCTTTAGTAATGTGGCTAAAAATTATTTTCTATTGCTCACTATTTTATAATGACAAACCATTAATCCGGTATTCAAAAGCTTAAGCTTTGAGCAAACATAAGAGAGTTAGTGACAGTGACAGGGCATTTCTCTTATTATATTTCCCAGCAGTCGGTTTTCTACTGTAACAAAACTCTCCAGCTGATAAGCGGTCATATCGATTTCATCTGCGCTCGACTACCTTTCCTAATCACCTGACAAATCGAGCACAGCTTGGCGGAGCTTTCACCAACTTGTAGCCTGCTAAATGATTAGAAGCTTGGTAGCTACTCACAGAAATATAGCACTTGCTGTTTGTACTCGTTCAAGCTACAGCTAGCAACCACGACAGCAGAGTGCTAGCTAACATACTCTTAGCTAGCATAAACTAGCGAGTTGCTGAGGCATAAATAAAGTTCATAAAGAAAAGTCTGACCTTAGCCTGCGTTATATGTAGCCCACAGCGTACCGTAATTCGTTTAAAACCTTTTACACCAGCAGTACGAGCACCAGCACCACAACACACTTTGATTCTGAAACTTGTTACGAAAGCTTCGGCACCGCCCACAATGAAATGTCTCAATCCGGTTGTTCAGTCTGACGTCACTAGCCGTGTCTGGGTCTAAACTCCGCTGCAGGTCCATATATCAAATGATCACTGTGGCATTACTGAGAGTTGAAAAACTGTCTAAAGTCTTTCATCTTTAATAAAATGATCAGCGTTCTGCTCTACCAGGTGTAACAATTGAGTTTAACATCCAGGCATCCATGAAAACGGAATTTATGACATTTAACGGAGTTAGAAGTTAGCAGGGAGTTAGCTCGCTAGCTTCTATCTAAATACAATATAGCATGTCCTGACTGCGGGGTTTTGGAAACAAATTAAAACATACAGCTTTCTTATCACTTCCAGCATAAATGAAGACAGAAAACTAAACAGCAGTGACGTTTGTAGGGTTACTGAAGTTTGGCTAGCTGGTATATAATGATGTGCTACGTGACCGCTAGCGACATAGCTATGTTAGCATAATATAAACAAGCTAACTTTTTTTCCACTCGATAAAAGTTAACGTGAGTTTTCTCGGTGGTCAGAAACAAATGTAATCGCATGGCAGGATGCTGTAAAAGGACCAAACTTCAGCCAGGAGAACAACTGAGATAATTCATCTACAATACAAAGTTAGTCATTCATATACTGCTGCATGGGCTGGGCTGTAGTTACATCCTAAGGTTTTAAAAACTGAGCTTAAATAAATGATTAGCGGTAATAAAAGCCGAGGGAGGTCAACAGGGATCACTGACTGTTTTAGGAGCTTTTTGAGATCAAATAGAAGAAAATACATAGCATTAAACATGTTAACAACATAAAAGCCATATTAAAAGCAGACTACTTTAGACCCGGAAGTAGGATTCGTCGCGTCATCACTGAACAACCGGATTACCCGGGCCCTCCTCCGGCGAGGAGAGGAACTGTGGTCCTGCATGAGGAAGTCAGAAGTAAAAGAGAAGAGTGTGAGGGTGATGAAAGACATGAATGATGACAGCAAGACAGTAGTGAGGTCTGTGGTAGCAGCTACTGGTAGAAGGTTTAGGCATGATGTGTCATTACATAAGGTGCCCTGAGCCCCTTCTTGTTTGCAGTGGTGATGGACAGATTCCTGGTCTGGCAGGAGTCTTGATAGTCTATGATGAGAAGAAGCATGAAGGTCAATAAAAACCAGACAGAATATGTGTATTTTGTGGTTTTAATGCTTAAAAAAAAACATTAATTCACCAGCTTATATAAATGAAGATGGATAACTGAAATTCATAATGACAATTCATAATGGTCTTTTTGCATTTAATGATAGTTTTTCAATGTGCTTTTCACTGTTAGCAGAGCCAATGTTGTGTCAAAAAGGGATTGCTGTCCAAAAAGTGATTTACAGTATTTAAAGGTATCAAGTATTAGTCTTGGAAGAACACAGCTCTTTACCATTAGGCTTCCTGCTGTTGTGTAATGAAAAATTCTGGGTGCAAGTGTAACCCAGGTTATGTTCCTAAGTATGAGTTTGTGATCATTTGGCAGGCATTGAACGCATCACAGTGCTGTGAGCATAGGAGCCTAATGGTGTATTCTTCCAAGCTAGCTGACTTACTACTGGTGTAAAAGGTTTTAAACAAATTACAGTGCTATGTATCTGTGTGTAGCTACCGAGCTTCTAATCATTTAGCATTATACAGTCATTGAGTTATACCCAGGCAAAAAATGTGTTCTCATTTGTGCCCAAGATGAATGTTCACTGCTGTTTAAGGGTATTGCAGGTTTTAAAACGCATTTAAATCGTTCTTATAGTACTTCTTGGGATGATACATGTAATGTTCAAAATCCACATCCACTGAACATGGATCCCAGTTGAAATTAATTTCAGAGTGCAATATGATTCAAAGAGAAACGAATCATCTGCTTTATATGAGCAAGTTCCAGTAAATGACACTTTCATTTATGTACCTATTTTGAAAGAGTTGATTTTCAAAAATGCAGAAGTTTCACAACACATGAATAAACCAGCTACTGTATGTGATGGCAGATGTTAGCGACATCAACCATTAGTCTCAAAATCCAATGGCGCACTGCAAATTTAAGTTAACTGTCAACACAGGTGCACTGCACTGTGAGCTATTCCAAACTGCTACAAACCTTCCAGGGCACAAGAAAGATTGAGGGGACTGGCAGTAATTAGTATTAACAACAAAGTTGGCCATCACATTTCTTGTAATGATGTAATAAATGATTTTGCCTCTAGAGCAAGGGAAAGCTCTAAGCTGGGAAACAAAGGTGTTAAGATGGAGTGTTGAGGAAAAACAAAAAAGTCAAATGTTTGGAGTCCAATCATTCATTTTGAAATGTAGTTCTTCCTATTTTTAGCCAAGTGTTTACACATTTTTACAGTTTTCAGAACAAATTATTCAACTTTGGATTTGATTTATAAATCCCTTGTTTCACCTACCTCTATTAATTTACAATATTTAAACATTTCTCTGATATTTTTTATTTTATTTAATACTTTGTTTTGTAGATTTTCATTTATTTTCACTTACAACATATTAACTAGGTAATGTTTTATTTAAGGAGTTTTTGTTGTATTTCTATTTTTTGTAGTACTTCATTGTTGCACATTACTCTTACAGTTTATTTAAAACTAGAAATAATAAAGCAGTTGAGGTGTTTCAGCCTGTGACATTCAGTATCTGTTGGTGCTTCAGCTGTTTGAATAAGTGTAAGTCAACGCCAGGCCACGCTTCCAGCTGAGTCTTTAAGTAGTGTGTAACACCATGAATGAGGAACAGTAAATGTCAATAACTGATCAAGAGTAAGTTTTTCTTAGTCTTTCAATGAAACACATGGACAGGCACCTAGGATTAAATCTTTTGATTCGTCATCCACAGCTCTCATCATGAATGACTTCTCCTGTAACACAGAGCGCTTCAACACTTTCATCACTTCTGACAACAAGAGATTTCTGTGTGTAAAACCAGGCAGTTATGCAATTGCTCAGAAATGATCTGTCCATAGACAAGGATGCAGGTGCCCACCTATGACCTGGTTTATTAATACTAAGCTAAAGAAGAAAGGATCTCACTGTAGTTCTCACAGCTCAGGACAAGCAGACACCTGATGACTACTGAATGGAACTAAAACAAGAATTCATAATTATGTTTGTCTATGTTTGATAAAACTCTGCATATGCAGTCAGGAGACTGATGACCTGTGAAATGAGCTGTTAGAAATGTGCAGATATGTGTAAACATTATATGTAGCAAAACTTCTGACCTACAGGAAATGATGACATCGGATATGATGGCTGCTATAAAACAAAAAATCATTCATATGATAAAAATGAACAAGTTGTGTTTCCAACTTTAAAACATCTTAGTGTCTGCTGCACTTTAATTCAAGATGAATCTCATTAAATGTATGAGAACATTTAATCACATGGCCCCATAACAGCTAGGATGGCTCCAACCTTGAAATGAACAAGCAGAAGGAAGTTGATGGATGGATAATCCAATGGGGAACATTAAAGACCCTCTCACCAGCTTTCATTTATTAAATTTGTATTTACTGAACGATTTCTGCTGTGTATTTGCATTGATACTCAGACAACAACTCACATGTCCTCTTTCTGTTTGTGGTGCATGATTCAGGCAAACACATATTACATATATAGATTGTTATGCTATGACACAGTTTCACATTTAATGCTCTATGATAATGATGAGGTCCAGTTTAATAGTACTGCTAGTGTCTAATGAAATGAATTGAACACATGTGATTTTGGGGTCCAGCAAAGTGAATATTTTTCACTGTGGATAAAATACATGGAAAGGTTTAATGAGTCATCAGCTACTTCACTACAAAGATGATGTGATTAAAGGTTCTCATACATTTAATGAGATTCATCTTGAATTAAAGTGCAGCAGACACTAAGATGTTTTAAAGTTGGAAACACAACTTGTTCATTTTTATCATATGGATGATTTTTTGTTTTATAGCAGCCATGATATCCGATGTCGTCATTTCCTGTAGGTCAGAAGTTTTGCTACATATAATGTTTACACATATCTGAACATTTCTAACAGCTCATTTCACAGTTCATCAGTCTCCTGACTGCATATGCAGAGTTTTATCATCATGTGTTCATGAGAGACAAACATAATTATGAATTCTGAACATTATGAAAACCGTTACTTCAGTTTGTTTCTGGTTTGTTGTAAGGAAAAGAATTCTGCCAGTGGAACAACTAAATTTACTTGCAAAGTTATAAAATTAGAGAATGATTCATCATAACCAAGAATTGAGTTCAAACCTCACTTGTCACCAGTTACTTGTGCAATCATGCCATAGACAAGTTGTTCATTCAATGACACTTTCATAGCACTGTTTTCTAATACCCAACATCATCAGCAAACGGAGTGAGTATTTTGTCAGCGCCATGTTTCTTTGTATTTTGGGAATGAAGCAAAGAAATGAGATGAATGTTCATCAACGAGGAATTCAGACTTGGTGGTAAATTGCACACATCCAGACATCCAAGCTTCTGGAGGCTTTGTCAAGACCCTAGGGGGATTTGATGTTTCAAAGTCCTCATAAAAAACTTAAATTTGCAGTGCGCCATTGGATTTTGAGACTAATGGTTGATGTCTGTAACATCTGCCGTCACATAAAGCCTCACACATTGCTGGTTTATTCATGTGTTGTGAAACTTCTGCATTTTTGAAAATCAACTCTAAAGTTTTTAAAAAGAGGTACATAAATGAAAGTGTCATTTACTGAAACTTGCTCGTATAAAGCAGATGATTCACTTCTCTTTGAATCATATCACACTCCCAAATGAATTTCAACTGGGATCCATGTTCAGTAACACCTGACTGATGTGCGTTTTGAACATTACATGTATCATCCCCAGAAGTACTATGAGAACAATTTAAATGCGTTCTAAAACCTGCAATAACCTTAAACAGCAGTGAACCTTCATCTTGGGCACAAATGAGAACACATTTTTTGCCTGGGTATAACTCAATGACTGTATAATGCTAAATGATTAGAAGCTCGGTAGCTACACACAGATACATAGCACTGTAATTTGTTTAAAACCTTTTACACCAGTAGTACGAGTAGCACCACGACACACTTTGATTCTGAAACTTGTTACGAAAGCTTCGGCACCGCCCACAATGAAATGTCTCAATTACCCGGGCCCTCCTCCTGCGGACTGAGTGGAGATTATGTGGAGATTGCAAAAATGAAATAAAACATTTCTTTTTAGTGTAACAGTAATAATTGTGCTGCATATTTTAATAGTCTATAGAGATTTGATGTTTGCTTCGAGACTGTGGCTGTAGAAGTATAGAGAAGGTCAGAAGGAGTTGCACTGTGTCATTGTGGATTCAGAGAAAGCGTATGAGAGGAACTGTGGTCCTGCATGAGGAAGTCAGAAGTAGAAGAGAAGAATGTGAGGGTGATGAAAGACACGAATGATGACAGCAAGACAATAGTGAGGTCTGTGGTAGCAGCTACTGACAGAAAGTTCAGCCACGATGTGTCATTACATAAGGTGCCCTGAGCCCCTTCTTGTTTGCAGTGGTGATGGACAAATGAGGAAATGAGGATCACAGGTTAAAGGTGAGTTTGGGGCAGATGATCTGCTGAGGTGACCTCTAACAGTCACAGGCAAAAGAAAGAGATTAAATATTCTTACGGTTTGAGGAATCTATCCAGAAACTGGAAGCTGCAGACTCTACAGTACACAATCTGTAGTTACAGTAGATCAGAGAGTGCCATCTCCTGGCCAGCAGCGGTAACTGCTGCAGACATGAAGAAACTGGATGAACGTCATTCTCCCTCTGTCAAAATATTACATTATTCGTATTAGAAATGTTCTATTACAAATTAGCCTGCAATCATGGGTATAAATGCAAAATAGCAAATAGTAATTCAGAAAAAGAAAAAAACACCAGCTAGCTATTGTTTGGACTGCAAACAAATAAACAACAAGTAAAAGTCTTTATTTAACCAGGTTCCAGGAGACCAGCACAGAACAGAAGAAGCTTAATTATTTAGCAGTATGCCTAAAGTCCACGAGACAGTGTATTATACACACTGTATACATCAGTTCTACAGTAGATAAACTAGAAGTTTCAAAACTTACAAGTTATAAGCTTTTGATTGCATATGTGCGTCATAAAATGAATAGTCGTATGAATTTAACAGTGTGTCCTGTCCATCAAAGGATAAATGATCTATAAAATAGAGGACTAAATGATAGCAAATTGGTTTTGCTTTTTCGAGCATACCTTAATCCAGGATTGGGCAATTCATTTTCCCAAGGGGCTACATGAGAAACTGGAACACACAGGCACAGCACCACAGTTCCAGTTTCTCATGTGGCCTCCTGGGAAAATTAATGTTCCAACCCTGCCTTAATCAGTGCTGGCACAGTGCATGCTCTTATCACCATTGTCAATAAAAGACTGAATGTGATATCACTGACTGAATTATGGCCAGAGGAGTGAGATGCTGAAAGCAGAGGTGCAGAGTTTGTGGATGAAGAACTTAATGACAGTTATGTGCTGTGAAGCAAAGTAGTTTGTAGGCTGAGTTGACACTAGTAACCATAGGCATACAGCACATTTTATGCCTCTGTTCACAGGTGTGGATGTGGAGTAGGGCCCACAAAATTAGTTGAGATCTAAGCAGGGCACCTGCTTAGATCTCAACTTAATGTGCTCAAACATTAGACGCACCCATTGCGCTTCTCATTCAATCAAGCCACGCATGCTCGAGCTGACTGTCACTTTCACGTTTAAGGCTATTAATGTAATCAGGACTTCAAACTGTTATGCAAGCTGTCGCTGCATGGTTTGCAAAGGAAGCACACTTGAAACCAACCCTCGCATATCCTTTTATTAGGTGTTTACAGTAACACAGCTGACCACAGTTCAGCTCCATGTTCTACAGTTAAGCCACACGCAGACGCGCATGGTGCACCTTTTAAGCCGTTTGCTTAGACAAAAAAAAATGTCTGCGTTAATGCTGTAAGCTTGCATGTCTTGTTACAGAAAAGAAGGGGTGTGTTGAGAGCTGGATGAAGTATTACGATAGCCTGTATTTATTTATAGCTTACCTCTTCCCTTTCAATTCGTAAAGTAATATGACAGGCAACCATCTCAAGCATACATGCAAACGCTGCACAGGACACTTGTGTTCAGTGTGTATCAGGGTCAGATTCACAAGGATTCCAATAAAGCTTCCACATGCATGCCCAGCCCCTGTAAAACATTATGTTTCACTTTCTTCTTGAGTCAGGGCTAAGTGACCCCTGTGCTCCTCAGCAAGTGCACCGCCCTCTCCTTTCCTCATCTCCTCTCCTCTCTCTCACTCCAGCTTCATGTCCCCGAGTGACCCAGCTTCACATTCTAGCACTGCACGGGTGCCAGCAGAAGCAAATTAGACACCAGCACCCCCTCCTGATATGTACTTCTCTGTCCTACATCCATTATTTTTAGCTGGGATCCAAGCCTTCATCTTCACTTAATAAGGGAAAAGAATCCCTCATATTTGTACCCACCCCTAAATCCATCATATCAAAGTTCTTCATCACAAAACGGACACACTCACACACCTATGTCCTATTCTATATGATGCCTTCTCTCTTTGCTCACACACCTCCTTCCATCTCCACAGCTGTCTGTGTATGTTCTGTGTTGCATGCAGAGAGCAGGTTGGTCATCTCCCCCTCACTCCACCCTCTTTCACTGGTTCCTAACATACACTCAAGCACGCACACACACACAGAAAGCTGTCACCCCAGCCCTGCCTCATCTTCTCCATGCTTAATTACGTGCCACATAGGACCACGGTCACACCTATGTCAGACTAAGCCCAACCCCTCTTGCACCCTGAGCCCACTGCCAGTTGCCCATGTGGGGTTTTTAATAAGGTGGATGCAGGAGGCTGTCTTGCTCTCTTCTGGGTGACGCGGATTGGAAGGGGTTCTCCATACTTTCACCAAACTTTTTTTTTCAATATTTTTCGCCCCTTTCATTTACTTTCTGAAACTGTAAATACATCCACATTAGAGAGGAGCCATGAAGTGGACCTGGGTGCTTGTAGTAGTCTTGCTGTCCTTTGGGAGCATTTCACTGGGCAAGGAGAGCTTGGACTTCCCTGAGTACGATGGCAAGGACCGCGTTCACGACCTCAACGCCAAGAACTATAAGTCCGTGATGAAGAAGTATGACATTATGGTGGTGTACTACCATGACCATCCCGGATCCAGCCGCGCCGCCCAGAGACAGTTCGATATCGAGGAGTTGGCCCTTGAGGTGGGTTAAGATAAGAACTGTGGATAGATGGTGATGAGGAAGCTGTAATATTGGTATTTTATTCATGAGCACATAGATGCTTTCAGCATATTTAACTGCGGTTTTAAAAAAATGGACTGAATAAACTCATCTCCTGTCAGTGACTTGCAAAGAGGAAGTTATTATGGAGAACAGGAGATAAGGCGGTAGAAAATAGCTTTGCTGGATTGAGAAATGCTGAGAAGTGAAGTCCCAAAAATGTGTCACAAGCCTACGGTGTGTCGTCATGTCGACCACCCCGAGGCAAAGAGCTGAGCTGTGAGGACCCAAGGTATCATTTATTTTGGCAAAGGCTGAGCCTGTGTAGAGGATGTGTGTCTGTTTGTGTGCGTCTTTGTGTGATACTGTGTGTGAGGCGAGCAGTTGATGCACTTAACACTCCCTCATCTGATTGCTCATCAGGCCTCACGCCAGCCTGGTTCACATTCCCATAAAAACACACTACATCCCTTTCCACACAAACCTTTCCACTTGTTTACTGTAAGTAAACAACTGTAAGTAAACAAGTGGAAACCACATTCCATTTTCCAAGAAAAGTTCAATTTATCACTTCAAGCAGCTGACTCCATGTTTGCAGACATGCTGATTATTTATACAGAGAGCAAAATTCATTTTTACACTATAACGATCACAGACACAATGCAGAAGTAAGAGGTGCCCAGAGAGCATTTGAAGACACACTTAAGATAAGATAAGATAAGATAGAACTTTATTAATCCCTCGGGTGGGTTCCTCTGGGAAATTCGATTTCCAAAAAAGCACAGCACCGACAGAAGTTACAGAGTTATACACACACACATATATATATATATATACACACACACACACACACATATATATAAATACAGAGACAATATAAATAAAATATACGAAGGGGATAAATAGAATAAATAGGAATAAAAATAAAAATACAAGTGAATTGCACATTTCAAGTATTGAGTCTATTGCACCGTTGACTATTTACAAAAGTATTGCACAGTGAGGTGAAGAGGCACTACAGCTTAGTTGTTCCCTCCTTTGTCCTCCTGTTTCCCCTCCCTCTCCCCTCCAGGGAGGAGTTAAACAGTCTGATGGCGTGTGGGACAAAGGAGTTTTTAAGTCTGTTAGTTCTTGTCTTGGGGAGAAGCAACCTGTCACTGAACAGACTCTTCTGATTGTTTATGGCCGTGTGCAGAGGATGCCCAGCATTGTTCATAATGTCCATCAGTTTCTTTAATGTCCTTTTCTCTGCCACTGTCACCAGAGTGTCCAGCTTCATGCCGACCACAGAGCCAGCCCTCCTGATCAGTTTCTCCATGACTTGATATTGTCTAAAGAAGCAGTTATTTGAGAACTGCACTGAACATTGCAGTTCTGAGAAACCAGGTTGATTTCTGATTTATGGCCTGCACTAGATCACGTAGCAACAGTATTTTATGGCATTTGGCATGGCTAATGTACAGTGTAATGTCAAGGCTGCTACCCCATATGCTTGTTGCATTATTGTAATTTGCAAGCCTGGTTTGTTGACTCCTGTTTAAATTTTTTTTTATTTTTATGACAACTCTAGGCCAAAAAGGATCATATAAGAAACTCTCAACAGCCCCTAAAAATAAAAATTGTGACAAATATTCTGACTTTGCCTAAACAAATATAGCAGAAATTGTGTGCAATGGATCTCATCAGTAACCAAATCTCATGTGAACAAGACAAAGGAAAAAGGATGAAGGGCTAAAAAAAAACTAGTAATAAATAGCAGTAATGAGGAAAATATTAATAACAAATCAGACAGAGAGAGCAGGAGAGTGAGAGATACGAGAGAGGCTGCTCTCCTTGGCGAATCACATCAAGACCCTCTGGTGTCTGCGTATAGGGCACTGTTGCTCAGCCTTGGGGCTCCAGGCCAGCGCTTGAGATACTGGCTCCAGTAGTGCCAGCTCAGCTCTGCGCTGTGATTGACACATGCAGTACTGAGCATCACTGCCATCTCACCAAAATAGTCCCTGGGGCTGGTGTGGCTTCTGGTGCTATATTTATCCTGAGCTGCTTTTGTGGTGGGTTGAGCTCCGATGGCTTGTGTTTCTCCTTCTGAATGTATTTTGATTTACATTTAATGAAGCTTTATTTATAGTAAGAGGCAACTGCAAAAGGTGCAAACATTTCAGAGGTCAAGGAGCCCTGTGGGGGTTAGTGAAAGTCAAATGAAACATGACATTGTGATGGTGATAATTAAGTGCTTTCGTCCATGCCATTTGAACTTGGTTGATTTTGTTATTAAAGTGACCTCTCAGGTCTGTTACGAATGCTTTGTCAAGGGAAGCGCTGTAGACCAATGTAAGGAAAAGCACCTGCATTCTCCAGACAGATTGCAGGTGCTTTTACACTTCAACACTGAATGGCACACATGAAGGTGTACATGTCTTTCTTTGTTACTCTGCTCATCAAAATGAGCAGATACAGTCAGGTGCTGCACCAGCTGAATATCACTACAGTTCGTAACATCTCAGCCAAGAACAAAAACTGAAAGAAATGTACAGCTGCAGTGCACGCAGACATGAAGCTATGAAATCCCACCCCAGATACTGAGCCTGCTGGTTTAACTTTACATGTAGTTGGGGAGGTTCAATTACTCTGAGCAAATGATCTCATCCATGTCACATCAAATACACATTCAGAACACCCAAGTTCCAAAAACAACTTTGCAGGTTTCAGACTAGGAGGAGCAGGCAGACATAGTTTGCTTTTGCTTTACATACTTTAACTGAAAGACATTTGCAAAAACAATTTATCTGGGTAAAAATAATGTGCTTTATTCAAATGGACATTTGGTGAAACTCACTACTAGGTACTACCAAAAAAATGTATACACATATATTTTTTGGGGAGGCTAAATATGTTTATAGACTAAATATAGCCTGTAAATATATGCCACAAAGTAAATGTGATATATACAACCATGAAGCATTAATCCATTTTCCTGTAAGAAGTTTTATTTTAGTCTGTGTAAATGCCAAAAGGGCACAGTCTGCAAAAAAGGTATAGTGCAATGAAGGGAATAAGTCTGTATGATGTGTAACTTAAAACTAAGCTGCAAATTTTAAACTATTTCACTGTGCCCCACTCATCCAAAACTCCAGTCAGGTTAAAAGAAATTCAGAGAATTATCTGCACAACAAACTGCAGGACAGCCTGGTTGGGCTAACTATTTATGCCAGTAAAGCAGCTGCTCAAGATTTCTGACACCAGTGTACATGTATGTGTGTGTGTGTGTGTGTGTGTGTGTCTGCAAGAGTTTGTGTGCACTGTTTACCCTTCAAATGCACTGAGACAGCTCTCAAACAACTTCCTCAATGCAGCTGAGCTGCAAGTGTGATGCTGTCATTGGTGGACCCAACTGTCAGTCACAAGGTTCAAGTTTCATACAGATTTAGAAAGTGCATAAGCGGCGCTCTGAAAAGCAGGCTTTTATGGTAATGAAACTACTGAGTGAGACAACTTTGTCAAAAGGTGTAAATAATAGTGTAGGGGTGTAATGGTGTAGCCTTCCAAATGAGTAAAACACACTATCCCACCACCCCACCCTTTTTTGTGTTGAACTAATAAATTGTTTAATTATTTATGTGCAATGTTTTACAGCTTGCAGCCCAGGTCCTGGATGAGTTTGAAGATGAAGATATTGGAGTTGGTCTCATTGATGCAAAGCACGACAAGGCTGTTGCAAAGAAATTAGGTAAATACAGCTGCAGGCAGTTGGTACATGGCTTATTGTGCAAAAGTCAGACTAGCCAAACAATCACAGTTAAGTTACTGTAACAGAAGTTAGCTAAAATATAATCTGAGCTAACCTGTTCAAAAGCCGCATGATTAAACACAAAATGTTCTTTCCCCTTAGGCCTTGACGAGTCTGACAGCATCTTCGTCTTCACAGACGATGAAGTCATAGAATATGATGGCGAGCTTGCAGCTGACACTCTTGTGGAGTTCATCTATGATGTTCGTGAGGATATAATCTCCCAGTTAATAGCCTGCCTTATTTTAGCAATAAAATCTCTAAATACTGATTTTTCTTCCTTTGAAGATGACCCACAGACCTTTATTCCAGTTTATTCTCCTCTCTGTCATCTCTGTTGTCTCTCCCTTTTCTCCTTTTCCACAGGTTCTCGAGGACCCTGTGGAAATAATTGACAATAGTAAGGAACTAAAAGGCTTTAAAAACATCGAAGAGGACATCAAATTGGTGGGCTACTTTAAGAGTCACAAGTCAGAACGTAAGAATCCTGTGATACTGTAATGTCATGATAGCCTGTATTGTTTTTAGATAATTCCACATCAAGCAAATTAAACAGCATCCTAACTCTAGGATAATTATCAGAATGTTTTCATTGCAGTTGCTACTATTTGATTTAAGTGAGCACACAAAAACACCAGTAATGATGAGAACAAGAAGTCTACATTCTTAGATATTTCATACATATAGCAATCTACTGAAACAACTTGATGGATGCCTTTAAATTTCAGATTTTGAGGCTTATGCTGATGCTGCTGAAGAGTTCCATCCACACATCCTGTTCTATGCCACATTCAGTCCCAAGGTGAGTAATCAAAGTAAGTTACTTGAGGCTACTATGTGATTAGTCTAGTTTCAGCTTTCAGCACAACTGGTAAAGCTAAAGTCTTTTGAGCACTACGGATATGGGGATTGTTTTTGTAAGGATGATCAGACTCAAAAATTTAACTCAAACATAGAAACATTAAAATGAATTTCTTGGAAACTGTATATTTGCTTGCATGTTTTAATTATCTGAAAACATTTTATTTTAAAAAGTGGCAGAGGGCCCAAGATTGAACTCTGAGGCACTCCATATTTTATGTATCCAGTTTTTATGTGCAACTATAAATACAAAAGCTTTCTAAAAAAAAAATCTGAAAAATATTTTAAACAAGAATTTTAGATTGCTCCTCCCCTTTTTTTCCTCCCCATCCCCAGCTGCCTCCCTCTTCCCGCTCCAACACACCCACCCACACAAGTAGGGCATTGGGGTGCGGGCGTGTCACCAGGGTGCAGGGGAGGCATTCCCCCCCCCCGTCCCCTCCCCGTCCCCTTCTGGCCACCTGTGCCTCAGAGCCGGCGGGCACGCCACTGCAGCCTCCTCTGGCTTCTGCTCCGTGGCTACTGGGTGACCCCTCATCTGGGGCTCTCCTCAGCTCTCCCCAGGAGGGTGGCACGGATGCCCCTCCGGTGGTCCTCCTTGGGCTCTCGCACTCTGGGGCCTCTGGATGTCTGGGGCCTGGATCTCCTCCATGCCTGCTTCATGCCCTGGGGGACAGGGCTATAGATCTCTACATCCTCTAGCACAGCGTTCCCCAACCTTTTTTGCGCCACGGATCGGTTTATGCCCGACAATATTTTCACGGACCGGCCTTTAGGGTGTCACGGATAAATACAACTAAATAAAACTAGTACCGGTAAAAAAGAAGATTTATTCATAACACACGTGAAAAGACCCAGGAAAACCGAGTTAACGATAAAAACGATAACAAAATAACGCTGAAAACCGATAAAAACCCTGAAAACCATACATTTAACACCTGAGCCTCAACTCTCGCGGCCCGGTACCAAACGACTCACGGACCGGTACCGGTCCAAGGCCCGGGGGTTGGGGACCGCTGCTCTAGCAGACCATTACATGGGGAAACCTTTTGAATACAGTCATGTCTGTCCCGTCTGTAACAACTGAAAATAAAATAAAATAAATAATAACAACAAAGATTGATCAAATGGACCAATATGGCAAGGCCGTGATGATCCATTTGGCAAAGTAAATCCATTGGGTATCCTTGTTGGTCTTCAGACAACAATTCTGACGGCTAAAGAACCAAATGGGACAGGCAAAAAAAAAAAAAAAAAAAAAAATTTTAGATGGCAAAGGGCAGCCCTAGCGGAGCCCATCACCCACCGGGAACGAGTCCGACTTATTGCTGGCAATGCGAACCAAGCTCTTGCGACGGTCGTATAGGGATCGAATGGCCTGTAGCAATGCGCCAGACACCCCATACTCCCGCAACACCTCCCACAGGACACCCCGAGGGACACGGTCGAATGCCTTCTCCAAGTCCACAAAACACATGTACACTGGTTGGGCAAACTCCCATGCGCCCTCAAGTATCCTTCAGAGGATAAAGAGCTGGTCCAGTGTTCCTCAACCAGGACGTAAAACCGCATTGTTCCTCCTGTATCCGAGGTTCGACTAACGGACGAACTCTCCTCTCCAGCACCCTGACTGAGACTTTCCCAGGGAGGCTGAGGAGTGTGATCCCCCTGTAGTTGGAACACACCCTCCAGTCCCCCTTCTTAAAGATGGGGACCACCACCCCGGTCTGCCAGTCCAGGGATACTGCCCCTGATCTCCACGCAACATTGTAGAGGTGTGTCAACCAGGACAGCCCTACAACGTCCAGAGCCTTCAGGAACTCGGGCGGACCTCATCAACACCAGGGGCTCTGCCACCAAGGAGTTGTTTAACTGCCTCAGTGACCTCGCCTCCGGAAATTGGCGGATCATCCCCCTCATCCCCAGACTCCGCCTCTTCCTCGGAAGACGTGTCAGTGGGATTAAGGAGGTCCTCGAAGTATTCCTTCCACCGCCTGACAATTTTCTCAGTCAAAGTCAGCAGCGCTCCGCCAGCACTATACACAGTGCAGGTAGAGCACCGCTTTCCCCTCCTGAGACGTCTGACGGTTTGCCAGAATCTCTTCGAGGTAGTCCGAAAGTCTTTTTCCATGGCCTCTCCGAACTCCTCCCACACCCGAGTTTTTGCTTCAGCCACTGCCCGAGCCGCATTCCGCTTGGCCTTTCGATACCTGTCAGCTGCCTCCGGAGTCACACAGGCTGACCAAGCCCGATAGGACTCCTTCTTCAGCCTGGTGGCTCCCTTCACCTCTGGTGTCCACCATTTGGTTCGGGGATTAACACCACGGCAGGCACCAACCACCTTGCGGCTGCAGCTCAATGCAGCAGCTTCAGCAATGGAGATGCTGAACATGGTCCATTCGGACTCAATGTCCCCAGTCTCCCTCGGAATGCTGTTGAAGCTCTGCCGGAGGTGTGCGTTGAAGATCTCGCGGACTGGGGCCTCTGCTAGACGTTCCCAGCACACCCTCACTACACGTTTAGGTGCACCAGGTCTGTCCAGCGTCCTCCCCAGGGAGGTCTGGGCCTCTCTGCTTAAGCTGCTGCCCCCGCGACCCAGCCCCGGATAAAGCAGATGAAGATGGATGGATGGATGGAAGAATTTTAGATGCATCTTACATTGCATCGTTTTGAAGATTAAAGTTATGGTTACATTATTATTTGTCCATCATGTGATCATCACGCAAGAAATAAAAACACTGTGTGATTACCAGTATTTGTGAAGCCATTGGATCAGGGGGCGAGCCTTTCCAAGGTATCCTTAATCAATTCATTCAAGTTAGTGAGGCCTAAGTGATCTTTCTTATATCTAAATATCAGACAGATCTTCCACTAAGATGTTAAGTATATGTTAAGTAAAGCATTTTACACTGTTGTTTCTCTTCCACCCATTGTACACTCACAGATCAGTGGTGGTGAAAAGTGCAGAGTAAGGTACTAGCTGAACTGCTAAATGGAGTGACTTAGGCTTGCAGTGTTTTGCTCAAGTACATTTTAACATATGGATTGAAACATCAACCCTGCAATTAGTCACAAACCTTGGCTAACTTACTAAACACAAATATATATTAATAACACTTTCATTTTTCTTAAGCAAAAACAAATAATAAATAATACACCATTAATATATCCTTTATGGTCAGATGAGGGTTTGAGTTCTTTGGCCCTGTCTTACAGGTCGCCAAGGCTCTGGACCTGAAGCTCAATGAGGTGGACTTCTATGAACCATTTATGGATGAACCAGTTGTTGTCCCAGGAAAACCTTACTCTGAGAAGGAACTGGTGAAATTCATTGAAGATCACGACAGGTAAGTCCTATTTTTGCCACATTAGAAGGATCTCGAGAGGTACAAGCTTCATGATCTGAGTTCCAAGTAAAGGGCATTAAGATTTGAGTAATCTTTGCTTGTTAGACCAACCCTGAGGAAGCTGCAGCCCCACAACATGTACGAGATCTGGGTGAGAAATTATAAACTTGAATTATATTTCCTAGACATAACTTTAATAAGATTGTAACCTAATGTTTTACAGTTTCCCTGAAATTCCGGCCTTTTTTCCCACAGGAAGATGATGTTGATGGTGAACATATTATTGCCTTTGCAGAGGAGTCTGACCCAGGTAAAGGAATCTTAAATGAAGTATAAAAACATATCTATGAGCATCTGTAATGACAGTTGTTTCTGATCATCCTGTAATGCTGTTTAGTTTTTGTTATTTAGATAGCTGTTTAGCTTAGACTGCGATGTACTTTTCCACTACTCAGATGGTTTCGAGTTCCTGGAGATTCTAAAGCAAGTTGCCGAGGATAACACTGACAACCCCGACCTCAGCATTGTCTGGATCGACCCTGATGACTTCCCTCTGGTAACAATATGAAGCAGTGTAATATGCTCTTTAGAAACAAGAGGCTGTGAGGCACTCTGCACAGTTTTACTGATAGCAGTTGGGTTGATAACAGCAACTAATCTTTTGCTTACTTTCCCCTGCAGCTCCTGCCACACTGGGAAAAGACTTTTGGAATTGACCTGTCGCACCCACAGATTGGTGTTGTTGAAGCTGATGATGTAAGTAATATTTTGAGTATGACCTTATTACCAAATTCAAAA